>NW_025920112.1:1246317-1869476 GCF_902686445.1 Sciurus carolinensis | reverse complement strand
AACTTTATTTTCAAGATTAAATATTTTGTCTTCATTTTCTGAGGTTCTGTCTTCCAAGTGTTCTAGTCTTACGGTGATGCTTTCCATTGAGTTTTTTATTTGGTTTATTGTTTCCTTCATTTCAAGGATTTCCATTTGGTTTTTTTTGAGAATCTCTACCTGTTTGTTGAAATGATCTTTTGCTTTGTGCAGTTGCTCTTTCAACTGCTTATTGGTATTATCATTCATTGCCTGCATTTTCTCTCTTATCTCATTGTTTGCTTCATGAATCATCTTAATCATGTATAATCTGAAGTCCTTTTCTGACATTTCTTCTACCATAGTCTCATTGGATTCTATTAATATAAAATCTTGATTTGTTTGGATCATTTTCTTTCCTTGTTTTTTCATGTTGTTCATGTATCTTCCCCTGTAGCAGTGAAGATCTGGGGTATTGCAGATTTCCCTTTATAGGTTTATAGTGGCCCTATACATTTCCAAAACCTTTTCTTTAAGGGGAGATCAATATTAACAATGTCCAATTCAGACACTATCAATCCTAGACCCAATAGCCCCTATGAGGACAATAACAAAGTTGTCATATAAACAGACAGAGTTCAAATATTATCTTCAATATAACAAACAGATTTTCAATAAGGTCTGCAATTTCTTGTAATGGAGGACAAAGAGGATGCAGAGGAATGTAGGATGTAACTGTTAATGGGATAAGAAAAGAATATACAAAACTTCTATAATAGAAAGTGTGAGAGTGTAATCAAAGAAATTGGATGTTAGCATGCAAAAAGGAGAAAGAGACTCTGGGGGAACAAGTATACAAAAGGAAAAGAGTGCCAATAAAAGTAAGGAAATAAAAACATAAAATGTTTTCAATAAGGAAAAGAAAGAATATCTACACTATACAGTCATAAGTATTCAAACTCCCAGTCTTCAGTAGCCTGATGCATGACAGGTACCTGAAAATGAGCTTCAAGTCTCCAGCAGGCATCTCAGGATGGAATTTGCCCCACCTAAAGTTCAGAGCTATGGCTTCCAGGTTTATCCAATATGGCCGCTCTGGCTTCCAAATGTGTTGGCAAATGGGGAACTGCAGCTCGGGGAGTGGATGTGGTCAGCTGGAGATCCTGGAGGCAAGGTGGGGTTGGTCAGAGCAGGGGTCCCTGGAGGTCAGGTTTTTTGGTGTGGTTGCGGGATCCTGGGTGCAGGGTGCAATCAGTTGGTCTGGGGTTCCGGTGATAGGACACAGTCATTTGGTCTGGGGGTCCTGGCAGCAGGGAGCAGTCAGTCGATGTGAGGGCCCTGGAGGCAAAAAGTGATTGGTCAGGCTGAGGGATCCTGGAGAAGGGGTTCAGTCAGTCCAGCCAGGGGTCCTACGGGACCTGGTTGTTGTATCAAAATGGCAGCAGCCACGTGTAACCAAACCTGCAGGTACTGTGGCAGAGAACTTCTAGGCAACAGCAGGCAACTGGCGCTCAACTGACAGCCTGTGGTCAGTATGTTGGCAGCTGTTGGACAATCGGGAGGTGAACCTCGGGTGGTGGGTGATGGGTAGGTGAAAGGCAGGCAAAGGACAGGCAAGAGGCAGGGAAATGGCAGATGAGGCACCTGAAAGTGAATAATCTGCATTCTAAAAGGCATCGATATGCTGGCAGATGGCAGGTGATCACAGTAGACAAATGGGGTAAACAGCAGGAGATTGATAAGCAGCAAAAACTGCCTCACCAAGAAACACATATCCTCTGCTTGAAACCTGAGTTATGGAGCAACAAGGAATGCAACCTCCGTTGTTGCTCCCTGTCGAGCAACAAGGTCTGATGTATCTCCTCAGGTGGGCCCTGAGGAGAATACAGGGCGGAGCAGGATGATGAGTGCTGTGGCAATGGAAACCCACCAGAGCCGGGAGGTCTGTCAGTGCATGAAGCACTGCAGGAACTTGTTTATTGAGGGAGTTACACAGCTTTTATGTAGGGTGGGGGCTAGGTGGGAACCAATCAGCTTAAAGGTCAGCAAGGCACGGGGAATTCACGAGGGAGAGAGTCCCATAGGACTAAATGGCAAGCACGAGCTGATCATGTTCACAGAACTGCTGCTAAACCAATCCCAGACAGTAGTGGGTGGAGATGAGCAGGCCAATCAGGGAGTTGCTGGGTAAGATCACATTTTTCAGTTTCCAGGGGAGAGTGGCAGTACAAAGAAGTCCAGGTAACTGTTGGTGGATCAGGCAGTGCCACATATGAGGAAGAGGTTGTCATGAGTGTGCAGCTGCCATTAGGGGTGCATCCCATACAATTCCCCCTTTTTGTTTTATTAATTCCCCCCTGGAGCCAGTAGGAAGGTGGAGCTTCTGTCTTAGGTTGTCTCCTCTTTAGAGATCTTACCCGTCTCTGACTACTCCACAGCACCTCAACAGCTCAGGGAGGAGGGGAGCCACATCAAGAGCCTGTCTTAGGTTGTCCGACTGCACCTGGGATCTTACCCATCATTGGCTCAAGGGGTCTCCAGGGGTTAACCTTGGATTATCATTATATGCCTCCTCATAACCAGTGGCTAGCCATTGGTATTGTACTTGGACATTTATTAATTGTACTGCCTTCAAATGTTTCTGTACAAACTGTATGATCTTATTGAAAATGTAGGGGCCAAAGGTAGTTGCTATAAGGAGAAGGAAAAGGGGACCAAGCAAGGCAAGTAAGTAAGGGAGCCAGCCATATAAGCTCGTCCAGAAGAAGCTAGATTGAAGCTCGGTACACAATTTTTTCAGATTTTCTTGCAGTTGCTTGATCTTGTCATGGACAATTCTGGACCGATTGGCATAACAGCAACATTCCTTCTGAAGAAACAAGTAAAGCCCTCCTTCCCTGGCAGTTGGTCAATTAAATCCTCTCCCAAGTTGTAGGACTACTGCTGCAAGGGAATCTAATTGTGCCTGGAGGTCTAAGATTGCACCAGTTACTTTATTGCATATCATTTATTAATTGTTGTGAAGGTTTATTATATAAGGTAAGAGAGGTGCCTAGTCCAGCAATTTTGGCTCCCATTTTAGTAGCTACCTTGTTAACATGTTGTTCATAAAGAGGAATCATGCTCATTTGGGTATTGCGCATATCCATCCTCTGAGGCTGGTACTCTCACATATTGTTGCCTCAACATCATTAGTTGGACTGTGCTTACACGGTCCTTGATAAAAGCTATTAGCATATTTATAATGCATGGGACAAAGGTTAAGAGTAAGAATAAAATGATAAGTGGTCCCAGTAAGGTAGAAATCAAGGTGGTTAACCAAGGGGAGGAATTAAACCATGATTCAAACAGGCCTTGCTGTGCTTCTTGCTCCTTCTTCCATTTGGCTAGTCCTTCTCTAACTTTAGTCATAGATTCTTTAACTACACCTGAATGGTCAACATAAAAGCAACATTCTTCACCTAGGGCTACACATAATCCTCCTTGCTGTAGGAAAATGAAATCTAATCCCCTCCTGTTTTGCATTACTACTTCAGCTAGGGAAGTGAGGGATTCTTGAAGGTGGGAAATGGAGTTTTCTAGCTTCTCAATATCCAGATCAATAGCTGCTCTTAAATCAAAGTAATTTTGGTTCTGAGTTAACAAGGAAGCTGTTCCTGTTCCAGCTCCTACAAGTCCCATACCCAGAATCATGCTTAGGGTTATGACCATAAGAGGTTCCTTCTTAGTCCTAGGGGCACTTCCTCTTAGTCGTAGATAGAAGTCTTCATCTGAATGATATAATAGCCTGGGAACTAACCTAACAAGCACACAAAAGCCATGGGAGTTATTGATCACTTCTGTATGGGCGCATGGTGTGAGTCCTGTAGAACAGGCCCACCAAGTGTCCTGCTAGGGGATTAGATACTGACTTGAGTTGCTTAGTGTCACAGTTTGCCTGCATAAAGATTGATGAGATGCAGGGATGTAGCCTATACAGAGCCCTCGTCCAGTTACTTGTTGTAAGGTTAGGGAACCTTTTGATTGCCAGCGACATTTGTTAGAGTTGTGGGAAGAGGTATAGTTTCCTAGAGTTGCTATGCCTTCATAATATGGTGGGGCTGTATCATAACACAGTCAACAGGATTTAGTTATATTGGGATTAAAACTGTTCAGGACTAAGTAGGATTTCTCTAGAAGAGCTACTAGGGGGTCCTCGAGGGTCCCCGTTGGGAGAGTGGTAGGCTTTAGTAGCAAGGTCTTGGTACTAGGAGATGTGGTTGAGGAATGTGTTAGGCTTGGTTTTGGGGTACTAACTTGCTGATCAGATTGTCTGCTCGGGTTAAGTACCTGGTTGGGGCCCAATGCTGTTTTACTCAGGGGTTTCTGGACTAACTTAATTGTGAAGATTAGTCCAGGATTATGCCCACTGCGGTAAAGCCTTAGTACCCAGGGTTTTCCAGCCTCCCAGTTTGCCTTTTTTCCCACGGGGGTGAACTTTATTACTAATGGGTTGCAGCGTCTCCCCTGGGAAGGCAGAATATCCTAATTGGTTTTGTTATAACATGGCACACAGTTCACCCTTTTACCGTTCTGTTGGCAGTAACCTCATCCCACTTCTTGTCTGTTTCCACCCCTTTCCACTGAGATTAGGTCTTCAGTGATGGGAGGGGTCCATGGGATCCACCCAGTAGATTTACAACCCCATGCTTTACAGTAGGCACTTTCAGGGACTCCACACTTGGCAATTTGCTTTCTGTCTCTCGAGTGAGCGGGGCAGACATAGAACCCTAGGCTTCTTGTATTACTGTGACCCCCAGGAGTTAAACACCCATACTCTGGGAAGGGTTCCTGATCTGAAGGGTCCCATGTATTCCCCACAAGGTCACACAAGTCCACAAGGAGGTCAGGGAACCAAGTTCCTAGAGGGGCTAAATTTGAGGAGGTGACATTGGCTATTTTGCCAGTTTCTTCATTGATGACCATCCAGGTTTGGTTCCATGGGAGGTGGGGGTTTCCTTGAACTAGTATAGTACTTTCAGTTAGGAAGCAAAGGGCTACTAAAGGTCCCATGGTAAGTAGAGGGATTTAGGGTTTAGTATGGTTTTGATACTTATGGTATAGCTCCAGGTGCTCCAAGAAAGCTTGGATGATGATGGCACTAATGAACACCAACAGGGAGATTATGAGCAATCCGTTGATGATGAGGCAAAGAGTCCACCAAATTCTTTTCACACCTGCTAAAGACAAGAGAATACCCATACCTCAAGAGGTGGAGCTCCTTGGGTCAGTATTATCATTTTGTGAGGAGAGGGCATCATTTGGAGGGGGGTGATATTTAATATTTTTTGCAGGGACCCAAATGGGCTTGTCCTCATCAATAGGAAATACACATCTGAATCCTCTTCCAACAGTTAAGAGAGGGTCAGGACCTCTCCAGGCCCCTGTGAGAGGGTCTTTCCATTGGACTTTGATGTTGTGATATTTTACTGCAGTTGACCAATGCATCTGGGAGAGATGATCATTTTTGGAAAAATTTAAAATATTTAGAGTGCATAGTGCCATGCTTAATTGATCATGGGGGATGATACTCCCCCCTTTTGTTTTAATACCTGGGTCTTTAGGGTTCTGTTTTGTCGTTTGACAATTGCTTGACCAGTGGGATTGTAGGGTATGCCCGTATTATGCTGGATGCCCCAGCATTCTACAAATGTGGAGAATGATTTACTGGTGAAACAAGGGCCATTGTCAGTTTTGAGTTGTTTGGGTAGGCTGAGGACTGCAAAACATTGTAGCAAATGATTGATAGCATGTATTTGCTTTTCTCTGGCATGGGCTGTGGCCCAGCAGGCATGTGAGAAAGTATCAATGGTTACAAAGACATATTTGAGCTTTCCAAAAGGAGCATAATGGGTGACATCTGTTTGCCACAGATGGTTAGGTGTTAACCCATGGGGATTGACTCCAGCTTCTTGCAAAGGAGGTACTTATAGAAAAGGCAAACAAGATTTACAGGTCTGGGTGATTCGTTTTAGCTCTTAATAGGGACCTGGGGATACCTGTGGTGTAAACCCTGCCAATTAACATGAGTGAGCTCATCAAAGGAGGTAGCCCCCTCTTGAAAAGAATAGCTTTGCAGAGAAGATGCTAAGAAGTCAGCAATTGTATTGCCTCGAGATAAAATACCTGGGAGGCATTGGTGCCCCCAGAGGTGCTGCACAAATTTAGGTTTAGTCCTCAACTTTAATAGGTTTCTTGTCTGGATCATTAAAAGGGTGATGGGATTATCATCAAGCTTAATGTATGACCAGGGGAGGTTAGAGAGCAGATTGGCAGCATAGAGGCTATCAGTGAACATGTTGAAAGGCTCTTGTATCTCACTTAAGGCCAGAATGATTGCATAAAGCTCTTTGAATTGTGCTGAACCTTGGATGTCATGGACTAATGTCCTGGGGGTTTTGTCTTCTGCATAGAAGGTGGAAAAATAACTATTGCTGCTCCTCTTTTTCCCCCATCTGAGAACACCATGAGAAAGGAAGGATCAGTCTCAGGTAAAAACAATCTTGGTGGAGCCCAATTTAGTTGTGAAAAGGAACTTTTCCATTTGTAGGGGCCATAGTGACAATCAATTTGTCCTAGAAATCCTTCCATAGCAATTGCAATGCGGTTATTGTTTTTCTGCAACCAAGTAAAGTCAGCCAGTCAGAAGGGGACAACAAGAGCATGTGGCTGATGGCCAAAGAGGCAGAGAGATAAATCCCTCCCCTTGATAATGCAGTTGGCGAGTTGGTCTAAGATGGCATAGACTCGGGGTATTCCCCCAACCGACAGGTGAATCCAATGGATGGGTTCCCCTCCTTGCGCCAGTAGGCCTGTGAGAAGGAATTTTCCCCTGAAGATGTAGAGGGTTAGAGGCAAGGAAGGGTTGTATCTTCTTAAACAGGAATGGTTAATAGCCTGTTGAACTTTAAGGAGAACATCCATATGAATGGGCTCCAAAACGATCATTGTGAATAGGTTTGGTCCCCTGAATAGACCAAACAGGGGGGTGAGCTCCTCTGTGCTAATGGAGATCCAGGGCCTCGTCCAGTTAATCTCCTGAAGAAGTTTCTGTAAGTGGGGTAATTAATAACTTTCCTGAATTTGGAGCAGAGGTTTAACAGGAGAAACTACATCCAGCTCCAGGATGGATCCTAAGACCCTAAATAGGGGAACCCGTTGAACCTTCTCAGGTGCAATTTGGAATCCATGTTCTGTAAGCAACTGCAGACAAGACTCAAAAAATTGATCTAATTGATCACTCTGTGTTGCCCCAAGGATAATATCATCCATGTAAACATAAAGCAGGTGGTTCACTTGCTTAACAAGAGGGGCAAGGATCCTAGACATAAAATATTGACATATGCAGGAACTATTGGCCATTCCTTGGGGTAAGATGGTCCATTCAAACCACTGATCAGGACCTTTAAAGTTAAGGGATGGAATGGAGAAGACAAATTTCTCAGAATCTTCGGGGCTTAAGGGAATGGAAAAGAAGCAGTCCTTGATATTAATAACAATGAGATGATAATGTTTAGGGATGGCTGGGATCCAAGGAAGTCCCCTTTGAGGGGTGCCAAAAGGTATCATTCTTTCATTTATTCTCCTTAGATCCTGTAGGAGTTGCCATTTCCCATTGGCCTTTTGGACGACAAAAACTGGGGAGTTCCATGGACGGACAGAGGGTTTAAGGTGACCTGCCTGTAACTGTTGCTGCACAAGCAATGTGAAGTTGTTGAAGTTTATGTTGGGGAAGACGCCACTGCTCTACCCACATAGGGGGGCCCGAAAGCCATTTAATTGTAAGGGGCCCCAGGTGAGCAGTGGCCCTTAGGATTGGGGATACGGCTGGACAGAAGGTCTTGGTTCCCCTCTCCTTATGGCCTCCAAGGAGGGGTCATCTCTATAGTTGGGGTGACAGGCCCTCCCTTACTTAAAATGCTGTTGGTATTCCTCTTCCTCCAATAAATCCTCATAAAAGGCTTTGTGATCTGTGGTGATATAGGCCTCTGCCTCACCTAGTATATCCTGTCCGAGAAGATTAGCAGTTAATCCTGAGGCCACTAGAGGGCATACTTCCCCTCCATTGCCATCGGGGTCCTTCCATGGGAGGCAATCGGCGGTCTGAAAAGACTCTGTTTGCCCGCCGACTCCCAATAAAGGAGGCCCAGGCAGGAGCTTCCACTGGGGTTGGGGGTTTCTTCCCTCCTCAGAACTGTTCTGTCAGCTCCAGTGTCAATGAGGCATTTAAAGTTCTTTCCTCCTACAGTAATAGTCATCTTTGGCCGGACCCCTGGCACCAGGGGAACCATCCAGTGAGTCCTAACTAAGGGTTTCCCCTTATTTAACGGGGTTGGGGGCTGCCCCGCGGGGAGTTTAAAGGTTTCCCTTTAACGTCCATTTTGGATTTGCAGTCCTTGGCCCAATGGAACCCCTTTTTACATTTGGGCAAGGAGTTCGTGGTGGCCAAGAAGAAGAATCTCCTGGGGGGGATGTAGTTCCCCTTTTTCTTTGAGAGCATTCCTTTTTGAAATGACCCTCTTGTCCACACTTGAAGCAGGTTCCTTTCCCAGGGAATGCCTGTTGGAGCGCACAAATGAGAGTGGCCATATTATTTTCCTGGGATGCCCTTAGCATTGATGTTATGGTTTGAGTTTGATGAGACATGGTGCCAACATCTTTAGTGGCAATGATCCATCATCCCATAGATCTATCCTTTAAGCCTGCACAGGCCAGTTTATGATCAGTGGTCATACCTTCCCATACTAACATCTTCACAAATTGATCTCTCAGTGGGCCTGGAGGGAACTTTCTTTGTAAGCTTTTTTCCACTCTGTCTATAAATGTGGTTAAATCCTCAGAGGCCTTTTGTGTGATCCCTGAGATTGGGGGCTCTGAGGGGCCCTCTTCAAGTTTCCTCCAGACCGCCAAACCTAAAGCGCATACCTGTTCCTGATAAGGAGCGGGTATGGCTGCCTGCAGTAGGCCGGTAGAGAATTGATCTTTAGACCATGAGAGCATTCCAAAGGTGATAGGGATAGGTGGATTAGCAGCTTGGTTTCTCTCTGCCTGAGTATGACACTCGTCATTGAAAAAGGCACACCACTTAATATACATTGGACCTGGAAGAACAGCCTTAGTCAGGTTTCTCCAGTCCTGTGTGGTGCAATTTTGGTGGGCAAGACCTTGAAGGATAGTTTCTGCCCAGGGGGAGTTTGGGCCATCCTCAGCAATGGCTTTCTTTAGTTCTTTTAAATCTTGAGCCTCCCATGGGTACCAGATAGCAGGCCTATTACCTCCTGTGTTAGCATTCACTGGAAAGAGGTGACATGCTTCAGAGGCGGGGGCAGGGAGTGGCCCTGTGCTCAAGATAAGTTTTGTATCTGGATAGGGTGGAGGAGGGGATGAAGAAGCCTGGAAAGGGTTAGAAGAGGGAGTGGACTCGGGGGAGGACTGCTTCAAGGACAAGGGTATTCCCTCCCTAGGTGGCCATGGAGCTGCGTCAAAGGGATCAAGTGGGGGGCCTGTTTCTGTCTCTTGTGATAGTTTCTCTTGACCCTTTCATGGGAGGACCTCAGAACTGTCCTTTGGAGAGCCAGCGCCTTTGGAAAGGCCCCTATCTTTATCTAGGTTGTGGATAGGACGCGATGGGAAACAGCTTTTAAGGGCTGCAATAGTGGGGAAAACCCTGAGAGGGGGATATCTCCCTTATTAACTTGTGCCTTATGAAGAAGTTGTTCAATTCTGTCCCATGTTTCCCAGTCAAACAAGTTTGCTTCAGGCAGCCAAGGGGCTGCCTTAATGAGAGCCTTCCAGGTCTGAAATGCCTGGCGATCTGAGAGTTCTAATCCTCTACTTCTAAGGAGGATCCTAAGGGAGTCAAAGGAAGGGTCAGAATTGGAACTGGACTGTCCCATATCTTATGGGAGTACACTCACCCGCAGTCTGATTGACCTGTCGGCAACTCCGTGATTCCTCACACGGGGCACCAGCTGTTGCTCCCTGTCGAGCAACAAGGTCTGATGTATCTCCTCAGGTGGGCCCTGAGGAGAATACGGGGCCGAGCAGGATGATGAGTGTGGGCAGCAATGGAAACCCACCAGAGCCAGGAGGTCTGTCAGCACACGAAGCACAGCAGAAACTCGTTTATTGAGGGAGTTACACAGCTTTTAGGTAGGATGGGGGCTAGGTGGGAACCAATCAGCTTAAAGGTCAGCAAGGCATGGGGAATTCATGACGGAGAGAGTCCCATAGGACTCAATGGCAAGCACGAGCTGATCATGTTCACAGAACTGCTGCTAACCAATCCCAGACAGTAGGGGGTGGAGATGAGCAGGCCAATCAGGGAGTTGCTGGGTAAGAACATATTTTTCAGTTTCTGGGGGAGAGTGGCAGTACAAAGAAGTCCAGGTAAACTGTTGGTGGATCAGTCAGTGCCACATATGATGAAGAGATTGTCATGAGTGTGCAGTGGCCATTAGGGTGCATCCCCTACACTCTGCTTGAAATCGGAGTTACAGAGCGACAAGGAATGCAACCTCCCTCTAGTCTGCCATCTTGGATCTCCTATGAATGAAATTTTAAAAGTAAATTTGAATTTGTTCTTTCACTGAAACTGTGGTAATGCAACTGGAATGATTTCTTTAGCCCTTAGAGATGCAGCCAATTAGAAAGACACTTTGCCTGTGAAACAGAACCATCCTCCTTGTGAGAGTCTGCAAAAAGCAGATTCTAAGTTTAAGCACCAGGATGTTGCGCAGTCATGAACTTCACACGGCATGTTTAGAAAGGCCCATTTTATAGCTACTCACTCTCTGCTGGTGAGTGGTTGGTTCACAGTGGCTAGGAAACTAACAGAATGTAACCTTCCAGTTGGCCTGGGCAGGAGTAGGGTGTCCAGGCAAAGGGACAGCACAGAGTGTCTTCGCGTGCATCTGCCCCACTGGCTCCTGGGACAAACACAGAGCCAGGGACTCATATCGGAGGGCGTGTACACCAGTATTTCATTCTCTCTGGTTGATTGCCTCATCTTGAAGATCTCAGGTTGGAATTTCACCTCAGGGATCCCTGTGTGCCTGAGTGGAAACATGCTTCTAATTGCCTCGCCACCCTCAGGTCCCAAGAGAAGGAGCTTCAAGAGCTAACCCAACTTGGACAAAGCACAGTGGAAGGGGTTGACAGACATCCACACCATCCCTTGTGTTTCCAGCCACCCTCACCGTGTGTGAAAGGTCCTGACGGAAGTTCACACAGACCTTCGGAAAACACAGATGCCAGGATATTTCTTGAAGGCTGCATTGTACATGGTGTTCCTCAATGAACCAAGCTCTGTACTGAGCTCTGAACCTAGATGCTGAGTTTTACTGATCTGCCCAGCTTTCTCTTGCTGTTGGGTGTAAGGGACTCCTCAGCCACCAACATGACTCTGAGAGGACTGTAAAGTTGCACTGAGCAGCAGACTCACAGAGTCAAGAGGACACCCCGTTGTCTGCACTGTGAAGTGCGCTCCCTGCCTCTGACACCTTCCTCCCGCTGCGCCTGTGTGCCTCACAGACCTGGAAGCAGGGGCACTGTGTCTGGAGACCTTAGACTGGTGGAGTTCTGTTCCCCATGACCAGCTCCCTAACACAGAGTGTTCCCAGTTCTCCACTGCTCCATGTATGAAACTCTCAAAGAAAGTTAACACTGACCTACGAAAATTACGCATTTGAAAATGTCTCTTAATACATGCATTGTTCTCTGTATTTGTAGGGAATTGATCTCTGTAGCCCAACATGAAGTCTCAAATGCAGTGTGATTTCAAGATTATTACAACTTTTTATCAACATTATACTCAAAGAATTTTAAACATACCTCTTGAAATAAGATTCTGGAAGTGTCTCCTGAAAGATGCCTTCTGCATCCCGTTCCCACGGTGAACTCTAGTCTCAGTGAAGTAATGCAATGTTTTCATGATTCTCTGCAGTCTTTACCACTGTGTTTGAAAGAACCTCATAAAAAGTTTAAGAAGAAAGAAGAGCTAATGAAAGTGAATGTGAGAATGTACTTTAAAACTACATAAATTATACACTATTAATATTTCCTATCCATGTTATGATCAGGATATTGAATACCAACCAAGTGATAGACTTCTTACTCAGTTCTGGCTAGACCTACCATGATAAACAAAATCAAAGCCAAACACAGACTCACTGTGAAAAGCAGGCAAAACCCAAGGATATGTGCATTTCATATGACTGACCTGAATATCATCGGGCTCAACCGGAAAATCATAGGAACGCTCACCAAGTGTGGCAGACTTAAATACAGAAGACTAACGATTTTAGAAGATTAGAAATTTTTTTATAAAAATGCATCATTACATTGATATTTATTAATTATAAATTCACCAAAAATTTAATATATTGATATAAAGAGCTTTTTAGTATCTGGACCTCACCTAAAAGGAGGTAAATAAATGTGTTGTGTTTCCTGTGACAGAATGTGAAAAGGATTTTAATTGTTCTTCAATTACTCTGTGTCAATATCCAAACACAAGGCTTTGATTCATCACAAACTTTTCATGGTCTTAAAACATGAAGGGTGGGCACATCGAGGTTGTTAAGGTTTGGATGTGAGATGTCTCCCAAAGCTCACCTGTGAGACAATGCAGGAAGGTACAGAGGAGAAATGATGGGGTTGTGGGAGCCTTAACCCTATCAGTGAGCTGATCCCCTGATGGGATTAGCTGGCTGGTAGCATAAGGTGGGCAGGGTGTGACTAGGGAGGTGGCATTGGTGTGACTTTGCAGTATGTATTTGTATTTGGTCAGTGGAGTCTCTCTTTGCTCTCTGATCACCATGTGAGCGGCTTCCCTCTGCCACACTCTCCTGCCATGATGGTCAGCCTCACCTTGAGCCCTGAAGAATGGAACCTGTTGTCTATGAACTGAGACCTCTGAAACTGTGAGCCTGCAAATAAGCTTTTCCTCCCCTGAAATTTTCTGATCAAATCTTTCAGTTAGGGCAGCGTAAAAGCTGACTGCAACAGTGATGAATCTCCATGCATCAGGATTCAAGCAAGAAGCTTTGAAATAATCACATTTCAAAGTTACCAAATCTTTCAAAATTCAAAAACTTTATAAATGATCACCATGAAGCAGATATTTCCCTGGATAAGCCCACAATTATTATCACGTTTTTCTTATTGCCTGTTTTAGTGAGCTATTTCGCTGCTGTAATAAATGATCCAAGCAGCACGATTACAGAGGAGGAAAGGTTTATCTGAGGGCACACGGTTTCAGAAGTCTTAGTCCATAGAACGCTGGCTCCATTCCTCAGGGCTCCAGGTGAGGCTGAACATCATGGCTGAAGAGCATGGCAGAGGGAAGCAGCTTGCATCATCAGGAAACAGAGAGAGAGAGAGGGTCTCCAATGTCCAGATTCAAAATATATGCCCCAAATTCCATGCCCCAATTCCTACCTGTTCCAGCCACACACTACCCCTTCAATTAATCCAGCCTCACATTACCACTTCAATTAATCCCATCAGGGATTAATTTACTGATTGAGGTAAGACTCTCACAACTCAATGATTTCTCCTCTGAACCTTCCTGCATTGTCTCACATGTGAATTTATGGGGGGCACTGCACATCCAAACCCTAACAAAGCCCATTGGCATGGTAAAGCAAACCCCATGCATTCATGGTGTTCTTGCATCAGTAACCACATCAGTGCAAGCAGCTAACAATACACGGGACTTGTGCACAGTTACTGTGCCTTCAGCAAATCTAAAACAACTCACACGATGATGCAACCTGATATCTGGTAAAACTGTGATCATCATACACATGTATTTAAAAGTCAGAATCAGAGAGAAGCCCACATATAGAACTTGAAAAGTGGGCTTTAATCTGCATTATCCCATTCATTTTTTTAATGGTACTTGCTCATGAAGGGAGCGGCTTGTTTGTGCTGTGGATTCTGCTGATCCTACCTCTTCGTGCTGCCCAACAAAGCCCTCCTCCCTGGTGCTGCCTATGAGTTATCCAAGCAGTAGAGGGAAACACTCACCCACACTCATGTCCATATCCACTATAGAGTGGAGAGCCAACGCACACCAAAACCCCAAATAAATCCAACTATATTAAGTAAAATAGCTCATATAGTGGAATTAAACAAGTAGGGATTGTTGTTTTTATTTTCTTATTTTTTCTAAAAGAAAGGCTACCTTTTTTAACAGGGCACCAAAGAGAAATAGGTAAATTATTTAAATTCATATTCCAGCTAAGATATTTGGAAAATTTATGAAATAATACGCTTTCTAAAACAACTAAAAATATTCTTTGAAACATTTGAGAATAAACACAATTATGTGTCAACTGAAGTAATGAATAATAACAAAAATTAAAATAAATTCAAAAATATATGTGGCAAAATATATAAATTCAAAAATATATATGGCAAAAATATAATAGATATGAAATTTCTCAAATCATCATAAAATAATGAATCTGCACAATTGCATGTCAAGAAATCCCAAAGGAGGCCCAATGTGCACTAATGAACTTAAGGGAAGTTATTTAACCTCACTACAGTATTATTTAATTGACAGTGGACTATTATCACGTTGCCAAATGCCTGAATGCCAGTGCCTGAAGATCTGAGGTCACTCCTCTATGGTAAAGCGTCCTGGAACACACATTTCCAGGCTTATGGGTGGTCTGGATTGAATATTCAGACCATATTCTACTATGGATCAAATACAAGTTAGGAATTTATGAAATGGAAATATACATTTTCAAGGATTTTCACTCAATAAATTTAATAGCAGCACTCTCAGAAACAAAACAAAAAAGTGGAAAGAATCCATCAGTCAACTTTTTCCATACATTTAAATATTAATTTTGATTTTTGAATAACATTCTCTTCTGTGTTTCATTTTATTTCATTGTATTTTATAATGGAGGTCAATAAACACACACACACAGAGACACACACACACACACACACACACACACACACACGAAGAGTTTGGTGAAAGAAGCTGCATGCGCAGCATAAAACACACAGTTCTTTGACAAAATGATTGACCTGCTGCATTCATTAGGAATGCAGTCCCATCAGTTCCCAGGCAGAGGAACCAGGGGTGAGGAGAGACAGGGGCCGAGTCGAGTAAGAGGGATCACAGCTGGTTTTCATCGAACAGATGGAACCACCTCTGATTCTTGGACTGAGCTCCCTAAATGAATGGTACAGTGTTGTTTGATTTCTTCTAATTATGCTGGTTTTCTATTTACAGAAGAATCTATCAGAGAATGTCTGTTTGCTGCTTGTGGAATACTGAAACCTTTAAATCCACTGGGTATTATCTATGTGGATGGCAGTAGGTTTATAGTTGAATCTTAAAATATCATATGTGCCATTTCTACTTTGTTATATTTTCCTTACAGTTCTGTCCAGCTTGGATCATGCTTTTTGATTCTTCTTACCAAGATAAATACAACTTTTTTTCACATACCTATTGTTTTCAGGTGTTTGATTTCCCCTCAATCTCAGTGCAGTCTTTTCTGTTTCCATATCTCCAGTTGGGGAACAAAGGCTGTCAGCCTTGAATGCTGTTTTCAGGAAAGTTGTAGGGTGATGTGACTTTTGATAATCTTCCAGATGTGAGGCTGCCCCGGGAGCTGCTCAGCTGAGGATGGCCTTCTCGTGCTGACCATACTAATGTCATGACACTCGGTCTTCCAGACCCCCAGCTCTATGGTACAGGACCCAGTTGGATTACCGGGAGGAGTAAAAGTGTACATTGTTTGACACATCAGCTTCTTTTTTCTTTTTTAAATCTTTTTAATTTTGATTTATTGTAAACAAATGGGGTACAACTGTTATTTCTCTGATCGTTCACAAAGTAGAGTCACACCATTTGTGTACATACATGTATGTAGGGTGATGATGTTTGTCTCATTCTGTTATTTTTTTCTTCCCCCCACCCCCTCCCAACTCAACTCTTCAGCTTTTGAAATCTGCACCCTGGTGAACTTGGAACTCTGGAAACCCTTTGCCATACAATCATGCTACAAATTTTCTCTTGATTATCTATTGAAATAAAAATGAAAGCCTAGGAGGAATAATACAGCATTATAGGAATGAAGGCAAGAAAGAAAATTCCAGACTCCCAGGCAAGGGAATTTTTATTAATACATGACAACTGTTTATTATATTTCTATATCAAATTCATTAAAGTATGATTTAAAAGAGTAACAATCTATGAAAGGTTGAAAATGCTTATTGCTAGATTGTTTGTTTTAAAATTCTGTACCCTATTTCATGGCAACCTACATGTTATTTAACAAAATCAACAAAATTGGTAACATTTATTCTTATAATTTTAAAATTTGCAATTGTGAAAGAAAAAGTACTTTTCACCCATTGAAGTCTTATACATCTTCACATTTGCTTAAATGTTTTTATAGTATTTATTTAATATCAACTTCTTAGCAAAATATTATAAAATTGTCTGGAAAATCTGATGCAATAAAATGTGGTTTTCTGGTTTTGACTGTAAATAATGTTATTGAAATGAATTCATTTTTTCAATTATGAACTCTGGCTAGACACATTTATTTTCTTCTTTACAATAATTTTTGGATGAATTTCTAGAAAGGTTTGTAAAACAAAACTCTATGTTTATGAAATGAGATAATGTTCTGGATGTTCTTAGAGAATAAATAATGTTAATTCTAGCAAAAGTAACTCAATTTTATTACAATCAGAACAAACATGTACCAGTCAGCATGCATTTGTAGTTACATATTTTTCTCGCTACAGGGAATGAAGATGTTGGTGGAAACCACAAAGCTAAGTTGTGAGCATGGCGGGTTATTTGTGAACTTGTAAAGTTTTAAAATGTCATTTACTCAATTCCCTAAAAGTAGAGACAAACGTAGGTCTGTATTTATAAATGATGTGCACGTGGGTGTAATTAAAAGGTCTTTCCGAGGTTCAGAGGCGGTGCATGGAGTGTCGGACATCTTTCAGTTCCCATAAGTGCCTGAGGATCACAGCACAGAGGGCCAGTGGGCCCTCACAGCCAAACAGGCTGCAGAGGCAGGATCACCAGAGTTGGGAACATGCATTCCTTCCATTAGTGAAGAGATAGTAGATATTATCTTCCCAGGGAAACTAATGACAGCTGTCCTTTAGTTGTGAAACCGGGAAATAAAGATAACACAGAGCTTCATTGTTTTTCTTCATCATTTTTTATACAGAAAGCTACTTCTTAGCAGGTTCTTCATGGCCGTCAGGACGTCTTTGTTCCGGAAACTGTAGATGACAGGATTGAGGGTGGGTGTGACGATGGTGTAGAATATTGCCATCAACTTGTCCTGGCTTGGGGTGTGGTATGACTTGGGTATCATGTAGGTGAACATGAAGGGCCCATAGTACATTAGGACCACGACCATGTGGAAGGAGCAGGTGGAAAAGGCCTTCTTCCGTGCCTCGGATGACTTCATCTGCAGGACGGTGAGAAGAATTTGCACATAAGATGCACAGATCATGGAGAGAGGGATCAGCAGGAAAATAATGGCATTCACATCAACCCCTCGTTCATAGCGTGAAGTGTCTGCACAGGACAACTTCACCAAGGCAGGAAGTTCACAGAAATAGTGATCGATCACCCTAGAGTTACAGTAAGGGAAGTGGAGGATCAGCCCTGTGTGGATGGTGGCATTGAGGATCCCGACCAGCCAGCACCCTGCAGCCAGGAGCACACTGACTCTCTCACTCATGAGTACCGGGTAGCGCAGGGGGTGGCAGATGGCCACATAGCGGTCACAGGACATGGCAGCCAGGAGAAGGCATTCACTGCCCAGCATCAAGAGGGACAGAAACAACTGGGTCCCACAGCCTGTGAAGGAAATCGCTCTGCTGCCTGACAGGAAGTCAGCGATCACCTTGGGAACGATGTTGGAAATGTGCATTATGTCCATGAAGGAGAGGTGGCTGAGCAGGAAGTACATGGGGGTGTGCAGGCATGGGTCCCTGTGGATGAGCAGGATCATAAGCGTGTTTTCCATCAGGGCCACGATGAAAACGCCAACCAGGAAGGAGAAGGAGACCAGGCTGGAGTGGGAAGTGGAGAAGAGCCCCAGGAGGATGAAGTTGGTGCTGGCAGTGATGTTGTCGGATCTCATGCTGAGGGTTCATATTTAACCAAACATTTTGTAAAAATGGCAGTATAGTGAAACACACATTATGACCTCATGAACATACATGACTGCCTGACCCCTGCAACCTGCAATATGTGTGATCAGGAAAGTGAGAGATTACATTCTATTCATGTATGAATTATGAAAATATGTACATGCCTTCTGTCATGTGCAACTAAATAGAACAAATAAAATGCAAAATTCAAAAAAATGATTAAACAAATGCACGATCACTGAAGTATGAAGTCCAGGAAGGAAAAGTAGCTGAATCCCAATGACTTCCACCTGTGTTTCGGAAACACCATGAGAGCTAGTGAGGCATGTTTCCTAACCAACATGGAGGGCCTCTCTGCTAGCTCTTGAACTTGGCCCATTTTGCAGGATGGACATTTACTTGCTTGAATCACATGATGCTGTCTTCCATCAGTGAAGGGACCTTTGACCAAGTTGAGACTCAAAGTGCTATCAATTCCCTAACTTTCCTCGAATCTGGTCTTCTATCAGGTCACCTTCTCAGGAAGTCCAGGCCCTTCTGGAAACATCACCTCCCTTTGAACCCCACCTCTGCCAGCCCTCCTTACCTGACGCCCTTCACTTCCTCATGCAGACACCTTTCCTCTCCGGCATGCTAAGCAATGGTCAGCGCTGTGCGTGTTGTCCACCGTGGCCTACCCCTCTAGAACCCCGACCTGCCGTGGGGTGTGTGTGGGCCGCGATGCCCGGGCCCAGCGGTCCACCAGCAGTGCAGCTACTCACTTGAATGTGACCAATGGGGCAAATGGCTCCATGTTCCTCATGCCTTTTCACCTAGATAACACTTGCCCAAAATAAAATGCACCATTTCTAAGAAGTTCATAGAAATTATATACAGAGCAGCACACTCAGGCTTTATCTTTGCTTGTAATTCGAAATATCACTTATACCTGAAATATAAAAAATTAAAACTTTGCTCTGTCAAATGGGGGATGCACCTTTAAGAAGATATTCTACGTTTGTTTGTTTTGTTGCTCATAGAAATTGAATCATAATTTACTAATTGTAAATAAAGTGATAATATTAAAATTCTTATTCAGAGGTTATTTGTTGACATGCTCAATTCATTGAGTTAGTGAGTCCAACTAGTTTATACTTGTGAACAAATTGCTTAATCGTATTGATGGAAATTTTTAGGTATTAGCATATTTATTTCCATTTGTAAATCAGTGTTCCCAGCTGGTTACTCTGAAAATGTTCTATTGAATTCACACCTGTTTAGAAATAAATTTGCGACTGTAAATACAGTCCTATCAAATATTTCCTCCCAAGGGAAAAAATCCTATTGTCTTGTACCCAATGGCACTACAAAGTTTATATCATTTTATTTGTCTCTATCATGATATATGAGGTAGTCTACCCGTATATTACATTAACTTTGACATATTTAAACTTTAAAATATTCTTTTCTTTCTCTGCCTATGTTCTCATTATACCAATTAATCATGCAATTTATTTATTTAAAGTTTGGTTTAATCAGAGGCCAACTGTTCATTAACATCAGTATTGCTCTCCAATCATCTGTTTGGCAATTATTATTTTCCTACTACATTATTTATTGACATTATATTTTTTACCATAAAACAAGGAAAAGACAAAAGTAACACTATCAATTTTTCATGAAAAATGTGCATTTTGAGAAAAATGTGTTTTTTGATTTGAAACATTGTGAATATTAATTCTGACTTGAGCTCTTGAATTTTTTACTATGCGAAAATGACAAATTATTCTTAGACACAGTTGACATAATTTATAACATATATCGGAACTTTCAGAAAGGGAACTTACCAGGGTAGTGACCAGCTGGTTAAAAATAGCTGGTTGTTTTTCATAACTCATTGACTTACACTTATCTTTCATGGAGAGGCAGAAGTCAAATGCCGAATTGATGTAATTGTGGACAGGATGTGATCCTGGTTGTGTTAAGGGAGGTGAAGCATGGCTGAGTAGAGACCTTTCTTCCAACTCCTGCAGGTAGGAGCATGCCCTTGGTGCAAGTAATCATGTAAAAATATAATGGACAAGAATTATTTCCTGTGAAAACAGATAAAGAAGGAAACTAAATCAGATAGTTTCAGAAGATATCACTTGGAATCTTTTTTGTACAAATCACATATGAAATGACATCTGCTATAAATTCCTAGTAAATGCAGTGAGCCACCGTGTAGGGTCAGGGGTTAAAGAAAGCATCTTAGAGAGCTTGACAGTCTGTAAAGAGTACAGCCTGGCCCAGGAGCTGCACAGCGGCCAAGCTCGCCATGGCTGTCTCTATACTACTGTGTCCTTGTTACTGCCACTACCCTGTTACCCTTGCTTTTGTCTGCCTCATAGAGACCTTGAAGAGTGATCCAAGATGTGAGAGACTGTAACTGAGCAAACCAACATGCAGCAGGATTGCATTTTCTACTGGCTGACAGGTCACAGTGGTCCTGAGCTCTCGAGGAGAAGCATGGGCTTCTGGGTCAGAAAGTTGGCTCTGCTTTTCAGGTGTCTAGGGCAGGTGCTGAGGGATAGGACATGCTCCTCACCTGAAGTCAACCCAAAGTCCCACTTGCCCCTGTGAATTTCCGGAACACTGCATGTTTGTCTTCAGATCACTGCATGGTGGCCATCTGTCATCTGCTAGGGCTGTCACTGTACTTGGTGGGAATCCTGGGACCGGGTCTCACAGCGACACATCTCCCCGAGGTCGGATATGGACCTGCCCAAGCGAGCCCTCCAAACCATGGCTATTTCTACCATGTGTAGATCAAGTCAGAAATCAACACATCTGACACTAGTTCTCATTGCTGCCCCTTCCTGCACAGAGCATCACCTCCCATAAATTCATCCAACATAAATATCTCTGAGACTTACTGTCTCTCACCTATTCTGTCCCAGATGGTTGTGGTGACTCTAAGGTATGCCTTCTCCACTTCTCTATTAATTCAAGAGAACACGGGTGGGCACCGCACCTCCCCAGTGGGACACGACCATTCTGCACCCCTGAAGCCGATTATGTGGGATTGGCTGTGTGTTGGATGATCTCAGCCCAGTAGTGGTGATGTCTGGGAATACACAGCCTCCGTCCTCCCTTTATCCTGGGTTTACTCATGTGGGTGTGGTGCAGAGTGTTCCTGCAACACTCTGCAAGCTTCACAGGGACCTGCCCCGGGGGATTCAGAGAGAGAGAGAGAGAAAGAGAGAGAGAGAGAGAGAGAGAGAGAGAGAGAGAGAGAGAGAGAGAGAGACTGACTCCAGGATACTGCTGATCATGAGTCACCAAAACAGTTTCCACCTGCCAGAATCAGCCCTGTCCCTGACGGATGAGCAAAGAATGATCCTTCTTTGTGTTTTATACAATAACTATTATTGTGTGTATTTGAGATTTATAGCATGATAACATGAGATATGTATAGGCATCAAAGTGGCTCAAGCAGGAGAGCAGACTGATATCCATCATCACACTGTTATTTTTGTGAAATAAAGAGCTAAAATCTGGTCATTCAACAACAAACCTGTATACAGCATCATTTAATTAAATTGAATCTTTAAGAACATTGACTTATTCTTCTTTTAAAAACATCTTATGAGGTCACTCATACTAATGACCAGACCTAACTTTCTATTGCTGCACTATAAGTTACAAACAAGACAGTTTAAAAACTCTTTCCAAGTCATGGTGTAGGAAATTAACAGCAAAGGTTCAAGTAACTCTGAGAAGCTAGGTGGGTGTGTAATGTGGACATTATCAGGGTATCTCATTACTCTGCTGCCTTTTGTATCTTAGAAGGGAGAGGGTTGAGCACGTGAGATGCTGAATCCAAGGAAAATCTGAAATATTGATATTTCACTTGATATCTTCAGCAAAGTCCCCTGAGTGAGATGAGTGAGGATGGTGGTCAGGAGAAGAGACAGGAGGTGGATGGAGGAAACAGTCCTTGGGACTCTCTCTGTTCCTGGCCGCTCCCCACTCCATCTCTCTGACTCTCTCTCCCTCTCCCTCTCCCTCTCCCTCTCTCTCTCTGTCTCCCTCTCCCTCTCTCCCTCTCTCCCTCTCTCTCTCCCCTTCTTCCTCTCCCTCTCTCTCTCTGCTTCCTGGCTGCCATTAGCTGAGCAGCTTCCCTCCACTGTCCACTTCTGCCATGGTGTTTCTGCCTTGGAGCCAACTGGTCATGGACTAAATTCTTTGAAACGATGAGCCAATATAAATTTTCCTCCTCCAAGTTGTTTTTCTTAGGTATTTTGGTCATGGTGAAGGAAAGCTAACAGTGTTCACTGAAGTTCTCCTGAAGTTATATTTAGTTACATTTTGTTTTAACTGATAAGTAAAACCAGGAACACCGGCACACTCACAGTGTCCATGTGGTGTTTCAGCATGTGAATACGTCTGCCTCCTCAAGCATTCCTCACCTCTTTATGATGCATACACTGAATCCTTTCCTGTGGTGTTCTGAAATGCACCCTGCATCATCATCACCTGTCACCCTACTCTGCAACAGCACACCAGAGCTCCTCTCCCTCCAACTACAACTGTGAACCATTGATCTATGTCCCATCTCTCCAGACCTTCCCACTCCCCACTTCCTGGTGGCCACCATTCCACCCTTCTATGGGATAATTAATTTTTCCACATCTGACTGAAAGCATGTGACCCTTGTCTTTCTGTCCCTGGTTTATTTTATGTGACAGAGTGACCTCAGGTCCATCTGTGTTGTCATGGAGAACAGAATCACATGTGTCTATGGCTGAATGGCATTTCCTTTGTGTTTCTGTCCACATTTCCTTTGTTCATTCCTCAACTGATGGACACTGAGTTTGCTTCCATTTCTTGGTGATTGGCAACCATGCTGGGATGGACGCAGGAGTGCAGATGATGTTTGACACACTGATTCCATTTCCCTTGAAGACGTGCCCAGTAGTGGGGTTGGTGGGGCATGGTGCTTCTGTCCTTCCTTGCTTGAGGCACCTCCATTCTGCTTTCCAGTGGCTGCACCAATCACTTGCATGATTGGGGAATAACTATTTAATTACATATTGAGGTCAATTTTCCAGGGAGAGCTTTGAAATTTTTGGCAGGTAAATTCACATTAGTTTGTTCATAGTGCCTAGCAATATGTGAGTCAGAACATCTATCAAAAGATTCATTTTGTATTGCCACTTGCATTGCAGAATTGACAGTATTGAAGAAGAGCTTTCAAAGAATGAGAATGACCTATCAGAAGTGAGTCCCCTGGGGTCTATGCTAGCATAGCTCCACCGAGTCCTTAATGGATCCTGCGTGCAATTCCTCCTGGTTTCAAGGGTTCCTACAGTTGACTCTGCCAAAGGGAGATGGGCAGTGCTTAGTGGTGGACACCACATTGCTGACAGAGTAAATGGCCTTTCTTAATACATAAGCCATGTGAATGTCCCATCTTGTGAGTCTTGGAATTCAAGAGCCATTGGATAGTGCTGCTACTTCTCAATAACTTACCTCCAGGTACACCCCACACTACAGTGCCTCAGCACAGATGGTCAGATGGGCAGACCAGTGTGAAGGGAACTGTTCCCCCTCATGAAGGAGCTCGCTGTGTGAATATATCCTTCAAGCTGATGTTTTAGGATGACACAGATCTGCTTCCACATCACTGCACACAATGTGCTGCAGAGAGATTAGGTTTAAAACCAACTCTCCTTGTAGCTCTTTCTCTCATTGGAAATGTAAGCTTTTGTTCTGAATTTCCTCCTGGACTCTGTACCATATAGGGACAAGCAGAGAGAGATACTAAAAGCTATTTGAAACAATGTATAGTGGAAACTGACTGCATTCCCACATGTAAGTTGTCACTGAAGGGTAACTGCAAGCTCAGTGCTGTCCTTGCCACATGATCACCATCAACACGCCGTCACCACTTGAATCCACACCCTTGTCCTCCACTGAGATAGCATGATGCCATTTTATGTTGTCAGGCCTCCATGCTGCTCTCTGTCTCTCTCTCATACACGTTTATCTTTCCCAACATTATTGTGTTCTAGCGCTTTATGGCATTCTATACTGTATGAATTGATATTCAGCAGACTGTGTGTCTGAATGTTTTGAGTTCCTACTTTTCTGTGTATGAGCCAGAATATTTAATATGATAAAAAGGAGATAAGTCCTCTGTGGTCTCAGAGGACCAGAAAATGCCTGGTTCTGTTAATTCCCTACACAGGCATGTTTGGTGCCAGTTCCATGGAGAGAGGCCATAACTGTTTTATTAAATGTTTCTGAAAAGAAAGAGGCCAAATGTCCAGCACTCCCACTTTCCTGGCTATTCCACAAACACCATCTCATAATAACTCATCTATTGCTAGGAGTCACACAGGGTTGCTATTTGCTCATCCCACAAGACATGAGGAAAAGAAAAATCTCTGAATCAGCCAGGAAGCACCTCCCACACTGCCTCCTCCTGGTTCAGGGCAGAGCTGGCACAACAAAGCCCACCCCACCTCCACGGCCCTAACTGTAAGGGGTCAGGAGGCACTTTATGTGCCAAACGTGCCAGCTACTGACCAAGGGTCTGGATTTAGCTGGCCCTACCTGACTGCCAATGGGAAGGCAACTACTCATCCTATTTGCTTTGGGTATTAAAATTCATTTTAATTGAATGTGTATGGATCACCATCTGGAGGTTCAGACTCCACAACTACAGAAGGAAGAACTGTGTATTCAACAAAGCAAATAACAAATAAGACAATAGTCATATGAGAAACTGCTTACTAAGTAGAAAAGAGCAAATCCACAGAGTGCCACCACAGTACTCTATTAAAATGAACCATCAACAAAGACTTCTCTGAGTGAAATTGAAACAGACATCCAAAGTAGAGGGACAGTAAGATGCCCAGAAGGGTACTGTTTGGGAAGGACAGGACCAGAGGATGTAATGGCTTGTGGCCTGGGGAGAACGAGGGGACAATCCAGCAGAAGCCCCGGGGCAGACCAGGCACACTGAGAAATGTATCCAGCAGTCATGGTGGTGGCCTAGAAGACATAGGCTCACTAAGAGCTACTGGAAACTTCAACAGGGAGAGCTGTCATGTGACTGATCCTTGACAAGGACCCCTAGTGTGTGACAGAGACTCAAAGAGGAAAGACAGACATCAACACAGCAGGGAATGGCCATAGTGTGCCCGGGTGAGGGATGGAGGACATAAGCCAGGGGTCTACAGAGTGTTGACAGGGGCAGGTCTGGAGTCTTCTCAAGGACCCAGCCAGCAGGACTGGCTACGAGATGTCAGAGGAGTCAAGGATGACATTCTTTTAAATAGTGTTCCACAGTTATACGTAATAGTGGGTTCATCCTGTTTCCTAACAGCAAGACAGAATACGAGGAAGACTTTTCATCATTCCTGTGCCTAGGAAGCTGGTGCCATTCACATCCCAATTAAGAGACATAGGTCAAGGCTCAGTTTCCCATGGGTTATGCCATGAGGGCTCTACCTAACAAATCCCCAGGCCACACTGACTCATTCCCTACTTGTCAGGACATGCTTGCACCCAAGTGTGAGTTGGACACTCAGTCCTCCATCAATGGGACTGATCCTGCAGGGGCACACAGGCAGCCCACTCCCTTGGAAGTCACCAGGAGGCCATAAGCAGCATGGTGGAGGACATCACTGCAGAATCCACCATCCACTGCAGCATTGAGTGACGTTCCATTTCCATCTTATTGTTCAACTTCTGTGACAACCTTGAATAACCTCAGTGATGTCTGCCTGTTGTTATTTCTCAACAAGGCACATCCCAGTAAGTGAGTCTAAGTACCAAGCAACACCAAAGGAGAAAGTCATGCAGTTGGTGCAGGGAATCACACTGGGAGGACCAGGAAGCTCATTATAGGGAGCACTAGAAGAACCTGGGACCACGTAGTTGCTGATAGGAATGCAGTCTTTCTACAACTCTTGGAAACAATCACTAAATGTAATGAGACACAACTTTTGCTTGCTTTACTCATGCAACATGTTTATGATAGTTCAACTGAGTGCTCCAGTAATAAAACTTTGAGTTTAACCTAAGAACAAACATGAAGACACAGCACTCCGGCTCATGATTGAAAGAATACAATCTTCAGGCATATTTCCTGTTCAATTTTTATGCAGGAATCTACTTCTGAGCAGGCTCTTCAGGGCCGTCAGGACGTCTTTGTTCTGGAAACTGTAGATGACAGGTTTGAGGGTGGGCATGACGATGGTGTAGAATATTGCCAGGAACTTGTCCTGGCCTGGGGTGTGGTATGACTTGGGTCTCGTGTAGGTGAAAATGAAGGGCCCATAGTACATTAGGACCATGACCATGTAGAAGGAGCAGGTGGAAAAGGCCTTCTTCCATGCCTCGGATGACTTCATCTGGAAAATGGTGAGAAGAATCTGCACATAAGATGCACAGATCATGGAGAGAGGGATCAGCAGGAAAATAATGGCATTCACATCAACCCCTCATTCATAGCATGAGGTGTCTGCACAGGACAACTTCACCAAGGCAGGAAGTTCACAGAAATAGTGATCGATCACCCTAGAGTTACAGTAAGGGAAGTGGAGGACCAGCCCTGTGTGGATGGTGGCATTGAGGGTCCCGACAAGCCAGCACCCCGCAGCCAGGAGCACACTGACTCTCTCACTCATGAGTACCGGGTAGCGCAGGGGGTGGCAGATGGCCACATAGCGGTCACAGGACATGGCAGCCAGGAGAAGGCATTCACTGCCCAGCATCAAGAGGGACAGAAACAACTGGGTCCCACAGCCTGTGAAGGAAATCGCTCTGCTGCCTGACAGGAAGTCAGCGATCACCTTGGGAACGATGTTGGAAATGTGCATTATGTCCATGAAGGAGAGGTGGCTGAGCAGGAAGTACATGGGGGTGTGCAGGCATGGGTCCCTGTGGATGAGCAGGATCATAAGCGTGTTTTCCATCAGGGCCACGATGAAAACGCCAACCAGGAAGGAGAAGGAGACCAGGCTGGAGTGGGAAGTGGAGAAGAGCCCCAGGAGGTTGAAGTTGGTGCTGGCAGTGATGTTGTCGGGTCTCATGCTGAGGGTTCATATTTAACCAAACATTTTGTAAAAATGGCAGTATAGTGAAACACACATTATGACCTCATGAACATACATGACTGCCTGACCCCTGCAACCTGCAATATGTGTGATCAGGAAAGTGAGAGATTACACTCTATTCATGTATGAATTATGAAAATATGTACATGCCTTCTCTCATGTGCAACTAAATAGAAGAAATAAGATTTTAAAAAAATGTTTAAACAAATGCATGATCACTGAATTATGAAGGCCATGAAGGAAAAGTAGCTGAATCCTAGTGACATGCACCTGTGTTTCAGAAACACCACGAGGCCTAGTGAGGCATGTTTCCTAACCAACACGGAGGGCCTCTCTGCTGGCTCTTGTACTGGGCCCATATTGCAGGATGGACATTTACTTGCTTGAATCACATGATGCTGTGTTCCATCAGGGAAGGGACCCTTGACCATGTTGATAATAACTCCTTGGGTTATTGTGACTCTTTTCACTGAGCACCTTTTGGAATATCAGGATAATTCTTTGGTTAAGAATCCAATTAGAACCACTCAGTATAGGCCAAAGTGGCATTAAGGTACATTGATTGTGGCGACATGAGAGTCTGTTATTACCTGGTGGTCAGTCAGAGGTGAAGATGTGAATGTGGGTAGGATTCTCTAGAAATTTCTCTTCGAACCCAATAAAACTGGAGTAGAGGAAAGGCATACTGTCCTTCTCTCTGAAAGGACACATTCTCTCCCTTGAGAGTATCCCTTCCCCTTTTCCAATCCCTTCAATCAGCTCATGCCTATTACTTACAGACATGTCCAAAATATATCTGATTTGAATGCAAGAACTGAACTTTAAAGGGGGTCTTTCCTCTGCCTCAGTTTCTTGGAAGGTCCAACTCTTTAACAAATTCATTCCTTGTGTTTCGACAAGTGAGCATGTCTCTCACATGTGGTAACTCATAACTAGGTTGATACATAAAAACTGTAAAATTCACTGAAGAATTTCTTCCTCAGCAAGCAAGAAACAAACAAAGAAACAGAAATAGAGCAGTAGCCTGGTATGGTGATGCAAGCCTTGCCAGGGTGATCAAAATTCTAGGACAGCCACAGCAACTTATCCTCACCCACTTTCAAAATAAAATGTTAAATGGCCCTGGGGATATAGTTTAGTTTTGGAGCATGCCTGTGCTTGTCCCCAGTAAAACACAAACACACACAGTGAAGAGGGATAGAGGAATAAAACAGACATGATAAAAGGTAAAAGTGTAAAAAGGCAGAGATAAATCTCATTACATCAACAGTGACATTAAATGTGATCTGACTGAACAATTCTATCAGAAGGTAGGGATCAAACAGAATGAAAACAAGGTCAATTCTATGCTACCTATAGGAGTCACTGTTTGGATGTGAATGCATAAAGAGATTGAAAATCAAACGATATAAATCATACAGCATGTAAATGGCACAAGTAAGCTGTACTATAGTAACTCTACTAACATTAGATAACATATTTCAAAACAAGAATTGTATTCACATATAACAGCTATAAGTGGTGGAAACATGAGGATACGGTGTTACTGAAAGCTCCAACCTCCATTTTAATGCCAATCCAATAATGAGAATAGAGCTTGTAGAAAAAGAAAAAAGAAGTTTTATTGCTCTGCTAGTAAAAGAGAAGCACTGGGACTTCTGTCCAAGAGTCTGTGATTCTGCCAATCAGCAAGAACAGGGGAATTTTTTGGGTGGATCTACCAGGGGTTCACCTCAGGGGCCTTCAAACACTGAGCCCAATCCCCAACTTTATTTTGTGTTTTATTTGGACACAGGTTCTCATTGAGTTGCTTATCTCCTCACTTTTGTTGAGACTGGCTTTGAACTTGAGATCCTCCTGCCTCAGTCTCTCAAGTTGCTGAGGTTGCAAGGGTATGCCACCATGTCTGGCATAAAGAAAAATATTTTATTGATTAGATGGAAATTCCTTAGTTTGAGATCAATTATTTTAGAATTGTTTTATTCTGAGTCTGTTTTGCATTCACTAATGTAGGAACCCAGAACATAGTCCAATAGACACAAAAGCCTGTAGTGTCCACAGAAAGGGGTGTGATCTGCACTCACGACCTCCCCTGAATATGGAAGAATGTTTTCCCATTCTTACCAGCATGAAAGATTCCAGGGTCAACTTAAAACACAAGCTGAGTTTGGTCCTGAAAGGTGGCATCATGTCTCCACAGAAGAGTGTGATGTCACAAGTATAGTAGGTGGGAAGCCATGACGGAATGACAGTCATGCCACAGCTTATTCCCAGGAGAAGGCTGAGTTCTGGAACCTGCTTCTGCAAAGGTGAGGGAGACACCCAGGTCTTTGGGGACAGTTTAGGAGGAGGCTTCCTTGGTGGCTAGGTGATCTGGGGCTCTTCACAGACCCTGCAAGATGCATTTCCAGGACAGTGACAATCCCAGGCCTGAATAAGCTCTTTTCCCCACATTTCATCAGCACCTGGGCCCCAGAACAAGGAATAAGGTGAGCAACGTGGTTCCAAGTATGCCCCAGATCTCTATCCTGCTGCTTCAGTATGTGGATGTGGAGCTCTGGCCTTCTAGAAGAATCTGGGTAGGAAGGGGAGACCCACAGAGGTGTGGGGTATCCCTGCTGGATGACAAGCTTCCCCACACTCAGGACAGCCACAAAGGGCTTGGGGGTTGAGGACAGGCCCAACAGCCTACATACAGGGTTCCCTGGTAGAGGGATTTGAATGGAAGGAGAGGACTGAGACTGTACTGCCCACACCCAGTGTCTCCCTTTCATCCTGGATGCCTGGCCAGACCAGCACCAGAGGAGTCCTGTGGGTCCCTCTTTTGCCCAGTTTCAAAGTGAAAGGTAGAGTGCCCTGGGTGGGCCACCTCTGTTGGTGAAGTTGGAACAATACCACCTCTGTTGTTGAAGCTGGACTGGAGGAGTCAGACAGCTGGACTGGGATCCTGGCTCCTCCCTTGCCCCTGTGACGGATGTGTCTCACCAGAGAAGTGGTTTTCCCCTGCATGCATGAAAGGGATAATGCTGTGATCATCCACATACATCTACCTGAGAGAACAAGTCACCATAGTTGTGAAAACCAGAGTTTATCTGGGTGAACATGATGATGATCCCCAGGAGAACGAAGTTCTACCCACCTAGAATTTCTGCTCTGGAAAGTGCATCCCAGTGTTATGGGGCACAACTTAAGAACAGACTGATCACCACTGAGAAGTCCAAATTTGAGAGTCCTTATTAAGCCAGCCAGCTGACTGTCTCACATAATGCCCCCCAAAAATGACTATTGGGAGAACAGCCCCGACCACAGGGTTGTAGGGGTTCTTATACCAAAAATCACATCAATCATAAGTGTCTGTTGCTATGATTCAAAATTACAAACTAACATCATGAGATCATCAACCAAGGGAGCAGTGGGTAAAAGTGACCCTTACCTAGGTACAAACTAAAGAATGGTTACTAACATCCACACAATCACATGGTACATTGTTTAGGAGCAATAGTAATCAAAAGAGAGCAATATTTCTTTACATAGGAATTATCATTCTATGTTGTTAAACATGTCACATTAAGTAACTCATGATGGGCACAGAGGCAGGGTGTTCCCATGGGAGAAGCTTATTTCCTACATAACATGGAGTCTCAGAGCAAAATGGAGTCTGTTTAGTCATTTTCCTTAGAGTCTGGCCTATAACATTTTCATGGAGCCAGATCTGTCAGTCCATCACATTCCCCACTGTTTTTTGAACATAATCAAATCATTGATTCATTAGTAGTGCATAGGTGATTGTAGTGAGTGTGCAACACCATTAGTTTAACAGACTGGATTCTATCTGTAACATATTTAGTTGAACAGTTTATCATGTATGGCCTGATTAAAATCCCAACATAACTAAGATGAGAGGTCTCACCATTGTGGTTATTAGAGTAGTTAACCAGTGGAACCAAGAGAACAGATTTTGGTACCAATTTTTCTCAGGCTTTTAGCTTTTTTTTTTTTTTCACTTTTTTGAACCTTTTATTTTAAATCAAAGATAAACTATCATGAATAACACCTGAGTGGTTAGTATAGAAACAATAGGTCTCTCCTAAGGCCATACATAATTTTTTTTTTTTTATTTTGAAAACAGCAAATATAATCGTTTTTTTTTTTTTTTTTTTTTTTTTTTTTTTTTTGGTTAAACTACCTTAGCAAATGAATCAAGGGAATTTTTCAGTGGCTTATGGAGTTTTTTGAAATTTATTTAAGTGTAGATCTATTTGTCTACTTAAGGTTTTGAAACTTTGGTTTCCTGTTATAAGTGTAGTGGTCCCTATAGCTTGTAGCTGGCTATGTTTATTTCTACTGGAGGGGAACTAAGACAGTGGCCACTCATTTAGATCAATGCATGAGTCACATAAGTTCCCTTTTTCCTCCCCATCATACTCCTGGGGAAAGATGTGAACAGCAATGCAGAATTAATTCCATTTGGTAATCTCAAAAAGTTGAAGGGCCAAGCATGGAACTATTCCTGATATAGTCCAAGTAAGAGAAAAAACATGATTAACATTTTTTCAGTCTTATCTTTAGGCAGTGGTTGGAGTCTCTGAGGGCTGTCCATTTTTCTCTTGTCTTGACTCAGATGTGATGAGTTCATGTTGTGAGTAAGGTCCCTTCCATTTCAGCTGGGTATTAGTCCTTTCTGGAGCAATTTGATGGAGACATAGTCTTCTGACTGAAATGGGTGTTGGAAATCAGTGGTCTCCTGAAACTGGTTCTCTGATAAGTTGAACCTGTTGGAGAAACTTAACAACAGGTTAGAAGAGGAGCAGATTCTTGGTAAGGGTGGAGGAAGGGCTCTGGAAGCATTAACATTTTAATCTCTCAAAGGTCATTTGCCTCTAACTTTCAAAAACTGGCCCTTATTTTTGTGATTTAACACAATTTACCTATCTATATTGACTGTCTTTCAAAGTTTTTATTTTACCCCTCTAATTTTAGGGACTTTTTACTGCTCTAAGAAAAAAGGGTGATGAACACTCTTGCTGCTTCCAGCTGAGAGGGGATGAGGTGGGGTGGGGCAAGCGGTAAAATGTTTCTTGTTAGAAATTGGATCATTCTAGGGGTAAAAGTCTTATTTTATGAAAGAAACAAAAAACCATGAGTACAAAATAAATAGCATCTGGAACTTGTCAATGAATATCATGAAGATGATAGAAATTAATAATCTCTTATCAGGAGATGGAAGAGCTGAGAGGTTGTTTACATAAAAAGGCCTAACGATGTCTAACAAGGTTGGAGAGTATAAGGACTTAATTGTAAGTCTTAACACTGTCAGGGTTATCAGGAATGTAAACACAACATTTAGTTAAGTTACTTAATGTCATCTTATTTTTGTAAAATATCTTTTTATTGGCATGATCTCTTTGTTTAGTAGAGATCCCTTTATTTTTATTACTTAGGGTTAGGGAATCATGTCCAGAGCTAGCAGGCCATGCCCCCACCTTGCCACATGTTGAACTAAGATGGTGCCTGCCGAATACTGGCGGGGCGTGTCTCTCCTGCACATGTAACTGTCAGACAGTACTATGCGTGTATCAGGCTAGATTGCGTGGTGCTTTATGATTGGCCAAGTATACTTCCTTACTTTCCTCTGGTTGGCTTTTGTACTTAATATAAACTGGACTCACTTCCTTAATAAACGAGACTTGATCAGACTTTTGTCTTGTCTCCATTTCTCATGTCTCTTGTCTCTCCCAATCCCCATTCCCCCTTCCAGGTTCCTGTTATAGTCCTGCGGGTCGGGACAAATTGGCACCCAATGTGGGGCCTAGACACGGGGTAAATCATGAGGGAAGAGGTGTTTGATAGTTCAGCTGAACACAGCAGAAGTCAGTTCAACAAAGATCGCTGCGTGAACCTGCTGTGTCGCTCTTAAAAGGTACAGTAACGCCTAATTATGGGACAAGAATTAAGTAAGCATAAAATTTTTGTTAAGCAATTAAAAGAAGCCTTAAAGACAGGGGGAGTAAGGGTTAAAAGTAATGAGCTTTTTACGTTTTTTGAACTTATCAAGGACACCTGCCCATGTTTCCCACAAGAAGGAAACATTAATCTAAGAAGCTGGGATAGAGTGGGAGCTGCCTTGATGGACTTTTATAGAACATTCGGTCCAGATAAGATTCCTGTTACAATTTTTGCTTACTGGAGTCTCATAAAAGATCTTTTAGAGCACACAAAAAATGATTCTGATATAGCAACAACTGTTTCTCAGACAAAGGACATTTTAAAAACAGCATCAAAGCAGGATCTTCGGGAAAAGTCCTTTGAGGATAAGGGGGAGGTAGATTTTACTTCTCTTGAGAGTGAAGATGAGCAAGTTACAAGTCCTTTTCCAGATGCAGGCAGCACAGATGTTAAAAAAAAAAAAAAAAAACTCAATATCAGAACAAAGCTCCGCCTAAAATTTATCCTTCATTGACTCATTTTAAAGACCCTTCAAACGAGAGTAAAATAGACAATGAGGAAGTTGATTGGGACCTCATAAATGAGGAAGCCTCAAAAATATCATGATCCCGACTGCCTGCCTAAACAAGGACAGTCTGTTTTATCACATCCACCTCCCTATCGCACACCCACTGCTCCTATGGCAATGGCAGTAATAGATCCAAAGGAAGACCTCAAAGAGAAAATTAAACATTTGGAGGAACAAATACTAGAGGAACAATATCAAGCTCTGATTGCTAGGCTACAAAAATTAAAGACAGGCAATGAATCAGCGCCCAGTCCTGATGGATTTAAAAGGGATATTTGCCCTCAAATTCAACCTGGACAACAGTGTCCAAGAGGAGGAGTTTCCTTAATTAACAGAGATTTTAAATCCCCTCCTCTAAGTGCTTTCCCTGTTACTGAGACAAGGGATAATCAGGGACAACCCTGGAGGCACCACAATGGCTTTGATTTTACTGTCATAAAAGAATTAAAAACTGCTGTTTCTCAGTACGGGGCTACAGCACCGTACACCCTTGCTATTTTAGATTCCATAGCAGAAAATTGGTTAACACCACAGGATTGGAATACTTTAGTCAGAGCCACCCTAACTGGAGGTGACTTCTTGCTTTGGAAGTCTGAATATTTTGAAAATTGCAAAGAGACAGCTAAAAGAAATCAACAGGTGGGAAATGGGTGGACTTTTGATATGCTCACTTGAGTGGGTAATTTTGAAACCACAGACATTCAGATGCAGTATGACCCTGGAGTGTATGATCAGATACAGGCGGCAGCCACTAAGACCTGGAGAAAATTACCTATTAAGGGAGACATCAGCATGTCTCTTACAGGAGTCAAACAAGGCCCCGATGAGCCCTTTGCTGATTTTGTTCATAGACTTATAACAACGGCTGGTCGCATTTTTGGCAGTTCAGATGCAGGTCTAGACTATGTCAAGCAGCTTGCTTATGAAAATGCCAATCCCACATGCCAAGCCACTATAAGACCATACAGAAAGAAAACTGATTTAATTGGATATATCCATTTGTGCTCAGATATAGGACCTTCTTACCAACAGGGCTTAGCAATGGCAGCTGCTTTTAGTGGGCAAACAGTGAGAGACTTTCTTAATAATAAAGAAAAAGACAAGAGGGTCTGCTTTAAATGCGGTAAGGGCGGACACTTTGCCAAAGATTACAGATCGGACTTACAAAAAACTCTTAAGACCAAGACACCTGGTCTCTGCCCTAGATGCAAAAGAGGAAAACATTGGGACTAATGAGTGCAAGTTCAAAAGAGATGATCAGGGAAATCCCATCCCACCACAGCAGGGAAACAGGAGGAGGGGCCAGCCTCAGGCCCCGAAACAAGCATATGGGGCAATCAGCTTTGTTTCAGCCAGCAGCAACAGCAACAAAAACAATCCATTTCAGACCTCAGTAGAGCAACCCCAGGAAGCGCAGGATGGACCTCAGTTCCACCTCCTATGTCATATTAACCCCTGAAATGGGCCCTCAAGCCTTGAGTACTGGAATTCTTGGCCCATTGCCCCCAGGTTATTTTGGCCTAATTTTAGGAAGAAGTAGTTCCATCATGAAAGGTTTACAAGTACTCCCAGGGGTTGTAGATCAAGATTTCCTGGGAGAAATTAAGATAATGGCTAAAACAGAGAACAACATTATTACCATTACTCAGGGAGAAAGAATAGCACAATTGATATTGTTACCTTCAGTTCCAACTAAACACCCAGTTCAAAATCCTAGGAGAGGAAATAAAGGTTTTGGATCCTCTAATGTATATTGGGTACAACACATAACTGATCAAAAACCTTCTTTGACCTTATGGCTAGATGGCAAATCATTTAAAGGTCTGATAGATACTGGAGCAGATGTAACTATAATTAAATAACAGGATTGGCCTTCTTCTTGGCCTACCACAGAAACTATGACCAATCTTCGGGGTATTGGCCAAAGTATAAATCCCAAGCAGAGTTCTAAATACCTCGCTTGGAAAGACAAAGAAAACAATAAGGGTCTCATTAAGCATTATATCATACCTCATTTACCTGTTAATTTGTGGGGAAGAGACCTACTCTCTCAGATGAAAGTAATCATGTGTAGCCCCAATGAAACGGTTGCTGCTCAAATGCTATCTCAGGGATATACACCAGGTAAAGGATTAGGAAAGGCCTAAAACGGTATTTTACATCCTATTCCCAATGTGGGACAGATAAACAGAAAAGGTTTGGGAAATTTTTGATTTCAGCCATTGACATGCCTGCACCCCAACTGTGTGCAGATCCAATAAGTTGAAAATCAAATAAGCCAGTTTAGGTTGATCAATGGCTGCTAACTTCTGAAAAACTTGAAACTGCTCGAATGTTAGTGCGGGAACAACAGCTGGACATATCATAGAGAGTAACTCTCCTTGGAATACTCCTATATTTGTAATTAAGAAAAAATCTGGTAAATGGAGATTACTACAGGACTTAAGGGCTGTCAATGTCACTATGGTGCTCATGGGAGCCCTACAACCAGGGCTGCCATCTCCAGTAGCCATCCCTCAAGGATATCTTAAGGCAGTTATTGACCTCAAAGATTGTTTTTTCACCATCCCTCTACATGTAAATGATCAAAAAAGATTTGCTTTTAGTCTACCATCAATAAATTTTAGGGAACCTATGAAAAGTTATCAGTGGAAAGTATTGCCACAAGGGATGGCTAACAGTCTGACCTTGTGCTAAAAATTTGTTGCTCATGCCTTACAACCTATTAGAGATTCTTGGAAACAGATGTATATTATTCATTATATGGATGATATACTCATAGCAGGACAATCAGGAGAATAGGTATCACTATGTCTCACAGAGATTAAACAGCAGTTGACTGCAGCAGGGCTACAAATTGCTCCAGAAAAGGTTCAGCTACAAGACCCTTATACTTACCTAGGCTTTTTACTCAATGATCCTAGGATCATTAATCAAAAGGCAACCATCAGGAGAGATCATTTAAAGACCCCTAATGACGTTCAAAAACTTCTTGGTGATATAAATTGGCTTTGACCATACCTTAAATTAACCACAGGGGAATTAAAACCATTGTTCGAGATATTAAAAGGGAACCCTAACCCACAATCATCCAGGACTATATCTCCTGATGCATTAGTTGCTCTTAAAAAAGTGGAGGACGCTATTGCAGGTCAATTTGTTACCAATATTGATTATTCTCGCCCCTTAACACTCATCATATTTAATACTTCTATCACTCCAATGGGTCTTTTCTGGCAAGATAATACTATTATGTGGATCCATCTTCCTTCCTCACCCAAAAAGATGCTATTGCCTTATTATGATGCAGTAGCTGACCTGATTATCATGGGGTGAGAAAATTCTAGAAAATATTTTGGAATAGAACCATATAAAATTATTCAACGCTACACCTGACCTCAGGTCAATTGGCTATTACAAAATAATGACACGTGGCCTATAGCTTGTGCCTCATTCACAGGTGATATAGATAATCATTATCCACCAAATAAGTTGGTTCAATTTTGCAAACTACATCCTTTTGTGTTCCCTTGTATTATCAGAAGGGAGCCCTAATACAATGCTCTTGTAGTTTTCACTGATGGGTCATCCACAGGAACAGCTGCTTACACTTTCCTTGATAAAACTGTCACTTTCCAGACAAAATGCACATCTGCCCAACTTGTCAAATTACAGGCTATTATTGCAGCTTTATCTGCTTTTCACAATCAACCCCTTAATAGCTACACAGACAGTGCCTACCTAGCACACTCAGTGCCACTCCTTGAAACTGTCCCTCAAATCAGACATGTTTCTAAAACAGCATCACTATTCCTTCAATGCCAGACCCTAAACCATAACAGAGGGGAACCTTTATTTTTGGACACATCAGAGCTCACTCTGGCCTTCCAGAGTCATTGGTCAAAGGCAATAAAATTGCTGACACAGTCACCAAAGTGGTTGCAGTAGCCTTCTCAGATAATATTAGGCAAGCTCAAGACATCATAACCTATACCATTTAAATGCCTGCTCTCTTAGGTTACTCTATAAGATCACTGGGGAACAAACAAGACAAATAGTAAAAGGCTGTATCACGTGTGCTACTCTTCTACCGGTTCCACATCTAGGAGTTAATCCTAAAGGCCTTGTTCCTAACATGATATGGCAAATGGAAGTTACTCACTTCTCAGAATTTGACAATCTAAAGTACATTCATGTTTCCATAGATACATTTATTGGATTTATAATGACTACTCTTCAGGCTGGAGAAACAACAAAACACGTAATTGCCCATTTATTGCATTGCTTCTCACTCTTGGGCATACCTAAACAAATTAAAACAGATAACAAACCTGGATATACAGCCAAAACCCTACAAAAATTTTGTGACAAATTACAAATTCAACATGTCACCGGAATTCCTTATAATCCTCAAGGCCAAGGAATGGTCGAAAGAGCACATCTTTCCCTTAAAGCTACTATTGATAAAATAAAAAAAGGGGGAATGGTACCCAATCAAGGGTTCTCCCCATAGTATACTTAGTCATGCTTTACTCATTCTCAATTTTTTAAAAGTGGATGATCATGGGAAATCTGCCACTGATCGTTTCTGGCACCTGGAATCTCAAAAGCATTTTTCCATGGTAAAATGGAAAGATCCATTGGATAGTTAATGGCATGGTCCAGACCCAGTCTTGATCTGGGGTCGAGGCTCAGTCTGCATCTTCTCTCAAAAAACTGATGCAGTCAGATGGCTGCCAGAACACCTTGTGCACCAAGTTAATGAAGTTACCTCCTCCAGGGATAAAAATCATCCCTGAGAGTCTTTTCTTCTCCTTCCACAGGTATGAACAAAACATTGCTTCTCTGGATAATGGCTGCTTCTTCACTGCTCTCCTACAGTCATGCAGGGTTTGGGAACCCTGCTAAGGTTTGTGAGTATTTATTGGAGTGCAAGAACAAACCATGTAAGTGTGAGGGAAGATTTATATTGAGTACTGGTGAGACAAGTTATGAGCTGTCATACATCGGTAATCTCCCAAAACAATGCATAGAGATAGATTGTGGCAGTCACATGGCATTTTGGAATACACATACTCTGTGATATTGTATCTAAAAACCACAAATTAATCCCACAGTTAATGGCAAACCTGCAACCTGTCCTTGCACAACCTTTTACACTTCCTTCCATAGCTCCTGTTATTCCTTAGTTCAAACTTGTTCCTCAGGGAATAAAATCTATTTTACTACCACCTTATTAAGGTTCCATCCAGAATCGGCTGGAGGGGATTGGTCTAATAACCCTGGAAAATTAAGTGTTGCCTCATGTCCTGCAGACTTAGTAGGGGAAGCAGTTTGCTGGTTTACTATGGCCCCTCTACATGTACCTGACAGAGGAGGTCCCCATGATTCTAATAGAGCCAAACAAGTTCATGAAAAAATTCAACGAATGTACGAGGAACTCCATCCCAGTCTCTTATATCACCCACTAGCATTACCTAAACACAGACCTTCTGAGATAGACCCTGCCACTTATGATATCCTTGAGGCCACTACGCCTTGCTTAATCGGTCCAATTCTCCCTTGACTGCAGATTGTTGGCTTTGCCTGCAACTAGGATATCCCATTCCACTAGCTATTCCAATTGATTATAGAAATGACTCAGCTACTAACCTCACTAGAAAAATTGCTAAGAATATAACCTATCCTAATATGCCGTGGTCCAATTTCACCAGTAAAAATTGTCTACCGACTCCACCATTTTTGGTACAACCATTCATGTTTTCCAATACTACTTGATTTCCTCACCTGACTATAATAATACCTGGGATTTAGATGTAGGAACTATAACATTTAGTGATTGCTTCGAGACATTCAATTTTTCACAGCCATTGTGCCCCCCTAATGTCACTGTATTTGTTTGTGGAGGTAATAAGACTTTTACTCAACTGCCTATCAACTGGACTGGACTACGTGTCTTAGCTGCCTTGCTCCCAGATGTAGACATTATTCCAGGAGATGAGCCTGTTCCTATACCAACAATTGATCACATTGCAGGGTGAGCTAAACGCACTGTCACTTTCATCCCTTTACTTGCAGGACTTGGAATAACTACAGCAGTGGCCTCAGGTACTGCTGGTTTGGGGGTTTCTCTTACTCAATATACTAAATTATCCAAACAATTGATCTCTGATGTACAGATACTCTCAAGCACCATACAAGATCTTCAAGATCAGGTAGATTCCTTAGCAGAAGTGGTCCTACAAAATAGGAGAGGTTTGGACCTTCCAACTCTGAACAGGGAGGCATTTGTTTGACTTTACAGGAGAAATGCTGTTTCTATGCCAACAAGTCAGGAATCATTAAGAACAAGATCAAACAGCTGCAAAAAGACCTAGAAAAATGCTGATGAGCATTGGCGGATAATCCACTATGGACTGGATTCAGTGGACTCCTTCCCTATCTCCTTCCCTTCTTAGGTCCCCTTCTTTGCTTGCTGCTCATCGTATCTATAGGTCTTTTGATATTTAACAAGATCATGGCTTTCATTAAAGCTCAAATTGAGGTTATACAGGCGAAACCTATTCAGGTTCATTACCATCTACTGGAGATGATGGATTGTGATGGTGCAACATCTGATCAATATTAGATCTTAATAAACCATCGCCCCTGTGAGCTGAACTGGACAACCAATGATGGGTAAGATTCATGAGAGCTCATACCAACCTAAGACAGGAAATGAGGGCTAGAGCCTCATTATCCAATGACGGGTAAGGATGTTGCTCTGTCATGGACAACCTAAGACAGGCGCAGTTCCCTAGGGATTGTCACTCCAGCTCTATAAAATAAAAAAGGGGGACCTGTCCGGAGCCAGCAGGCCATGCCCCTGCCTTGCCACATGTTGAGCTAAGATGGCGCCTGCCGAATACTGGCGGGACGTGCCTCTCCTGCACACGTAACTGTCAGACAATACTATGTGTGTATCAGGCTAGATTGCGTGGTGCTTTATGATTGGCCAAGTATACTTCCTTACTTTCCTCTGATTGGCTTTTGTACTTAATATAAACTGGACTCACTTCCTTAATAAATGAGACTTGATCAGACTTTTGTCTTGTCTCCATTTCTCGTGTCTCTTGTCTCTCCCAATCCCCACTCCCCCTTCCAGGTTCCCGTTGTAGTCCTGTGGGTCGGGACAGAATCATACAAGCAAAGCATTGATTAAGGCTACCTGTATCGGAGGTTAGAAAGATCTGTAGGTCTTAAACTGACATAAACTTAAAACTCTGGCAGTTGTTTTTTTTTTTTTTTTTTTTTATAATTATCAGGCATTTTTGTCTAAGAATCATTTTGTCACCTCTAGTTTTACTTATTTTGGGAGGGTTAACACAGGTGTACATCTCAAGTTACATTAAAATAACTATTGGTTAGTTTTTAAAGTGCACAGGAATGACTGTGTTTTAGTTTTAACTGTTTTGTTTTTGTTTAACTGTTTTAGTTTTAACTGTTTTGCTAGGTGTTTAAAATCAAGCTGGTCAAATTAACCTTGTTCCTATCTGCTGTTAACAGTCAGCTGAGTTCCCACAAGGTCACTCTTGGGGAACTTGAGAGCAGCTTATTATCTTCGTTAGTGACATTCACCTGGTAGGGTCTCCTTGATAAGGTGGCTTCCTTTGGAAGAATTAGGGATGTCTCCCTTTTCCAAGGACCCTCCTCTGCAGCAGGTGCACTGATTGGCTTTTCATCCTCTAGTGGTCTCGTTAATCTCCCTGATCAAAAGGTCATGTGGCTCAGAGCTGCAAAGCTCCTTAGAGAAGTTCTCTTGTCCCCGGGTTCAGGCTAACTCTGAGGGCAAGAGCCAAATATTGATTTGTTTGGCCCCTTTATTTTAATCTCAATCTTTAAGTCTTGATCTTAAACATCTACCAAGTAAATTTCATCAGTACACAATAAGAGTACTGGGTTTTAACTTTAATGTCTATGACTTTACAGCTACTTACCCATTTTTATTTAATTAGGGCTTATATTATCTGTCCTATAGGTAATGGCTTATTATCTCAAATTAATTTAGATTGTTCTTGAAGCAGTACCTCTGTAAAACATTAATCAGTCAACAGTTACAGAGTTTACAAGGAAAATACAAAATGGAATTAACAACAGTAAAAACAGATTTAGTTGTGTAATATCTATGTTAAATTTTGGCTGAGCTATCTATATTGTATCCCCTGTTTGAGATCACAGTAATTTTATAGCAAAAAAATCAATCTTTTGAATATAACTTTAAATGAGCTTCAGTCTGACATATTTTGGAGCCATTATAACACATAGTAAGGTAGGAGGCAGAGCCTTATCTCAGGTAAGGCAGGGCTCTTAATAAATCTTATGTAAAGCAGTCTAATTCTGAAGCTGATCTTTATCTTTTTTTAAATATCATTTTATAAAGTTTACATATATTGTGTCCTAAGTCTACATAAATGTTAATTAACACAGTATGATATTATACTTAAAACATGAATCGAAGAAAGCTGAGAGAGCTTTTAACTTTCCTTTTGTGTAGTAAAGTGGCAAAATGTTTTCTTGTTTTATGATATTAACTTTTAAACAGATCAGGATCTCATTATCTTTTAGGAATACATTTACTTTTTTTTTTTTTTTGCGGTACTGGGGATCGAATTCAGGTTCTTGTGCTTGCGAGGCAAGCACTCTACCAGCTGAACTATCTCCCCAGCCCCTATATTGACATTTTTATCCCAGTCCAGAAGGTAACACAAGGTACAGGTCCAGTTGTAGAACACTAAATGATATAAATAAATCCCCAATAAATTTTTTATTCTGATAAGTTTAAAATTATCATTACAACTTTAGGTTGGAGAACACCAGTTTGATAAAATGTTTTATTTAAACCTTTTAAATACTTGTATACTTGTAAGATATGAACACATTTAATATATAAATAAGAGTAATAAAATAAAAATTACATTGATGTTTTTATATTAACCATGTTTAGCTTTTAAAGAAAATTTAGACTTTGTAATGTAGTACAACACTCTAACAGTTGTTGTTTAATCAGAGTTGTAAGAAACCCCCAATTTTTAAGATTAGTTGCTCTAGAGAATAAAATTTAACAACGTTAAGAATAAATTAATGTTTTAAGAATTATTTGTCATTTCAGCATATAGACTGAATTTTGTTTTATATCAGTACCTTAATATTTGACCTTAGGAAAAAAATCTTGAATAGTTTTAACTGTTGTGTTATATATACACATAAACCTCTTAAAATTTACCCTTAATTTACATGTTTTTAATGTCTTAATTAGACCCTCTTGCTATTTACATGATGTATTAAAACTTTATTTTATCACATAAAGACAGTTTTACCTAGAAACATTTTTTACTATATATATTTTTATATCTAAAATCTTGTAATGTTTTAATCTGTTGATTCCCATTTTTAAAATTCATATTCTGAAACAATCCTTATAAATTTCTGAATTTAGACAAATTACTCCATTTTAATCTGATGAAATACTTTATTACTTACAGAACTCTATTTAAATAAAGTTGAAACTTTTGGACCCTTTATTCAGAATAATACCTGTTAACACTTTTAGTAACCATGTTTTCAGTGATAACATAAAGTAAATTTAAATCCTTTTTTTATTTACCAATTCATGAAAACACCAAAAATGTTTTAAGTTTGTTACCCTCTGGAATTTAAGGAGTTAAGAGTACTTGATGTTATATTTAACGGTCAGCATTTTAACTCTCTAAACCAATCAGATGTCTCTAACAAACACATCCGTGATCAATTCCATATGTTAAATTTAATTTAGTTATTTTTTAAAAACTAAGTTATCAGAGATGTGTATCAGTTATTTCTTCCCTGTTGAAGAAAAATCTAGAAATAATGGATATTAGACATTTTATAAAATTAACATTTTATTTATTTTTTGACCACCTGGAAACAAAACCATATTTTTCTTTACCCAATTTAAAAACCTTTTAAGTCATGCAAATCAAAAGCATTTGGATCCATTTTTTAAAATTTTAATTTATGAGCTCACATGTCAATTTTGGTACCAAATATATGTAGACATGACAACACACCAGTGTACATATACATAAAATAAACAGATGGACAAAGACCTTATAGTTTATTTGTTAAAACCCATTAGATTGAGAGTTAACCCTTGTAAACTGGTCTCTGAATGAAACAAAGCATTAAGAAAACTTTATAGTTGGATAAAATAGGTCTGATCAAAAATTAACCTAGGTGCACCAGATTGAAATTATGAACTCAAAAAAATAGAATTTTAAAAATCTTTTTGGCCTCCATCCTGATGTGGTCCTTTTCATCAGACATGAAAAAGAATTAAGAGAATATGGACAAAGGTTATGCCCTATTCCTCCCTAAAGGAGTGTCCTGAAGAGACAGCAAGGGACTTGCCTCCACTGGTCTCCTGGGAGAGCCTCTCAGGTTGGAGTCTTGTTCTAAACCGGTTTTTCTTGGAGAGTAGCCATCAAAATTTTAGCCTGGCATTTTGGTGGACCAACTCCAATAGTTGGAAGTTCCTGTTGGCAGCAGTTTACATTATAATGTAAGCCTTAGTGAACATGGTTAAAAACCTTTTTAACATTTTTTTCCCAAATTTGACTATAAAAAATTTGATCATATTGTTCAGGTTGCCCAAAGACAATTTGGTGGTCCCCTGAGGAGACCATCCAACCTCAAAAGTTGGTCATTCTCTCTCATGGAATTTGGAGAGAAAAAAGATGTCACAGCAGGTCCTGACATCAGTGGCCCTTCTCTGGAATTCCTGGAAATTTGTCAATATGCATTGAAGGGCATATATGATGAACATGAGGGAGACAGACCCACATCCACACTCAAGGCAATAAAAAACAGAAAAAGACAAACAAACACAGAGCAGACAAGACACCAAAGACATTGACAAGTGGACACTCCTGATTCCTGACCTGAGGGCCTGGGCACCGTCTTGCAAGTCCCAGACTCAGAAGTAATGCTGCATCCAGCCTTCCTCAGAGTCCCCAGATATGGATCCACTAGAAACAGTTTCCAGTTCCCCCAGGGATGCAGAAACAGGTGACTCTTGGAGAATTTAGTTCAGTCCTGGGATGGGGCTCCACAGACTGTGCAGCCTGGGGCTGAGGAACATCTCTCAGAGGCCTTCCCTAGGAGAAACACTGTGACTTCTCCCCTCTGCAGATCAGTGGTGACCAGCGACTGCTCCAAATGTTATGGTGCCCAACTTAAGAACAGACCAATCACCACTGAGAAGTCCAAATTTGAGAGTCTTTATTAAGTCGGCCAGCTGATTGTCTCACACAATGCCCCCCAAAAATTACTATTGGGAGAACAGCCCCAACCACAGGGTTGTAGGGGTTCTTATACCAAAAATCACATCAATCATAAGTGTCTGTTGCTATGATTCAAAATTACAAACTAACATCATGAGATCATCAACAGAGGGGGACGTGGGTCAAAAGGGCCCTTACCTATGTACAAACTGAAGAATGGTTACTAACATCCACACAATCACTGTTCAAATGGTACATTGTTTAGGAGCAACAGGAATCAAAAGAGAGCAATTTTTCTTTACATAGGAATTGTCATTCTGTATTGCTAAACATGTGATGTTAAGTAACTGTTGATGGGCACAGAGGCAGGGTGTTCCCATGGCAGAAGCTTATTTCATACATAACATGGAGTCTCAGAGCAAAATGGAGTCTGTTTAGTCATTTTCCTTAGAGTCTGGCCTATAACATTCTCATGGAGCCAGGTCTGTCAGCCCATCACACCAGTATTGTGAGTTTGCAGATCCTAAAAAAAAAAAAAATCAATAGAAAAGAAACAGAGAGGAGGGAGCAGCCCACCTACTGCTGTGCTGCACTGACAGAGGACAGCAGCACCAGGACGCTGGTGAGTGGTCACTTGTGTCACTTGTGCACTGCAGAGGAGGACTGTGCTCATGAAGAGGCTTCTCCTGGGCTGTCTGCTATCTTGGGCTGGTCAGAAAGACCTGGAAGGCTTCAGTCTCAGGTCTTCTGTCTTCCCAAACTAAATGATTTTGTGCCCTCTTTCACTTGCCTTTGTGTGGAATTTGGAGCCCTTTTTCACATGGCAGGGTCACATGTGGGCACTGGTAAGTGATGAGAAATGGAGCACATCAAGCTGTGGGGGCAGAAGGCTTGCCTAGGGTTCTGAGGATGGCCTCAAGGAGACCCAGCCTCCACTGCAGCCTAATAGCCCACTGGTCATGCCCCTTAAGAGCTATAGGGAAGAGGTCTGTAAGACTCACACAGGCATATCTGCACTCCAGGGAAAATACCTGATTATTTATCTTCATAGCAGGTAGCATAAAACCCATGGTGGGTTAATCCCTATTCCCTCTTTTTATCAGAGGCCCCAGAAATCCAGATGTCCAGCAAAAATCAATAGCTCTCTACCCACAGGTGTTTGAAACAGATCTCAAACACTCACAGAAATCAGTCCAGGAACAAATCTCAACTACTGGAACTTCTAATTTAAACTCTGCACCAATCTGCCATAGAACACAGTTTATCAGCATCCCCCAGTGCATCCCACCCTACACTGGGAGAAAGGAAGCTAAGAGCTACTACAACCAGCTTTGGCTCCCAGCCACAAAGACGCAGCTGAATGAGGAGCACAGAGAAATTGTACCTCAAGTAACTCAGGCCTCACCTTAAAGTTTACACAGCCAAAAATAAATATGAAGATGAAAATCTATCCCTGCCCACAGTTTTGACCCCCTCATCAAAAACAAGTCCCTCACATCTCAAGAACACTTTTCAAATACTTTTTTTTCTTGCCTTAAATTTTTAGATCTGTAGATTTCCTCAAGTTTTTACTTTTCAAATGAATTTTAACTTTGAAAATATTATCAAGGATTATATCATGTTATCTTATTTTATTTTTCTACTTTCCACTGTACAAAGTTCCTTTTTTGTGTGTAGGTGTGTGAGTGTGTGTTTTCTCACTGTTTGGATACATTCAAATTTATATGTATATGGGTATAATATATTGTAATATATAAAATATATAATACTACTTAAACCAATGTATTTATATATGTGAATATGTAAATATTACATATACATAATTAAATATAAACATATTTAAATATTATAAATATTATATATGAGTTTCAAAAGGTTTGAACTTGCATTTGTTATTTTATTTTTTGGGAACCATGGATTTTGTTCTTATTATTGTCCCTTCACTCTTTCCCAATTAATAACTAAAATTTCCTATTCCTTTTTTCTCTTTTTATCTGTTGTTGTTTTTAAGTAAATTTTATTCCTCTTTCCTACAACAGCTATCTGCTACATATCTCTTGCTTCTGTTCTGTTCATTTTTAAGGTATTCTAAACTTCTCTTGCCTTCTTATTCTATTTTCTCTTCACTTAAGAGAAAGGTTTGATAGAATTATTAGTAAGTTTTATCCCAAACCCATCCATATTTTTGTGGATATTAATATAGTAGAAAATGTAGTAAAAACCTGCTATTTAATGCCTGATCTAGTTCACAGATTTTAGTATTGATACTGATGACAAATGCTAATCACACTATTCCTACGCAAGTTTCAATTAGTATTACAGAATTCAATGTAGACCCAAGACATTTATCTTGAGGCTGTAGATCTGTTGCTGAGATCAGTGCTCTTCCAAGTTCCCCTTTCAAATGAGAGGGGCTGGAGAGTGATTACAACACTATACAGAGTGGAGATCCTACAGCTGAGTAGTAATTCAAATCTCAGGCAAGTAAAAGTGAATCTCCATCATACAAGACCTTTCCACATAGAAGACTCAATGTTATTTAACACATAGAATTGGGGAGACTAAAAATCACAAACCAATAACCAATCCAAGGAGGAACAAACACCAGGGATCTCAGATAGCACTCCTGGACACCTACTTGTACATGTGTGGAGGGTGGGATGGGGATGGGCTCTGAAGCAAAAAACAAACTACACAGAAGAACACCCATATTACAGAAGGAAAATCCAACACAGTTGAAGCACAAGTCCAAGATATTTGAACAAATTTATAAACAGGCTATTGGACAAATAAACCTCACTCCTAAATTTGCAATTCACTAATAAAAGATCCTACAGATAAGGAAATACAGAACTAAATCCAGAGAAGTAATATAAAAAACTGATTTTCCAAATGTTCAATGAATTAAAAGAAGATTTAAGGAATGAATGAAAAGAACAAGTAGAGGAGATGAAATTCCTCTCTATGAGCATAAAGATGATCACAATAAACCAATGATAACATGAAAAGAAATGATGAATAAAATTAAAAATTCACATGAAAGCATCAATAACAGATTAGATTGCATACAGAAAAAAAATCATCAGTCATTGAAGACAGAAGAACCTCAGGCCTTGAAAAAAGTGTACACAAACTAGAGTACTAAGTATGCAATCAAGGGAAAAATAGAAGATCATAATCTGAATAGACAAGAAGTCTGTGGAAATGTAAAGAGAACAAACCTCAGAGTCACTGGATAAATGAAAACATGGAGAGTCACTCTGAAGACATTAAGAGTATTTTCAAGAAAGATAGTAACACTCTCCACATCAGAAATAAACTCAGATTCAAATGCAGGTTCATACAGGCCCCCTTGTAGACAATATCAGAAGAGGATTTCTACCAGACATATCATAATCAAAATTTATAGAATAGGAAATAAGGAAATAACATTTAAAGCTGCAACAGAGAAACATAAAGTTAATAAGGGGCAAATCAATAGGACTCACTTCACACCCTATAAATAAGAAAGTCCTGGAATGAGATACTCTAATCATTAACAGAAAAGAATTGCAACACGAGATTGCTATATCCAGCAAAACTCTTTCAAAATCTTTGGGGAAATAAAAATCTTTCCATTAGAAGGATGAAATAAAAGACTTCATGACATCTAAACAGACCTACGAAGAATATTCAAAGAGAACTACACAGAGGAAATCAAAGCAAACACCAAAGCTCCAAAATAGATGAAGATCAACAGAACAACCAACTAAATGTAAATTAAGACAAAATTAAGTATAACACACCAAAAAAGGCAGAAAATGTGAAACCACAACTCCAAAATAACCCCAAATATAAATGGTCTAAAATCCATAACTAAAAGTCAAAGATTTCCAGAGTACATTGAAAATAAGATCCAACTATATGGCATTTTCAAAAAATTAATCTCATAGGCAAAGGCAACAATTGGCTAAAGGTAAGAGGATAGGAAAAATATCCAAATTGGAGAACAGAAACAAACAGGAGACACTATTCTCATAACTGACAAGGCAGATTTTAAGCAAAAATTATCAGAAGAGATAAAGAAAGCCATTACATCATGGTAAAGAGAATAATTCAACCAGAAGATATAAACATAGTAAATACATATGACCCAAATATCAGTGTGTGCAATTACACACATGCACACAGAAACACACACACTTCTTGAAACCAAGTCACAGATAAGACCCAATATAACAATACTGAATGATTTGAACATGCCCTTATCACCAGCAGACAGGTCATACAAAACTTAACTCAATAAAGATATTTCTGACCTACATAATATTGGAAAACCAATGGACCTTTTACACATATACAGAATATCTCCTCCTGAAGCCAGAATTAAGGACAGGTAGTTAGTGTAGAAATAGAAAATCAGGTCAATTCAAGGAAATGAAGCCATGAAGCCATCTGCCTTTGGAAGTTGGAGACTGCCCCTGGAAGAATGGAATGTCAAGGATCTCCGGAGTCCATTGATTACCAAATTTACCTGCCTTTATCAAGGACTGCAAGCAAGGAGCTGCTAATTAATGCCCCCTGGGCCCTTGCCGGCCTGAATCACCTTGGCCCTCCCCCTGCCCATGGCTTCTCACTTATGCAAAACCAGGCCTAGTCATGTAGGCAGGAAAGAGAGAGAGATAAGGGGGGAGAGTACTGGAGAACAAAAGAGACTTTAACCTATAAAAGATGTAGGGTGCACTCACTTCTTGGGACTTTTAGAACATCAGTCATTGTCGCTCCCGCCAGCAAGAACGACCCGGAGACGTGATGGGTGGCAAACTTCCCTATTAATAGCTTTTTCTTCTTTTTATTTCTCTCCCTCTGGGAAGTTATTGTCACTTATATAGGTTATATCAACTAATTAGAATATTCACGATATGTGGGGAAAAGATAGACGTATATGGGTATAACTTGAAGCACCTAAGAATCACGCAAGAATCATGCAGAGGCCTTGACCAATTACTGAGACTTCCTCAAGGTGAAGTTAGTTGTATACGTGCAGAATAGCAGTTTTTCAACCGCACTGGCAGCTTGCCAGGCGCCATCTTGGCCAGGCTCCACCTAGGGCCAGGGGTCCGGCCGAAACCCCGACAGTTCCCCCTTTTTTCTTTTAAAAGAAAAGCTCGGGACCAAGCCTGTCTTAGGCGGAGTGGTCAACCACCGTCCTTACCCGTCATCGGATAACTGCAGAGCATGCTACAGCTCCTGTCTTAGGTTGGTACGGCGTTACCTACTACCTTACCCGTCTGGTCAATGGTCCAGCCTCGCGAGCCACACTTGTGGGGAGCTGCCGGCCTCTAGGGCAGCCATGGCCTGATGGAAGATGATACGATCTCTCGCTTGACTTTGGCGCACACGCATGATAGTGCGTGAGAGGAAGATAACAGCAATGATCATAAGCATGCATAATGCTCCCATACCAGCCCACTGCTTAATAAAACTGAAAGAGGAGGATAACCAATTTAGCACTTCAGACATTGGAGCTACATCAACTCTAGTAGCATTAAGGCTAACAATTTGATATCTAAGAATAGCTGTAAGATTATCAAATTCATAAGACCAGTTTGTTTGTAGCTGAGCAGACAAGATTCTAGACAAGTTTGCTGCATAGCTGAAGTTATGGTAAGCTACAGGTGTAACGCACAGTCCCGCCAGATGATAAATACATCCCACGTTTAACAGTTCCTGTAAAATGTCCATTTGTTCTTGAAGTAAGTCCACTCGCTGGTTCATAAGGAGTATGCCTGCTGTTAGATGTTGGTTTAGGGTCTCTTTAGTCTGTAAGGCTGCAGCTATATTTTCGGCCAAGTGATTGACTGCTGTTGCTGTAGGTATGGCAGTTGCTAGTGCTGCTGTTGCAGAAACCACTATTGCAGTGACCATAGCCGCTGTGATGTCAAATTCTCTCCTGTTTCTTGATAGCAACACTGGCAATTTTGCATCTGTAACAGAGACTGGGACTGGTAGGAAGGTAGGAACACACATTAAGTCTGCCAGCAGGAACCTAGAAGCATTTTAGCACAAATCTAAAGTACAATTGAAAGAAGCAGTTGTTTTGTTACATAGTTGAACTGTTCCTCCTAAGAGACTAAAAAGAGGTAGTAAGTTAGTTTATTCCGTGGAAACACACAAACTGAGCCACAGCTCCAGTAAAGCACCGAGTTACCCTTATTACCCAGAGTTAAAAAACCCCAAACAAAGAGACAAAGAGAAAGTTTATCTTTAGGGGACCTGAAGGTCTCCTCTATTCCCCCTTTTTGTTTATAAAGAACATTTTTGAGGGTGAGATGTGTATGTTCAACAATACCTTGTTTTTGTGGGTTATAAGGTACATCTGTGGTTAGAGTTATTTTAATTTTAGTGAGGAATTGGTTCTTACCAATTTTAGTTTTTAAAGAAAAATTTAGACTTTATAATGTAGTACAATCTTTAACAGTTGTTTAACCATAATTGTATAAACCCCTATTTTTAAGACAATTGTTCTAAAGAATAAAACTTAAGAGACACAAAGTTAAGAGTAAATTAGTGTTTCTAAGAAATCCTTGTCATTTTACCATGTCATTTTACCCTATAGATTGAACTTTGGCTTATATCAGAACATTAGTATTTTACCTTAGGAAAAACCTTAAATAGCTTTAGCTGTTTTACATACACACAACCAACTTAGTTACACACAGACTTGTTGAAACTTGCCCTTTGTTACACACAGACTTTCTTATCCAGAAACATTTCCTTTTACCTTTTACTAAATATATTTCTATACCCAGAACCTTTTATTTATTTATTTATTTATTTATTTTTATCTGTTGACACCTTTTAGTTCACATTTTGAAACAACTCTTATGAAATTTCTGAATTTAGATAAATCACCCTATTTTAATAAGATTAAATATTTTGTTGTTTATAGTACCCTTAATTGAAACACAGTTGAAACTTTTGGGACCCTTTATATATAGAATTCCACTTGTTAGGACATAACTTTTAGTAACCTTGTTTTTAGTTTAGTGATGGCACAAAGCAAGTTTAAACCCTTTTATTTACCAACCTATGAAAACACCAATAATGTTTAAGTATGATACCCCATGGAATTTGAGGAGTTAAAAGTACTTGATGTTATTTAACAATTAGCATTTCAACTTTGTAAATTAACCAGACATCTCTACAAACACATTTGAGTAATCCCATACATGTTAACTCCAATTTATTTATTTTATAAAAACCAAGATATCAGACAAGTGTCCTGAACAGGATCCGTTGCCTCTTTCCTGCTGAAGAAAAGTCCTAGAAGCAATTGATATTAGACATTGTTTAACATTAACATTTCATTAGTTTGACCACCTGGAAACTTGCAAGTTATTTTTTAAAAATATTTTACTTTTATTAGTTTACCCAATTTAAATTGAACCCTTTTAAATCACGTGAATAAAAGTATTTGGATCCATTTTTAAATTTTAATTTTAAGAGCTCTCAGTTTTGATGCAGATAAGACATAACACCAGACAGTACGACATACAAATAACACAAAATCAAAGGCCTTGTAATTTATAGGTAAATGTTCATTGCAATGAAACAGCTGTTTAAAAAACTTCAGTTGAATAAAAAATAGAACTGATCAAAAATAAAATCATTAACCTAGGTATGTAGGATTAAAATTATGAGCTCAAAAATACAGCATTAAAGAAAAAACAAAACAAAACAAGAATCCTGAAGAATAAGTCAGTTTTATGCAGCGGCCCAGGAATTTAAAACGGACACTTTTTTTCTTCTTTTCTTCTTATCTTTAGGTTACCCCCCTTTTCTCCTTGAGACGCTGTAGTCACATTCCAATGTGGCAGGGGGAGGGAGGATCACCCAGGACTTTTTAACCCCTTTTTTGCCTGGTTGAGAAATCAGGTTAGGTTTGAATGCAGAAAATCAGAAAACATTATTTTTTACTACTTTTAAGGAATGGAGCTGCTGAGCTCTCTGCCTAGGGGGACCCTCCCCTAAACTGATTTTTCTCTTTGTGCTCTGTTTGTGGTTCTATTTGTACTTTCTCCCTTTTTTTTTTTTTTTTTTTTTTTTTTTTTTTTTCCCACTGCGCCACTGCATATTTTTGTAAGCTCAACTCTTTTGAGTAACTCTTTTTTTTTTTTTTTTTGTAACGCCTTTTTTTTTTTTTGTCTTCTAGCTGCTGCCCTATGCCCTCCAATTCCCTTAATGCCTGTTGACTAATTGAACCAGCTTGAGAACACTTTGTTTCTTTACTAATTTTATTTAACTCCATCTCTGAGAGTCCCTCTTCGCTCTCATCAGAATCTGACTGAGCGCTAACAGAGCCCTTTTGTGACTCTTCTTTTACCTTTTCTAACACTTCCTCTCCCTGCGCAACTGCCTTTTGTAAAGCCTCCCGAGGGGAACGCAAACAAGTTCTGACTAATGACCAAACTGCTAACGTCCCTGGGAGCGTTACCGGACAGCGCTTTAAATCTTCCCCCGGGTGTTCCCACTGTGGGATAGTTAACAATCCTTCTTCCAGAAACCAAGGTGAAATCTCCTCTACCTGCTTTAAAAATGCCCAAGCAGTTTGTCTTTAAGGGAGTGCCGTTAGCTTTAAGAATTTCTTTCAAGGGACCTTCCATTCTACATCTAGCAACCTCGTTCCCCATTTTTTGAGGAAACTTTCACCTCTCGTTCCTAGGAACTTTATCACAATCACAATATTATCGTCTCTAGGAAACCTCCCTGTCCACTGACAGATCTGGGTGCACACTTTCACTGATCATTGCTCACCTCACTCACCTCTCCGCGGCACGTAAGATTCCCAGGGTTCAGCACCACTTGTCGCTCCCGCCAGCAAGAACGACCCGGAGACGTGATGGGTGGCAAACTTCCCTATTAATAGCTTTTTCTTCTTTTTATTTCTCTCCCTCTGGGAAGTTATTGTCACTTATATAGGTTATATCAACTAATTAGAATATTCACGATATGTGGGGAAAAGATAGACGTATATGGGTATAACTTGAAGCACCTAAGAATCACGCAAGAATCATGCAGAGGCCCTGACCAATTACTGAGACTTCCTCAAGGTGAAGTTAGTTGTATACGTGCAGAATAGCAGTTTTTCAACCGCACTGGCAGCTTGCCAGGCGCCATCTTGGCCAGGCTCCACCTAGGGCCAGGGGTCCGGCCGAAACCCCGACAAGTCATGGCCCCCTTCTCCCTGCCAGGAGAAGTCTGTATTATTCCCTTTAAATAAACCTGCTTAATATGCTTGCCTTGGCATGCTTCTCTAGTGTTCAATCTTCAACATTAGAAGGAGCAGAACTCGTCACCGGTAAATGGCGGTATCACTCCCATAAGAGCTGAATTTGTCTATTCCTCAGCAGATCAAAATAGACCATATGCTAGGTGACAATGTTAGTCTTAGAAAAAAGGTTATAATTGTGATCATCTGGTCAGATCATAATGGCATATAACCAGAAATTACATGAAGACAAATGATAGAAAATGCATAAACACAGTGAATGATTCTATTTTCAATGAAGAATTGATAATACAATAAATAAGAAATCCAGAAATTCTAAGAAACAAGTTAGAACAAACACTACATATCAAAAACTGTGGGACAGTATGAAAGCAGTTCTAAGAGGAGAATTTGTAGCATTGAGTGCCTACTTTATAAAAGTAGACACATTCCTAGTAAATGAGGTTATGTTCCACCTCAAGGCCTTACAAAGGAAGAACAAACTAATTCCAAAAGAAGTAGGCAATAGAAAATAAATAAGATCAAATCAAAATTAATTCAATGAATAATAAAACAGAGGATTAATATAATGATTTGTTTCTTGGTAAAGGATAATGATAATGCTATACTCATAGAAAGAGAGATAAGATGCAAATTAGAAAAATTGAGGTTCAAAAGGAGATTTCATAACAGAAACTTCTTTTTTTTTTCTTTCCTGGCACACTTTTATATTTATTCTGATGAAGAAATTGAAATATTGATATGATATTTGAAAAAACATAAGGGTAACTTAACAGTTTAAAATTTATTTGGCTGATTTCTTATACTTATGACAAAGCTATCATGTCTCCAAGATACAGTATATTCATGGTGCATGTGCATGGAGGGAAAATACTGTGATTTGAGGTGACTATTTTTCACCTTATTTTTATCTCATTGCTGCAGGTTATGATTTCTAGTACTGACTATTGAATAGCTTAGTATACACTTCTTAATTCCTGGGAATCATTAGAAATTATTTAGAAAATATTCACTCCAATAAACTGGAAAGTTCATAATACATTTACAAATTTCTAGACATGTATGATCTGTCAAAATTGAATCATGAATATATACAAAACATAAGCAGATGGATGTACAGTAATGGAATTGAAAGAGTAATTAAAACGTTCTCAACAATGAAAACCTTAGGACCAGAAGGATCCTCAGCCAAGTTCTACCAGACCTTTAGACAAGTACTAACACCAGTTTTTCTCAAATCAATTCATGAAATTGAAAGCAACACTCTCTAACACTTTCCATTAAGCCAAATTCCCCCCAATAACAAAAAAAAACTGAAATAAAAAATAAAGACAGATTAAAGAAAGAAAATTGCATGCCAAAATCCTGATGAACAGATATGAAAAAATTCTTAAAAAATATTAGTAAACTACAATCAATAACAGTAAATAGATAATACATCATAATCAAGAGGGTTTCATCACAGGGATGCAAATTTTGACATATGCAAATCAATATATGAAATTCACCACTCAAATAGATTAGGAACAAGAATCATATAATCATCTCAATAGATGAAGACATTTGATAACTTCAAAAATCTATTCATATTAACAATGGTGGGAAAAAGCTAGTGATAGAGTGACTTACCTAGGTACTATAAGCCAATCCGAATCCAGCACCATATTGAATGGAGATAAAGTATCTTCTCTAAAGTCACAAAGGAAATGCACTTAAACCTCACAACGAGACACTAATACACATCATCTAGGAAAGTTAGTCAAAAAAAAAAAAAAGAAGCAGAAACTATGTTTTCACAAAGATGTGGAGAAATGAAAACTTTGTATGTTTTTGTGGTGGTGTGAAAATGTCTTTTTCTTGTGGAAAACAGCAGTGTGATTCTTTAAAACTTAAGCCCAGTGTCAGTAAACGATCCAGTACTTGCACCCAGAGAAACCAGAGCAGGACACTAAAGGGCTGTCTGTCCTCCATGACAACCCACAGGGGAGAGGGTGGACAGAATGTGGTGCCCACACACAATGGAAAGCGTTCAGGGCCACAGAGGAAGGGTGTGCTGACATGGACTGCAACAGGGACCCGCATCGGCAGCATCAGGTCTGACGTTTGACATAGTGAAACACAAGTCAGTGAAGCACCTTCATCATCCTTGTTCCAGGTTGCTAATATGGTACTCATGGTGTAACAGGATGTGAGTAAAAAGCCCGCGTCTCACAGGAAAGCACCTTTCAACATGGTGCATTTGTCTCAATGATGTGAGGAAGACCATTATCCGTATTTAAAAATAAATCCAGTTGGGATATTTTGACAGTTTAATTTTTAGCCTTTGAAAGAGCTATAAGTAATATATTTGCAGCCCATGTTACAAAATGTTTACTTGCTTTGATTTTCTTAAATTCCCCTAAATGTTCAGTTGACACCTGCAATAATGACCTGAGCACAGGAGCAAAGAGCAGGCATCCTAAGTTTTCATAGTAAGTTGAAGAACAGAGCCTTGAATCTGCACCATGTCATGCATGATAGAGACGTCAGGTGAACTAGTTTTCCTTCTTTTTTTTTCTTTTTTACTGTTGTCACATATTTGCTCCTTGAATGTGACAGGGATCCTTTCTGTATGCAATCAGATTTAATCTCATTAATAGGACCTTTATGTGGATATTCAATACTCCACTTTACAGTGACATAACTGAGATACAGGGATGTTCAGTGAACTTTCCCAGAAGTCCAGCTATTAAGATCTACACACACATGCATGAAACCACATTAATTTACACATGTATACACAGGTGTGATACTATATTTATAAACACCAGGATGTGGTACATTCTATAACAATTTAAACATGTAAGCATTTGATAACTGCCAGGTCTATCTAACAGTCTAGCCTTGTGTGTTTAGGTAATGAATCCAAACTATGAACTGTTCAGTTTTCAATCACCCACAAAACATTACCAAAGAACAAAGAATTAAAATTTATTAAAATAGAAATTGCATACAAGTAGCAAATTGTGGAGACAGGATATGAACACTTCTTCAAAAATGGCAATATCCTAGTGTTGAAATATGACTCGACTCAGCATCCTCTTGCTTCCTGTATCACCTTCTTTATTCTCCTGTCACTTGACCTGACAACCATCATGCATGTCTTCACAGGAATATGGTTCTAAGGGACTCTACCTGAGTATTTGCGTTATTACCACTAGCAAATTTTACCCAGTAGAGGATGTGCTCACAGAAAAATCTGAATACAATTATTTGTGTGTAGAATTCATTGAGGATATGTTTTGCATATGGAATAAATATGAATTAAATCTCTCTAAGTGTTGCCTGTTTCAAAATTAATGGTGTGTTCCAATCTTTTGAAGATAAAGTGCCTTAATTCATTGCAAAGAACTCTTTTTACTCTGATTCTATTCAGAGTTGAATATGAGATACTGAAAAATACACCTTGCTAGTGATTTCTGTATTAATAAAATAAATATTTCTCAAATATGCCTGATTGTGATAATGAATAGCTGAACCACAGATTTGATGATTTTGACATGACTCTGTAGGGACCTGGGGACAGAGTTGAGTACCAGTGTGGAGACTCCTGTGGATTTGAGATAAGGCAGCTTTCACCGAAGTACACATAATTTTCCTATACTAATTTCCCTTTGGTCAAATTGATTCTCAAATATGGATCATTACAAAATAAGACCAATTTTGTTAATCTTGATCTATTTATATACACCAGTTCAGCAAGAGTGGGTATTTACCAAGAAAATCTTTTTAAGTTGACTTTGCAAAAGTTTCCTAGGATATCTGGTTGCACTTTTAAAGTCTCTTAGTAGAATTAACTGGCAGACAGGGATTTCCATATCATGCTAACGGAGATAAGTCAATCCCAAAAAACCAAAAGTTGTAGGATTTCTCTGATAAGTGAATGATAATACATAAGGGTGTGGGAGGGAGACAAGAATGGAGGAAGAATGGATTGTACAGAGTAAAACGAGGTGTGGGGAGCTCATGGGGGGAAGGAAAAACAATAGAATGGGACAACATCATTACCCTATGCACACATGATTACACAAACGGTGCAAATCTAGTTTGAGTACAACCAGAGAAACAAGTTGTACCCCATTTGTGGGCAATGAATAATAATAATAATAAAAAAAACTAACAAATAAAAAAAGTAGAAGACAGAAAATAATTACAAGCAGAGCTGATAACAATAAAATTAAAACAGAAGACAAATTCAAAAAATTTGTAAAAACAAAAAATCATTTCTTTCAAAAAAAAATCAATAAAATTGATAAACCACTCATCACACTACCAAAGAGATGAAGACAGAAAACTCAAATTACTAAAACACATGGTGAAAATGGAAAAACCACAGCAGACACAACTGGAATACAGAAGAAAATTATAAACTATTTTGAAAATTTACACATCAATAAAATAGAAAATATTCAAATAATTGTGGAGTGTCTAGAGATATGACCTACCTAAACTGAATCAGGAGGTTTGACACAATTTAAACAGAACAATTTCAAGTAAGGAATTAGAAGACGTCATTAAAAGCCTGCCAATTAAAAAAGCCCAGGACAAGATGGATCCTCAGTCAAGTTCTACGAGACCTTCAAAGAAGAATTGACACCAATTCTTCTCAAATTATTCCATGAAATAGAAAAGGAGGGAACTCTTCCAAACTCTTTCTATGAGGCTAATATCATACTGACACAAAATTAGAGAAAGACAAATCAAGGAAATAGAATTTGTAACCAACATCTCTGATGAACCTATATGCAAATATTAATAACATTCTGGCAACTCACATACAAAAATATATTAGGACAGTGAACCATGATCAAGTAGGGTCCATCTCAGTGATGCACCATTGGTTCAACACACAGAAATCAATAAATGTAATTCATAATATCAAAGGACTTAAAAACAACCATCATATGATCATCTCAATAGATGCTGAAAATCCACTTGAAAAAATATAGCATACCTTCATATTCAAAACACTAGAGAAACTAGAGACAGTTGAAACATAACATCATAAAAGCCATATATGCTAAACCCAAGGCCAAGATAATTCTAAACACAGAAAAATTGAAAGCATTTCCTGCAAAAACTTGATCAAGACAGGGATGCCTTCTTTCACCACTTCTATTCAACATTGTCCTTGAAATCTAGCCAGAGCAATTAGACAAGCTAAAGAAATTAAATATATTCAAATTGGTAAAGAAGAACTCAAACTATCACTATTTGCTGATGATATAATTCTATATTTAAAAGTCAAAAAATTTCACCAAAAAACTTCTAGAACTAATAAATTAATTCAGAAATGTAGCAGGATAGAAAAATCAATAGCCATAAATCAAACACATTTCTATAAACAAGTAATGAATCTACTGAAAGAGAAATAAAAAGCACTACCCCATTCACAATTGCCTAAAATAAAATAAAATACTTGGGAATCAATCTAAGAAAAGAGGTAAAACACCTCTACCATGAAAACTATGGAACACTAAAAAATGAAATTGAAGAAGACCTTAGAAGAATGAAAGACCTCTCATGCTCCTGGATAGGCAGAATTATATTGAAAAAGTGTTATAAAACTTTAATGCAATTGGTATTAAAATTCCAGTGAAGTTTTTCATAGAACTAAAAAAAAATCATGAAATTCATTTGGAAAAATAAGAGACCCAGAGTTGTCAATGCAATCCTTAGCAAAAAAGTGAAGCAGCAAGCATTACAATGCAAGACCTCAAACTATAGTACAGAACTACAGTAATAAAAGCATTGGTATTGGCACCAAGACAGACATATAAACTAAAGGTTCAGAATAGGATACACAGAGACACACCCACACAAATACAGGTATCTCATACTAAGTTGCCAAAACATTCATTGGAGAAAAGAGCTTATTCTAGAAATGGTGTCAGAAAAAAATGGAAAGCCTCATGGAACACAGTGAAATTAAACCTTCATCTCTCACCCTGCACAAACATCAACTCACTGTGAATCAAAGACTTAAGCACTAGAGCAGAGACCCTGAGTCTACTAGAGGAAAAAAGTAGGCCCAAATCTTCACTATGTCGGCCTAGGACATGACTTCATTAACAAGACCCCTAAAATGCAAGAAGTTAAATCAAGATTCAATAAATGGGATGGAGTCAAACTAAAAAGTTTCTTTTCACCAAAAGAAACAAACAGTAATGTGAAGAGAGAGCCTACAGATTGGGAGAAAATCTTTACCACAACAACCCCAGATAAAGCATTATTCTCTAAGATATATAAAGAACACGAATAATCTCACACCAGAAAAACCAACAACCCAATCAATAAATGGGCTAAGGAACTGAACAGGCACTTCACGGCAGAAGATATGCAATCTATCACAAATACATGAAAAAATGTTCAACATCTCTAGCAATTAGAGAAATTCAAAGTGAAACTACTCTAAGATTTGATGTCACTCCATTCAGAATGGCAATGATCAAGAGTACAAGCAACAACAAATATTGGTGAAATGTGGGGAGGAAGGTACACTCATAACCTACTGGTGGGAATTCAAATTGGTGCAACTGTTATGCAAAACAGTATGGAGTTTCCTCAGAAAATTTCGAAAGGAACCACCATTTGACTCAATTATCCCACACCATGGTTGATAATCAGAGGATTTAAAATCAACACAGTGCAGTGACCCAGCCACAAGCATTCTGGCACCTCAATTCACCATAGCTAAACTATGGAACCAATCTAGATGCCCTTCAACAAATGAAAGGATAAAGAAAATATGGTATATATGTACGTATCTATATATATTATATATATATGTAATATATATATATATATATGATGGAAAATTACTCAGTTTTAAAGAAGACTGAAATTCTGGAAATTGCTGGTAAATGGATGGAGTTAGAGAATATCATGCTAGTGAAATAATCCTAACCCAAAAACCAAAGGCTGAATATTTCTCTGATATGCAGATGCTAATTCACAATAAGGAGTCAGGGATATGGAAGAATAGTTATTTTATATTAGGTAGAGGGTGTAAAGGGAGGGGAAGAAGTATGGGACTAGGAATGAGAGCAGATTGAAAGAGACACTATCACCTCATGTACATATATGACAGCATGACCAATGTGATCTAATAATTCATATAACCAGAAAAATGAGAGTTTATACTGCATTTATGTATGATCTATCAAAATGTATAATTCATTCTATTGTCATGAACAATAAATTAAAGTAAGTTAAAAAACTTAGGAAAAAGATATACATGACAGTAGTGCATTTTTATACATTATACATATAAGGATTATAACTTATTCTCATTAGGATCCTAGTCTTGTGATTGTATATGATATGGAGTTATACTGGTCCTGTATTCATATATGAACTTAGGAAAGTGATGTTGTGTTCAGTCAACAATCTTTCTTATGCCCATCACCCCTCCCTTCCTTTCAGTCCCTGTTTTCAAACCATGAGACATCTACTTTTCCCCTCCCTATATGTTATATGTTAGTATCTGCATATCAGAGAGAACATTCAGCTTTTGATTTTGGGGGACTGGTTTATTTCACTTACATTGATAATCTCCAGTTCCATCCATTTGCTGACAAATACCATAATTTCATTCTTCTTTATGGCTAAGAAATACTCCATATGTATATGTAGTAGATTTTCTTTACCCAATCATTTGTTAAAGGGCACCTATTGTGATTCCATAATTGAGCCTTTATGAATTTAGATGTCATACATATTAATGTGACTGCCTACACTGTACTATGTTGGTTTTAAGTCCTTTGGGTATAAACCAAGGAGTGAGATCACTAGATCAAAAGGTGGTTCCTTTCCAAGTTTTCTGAGGAATCTCCATACTGCTTTTCAGAGTAGTTGCACCAACTTGCAGTCCCACCATCAGTGTATGAGTGTCCCTTTTTGCCCACATCTTCACAAACTTATTTGCTACTTGTGTTCTTGATAATTGTCATTCTGACTGGAGGAGATGGAGTCTCAGTGTGGTTTTAACTTGCCTTTCTCTGATTGCTAGAGATGTTGAACATTTTTTCATATATTCGCTAAACACAGATGAGTGTATGTTTAATGCGTGACTGGGGCTGGGGCTCCAGCTTCATCCTTGTGCAGGTGAACATTCCACTTTCCTAGAATCATTGTAGAAAACACTTCTTTCTTCATGGAAGTTTTTCATCCATTTTCCGAAATGAATTGTTCACAAATGTGATTATCAATCAATTGTCATTTTTTTTCATTCGTTTATAGGAATCCTTTCTCCTGTTAGAGCTAGTTTTCAGTGAGAATTTTGATGTCAGTGTGTTAAAACATAGAATTTTGACCTGCATTTTAAAGAGTGGTTCATGGTTGTGGATTTCTTCACAAATCTGTGTGGATTTGGGGAGCTGGTCAATGCCTCTCAAAGTGTGGATTACAGGGGCTACAGAGAATCTAGAGATCCATTTGTGGGGTACTATTTTCTTTTTTTCTTTCAAATTTAAAAATATATTACTAAAACTTTGTTTTGCTTTTATGAAAAAATTGTCCACCTCAGGAAGATCAACCACAACTCCAGTCCTATCGGTTTATTACAATAATCTTTTCTACAATCAATGAGATTTAAAAACACAGTTAATGAACACTTGAATGTAAAGCCTCAATGTAAAAATAGGAGCTTTAGATCCAGTGGCTAAATCACAGCAGACAGATAATCTTTGTCAAAGGGACAATGTCCTGAAGGGAAAAACAACAGCAACGTGTGGCGCAGGAGATGTGAGGACAGTGTGGTTCCTCAGCGCCAGCACGGCATTTGGATCCCTGGTGACATTTCCTAACTGACCCATAATTTGCTTTGGCTACTGAGTCTTGCTGGAGTTTTGCATCTACTTCGGCAGCTTCCCACCTCGCTTCAGGAGCAAACGGCGGCAGGCCGGCCGCCCACCCTTCCTGGAGCCCCTCCTCAACACCTGGAAGGACTTGCTCCCCTGGAGCCGCAGCCGCTCCCACAACGCTCACCGCCCCTGGCTTGACCCAACTGCGCTTGCTGAGCACAACAGATTGGCAGAAGCGACCCTGCAGCTGTGTTCAGCGGTCTTGGTATGTTGCAGTGCGTGGTGTCACCTGGCACCTGCGTGTTCCTGAGGGGCTGGAAGAGCTCGTCCTGTGGCCACGGGGTGCTGCACAGTGTGCTGCCCACTCCTGCAGGGCCAGTCCACCTGGACCTCCAGGGCCGCCTGCTGTGCCTGAGCCTGGCCAAAGGCCCCCACGACACACCCAATGCTGCTGAATGAGCACTGCACCTGGTGTGGTTGCTGGTGCAGAAAGGTTGGCATCAGGGGATCAGACCAGGGGAACTGGGCCAATACCGCCTCTGCAAGGGCAATTCCTGTTTTCTTAAGAAAATGAAATACTTGTAACCTTGCATATGGCATGTTTCTTAATTATTCACTTTTCCTTTGAAGATTTTCCAGCATTTGAAAATATTTCTCTGTATAAATGTCTTTCACTTCTTTTGTCAAATTTCTTCATGAATATTTCTTTCTTAACCAGGTACAGTAGCACAGGACTGTAAGCCCAGTTCTTGGGAGGCCAAGGTAGGAGGATGGCAAGGTCAAGGACAGCTTCAGTAATTAGCAAGCCCCAAAGCAAATCAGTGAGTCCATGTCTCTAAATAAAATATCAAAAAGGACTGGGGCTGTGGTTCTGTGGTTAAATGCCAATGGGTTCAATCCCCAAGTCCCAAATAAACACACACACACATGCTGAGAATTGAAATGTTTAAATGCCTGCCTCTAATGTCCTCAACATTCTCCATCATGCTTTACAATATCTGGAATCTCTTCCATTTCTCCATCTGAGATGTTCTGGGGGTCCTGACCTTGCTGAATAAACCATGAGGCAGTTCGGTTTCACCAGGAAGCTTTAGGTTATGGCTTCCATAGAGCCTGAGTCAGCCTTAAGGAAGCTGGTCACAGCTGTGTGCAAATCTGTAAGAAGAACAATTGTGCATGATCCTCAGTTATTAGAGTTCACATCACTGTGAATGACTCTTCAGGAATCTCAAACAGATGACACTAAAGTGTCCCCTGGCTTCTGGACACAGAGTCTCAGAGCCTCCCTCGGAGGATTTTGTGAGATGCACCTCCTTTCAAGTGTCTCCACAACAGATATACTAAGGAAGGAGAAAGAGCGTGCACTGACTCAGAAACATGTGACCGCATGGAAATTATTTAAGGTGCATTTGCAGCTATTCAGAAGGTTATAAAGTTCAGAAAAAATATTTTTAGAGCATAAAAAAGTCCAGAATACCTGGTGCCCATTTGTTTCTCTGCTTCTAAATTATATACCTATATAAAATTTCAGAATGTTCCATCAGCATTAATAGATAAATAGGCCAACAGATGGATCCTTTCATGGACAGTTAGCAACTAATTATAAGAATTCAGCCCTTGAAGTTTGTGATGGAATTTGGTTGGGTTTATTCTGCTTCATCTTCCAAGTTCACTGGGGAAACTTTATGTTCATGAGTCAACCTATTTCTAGTCCTTTACTTATAAGAAATGTCAGTTTTTCTGGTGAGTGAAATGTGGTATCCTATACCTACTAAGTGGATCAGAGAGCACAGAGAAGCTGTGTGGCTTTGTGAGCTGCCTTGAGAAACACACAGGGAATATGAAGAGTGAGACCAGTAGTGCTGAGAGGCTCCTTCACTGCCTTTGTCATCACCACCAACCTGACAACCTTCACATTCACTCCTAGGCGTGGCATCTACACAGATGCCTAATGACCTATTTTTTCTAGTGTTTTGAGCATGAAGGGTATTGTATTTTATCGAATGCTTTTTCCGTGTCAATTGAAATAACCATATGATTCTTATCCTTAAGTCTATCGACGTGATGGATTACGTTTATTGATTTACAGATGTTGAACCATCCTTGCATTCCAGGGATGAACCCCACTTGATCATGGTGCACGATTTTCTTAATATGTTTTTGGATACGGTTTGCCAATATTTTGTTACTGATCTTTGCATCTATATTCCTCAAGGATATTGGTCTAAAATTTTCTTTCCTTGATGTGTCTTTTCCTGGTTTGGGTATGAGGGTGATATTAGCTTCATAGAATGAGTTTGGTAGGGTACCCTCCTATTCTATTTCCTGGAATACTTTGAGAAATATTGGAATGAGATCTTCTTTGAAGGTCTTGTAGAACTCAGCTGAGAATTCGTCTGGTCCTGGGCTTTTCTTGGATGGTAGGTTTTTAATGGCTTCTTCTATTTCATTGCTTGATATTGATCTGTTTAAATTGTGTATGTCCTCCTGGTTCAGCCTGGGAGGAGCATATGTCTCTAGAAATTTGTTGATGTCTTTGGTAGTTTCTATTTTGTTGGAGTGTAGATTTTCAGAGTAGCTTCTCATTATGTTATGTATTTCAGTGGTGTCTGTTGTGATATTTCCTTTTTCATCATGAATTTTAGTAATTTGAATTTTCTCTGTCCTTCTCTTTGTTATTGTGTCTAAGGGTTTGTCTATTTTGTTTACTTTTTCAAAGAACCAACTTTTCATTTTGTCAGTTTTTTCAATTGTTTCTTTTATTTCAATTTCATTGATTTCAGCTCTGATTTTAATTAGTTCCTGTCTTCTGTGACTTTTGGTGTTGTTCTGTTCTTCTTTTTCTAGGACTTTGAGCTGTAATGTTAGGTCATTTAACTGTTTCTAGTTCCCTTTTGTCACAGTTCCGTGTTGTTTTCATACAATGACACATATTTGATTTCTGAGAAATTTTTTCACAGGGTGAAATTATTATTTTATCATTGACATTTCTAGGCATGCCCATGAGCATCCATTAGTTAATTCCCTAGTTATTCTTCCATTTCTAAATGTCAGTCCTCTGTGTTATTGCTTCCATTTTTATTTCCTTCTGATAGATTTTACCCAGCTTGGCTTTTAAAACTTTTATTTCATATTTTTCTTTACCATTATAGTTCACTCTTCAACATTCTTTTACTCTTCTCTTCCTTTTATAAATCTAATGATATATGTTTTTGTGGATATAGTACCAACTTGTTTTTCTCTAAAGTGAACTCTTTTTAAAATGTTCATTTTCTACATTTTTCCAATCACTTTCAGTTCAGTGTTGAATATGTGTATGTTTAAGGGCACCTTTGTGTGTTTGTGTGTTGTGTGTGCTTTTGTGCATGCACATACACATTGTGTGGACCTGACTATAGATGATGTTAGTTTCCAAAAAAAGTGGTGACATTTTGGCTCTAAAATAACATACAAATCTAAAACCTGTAGTTCTTTTGAGAATACTTTGCAAACTGTTCAATGTGCAACTTTCATCAGGAGAACATAGAAAGATGTAACTTGCTCAAATTTCTGGAACCTGCTACATTTTTTATTAGCATTTACCTCAGACAATCTTGACTGTTGGATGGTGATGCCTCATGGGGGAGGATGATCCAATTGTTCTCGACTTCATAGTGTCCCTAGTTTCATTTTCTTTTTGCAGAATTTTAGTCATTTTTCACCCAGTCATTAATATGTCATCATTTTTCTCTTTCACTCATTCACTATTTGGCCTCCAAATGTAAGATGCAAATTTTATCTCACACAATCTGTATTGGGATCATTGCATAATGCACACTCTGTATATCTGCAGTTTTCTTACATTAACTTAGCAGGGCTGGAATTAGGGAAAGAGAAGTGGGTATTTTCTTCCTGTTTGGAAGGATTTGTATATTTTTCAGGACAGTGAATCATCACTGTGACCATGAGGAGCACAGTAACTCACTCCCTCCTATAAGATTCACATCAATGTCACTACTCATTTTTCTTTTTTTATTGTCTCTAAATCTGTAAGGAAAAAAGCAATTACTTCGAAGAAGAAATATTTTGTTCACCTCTAAATAATGAGTACCTATCACATCATAGGGGACACAGGGATAGATGCAAGTTTCCACAAATTGGAGAATAATTGGATATTCGGGTCATAAGTAATGCCCTTTCATCACCCTGCACAACTCTAAAGGATTACATTGCTTTGCTATTTTGTTCTAAATATTTAAAAATATTTTATGCTCCACTATCTCTATAATTTCTACTCTTAGATTCTAGTTACATCCCAGCTGACATTTAGGATCTGATTGTATTAGCCAGGATTCTTAGTTGAAAGGAAAAGAAAAAAAATGAGTCCAGCTTGAGACAAAACAGAAATCTATTTAAAATTACCTGGTGATTCTTAAAATCTTCAGAAACACTGAGGAATCAGGCTTCATGTATTTACATCAAGAACAATTCCCAGAGCATGCATGAGACAGAATGTTTAGAAGATGTCACATAGTCAAAAAAGAGAAAAATTGTGTTAACCCATTCCAAGACTGTCAGATCAAGGTAACTCAAGACAACCCATGAGCCTAGGGTTGGGGAAATGTGGACAGGACATGGGATGGAAAGTTCCCTCCAGGAAGGAGGTGGGCACATGACTGATGACTCATGGAACTGACCAGTCAGATAGAGTAAAAAGGATGGGACACAGTGATACCTATATGCACGGGGCTTCCTGTGAACCTGGGGAGGGCAATGCCATGCATCCTTATGTTGACTGCCCAGATTATAGGAAAGAAGACCCCAAAGAGCTGCTCTGATGAGCCACTGATGATAAGAACCAAGGAGAGTCTCTCAGAGAAGTCAAGTACCAGGTATCATGCTTGTCAAGAATTTGAAAACAGCAATGAAAGAAAAATGGAGAATCTGTCCTCATGGTATAAGGAGGTCCTTTACATATTGTAGGCCAGGAGAATAATTAGAAATGTGAATAACTGTAGATTATATGACCCACTTGAATTAAATATCTAAAAGAATTGGAACTAAAACTTAAAAGAAAATAAATGGCACCTATAGGTCCAAAAGATTTATAGAGACTAACTAGATATGGTTAAGGGACAACACAATTCTGTATGGGGCACACTGTTATGGGCTACATCCTTAAAATTAACACAACACTTTGACAACAGAAAATGAAACCAAATAATACAAGCACAGTAATAATTTCATGTTCAATATGGAGAAGTAACATGTCAATATCATTTACAAAAAATATTGAATGCTTCAATCATCTTTCTTGTCACTGTGACCAAAAAATCTGACAAAGAAAAGTGAAGACAAATAGTTTATTTGGGTCTCACAGATTCAGAAGTCTCATTCCTTAGACAGCAAACTCCACTACTCTGGACCCAGTTGAGGCAGAACATCATGGGAAAGGATTATGGAGGAGGAAAGCAAATTGGAAAATGTCACCAGGAAGCAGAGAGAGCTCCTTTAAACAGAAAAATATGTACACCAGTGGTGTGCCCCCAGTGATCTACCTCTTCCACCCACACCCTATTTGGCTACAGTAACTACCCAATTAATCTGTATCAGTGAACTAAGAAATCAATTAAATAATTCCTCTGAGTCTCATTATTCCACCTCTGAACAGTTTTACATTTTCTCACACGTGAGCTTTTAGGGGATACCTAATATCTAAACTATGACAATATAATGACACTAACATAAGAACAAGTGTAATATATTATATATGATATAAAATAATATAAGATTAATATCAGCATTGCTTATATTAACATTTATTGAAGTATTCTCTATGAATTATTATATGAATGATTAAAATAGCTGTACATAATAATCAATGCATTATTTAATTGATTTTAATTTAATTATGTCACTAGAAAACCTTAATTATATAGGTGACTAGCATTATATATATATTGGTTAGTGCTGCTCTGGAGTGTTCTACTCAGCAGAAAAGAAGAGGAGCAGGAACAGCCACGCTTCTTTCTTCCTGGAGGAGAACATCCCACACACTCTTCCCATGGCGCCCAGGACCTCCTTGTTCCTCAGGCTGTAGACGATGGGGTTGAGCATGGGGGTGAGGATGGTGTAGAAGACAGTCAGACTCTTATCCTCTGCTGGTGAGTGGAGAATCCTGGGACGGAGATACATGTAGACAAAAGGTGTATAGTAAAAAGTCACCACTGTCAAATGTGTGAAGCACGTGGTGCAGGCCTTTCTCCTTCCCTCTTTTGAGTGCATGTGGAAGACAGCAAAGAGGACCCATCCATAGGAGGCAGTGATGCCAAGGAAAGGGAGGAGGAGAAACACAATTGTGCTCACAAACACCATGTACTCGTAGACCCACACAGGCCAGAGGCACCATGGCAGGGACATCACAGAAGAAATGATTGATGGCCCTGGACCTGCTGTAAGGAAGATGGAGGGCATAGACAGTGTGTGACACAGAGTTGATGGAGCCCAGTGTCCAGGACCCCAGGGTCATCTTCACACATGTCACTTTACTCATGTGGATGGGGTAGTGGAGGGGGTGGCAGATGGCCGCAAAGCAGTCATAGGCCATGGAGACCAGGATTAAGCCTTCTGATCCAGCCATGGTCAGGAAGAAGAAGCTTTGCACACCACAGCCCAGGAAGGAGATGCTCTTCTGTCCCGAGAGGAAGTTGGACGCCATCTTGGGCACAGTGGAGGAGATGTACAGCAGGTCCATGAGGGAGAGCTGGCTGAGGAGAAAGTACATGGGGGTGTGGAGCCGGGGAGCCAAGAGGATGAGGGTGGTCATTCCTGAGTTCCCCACTGAGGCGAGGACAAACACAACCATGATGAGGAGCAAGAGAAGAAGGCCAGTGTGAGTTTGAGGAAACAACCCCAACAAAATAAAATCATTTGTAGTTTGGTTCCATTTCTCCATGAAAATGCACTGCTTTAATTTCCTTGAAAGAAAAAAAAAAAAAAAGAAAGAAAGAAAAAGAGACTCATGACTAACCATTAAGGAAAAGAGAAAACTAGAATAAAAATAAATTGATTTTTTTAGTGTTTTAAAGAATGATTTTCCCTTCAACACTACAGCCTATGTTCAATTGCTGTTAATTCCTGAATTGAATGTTCCTGCCCCAGTTCTCTCTAGTAACATCTCAGCAAGTTGGAGAGAGATGTAAGTTCTTAATATAGAAACTCTAGTACCGCATGTGTCAAACCCAACAAGGTAGCTGGAACCTTCCTCCCTGCTGACTCCTGGCAGGTCTTTCCTCAGGACTGTGCACCAGTCTCAGCTCCTGAGGAGCCAGGGTCCTGCTTCCCCTCCTCAGCTCAGCACTGCTATTTACCACAGACCTGGTTGTGTGGCTCAGAAGGACCCTGTGTGCTTGAACCTGCATCCTCAGGGACCTGCCTGCTCCACATCTTCAGTTCCTGCTCTTCCCTCCCCACAGACACTACTGCAGCTGAGTACTGGGTCTTCTCCCAGGAGCTGTCTGCTCACCTTCTCAACAGAAGCTTCTCTACTTGTCCAAAAGTAGGTCACCTTCCAAGAGCATTTTTCTTGAACTGTGAAGGTATCATGTGTCCTATGAGATCCATCCTAATTATAATATGCTCTGTGGACAGTCTCTCATCCCCAATGAAGTTTTTATTTTTTAATCCCAACAATCTCAAAATCAAAACACAACCAGGTGTGGTGTTGCATGCCTGTAATCCCACCTGCTTGGGAGGCTAAGGCAGGAGGATCACAAGTTCAAAGTAAGCCTTAATACTTAGTGAGGCCCTAAGCAACTCAGTAATACCTTGTCTCTAAATAAAATAACAAAAAGGTCTGGGGATATGACTCAGTGGCTGAGTGACCTGGGTTCAAATTCCTGTACCAGAAAACAAAAAATCAAAACACATCAGTTTCCATACACAGTTTTCTTTTTTTATATACAAGCAATCCACACATGATAAAGATAAAATATTATGCAAGTTTTACATCCTATTTTTCACAACAGTCATCTAAAACTAGTATGAATGGAAATACACATATGAAAAACAGAATCATATATCAGACATTTTTTTTGTCAATATAAGATTCTTTGCGATGCCCAGCCTTTCACATCTCTTCATACATCAGAGTCTGTCTGCACCCATTTCTGTAGATTTAGGTCTTCATGTCTTCGTTTTCCATACATTACTGGTAGAATTCATTGATAGTAATAACAGCATTCTCAAATGCGGTTTTTCTTAGGGACAGGTTTTGAGCTCTATGCCCACTTTTCATTTCTAATTCTGTGCTAAGAGTTTTTTTTAAAGCTTTATCGTGTGTGGAAAGAATCTTTCCATCAGTTTGTATCACTTTGACCCTCCTCCAAAAGTTCAGGTTTGATTCCATATTTCAGTCCAGGTTCGGCACCTGGACTTGGAAGGGATGCTTGTTTCCCCTCCTGTCCTGCAGTTTAGTTTCCTAGGTGCAGGTGAGAGGTGAATGTAGGAAGGAACCTGAGCAGAGGTGGCTTCCTGATTGTCACTTACACAGGTGTGAACTGCCCTGTTCAGAGGTATTTATTTAAGTGAAGCAACATGAATTAGATATCAAGTAAAACAGTAAAGAACTCAATATGAAAAATGAATGGTTCACTTTCACTTCCTAGAAAATTATTTTTTCTGATTTATTTTGTCCAGGTCTTTAATTGGAAACTTATGCCTTTCATTAAATACTTTATAGCATCTTTTACAATTTAAGTCATCTCAACTCTGGCAATTTCTTTTCTTTCCTTCTCCTAGCATGCCTACACTGTGAGGGAGTCATTTCTTAAATTCCCAACATAAGTGACTGCCTTCATCTCATTGAATGTTTAAATATGGGGTTTTCTGCTTTGTGTATTTCTGATCTATCATCTGAAAGAAATACTGAGGTCTTATCCTGTATGATATATACACTTGGGAAGACAAATTGCATCATTTTATTTTTCAAATAAGGGTCAATAACTCAAACCTTGTTGCCAAAATTCACATATAGTAACAAAACAAAAAACCTTTCTTGTAAATGTGGTAAGCTCAAAAAATTGCCCCAAAAAGCTTATCATAAAAATTAGCAATGCATTGTTAGAACTATCTAGTAAACAAATAATGACAATGACAAACTGTTTGCACAGAAATGCATGCAACCACATGGTCACCAAAAAGCAGAAGAGATAGTGCTGAATGTCTTAGAGATAAAAAGACTTAAAACATCATAGAAAAAGATAACAACAAGGTCCCATCTTCACAATGCATGTTCAGCATAAACTCAATGCTTCTGTTTTGCGGCAGTGCTGCAGGTGTCGACTTGAGTTAGTGGTTAAAGCACACGAGGTTCCACAATCTGGAGTTCATGTTTAGTGGGTGACAAGACCACAGAGCAGCAGCTCACACATGTGCTTTGAGGTGTGTGGACATCAGTAAGAGCAGGCACAGGAGAGCAGGGGGAAGCACAGAGGGCCAGTTGGGCAAGGCACTGAGAACCACTCCAGGAGGTGCCATGGGAGCCTCAGGCTCTGGAACACTGTGCACAGACTGAGCAGCAGGACCAGCCCTGGAGGAGCCTGCCTGTCCTCAGCACAGCACAGAGACAGTGTGCTCTGAAAGCTCCAGGCTCCAGGGCAGGTGTGTGGGAGGAAAGAGGACTGGAGTCTGTTCTGGACCAGGTTAGAGCCAGTGGGTGTGCATGGGTCAGGACCCTGGAGCTCCCACAGGGGGCTCTGGTTGAGCAGAGGTGAGAGGAGGAGCCCCACAGAGCCTGGGAAGTGGGCAGTGAGGACAGTGGGGCTGCCCTGGGTTTGGCAGAGGAAGCCAAGCCTGCTAGGGAGTCCTGAGGCCTGAGTACATCAGCAGAGCTGGGTGCTGCTTAGGGACAGGGGTACCCACTGAATCCTCTGTCTCTGCCCCCTGGCTCAGGGGCTACTGCATAGGAGGCTCACAGCAGATCTGCTGGTTAACTCAACCAAATAATATCCTTAGAAGAAAATTTGTAAATTATTTCAAATTAACAAAATGTGACTAGAACATTTTATGAATCAGTTTTGTCATACATACACTAGAAATTAGAGCATGGCAGAATCTTGTGGCTTTTTTCTCATTCCTGTGTTTATTTCACATTTAAATTGAGAGAAAGAACGATGCCAGAAGTGCTGGTAGAACCAAATCCTGAACACACACTTGCTTTAAGTTTATGTCTTCCCAGGGTCAGTCATTTTAGAGGTAGGCTATGTAGACATACAGATTCAATTTTCCATAGATTAGATTTCAGAGTATCATATAATGGGTGGATGTTAGCTTCCAACAAAACTATTTTTTTCTAACTTGAAAATATTTATGTGGTCAAGCAATGGAAGAGAAGACCTACTTTCAGGATCCCATACTGCAGTTTCGATTTGAAACATCTAGGATCTGTGACTTTGGGGTCAGACTTGAAGGGTCTATTTATTCTTTGTGGGTGGAGATGTTAATTTTTGTAACTGAATTGCAAAAAACACCACCCTCTTGGTTACAATATAACTTGGAGAATGCATTTCCTCTGTTTTCAAAGGTTGGCTGGGATAAAAGTTTCCCTTGATCACCCTACAAAACACATTGCTCAAATACATTATAGTTGAAAACACAGTCCTCATTTGACAGGGACATGTCGTGTAACAAGGGTAGGACCCTGGGTTTACCTTGCAAAAGTTACAAGTAATGCAGTTTTAAAAACATTGCAGCCAAGTGCCACGAGACCAAAGAGCAAGCTGTTTGTCTGAGCCTTACCTAATTCCATCCCAATAGCCTCAGGTGTGAGTTGTGGGGAGGGAGTAATGAGCTGTGTTCAGCACACACTGGGACCTGAAGGTATGTACATCTCCCCTCTTCCTTCCATGCTTCACATATGGAGGAGCCTCAAGCCGAAAGGCATTTACTGTCTCAATTAAGGGAAACCCCCAGAGAGCAGCACATTGTGGAATATTAACAAATGCCCATCACCTGAATTTAAGCTTAAGCTTACTCTTAGCTTCTCCAATTCCTTATAGAACTGCCTATTTTAACAACAGAAAGTATCTGTATGGTAGAAAAACCACACCTCCAAAATATCTGCCTTAGTTCAACATAGCCAAACATACTCAGTTCAATAATTTCATCTAGACTCACCTTGTCTGAAGTTCCTGAGTTTGTGATTTGAGAGAGGAGTAATTTTGTAATTTTGACGTTCACTTCTGAACATTGATTGAGGTATTTATTATTAAAACCCCAAAGTGTGTTCCAGTCTCCCGCGTTAAGCAATGAGATCCCACCACCGAGCTGCATTCCTGAAGTCACCAAGCTCTCTGAGAAGAGATGCCAAAGGCACCAGGCAGGAATCCTCAGAAAACATTCAGTGCTCGCTGCTACCTCCTCTAGTATCCTCTATCCTGAAAACACAAAGCTTTTACCCTTGAGCAGTGTTGCTTCTTATATTGCTTCTTATACACATCCACCTTTGCTCTCACCTTGTTCAAGTGAGAACAAAGAGACATGTAAAACTTCCTTCCTTGGGTTCTACAAGAGGGGCAGATGGAGGAGCCATGGCTCTTGGTCTGCAGGAAAGTCCTCCAGCAGGCCTTATGTGTCCTCCCTTCCCTCTAATTGATGCCCAATGTCCAATCCCACCGGACACAAGTCTAGATCATTCAAGCTGACTGGTGACTTGGAGATGAACTCAGTTCAAATTTAGAGTAAATACACCAACCTGCTCAGCTCTGCAGCTCTCACCTGCTGCCCAGACTTAGTCCCAAGAGGAAGGAACCAGCTATTCCAGAACATGATGGAGAGCTGTAAGTGGTGCTAGGTAATGTGTCCTGGAATCTCTTGCTTTGTACATTAGAAATATCAGGATCAACAAGATGCAGGAATCACTTAAGACTCTTCAGCTGAGTAACAGTCGCATTAGGAGCAGAAGTAATTTACCTTCTACAGTTTAGTCTGTTTCCAGAGGAGAATGTTGATTTGGTGACTATTTTTTTCCTCTGAATGGAGCAAGCAGTTGAAGTGGTTGTGACTAATTTAAATTATGCTACGACAAAATCTTTACCTCCGTTTGAGGGGAGGTAGGTAATTGATTCATGAAAATTCAAATGCAGTCAGACATTCTACTAAAGTGATAAGTTGACTCAGAGGTCTTGTGCTACAAGGAGGATTTAGACTCAGAAAGATGATACCATTCACCACTGACAGGAGAGTGAGTTGGAAAATTAATTTTAGTTGGACACTAATTTCCTGCCAAACTCTGTTCAATTTTTTAAAATTTTTCTAATTGGTTATACATGACAATGGGATGACTAGTTACATCTGGAAATTAAGTGGAAGTATATAAGCCAAATATTCAAAAAGAGTGTGCTGCAGAGGTAGGAAAAAATAGCATGAGAATCTCTTAAGTTCTTCTTCAGTCCACAGTTTGTCAAGCCAGAGAAGTGCACATTTCAAGTAATTTTAGGTACTTTTCAGTAACAGAGTGAAATTTATCACAGGTAAAAATTACAGAAGATTATTTATTTAGATTGTATTCAGTACTTATTTGTGACCCATGTCGTGGAAATATCACAAAGCACCAGTCTTAATAAATGTGCTCTATTGTTTTAAATCTCAGAGTGCATCAGTCAAAAACATGAAGGGCAGTTTTGTCGTTGCTTTTCATTTTTGTGAATGCCTTCTCTCTCCTCATGCAGGTTATCCCTTGGTACACACCTGCAGAACTCCCAGCCAGTCAAACCCCCCCATCAGGACTGAAAACTTCAGGGGAAAAGTGAAGAATGCCTTGAGCAGAGCACCATGCATGGCAAGAGATCTCAGCTCACGTTCACAAAAGCAGGTCCCACCTGGCCCTTTGGCATGTCACACTATGTTCCTAATGTCCAAAACTCAGTACGCCAGTCCTTTTCCAAATGCCTTCCACATTTTTGGACACACTCAGTTTAGAAGAGAATGAGTGTGTTAAGAGCACTTGTTCAGCCAGCACTGAGGCCTCCTTCCACTGACCATTCCCTGTGGTCCAATCTGCACCCTCATGATCAGCCTTCTGTCCAGGGTCAGTGCAGGGAGTGGCCATGCTGCCCCAAGTGCACCCCTCTGCCTTTGTAGGTAGTGCCCCCATCATCCCTTCATCTCCTATTTCCAGGTTTTTCTCGGCTGCAGCTTTTTCAAAAATATGCAAAATGAACTAAAAAACTCTAAAAGCACAATGGTGTGTCTATGGAATTCAATAATGCTTTTAAACCTACATAAAAATTGAAGGCTCTGACCTGATATTGAGTTTCTTTTCTCTTTTAAAGGTGGATGTTTTTCAGTGTTAAGGTGAGGTAATGGTGAGAATTAGGGAGAAGGGGTTTTAAGAATAGTGATCAAGCGGGCATCAGAAGGGCTAAGACTGGGGCTCAGTTAGAGTGCTTGCCTCACATGTGTGAGACACTGGGTTTGATTGTCAGCATGCCATATAAATAATAATTAAAACCGGGTCCAACAAAAACTAAAAAAAAAAAGAGTTCATCCAGAGTGAAAGTCAGTATTCTAGAGTGGTATCTCCTGGGCCCAGAGGACCTCATGCCTGTGGAGAAATTCATTCCACTTAATGGTCAGAAAAGACTGAGTTTCCCAGGGTGAAGACATCCTTCTGGGAAGATTTGCCCACATGAGGAAAGTTGACAAGACAGGCACTCCGCAGGGAATATCAGGCTGATCTTGGAAAACTGTGAAGCCAGGAGAAGGGACTCGTTGAAGCCAGTACACAGCAGTGACCACTGTGGATGATGACACATGGCTGCTAAGGGGCTTAGAAACAGCAAGATGAAGAATAGGGACTTTGGAAATGGGTATACATAATGGATCACTTTGGGAAGTGATCATATCCATTTATGTTCCCATTGCAGTACAAAAATATTTGTTCTGGTCCCAAATCAGATGCAGATACTGAGACTCCCCAGGAATCACCAGCTGTCCTCACGCCCCTTGCTGCTTAATCCATGCTCCCCTTTAGAAGTGGCTATGGTGGATTAGACAGAGTCAGTGCAGAGGCTCGTCAGCATGAGTTTGACCTCAACAGGGCTCATTTATTATTAGTTGGGACACAATATTAACTCCTCTTTCTGGGTCCCACAGAATAATCTGCTACATTTTAGAGCATGTTATACGAAAACATGGGCAATAAGCACTTCCAACTCCTCAAACATTAATCATTTCTGTGTGTTGGGAACTTGCACAGGCCTCCAGTTTTTTTAGAATATATCATGGATGACAATGGCTACATGTGATACTTGTCTCTCTGTCTGTCTGACTTCACTTAATAACTCCCAGAGGTATGTATGTTGCTGCAGAGGGCAGGGCTTCACTATTTAAAGTTACATTTGAGTAAGTGCAATGTTTTCCTCACCCTTGTCCCTCCTGTTGGGATCCTTGGTTGATTGAACATTGTGGCTCCTGTGTATGGTGCTGCAATACACACGGGAGTGCAGGCATGTCTTTGATAGAATCATTTTATTTCCCTTGGATACACCCACTGGTAGGACAGCTAATCCTGGGAGAGTTTTAATTTAGTTTTCTAAGAACCATCAGCCTACATGAGAGGAGCCATCGGGCTGCATGTATACACAAAGGACAGTGCCCAATACATGCATGAGAATATCACTCAGGCTGCAGATAAACCACAAGGACATTGCCTAACACATGAATACAAGTAGAAAATAGGCTGCTTGTTCACACCAAAGACACTGCCTAATGTGGGCATGAGTAGAGGATTCAGAGTGTATGTGCACACACCAAGGACAGCACCCAACACATGCCTGAAAAGTCATCAGAGTGCATGTATACACCAAGAACAATGCTCTGCACATGTGTGCGAAGAGCTATCAGGCTGTAGGCACACAACAGGGACAGTGCCCAGCCCATGCATGAAAAGAGAATTTAGACTTCATGTACACAACAAAGAAACCTCCTTCCCCATGCATGAGAAGATTTTTCAGACTGCATGTGCACACACCAAAGACAGTGCCTGACACACACATGAGAAGAACCATCTTGCTGCCTTTATACACAAAAGACAATGCTCAGAACATGCATTAGAAGAGCAACCAGGCTGCATGTACACCCCAAGGACATTGCCTAGCCCATGAATAAGAAGAGAATGTATGCCGCATGTTCACACCAAACACACTCCCTATCTCGTGCATGGGAAGAGTATTCATATTGTATGTTATGTTCACACACCAATGACAGTGCCCAGCACATCAGTTTGCACATGCCATCCCTTTGCACGTGCACACCAAGGACAAGGCTCACACATGCATGAGAGGAGTCATCAGGTTTCATGTACACACCAAGACAATGCCCAGACCATGAATAAGAAGAGAAATTAGGCTGTATGTACACACCAAACACACCACCTCCCTCATGCATGAGAAGAGTATTCAGCCTGTGTGTGCACACACCAAGGACCGTGCCCAATACATGCATGAGAAAAACCCTCTAGCTGCATTAACACACCAAGGACAGTGCCCAGAAAAAGCATGATAAAAGGAATCAGTGTACATTTGCACATCTAAAACAATGCCCAGCACATGCTTGAGAACATTCATCAGGCTTCATGGGCACACCAAGGACAGTGCTCTGCACATACATGAGAAGAGCCATCAGAGTGTGTGTATACCCCAAGGACAATGCTAAGTACATACATGAGAAGAACCATCAAGGTGAATGCATAAAACAAGGACAATGATCAGCACATGTATAAGAAGAGCCATCAGCCTGCATGTACACAACAAGGACAGAGTCCATCACATGCATGAGAAGAGCTAACTGCCTGCATGTGAACACACAAAGGACAGTGCCCAGCATATACATGAAATGGTCGATCAGGGTGCATGTATACCTTAAGAACAATGCTCAGAACATGAACATCAGGCTTCATGTACACATTAAAGCAGTGCACAGCACATGTATGAGAAAATCACTCAGGCTGCCTGTGTACCCAAGGACCTCGTCCAGCCCATGAATAAGAATAGAAATCAGGCTGAATGTACACACCAAATACACTGCCTTCCACGTGCATGAGAAGAGTATACAGACTGCATGTGCACACACAAAGGACTGTGCTCAAACATGCATGAGAAGAACCATCTAGCTGTATTTGCACACCAAGGACAGTGCCCAGCACATGCTTAATAAGAGCAATCAGGGTGCATGTGCACACATAAAACAGTGCCTAGCACATGCCTGAGAGAGGCAATCATTCTGCATATGCACACCAAGGTGATTTCCCAGCACATGCATAAGAAGAACCATCAGGTAGCCTGTGCACATCAAGGACAATGCTCACTCATGCATCAGAAGAGAAATCAGGCTGCATGTGCACACACCAAGGACAGTGCCCAGCACATATATGAGAAGAACCGTCAGAGTGCATGTATTCACCAAGGACAATACTCAGCACATGCATGCCAAGAGTCATCAGGCTGCATGTATACACCAAGGACAATGATCAGCCCATGCATTTGAGGAGTCATCAGGCTGCTTGTACACACCAAGGTGATTTCCCAGCACATGCATAAAAACAGCCATCAGGGTTCATGTATACACCAAGGAAAATGGTCAGCACGCGCATGAGAACAGTCATCAGGGTGCATGTATACACCAAGGAAAATGGTCAGCACGAGCATGAGAATAGCCATCAGGGTGCATGTATACACCAAGGACAATGGTCAGCACATGAATGAGAATATTCAGCAGGGTACATGTATACACCAAAGAAATGCTCAGCACATGCATGAAAAGGGCCATCAGGCCACATGTACACAACAAGCACAGTTCCCAGCACATGAATCAGAAGAACCATCAGCCTGCATGTGTGCACACCAAGAACTGTGCCCAAGACATGCATGGGAAGAACCATCTGTTTGCATGTACTCACAAAGGACAATGGCCAGCAAATGCGTTAGAGGAACCATACGGCTGCATGTACAACAAGGACAGTGGCCACATGAGTGAAAAGAGACATCCAGCTGAATGTGCACAGCAAAAGCATGATAAGGGCAATCAGGGTGCATGTATACACCCAGAACAGTACCCAGTACATGTATGAGATGGGCCATCAGGCTGCATGTAAATACTAAAGTCAGGGCCCAGCACATGCATGAGAAGAAAAGGATACTGCATATACACACCAAGCACACTGCCTTCCTCATACATGAGAAGAGTATTCAGAATGCATGTGTAAACACCAATGACAGTGACCAGTACATGAATGAGAAGAGCCATCATATTAGCATATGCACAACAAGGACAGTGTCCAGCACATGCTTCTGAGGAGTCATCAGTCTGCATGTGCACACCAAGGACAGTGCCCAGCACATGCATGAGAAGAGCCATAAGAGTGCATGAATACATCAAGGACAATCCTCAGAACATGCATGAGAACAGCCATCTGGGTGCATGTATATGCCAAGGACAATGCTCAGCACATGCACAGGAAGTGCCATCAGCCTGCATATACACACTAAGGTCAGTGCCCACCTTATGAATGGGAAGGGCTATCAGGTTGCACATAAACTAAAAGTACAGTTCCCATCACATGCATGAGAAAAGCCATCCAGCTGCACATGCACACACCAAGGAAAGTACCCAGCACATACATGAGAAGATCCATCATGGTGCAGGTATACACCAAGGTCAATACTCAGCACATGCATTAGAGGAGTCATAAGGATGCATGTACACAACAAGGACAGTGACCAACATGTGTATAAGAAGTGACATGCATCTGCCTGTGCACACCAAGGACCTTGCCCAGCACATACATGAGAAGAGACATCAGGGTGCATGTGTAAATCAAGGATAATACTCACCACATGCATGAGGAGAGCTATCAGGATGCATGTATACACCAAGGACAATGATCAGCACATGAATTAAAGGAGCCATCAGGCTGCATGTACACACCAAGCACAGTGCCCAAAACATGCATAAGAAGCTCATTCAATCTGCATGGACACCCCAAGGACATTGTCCAGCCCATGAATAAGAGGAGAAAGTAGGCTGCATGTTTTTTTTTCTGGGTGCTGGGGTTCAAACCCAGGCCCTTTCACATGCTAGGCAAGTGCTCTAACACTGAGCTAAGTTATTTGGTCTTGCTACCTCCCAGAACTATGCTTCTATTATTGAATTCTCCAGTTAACTGCTCTGTGCAATCCAGGATCTGACATTTTTCTTAAGTTGACAGCACCTGGGGGCTGGTTCTCATACACTGTGGAGAGATTTCAGAATGGATATCTATGAAGTCATGCAAAGTACTTAAAATATAATACTACATTGTTTTAAAATGTGTAAAGTCACTTATTTGCTAAGATGACAGGTTTTAAAAAAGAAAGAAAAGTAAAAGGTGTGTATTAAAAAAATTGGGGGTCACAGGTATAGCTCAGGGGCAGAACACTTGCTTAGTGTGTGCAAATTCCTTGTTTGATCATTTGATTCCCAAGACTGAAAAAAAAGAACTAATGAAAATGCTCTAAAATATTTATATTGATTATTTTTGGGTGCTGAAATTCTTTCTTTTAAATTTATTTTTATTGTAAACAAATGGGATACATGTTGTTTCTGTTTTGTACATGGAGTAACAGCATACCACTTGCATACAAAAAAAAAAGAGGAGAAAGTAGACTGCATGTTCACACCAAACACACTGCCTAACACGTGCATGAGTAGAGTAATCATACTCTATGTGCACCCACCAAGGACAGTGCCCAACACGTGCCTGAGAAGAGCCATCAGGCTGCATGTGCACACACCAAGGACAGTGCCCAGCACATGCATGAGAAGGGCAATCAGAGTGCATGTGCACACCTAAAACAGTGCCAAGCACATGCCTGAGAAAAACAACAAGGCTGCTTGCACACACCAAGGAGAGTGTCCAGTACATGCATGACTAGAGCAATCAGCCTGCATGTGCACACCAAGGACAATGCCCACAATATTCATGAGAAGAGTAATCAGGGTGCATGTGCACACCAAGGAGAGTAACAAGCACATGCATGGAAAGAGCACTCTGCCGGTATGTGCACGCCAAGGACAGTTCACAGCACATGCATGAAAAGAGCCATCTGACTAGATATACACACACCAAAAAATGGATCCAAGTGTATTTCATTCATGTAATTAAAAAATTCGATTTACATTTCATAAACAAATGAGAGTAAAAGATGTGTTTAAAATTACTAATCCAAGTTTTTCTAGGTGGTCCAACATATAATGAAATGTCAGTTTCTAGATCCAAATTTTCTAGGATGTTTCTTCAACATGAAGAGATGGCTAACACTCTACAACCTGCTTGTTTGATATCTTCATGTTTATGATGAAAGATAAGTAAATTAGATTTGACATACACAACATTAATCATAAATGTGTTCGATAGAGCCATCTGATTAATTTCCAAAGTTAAAATACTAACTGTAAAATGTATCAAGTATTCTTAACTTCTTGATTCCATTTTGTGATAGACTTGAGCACTGCTTGTGTTTTCACAAATTGTGAAATAATCAGATGTATGTCTATGTGCAAGGGTTCCAAAATTTCAACTGCCTCTTAGTTAGAGTATTATAAACAACATAAAGTCTTCCATCTTATTGAAATGGAGTAATTTGTCCAAAGTTAGAAAAATCATAAGGGTTGTTTCAGACTGTAAACAAAGAAAAAGTGCTAGGAAAGAGAAACTAGAAGGTTCTAGGTATGGAAATGTATTTAGTAGAAGGACAAAGAAAGTGTCTCTGAGGAAGAAAGCCTTTGTGTGGTGAAGTTGTCATATGTCTATGCATCGAGAGGGTCTGAGTAAGTGAGAAGAAGGGCTGTGTAAGTAAAGGATAAATTTGAAAACGTTTGTGTGTAACTCATTTGGTTCTATATAAGTACCACAGTTATCCTGTTCAATGTTTTCATGAGGTTACATACCAATGTATTGGTGTAAAACCAGGGTATAATTTATGTGTCATCATAACATGAATTTCTTCAAACATTCACTTGCTCTTAACATTGTTTCTGTTAGTTTTTATTCTTTAGAGCTACTAATCTCGAAGGAATTAGGGTATATACAACACTGGTTAAACAACAGCAATGTGTTATTTTAGAGTGTTTTACCATATTACAGGATCTAAATTTTTCTTTGAAAGCTAAATTTAGTGAATATGAAAACAGTGTAATTGTGATGCTATCACGGACTTCTTAGCATGCTAAATGTGTTCAATTCTTCCAGATAACACAAGTCTTTAAAGTCGGAGGTTTAAAAGAACATTTTCATCAAGCTGGTATTCTGCAAATGTAAGTTATCTGTAACAGTAATTTTAGACTTATAAAACTAGAAAAAATAATTGAGGTTTATTTATATCATTTAATGCTCTATAACTGGACTTGATTTTTATGTTACTTTTTATACTGGGGTAGAAATTTAAATGTATTTCTAAAAGATAACGACAGTCTGATCTGTTTAAAGGTTAATATTGTGAAACATAACATTTTGCCATTTTTTCCACAAAAAGAGAGTTGAAAGCTCTCTTAGTGTCTCTCTGATTCATGTTTCAGATGTAATGTTGTATTTTGTGATTGGTGAAGAGCTGAGACTTATCTTAGATAAGGCTCTGCCTCCCACCGCACTGCTCCATATTAGAAAGCAAATTTAAAGTTGTGTGTGAAAGATTGATTTTTCTTGTAACGACTAAAGTCATCTCAACTGACTCTTCACAATTGATAGGAACACAGTCCATTTGACATGATCTTGAACAACTATCAAACCTTTAAAACCAAAGTACAGCCATCCTGGGATATTTAAAAGAAATGGCCTCTGTATCTTGGTCATCCTTACTCCTCAAGTTGACATTTTACCTAATAACCAAACCCATCCATTCCAAAAATATCACACACCAAATGTAGGAGAGCACCCCAAATTGTTGCCTTACTCAAAGGACTAGGAACATCCATCAGGATTGGCACCAAAGCAGCAGGATTAGGAAGCTCTACTCACTGTAAATTGTCAGCACAGGTTATTTCAGTTATCCAACAGATCACTGATATGGTACTGACTTTACAAAATCATGTGGAATTCCTGGCTTATGTTGTCCTGCAAAACTCATTAGGGAAGAGTACCATTTCTATGTAAACCACCAGGAGTGGTAAGAGACAGGGTTAAATGGCTCCATGGAAACCAGAAATATGGAGGGCAGGTCTGGCTCTGGAGCTCTTTCAGATCTGCAACTGTGAGACTCACTATAGTAAGTTCAAAGATGTTACCTCTATAAACATTTATTTTGATGAGGAATTTTATCCCACTGCCTATGTATTAAATCCCTATGTTTTATTATCTGGACCCATTCAAGTATAATATAATGCCTCACAAAATATATGTTATGGTACAGAGAAGAACTATATGCTACAACAGTGGTCAATTGACATGTATGGCAAAGTCCAGCCAAACTGTTATGATCCTCCAAAGGCCAGTAGCCACCTGGTGCCCTGGATACTTAGAAGCACCATGGCAGGAGACCCCTTCAGTAGCATTCATGCAGGACCTGCTGGGACACGGGAAACCCTGCCCTGCACACTTTTTTCTTGTGGCTTATAGATGACGTTGTCATCTTGGTTGGCATATTCCCTCTGCACCCGCTGCAGTGGTGGCATCACATCTGCAGGCACAAACTACTCAGGACCTTCAATGAGTCCAAAAGAACTTTACAGAGGCCTGACAAACTCAAGTACATATTGACCAGGAAAGTTTGAGCAAATGTTCAAAAGTAAAAGATTCTATGGTATGGCTAGGAGAATGAACACAGAAACTTCACTGCCATTATACCATTGCCCAGTTTTGTGTTACTAGAGATCCACATAATGATAAAACTGAGTTTCATGGCAAATGTGGTAATCACTGAAGGAGGCTTGATCCTTTTCACAATGCTTCTTGGGATGTGTTGAAATTACTATCTCAGGTTCTGGCCATGGCTAATGCAAAATCCACTGCTTTTAATAATGAAGAGATTTGGGGAAGTTTGGTTCAAGGGATTTCCTATCCCTTTTAAGAACTGTTCTACACACATGACTGGTTTACTACGTAAAACTCTACTGGAAATTTTGTTGCTCTTCTTGTTTTGCATACTCTGTTAAGTAGGATGCAGACAATTAAACTATCAGAAAAATATGATTCCAAAGTTCATCATGCTTGCTGCTCTGCTTCAAAGGACCCAGAATCCTGAGTTCATGCAAAATGCACCCTGAATTTGAGTGGGGCATGATGGCCTGTATTAAGGAAAAATAGAGTCCAAATATATTACCAGGTATCTACTTTAGATGTATGTTTCCTGGCATTTTAAAGAACATATACTGTTTGACACTGGAAAAATGTTCCCTAGTAGTAGAAAACCAGTTATTCTTTACATTTTCATGATAACCTTTCTTCTTCCTATCCTTAATTTTATACCAAAAGAGTTTCATAGTGAAGTGATAGACCCAGGTTAAATTGCCTCCTGGGAACACATTAGGTGCTCACTGACAGACTCTCTGAAACTACAGAAAGTGGGCATCCCCTATGATGACCTCCAGGCTCCCACCAAATATGCCCCTCACCCACCTCAGCCATGGGGTCTCTGTGTTCTGTTCCTGAGCTCTGAGAGGAGGGGTATGTCCACTTCAGCCTTCTCAGCAGGAAGCATCCAGGTCTGCTACCATTGCCCCAATTCATTCATTCCTCTCAGAGTCTGGAATAAAGGATATGAAAAGAAAAACCTCAAGAGACAGAGTGACCCAGGAAGAGGGAGGGGCAAGGGAAGAAGGCAAGCATTTTTCCTTCCCCAATACATTCCTGGGGAATGAATGCGAACATTCATCATTTCCCATTGATGATGAATCCTAGAAGGGAGGAAAATCAATAACAATAAGTCCCAGAGCTATCAGATAAGCAATGAGCTCCGGGCTCTATACTTTAACACTGAGTTTCTCCTTCTACACTGCCCAAACCAGCACGTTCTTTTCAAGTCTCTAATGATTAAGTCACCCTCATTGTAACCCAGAATACAAAATCTCCCTTGTAAAGAGTGGCCATTTCCTGTTTTTTTTTTTTTTTTTTTTTTTTTATAAACCAGTGCTTGAACTCAGGTGCACATGGCCACTGAGCCACATCCCCAGCCCTATTGTTTATTTATTTAGACAGAGTCTCACTAAGTTGCTTAGCACCTCACTTTTGCTTAGGCTGGCTTTGAACTCCCTCTCCTGCCTCCGTCCCCCAAGCTGCTGGGATAACAGGCATGTCTTACTGACCTGGAAATTGAGGCCATTTTATACCCCCAAAATGAGCCCCTTGAATGCCTGATTGACTCTGCAGCTGTATAAACAGCATTACTGATCTGTGAGGTCTGCTCCCATCTCAGTTACTTTGTGCTCCTTTAGTCAACTTTCTCACTGCTGTGAATAAACCATCTGATGAGCACATTTATATAGGAGGATATGTTAATTTTTGAACTCATGGTTTCACAGGACTTAATCCATGGAGGCCAAATCCATTCCTCAGGACTGAACCTGAGGCAGAACATCATGTACCACAGGGAAGCAGCTTACATCAGCTGGAAGAAAAGAGAAAGTATTTCCACTCTCCAGATACAAATATGCACTGCACATTCATGCCCCAATTTCAATCTCCTCCTGTCACACCCTACCAGGTCAGTTACCACTGAGTTAATCCCTGTCAGGGGATTAAATCACTCATTGGGTTAAACCTCTTACAGCCCAAACATGTGTCTTCTTAATTTTCTTGCATTTTTACACACATGAGCTTTTGGGGACAACTCAAATTGAAACCATAACAGTGCTTAGAGACTCCGTCCCATGTGATCAAGGAACACATTAAGTACGAAAAGTCCCGTTTGTTCCCCTGGTAATAAATTTCACACAAAACTGTGTAAAATTAGAATGAAAACAAGGTATAGAAGCACAGTCAGGATTCATTACGAATATGTAGATATGATAAATATCAACATCAGTACAAATGTTTTTATATTATTATAATATTTCAAAGAGATATACCAACAGTGAAGTATAACACTAATTTGTAATTATAGAATTATATATAACATTTTTAATCTAATATTTTTAATAAATATTACAGTTGTACATAGCAATGAATGTATCATAGGATCAATTTTACTGATAAATATATCTCTAAAATTCTAATTGCATACATAGATCCTATTATAATCCTATTGGTCAGTGCTGCTCTAGAGTGTTCTAATCAACATGGAAAGAAACCACACAGAAGAATAGGGACAGACATGCTCATGTCTTCCTGGAGGAGAACATCCCACACACTCTTCCCATGGCACCCAGGACCTCCTTGTTCCTCAGGCTGTAGACGATGGGGTTGAGCATGGGGGTGAGGATGGTGTAGAAGACAGCCAGGCTCTTATCCTTTGTTGGTGAACGGAGACTCCTGGGCCAGAGATACGTGTATACAAAAGGTGCATAGTAAAAGGTCACCACTGTCAAATGTGTGGAGCACGTGGTGAAGGCCTTTCTCCTTCCCTCTTTTGAGCGCATGTGGAAGACAGCAAACAGGACCCGTCCATAGGAGGCAGTGATACCAAGGAAAGGGAAAAGGAGAAACACAATGGTGCTTCCCAAAATTGAGTACTCGTAGATCCAAGTGTCCATACAGACGAGAGGTAACATGGTTGGAACCTCACAGAAAAAATGATTGATGGCCCTGGACCTGCAGTAAGGAAGATGAAGAGTATAGATGGTGTACCCCAGAGAGTGAATGGAGCCCAGTGTCCATGTTCCAATGATCATCTTCACACACCTGCTTTTACTCATGTGGATGGGGTAGTGGAGGGGGTGGCAGATGGCCACAAAACGGTCATAGGCCATGGAGACGAGGAGTAAGCCCTCAGAACATGCCAGTGTCACAAAGAAGAACATTTGCACACCACAGCCCAGGAAGGAGATGCTCTTCTGTCCAGAGAGGAAGTTGATGGTCATCTTAGGCACAGTGGTGGAGATGTACATCAGGTCCATGAGGGATAGCTGGCTGAGGAGAAAGTACATGGGGGTGTGGAGCCGGGGGTCCAAGAGGATGAGGGCAGTCATTCCTGAGTTCCCCAAACAGGCGAGGACAAACACAAAGATGATCAGGAGCAAGAGAAGTAGGCCAGTTTGGTTTTGGGGTAACAACCCCAACAAAATAAAATCATTTGAAGTTTGGTTCCATTTCTCCATGAAAATGTACTGTTAATTTCTTGAAAAAATGATCAAATAAAAACTAAGAACTAAACCTGAAATAAAACAGAAGAGGTAAATAAAAATGAATGGCCTTCATTCATTGTTTTTAGGATGAATTAATTCTCCTTCAACACCAAATCATTGTACAGTTGTTTGTTAGACCTGAGTTGAATGTTCCTGCCCCTGTTCTCTCTGTAACCATCTCAGCAGGTGGTAGACACAAACATGGTTTTGAAATGCAAAGTCTAGTAGAGGCACAGCAAACCCAGTGAGGTAGTTGGAGTCTTCCTCCCTGCTGAATCCTGGCAGGTCTTTCCTCAGGACTATGAAGCAGTCTCAGCTCCTGAGGAGCCAGCGTCCTGCTTCCTCTCCTCAACTAAGCACTACTGTTTACCACAGACCTGGCTGTGTGGCTTAGAAGGTCCCTGTGTGCTTGAACCTGCATCTTCAGTGACTTGCCTGTTTCACATCTTCAGTTCCTACTGTTCGGTCCCCACATGCACTACTGCAGGTGAGGAACCAGGTCTTCTCCCAGGATCTGTGCTCCTAGACAGAAATTTCTCAGCTCATTCTAAAAGTGGGTCACCATTCAAAACATTGCTCTTGAATGTAAATGTGTCATATGTCTATTAAAATCCACCCAAATTATAACATGTTCTTTGGACTTTGGATAGTCTCTAATCCCTAAAGAGGTTTCCATTTTCTGATGTCCTACCAATTCAAAATCCAACACAGAAATCCATGCACATTTTAATTTTTTTCCTATAAGAAAATGACACATAAGAAACATGCTAGATCAAATAACGTGCAACATAGTTTTCACCCTGTTCCTCAGATCAGCAGTTAGATATAGCATGGTAATGGAAATGTAGCATTGGTATAGATGAGGGGGACAGACACACTTAATCTTGTTTCCATAGAAATCTTTAGATGCCCTGATGTGGCTAACCATTCTTACATCATTTACTACAATTTAATCAACAGCCCAAATTTTGTAAGGTTAAGCATTCATGTGTTCATTTTACAAATACTAAAAATGTAATTTATTGATGTAAAGAATAACAGTTTCAAATTGATTTATGTGGGCTGTCAGACCATGATCCTGTCTACTTCCTACTATTAATCATTTATTAATTATCTGGAAAATCCTTTACTCGGCACACAACAGTTCATTCAACTCAGTTTGTGGCAGTCTTGGTGTCCTCGTGCCTAATTCCATATTTGAGAGTAGGTAAGAGCACATGAATCTTAGGCTGTTCATTTTATCTCCCTGTCCTGTAGTTTAGTTTTTGTACATTTCAGGCAGGATGGTGCACCACATGCTCAGCTGTTCCACTAGGAAGAATGTGAGCAGTGGTGCCTTGTTGATTTATACCTTCCATGTTGTCATTGTCATCTTCAGAGTTAATCATTCAAGGAAAATGAAAGAAAAAATAGGTTTTGATGATTAAGAGTAAAATCGAATTAAGATAAACATGAGTAAAATTCCCTTCCAAAATACTGTTGTGGATTTTTGTGCCCATGCCCTTAGTTGAGAATTTGTACCAGGAATCTAACCCTTTATAAACTGTCTTTTCCTTTGTGTCATTCCTGTCCTGGTATTTGTTTTCTATCATTCATTCTCGCAAATATGCAGAAATCATGATTTATATTTCTAGTGTATGTGTTTTAACTTCTTTATTTTTCTAGAATTGGTATGAGATTTTCCACTTTCTATGTTTGTGCTTTCCTATCTTAAAGAATTACTGATGACACATCCCGTCCCAAATATTAATTTGCATTATCAACTTCCACTATCGATTTTCCAAAGGAAAGAAAAATTAGTAAGAATTTGTTGTCAATATTCACATTTAATATTTTAAAATAAATTGTCATTTAATAAAACTCTGCTGAAAATAAATAAAAGTGTGAAAGAGAGTTTATTTTAAAAACTGGAAAGTTATTTGGATAGCTGTGTAATGGACAAACACTCAGAGTTAAATATGCGTGGTCAGGACCCAACAGAAACCCAGAACCACAGCCCAGCAGCAGAGACGAGAGATCACAGGCTCCACTTCTTCTAACAACTTTTACAAACAAAACTTATGACCTCACAGAGAAGATAAACACAAGATCCCCAGCATGGTGACACATTTGGTCCTTCACATTGTGGAATGATTGATGGCAGTGTTCCTGGCTATGGACTTGCTTTAGTGATTAAAACACATGAGGTTCCACCATCTGGAATTCATGTTTAGTGGGTGACAAGACCACAGAGCAGCAGCTCACACACGTGCTGTGAGGTGTGTGGACATCAGTAAGAGCAGGCACAGGAGAGCAGGGGGAAGGACAGAGGGACAGCTGGGCAGGACACTGACAACCAATACAGGAGTTGCCCTGGGAATCTCAGGATGTGGAACACTGTGCACAGACTGAGCAGCAGGACCAGCCCTGGAGGAGCCTGCCTGTCCTCAGCATAGCCACAGAGACAGAGTGCTCTGCAAGCTCCAGGCTCCAGGGCAGGTGTGTGGGAAGAAAGAGGACTTGGAGTCTGTTCGGCAATAGGTGAGAGGCCAGAGGGTGTGGCAATGGTCAGGACCCTGGAGCTCCCACAGGGGGCTCTGATTGAGCAGAAGTGAGAAGAGGAGCCCCACAGAGCCTGGGCTGTGGGTAGTGAGCACAGTGGGATTGCACTGGATTTAGTAGAGGAAGCCATGTCTGCTAGGGATCCCTGAGGACTGGGCACATCAGCAGAACTGGGTGCTGCTCAGGGACAGGGGTGACCCACTGAATCCTCTGTCTCTGCCCTCAGGCTCAGGGACTACTGCAATGGAGTCTCAGCAAATCTGCCGATTGAACCAAATATTACTGCCCAAATTTAATTAGTAATATAAAACAAATCAAAATAATTAGACTAATTTTATGAATCAGCCTTTAGCATACTGACTGTAAGAAGTATGCCCAAGATCCTCTTGTGTACTTTCTCCACTCCTTGCTTAGACCAGGTTTAATTTAAGAAGAAGCAAGGTACTAACATCCCTGACACTGCCGAGCAATTAATACATCGTGTGCTGAAAGTTTATGCCCGCCCGGGCCAGTCATTTTGAAGGGAGATCACTCTTTACATGTAGATTTACTGCTGTATAATTATAATTGAGAATATTATTCAAAACTTTGATGGTAGTTACTACAATATTAATTATTTTTCCTACATTGAAACTTTCATGTTGTCATAAAATAGATAGAAATACGTCAGGTCTTTGTACATTTATGAGTCTAAGCTTCTAGGATCCTGATCACTGTAATTAGACATGGGGGTCAAAATCTATTGATGACCTTGACTTACTTTATTAGGCATCATACTTCTTTCATGTGCAAGAAGTCTGTAATACACATGCTCTTGGCTACATTATTTCTTGCACAATATTTTTCCCGTGGCTAAACTGTGGGTTTAAAGTTAATTACCTTCCCTGATCTTTCTCCAAGGCATGTTGCTCAAGCATGAGTGAAGAAACACTCACTGCTTAGGACCTAAAACATGTAAGTGTAGCACGTGTAGAAATCTGAGTTCTCCATTTTAAAGTTACGTGTAATGCACACTTTGTAAGTATTAAAGATGATCAACCCAAGACCAGTAAGGAAATTCTTCAACTCAGTCACAGTTCACTCAATTCCCAAAACCTAATATGAAGTAGGAAGATGGAATTGGGTGAACCGTGTGTGTCTAGCACATACCGGAGCCTGACTGTGTGTCCATCTCTTCCCTACCTCCCACACTTTAATATTGAAGACATCAGATCCAGAGAAATTCATGATCTCAAAGTCACATCACTGCAGATAACAACACATGGAATTTTAACAGGTTTACTTCATTTCAGTTTACATTTGTTTCCTCATATTTTTTCTGTTTGGTTATAGAGCTGCCCATTTTTTTCAGAAATATTAAGTAGTTGCTCATTATAGGAAAAGCATGACTCCCAAATATCACCCGTTGTTAAATCTAACTCAGGTCAACTCAGTTCAATATCTTCGTTTTGAATCACCTTGTCTAAATTTCTTGAGTTTATTTTGGAAGATGTAGTTTTATAACTACAAGATTGCCTCCTCAAAGCTTATTGAATTCTTTAAAATGTTTAAGCCCTAAGACATGCTCACACTCTCCCAGGCTGAGCGACCAGGCCTGGATCTCACCAAGCTCTCCTGATCTGAGAAGCAAAGGCACCAGGAAGGAATCCTCAGGACACATTCAGTGCTCACTGCTGCCTCCTCTACCATCACCTCTATGTTGAAATCACAGAGCTCTTCAACTCCTGCAGGTGGTAGATTGTGCTCACACACCTTCCTTCACTATTCCCTTGTTCAAGAGAAAGCAGAGTTAGACATGTCACACTTACTTCCTGGGGTTCAACAAAGGGAAAAGATGATGCATCAGATGTGTGGAATCTTCTTCTGTCAACCCTTAAATGCCCTTCTTTTCCTCTAATTGATTCCCAATGTCCAAGCCCATAGGCAGAGGATCCTTGGTCATTTTACCTCACTTTGCTGACTTGGAAAACAACTTGACTCTAGCTTAGGAAAAATAAACCAACCATTTAAACCTGGCACCTCTCTCTTTGTACCCAGAATTAATCTCTGGAGGGATGCAGACACTCATGCCAGAACGTGATTAGAGAACTGTGAATGATGCTAGGTGATGATTTCTGAATTCCCCTCTCTGCATAAGTTAGAAAACATGAATCATTTATGGGTGCTTAGCTGATATTAGGACAGCAATATTAAAAGAAGGAATAATTACCTTCCACTGACTTGTCAGTTCCCAGAGGAAAATTGGCAGATGTAACTAAACTAAATTATGCTATGAACAAATACCCTGATACTTCCAAAGTGAAAAGTTAACTCAGAGGTCCTATGATCACACAAGGATTGGACTTGGAGACAATCAAGACTGCTAGTTTCACCTCTTATTTGGGAAACTAAGTTTGGAAAATCTCGTCAAACTAATCAAAGAAGTGAGAAGGCTACCAAGATGGCCAAGTGTCTTTTGCAGGGGTGGGAATCAATGGACATGAAGATCTCTTATTATCTTATAAAACTCAGATTTGTAAACCTTGGAAGTGCATGTTTCATTTTATTTGGGGTATTTATCTCTGATATGGAGTGTCCTATCATGGCAGAGAAGGAAGAATATTGTTTAATGAGATAGGATTTGTAAATACATTATCCATGTGATGGAAGTATGATGAAGTACAAAATGTAGTGAATGAGACCCCCTTGCTTTGAATTTCATTCAGGGATCAGTTATAAATATAAAGAGATGCTCTGTCATTGCCATTCATCTTTTGTGGCCACCTTCTCTCTCTCCCCCTTGCTCAGAGTCGTTCCCTTTGCATATGCCTGCACAACTCCCACCCAGCTGAACTGGTGGGGACATCACAGAAGAAATGATTAATGACCTGCATTAAGGAAGATGGAGGATGTATACAGTGTGTGACACAGAGGTGATGGAGCCCAGTGACCAGGACCCCAGGATCATCTTCACAAATGTCACTTTATTCATGGGGATGGGTAGTGGAGGGAGTAGCAGATGGCAACAAATTGGTCATAGTCCGTGGAGGCCAGGATTAAACCTTCCAATCCAGCCATGGTCATGGAGTAGAACACTTCCACAAGGTCAGGGAGTAGAACCACAGCCCAGGAAGGAGATGCTCTTCTGTCCATAGAGGAAGTTGGATGCCATCTTGGGCACAGTGGTGGAGATGTACATCAGGTCCATGAGGAAGAGCTGGCTGAGGAGAAAGTACATAGAGGTGTGGAGCCGGGGTTCCAAGAGCAGGAGGGGAGTCATTCCTGAGTTCCCCACTGAGGCAAGGAGAAACACAAACATGATGAGGAGCAAGAGAAGAAGACCAGTTTGGATTTGGGGATAACAACCCCAACAAAATAAAAGCATTTGTAGTTGTGTTTTGCTTCTCCATGAACATGCACTGCTTTAATTTCCTTGAAAGTAGAACAAAAGTAGAAACTAATTGCTAAACATTAATTAAAACAGAAAAATACAATAAAAAGAATTGACTTTATTAATATTTAGGATGAATTATTTTTCCTTCAACACCAAAGCCTATGTTCAATTGATCTTATTTCCTGAATTAAAAGTTCCTGCCCCAGTTTTCTCTGGTAACATCTCAGCAAGTCGTAGAGAGATATAAGGTCTTAATATAAACTCTAGTACCACATGTGTCAAACCCAGGAAGGTAGCTGGAGCCTTCCTCCTTGCTGACTCCTGGAAGGACATTCCTCAGGACTGTGCACCAGTCTCAGCTCCTGAGGAGCCAGATTCCTGCTTCTCCCTCCTTAACTCAGCACTCAAGTTTACCTCAGACCTGGCTCTGTGGTTCAGAAGGTCCCTGTGTGCTTGACCCTGCATCCTCAGTGACCTGCCTTCTCCACATCTTCAGTTCCTTCTCTTCCCTCCCCACAGGTGCTACTGCAGCTGAGGACCATATCTTCTCCCAGGAGCTGTCTGCTCACCTTCTCAACAGAAGCTTCTCTACTAGTCCTAAAAGTGGGTCACCTTCCAAAAGAATTGTTCTTGACCTGTGAAGGTATTTTTACATGAATTTTCTTTTCTTCATAGAAGCAAATTCCACATGATAAACATGAAATAGTATGCAATGTTTTCACCCTATTTTTCACAACAGCCATCTGGAAGTAGGATGATAATGGAATTATAACATAGGTATGAAAAACAATATCACATTCAGTTATTCTTCGTTTCTATAAAAAAGGCTTGGAGATGCCCAAACCTCTGTGAATAATTCATATCACTTCATAAATCACAATCTGCCTATGCCCATTTCTATAGATTTAGGCCTTAGTATCTTCTTTTTCCATAAATTACCAGTAGAATTCATTGATAGGAATAATAGCATTTTCAAATACAGTTTTGCTTAGGATCAGGTTTTGGGCCTGTGTTCCCACTTCACATTTTTAATCCTATGACAGGGTTTATTAGAAGCTTTGCTGTTTATATAAGGAGTCATTCAATCAGTTTGTGTAATTATGACTCTCCTCCTAAGTTCAAGCCTAATTCCATACTTTAGTCAGTCTGAACCTTGGGGAGGATGCTCAGTTCTCTTCCTGTCCTGTGTTTAGTTTCCTAGGTGCAGGCAGAAGTTGACTCTGCTGCTTAGCTGTTCCCCTGGGAAGGAACCTGAGAAGAGGGGATGTCCTGGTGGTCACTTACACAGGTGTGCACTTGCCCTGTTCAGAGATATTTATTTAAGCAGAGCAACATAAAATAAATGTGAAGCATTCAGAGGAAAGAAGTCAAAATGAGAAACCAAAGTTAACTTTCTCTTCCATGAGGAGGAAGTGAAAAATAACAATGTAGGTCAGCAAAAGGAGGAACTAACTTAAGTGAAAAGTCAATCAAAGGAGAAACCAAGTCAAGTTAAAAACCAAAAATAAGACCAAATGCCTGGGAATATAATTCATATCTCAATAATAACCCTGAACGTTAATGGCCTAAACTCATCAATCAAAAGACATAGACCTGCATATTCAATTGAAAAGTAAGACCCAACAATATGCTGCCTTCAAGAGGCTCATCTGATAGAAAAAGACATCCACAGACTAAAGGTGAAAGGATGGGAAAAAACCTACCACACATGCGACTCAGTTAAAAAGTGTGGGTTTTCATCCTTATGTCTGGTAACATAGACTTCAAGCAAAAGTTAATCAGAAGGGATAAAGAATGTCATTTCATACTTATTAAGGGAACCATAAATCAGGAAGATATAATGATTGTAAATATTTATGCCCCAAACAAATGTGCATCGATGTACATCAAACAAATCCTTCTTAATTCCAAGAATCAAATAGACCACAACACAATAATTCTGGGTGACTTTAACACACCGCTGTCACCACTGGATAGATCTTCCAAACAAAAACTAAGCAAAAAGTCATAGAACTCAACAACACAATAAATAACTTAGACTTAACAGACATATATAAAATATTCCATCCATTAATGAGTGAATACACTTTCATCTCAGCAGTACATGAAACCTTCTCTAAAATAGACCAAAAGTTATGCCACAAAGCAGCCATTGGTAAATGCAAAAAATAGAGATACTACCTTGTATTCTATCAGATCATAATGGAATAAAATTAGAAATTTATTGTAAAATAAAAACAGAAACTACTCCAACACCTGGAGACTAAATAATATGCTATTGAATGAAGCATGGATAGCAGAAAACATCAGGGAGGAGATAAAAAAAATTCTTACAGGTAAATGAGAATGATGATACACCATATCAAAATCTCTGGAACACTATGAATGCAGTACTAAGAGGAGAATTCATCGAATGGAGCATATTCAAGAAAAGAATAAAAAGTCAACAATTAAATGACCTATCATTACATCTCAAAGCCCTACAAACAGAAGAACACAACAACAAAAAATGTAGTAGAAGACAGGAAATAATTAACATCAATCTGGGGGGGATCCAGGATGGCAGACTAGAGGGTGACTGCATCTCCCTTTGCTTCAGAACCCAGGATTCAAGAAGGGGAGGCATTGAGAGACGCGAACTAACATAGAGCCGTGCGGTGAGTCTCCCCCACCGGGTGAAGCTCGGCCTGGGCAGCAGGCCCGGACAGGGGCAGCATCTCAGAGCAGGGCAGGGCAGCTAGAGTCTTCCCCAGGCAGCTCTGCTCCCTCCAGCAGTGGGCTTCTTCCACAGACAGCTTCTCGGAGCAGGCCGCCCAGTGAGAGCCTTTCCACATAGAGCCAGCTCCGAGTCCCGGACCCAGCGGTGAGCCCTGGCCCGCATGCGGCTTCTGGGACCAGGGCAGGGCAGCCAAAGACTTCTCCAAGCAGCCCTGCTCCCTCCCGCGACAGGCCGCAGCCCACAGCCATCTTCTCGGAGCAGGCTGCCCAGTGAGAACCTTTCCGCAAAGAGCCCGCTCCAAGTCCCAGACTCAGCGGCAAGAGCCAGTTCCAAGTTCCAGACCCAGCGGCATGCCCAGACCAGCAGTCAGCTTCAGGGACCAGGGCAGGGCAGCCAGGGACTTCCCCAATCAGCCCAGCTCCCTCTGGTGGCAGGATCCTTCCACGACAGCTTTTTGGAGCAGGCCGCACAGTGAGAGCCTTTCCGCACAGAGCCAGCTCCAAGCCCTGGAACCAGTAGTAGGCTAGGGCCAGCTTTCTTGAGAAGCACTGCATTATCAAGTTCCTCCAAGACTTCAGGCTAATGAAGGCTGGAAGGCGATATACTGGAAATCTACAGGGACACTATAAGCCAATAGAGGAAATCTGCAATATCTTAGAGTCCCACTGATATCTGACCGATATGAGAAAACAAGGGAAGAAAATGTCCAAAACAAACCTAGATACTATATCAATAAAAGCTAATGACAGCACAGCAGAAGAAATGTCAGAAAGGGAATTCAGAATGTACATAATTAAAACAATCAGGGAAGAAAATGAGGAGATGAAAGAGCAAATGCAGGCATTTAAGGAGGAGATGAAAAAGCAAATGCAGGCATTGAATGATTGCACCAATCAACAGTAAAAAGAGCAAATACGGGAAGCAAGAGATCATTTCAATAAAGAGTTAGAAATACTGGAAAAAAAAACAAACAGAAATCCTTGAAATGAAGGAAACAGTAAACCAAGTTAAAAACTCCATATAAAGCATAGCCAATAGAATAGAACACCTGGAAGACAACCTCAGACATTGAAGAAAAAATATTTCATCTTGAAAATAAAGTTGACCAAACAGAGAAGATGGTAAGAAATCATGAACAGAATCTACAAGAATTATGGGATATCATGAAAAGGCCAAAATTAAGAATTATTGGGATCAAGGAAAGCTTAGAGAAACAAACCAAAGGAATGAACAATCTATTGAATGAAATATCAGAAAATTTCCCAAATCTGAAGAATGAAATGGAAAAACAAGTACAAGAGGCTTATAGGACTCCAAATATACAAAATTACAATAGACCCACACCAAGGCACATTATTATGAAAATTCCTAGCATACAAAATAAAGACAGAATTTTAAAGGCAGTGAGAGAAAAGAATCAAATTACATTCAGGGGGAAACCAATAAGAATATTGGCAGATTTTTCAATCCAGACCATAAAAGCTAGAAGGGCTTGGAACAACATTTACCAAGCCCTGAAAGAAAACATATGCTAACCAAGAATCTTGTACCCAGCAAAACTTACTTTCAGATTTGATGACAAAATAAGATCCTTCCATGATAAACAAAAGCTAAAGGAATTTACAAAAAGAAAGCCGGCATTACAGAACATTCTCAGCCAAATATTCCATGAGGAAGAGATGAAAAACAACAATGCAAGTCACCAACAGGAGGAAATAGCCTAAAGGAATAACTAATAAAGGAGAAACCAAATCATGTCAAAAAACAAAAATGAATGAAGTGACTGGGAATACAAATCATATCCCAATAATAACCCCGAATGTTAATAGCCTGAATTCATCAATCAAAAGACATAGACGGGCAGATTGGATTAAAAAGAAAAATCCAACAATATGCTGCCTGCAAGAAACTCATCTCATAGAAAGAGATATCCATAGCCTAAAGGTGAAAGGATGGGGAAAAACATACCATGCACATGGAAACAGCAAAAAAGCTGGAGTTTCCATCCTCATTTCAGATAATGTGGACTTCAAGCCAAAACGAGTCAGAAGGGATAAAGAAGGACATTACATACTGCTTAAGGGAGGCATAAATCAGCAAGACATAACAATCATAAATATCTGTGACCGAACATTGACTCATTCATGTATGTCAAACAAATCCTTCACAATTCCAGAAATCAAATAGACCACAACACAATAATACTAGGGGATTTTAACACACCTCTCTCACCACTGGATAGATCCTCCAATCAAAAATTGAATAAAAAAATCATAGATCTCAATAACACAATCAACAATTGAGACTTAACAGACATATATAGAATATATCATCCAACAAAGAATGAATACACTTCCTTCTCAGCAGCACATGGATCTTTCTCTAAAATAGACCATATTTTATGCCACAAAGCTACTGTCAGCAAATACAAGAAGATAGAGATACTACCTTGTATTCTATAAGATCACAATGGATTGAAATTAGAAATAAATCACAGAATAAAAAACAGAAACTTCTCCAATACCTGGAGATTAAATAATACGCTATTATGTGATGAATGGATAACAAAAGATATCTGGAGGGAAACAAAAAAATTCTTAGAAGTAAACGACAACAAAGACACATCATATCAAAATCTCTGGGACACTATGAAAGCAGTACTTAGAAGATTTATTTCATGGGGTGCATTCAACAAAAGAAGTAGAAATCAACAAATAAACGACTTCACACTACGGCTCAAAGCCCTAGAAAAAGAAGAGCAGACCAACACCAAATGTAGTAGAAGACAGGAAATAGTTAAAATCAGAGCCGAAATCAACAAAATTGAAAGAAAAGAAACAATTGGAAAAATTAACAAAATAAATATTTGGTTCTTTGAAAAAATAAACAAAATTGATAAACCCTTAGCCACACTAACAAAGAGAGAGAGGGAGAAAACTCAAATTACTAAAATTGGAATGAACAAGGAAATATCACAATAGACATGAGTGAAATACAAAACATAATTAGAAGCTATTTTGAAAATCTATAATCCAACAAAACAGAAAACCTCAAAGACATCAACAAGTTTCTAAAGACATATGAATTACCGAAAGTGAATGAGGAGGATATACCCAACTTAAATAAATCAATTTCAAGCAATGAAATAGAAGAGGTCATCAAAAGTCTACCAACAAAGAAAAGTCTGGAACTAGATGAGTTCTCAGCTGAGTTCTACAAAACCTTTAAAGAAGAGCTCATTCCAATACTCCTCAAAGTATTCCATGAAATAGAAGAGGAGGGATTCCTCCCAAACTCATTCTATGAAGCCAATATCACCCTGATACCTAAACCATACAGAGATACATTGAGAAAAGAAAATTTCAGACCAATATCCTTAATGAATATCGACACAAAAATTCTCAACAAAATTTTAGGAAATTGCATACAAAAATATATTTAAAATATAGTGCACCACACTCAAGTGGTTTTTATCCCAGAGATGCAAGCTTGGTTCAACATCAGGAAATCAATAAATGTCATTCACCATATCAACAGACTTAAAGTTAAGAATCGCATGATTATTTTGATAGATGCAGAAAAAGAATTCGATAAAATAGAGCATCCCTTCATGCTCAAAACACTAGAAAAAATTGGGGTAGTGGGAACATTGCTTAACGTTGTAAAGGCCATCTAGACTAAGCCCATGGCCAATATCATTCTAAATGGTGAAAAACTGAAAGCATTCCCTCTAAAAACTGGAACAAGGCAGGGATGTCCTCTTGTACCACTTCTATTCAACATCGTCTTTGAAACTCCAGCCAGAGCAATTAGACAAAACCAAAGAAATTAATGGGATACGAATTAGAAAAGAAGAACTCAAACTATCCCTGTTCGCTGATGACATGATTATATATTTAGAGGAACCTGGAAATTCCACCAGAAAACTTTTAGAACTCATAAGTGAATTCAGTAAAGTAGCAGGTTACAAGATCAATGCTCATAAATCTAAGGCATTTTTATACATCAGTGATGAATCTTCAGAAAGAGAAGTTAGGAAAACTACCCCATTCACAATAGCATCAAAAAAATAAAATACTTGGGAATCAATCTAACAAAAGAGGTGAAAGACCTCTACAATATGAACTACAGAACACTAAAGAAAGAAATTTAAAAAACCCTTAGGAGATGGAAAGATCTCTCATGTTCTTGGATAGGAAGAATTAATATTGTCAAAATGGCCATACTACCTAAAGTGCTATACAGATTCAATGCAATTCCAATTAAAATTACAATGATGTACCTTACAGAAATAGAGCAAGCAATTATGAAATTCATCTGGAAGAATAAGAAACCCAGAATACTTTAAGCAATCCTCAGTAGAAAGAGTGAAGCAGGGGCTATCACAATACCAGATCTTCAACACTATTACAAAGCAATAGTAACAAAAAGGCATGGTATTGGTACCAAAATAGACAGGTAGATCAATGATACAGAATAGAGGACATGGACACAAACCCAAATAAATACAATTTTCTCATACTAGACAAAGGTGCCAAAAATATGCAATGGAGAAAAGATAGCCTCTTCAACAAATGCTGCTGGGGAAACTGGAAAACCATATGCAACAGAATAAAATTAAACCTCTATCACTCACCCTGCACAATACTCAACTCAAAATGGATAAAGGACCTTGGAATCAGACCAGAGACCTTGCATCTTATAGAAGAAAAAGTAGGTCCAAATCTTCAATTTGTTGGCTTAGCATCAGACTTCCTTAACAGGACTCCCATAGCACAAGAAATAAAAGCAAGAATCAACAACTGGGATAAATTCAAACTAAAAAACTTTCTTTCAGCAAAGGAAACTATCAGTAATGTGAAGAGAGAGCCTACAGAGTGGGAGAAAATCTTTGCCACTCATACTTCAGATAGAGCACTAATTTCCAGAATCTATAAAGAACTCAAAATAGTTTACACCAAGAATACAAATAATCCAATCATCAAATGGGTTAAGGAAATGAACAGACACTTCACAGAAGAAGATGTACAAAAATCAACAGATATATGAAAAAATGTTCAATATCTCTAGTAATAAGAGAAATGCAAATCCAAACTACCCTAAGATTCCATCTCACCCCAATTAGAATAGCGATTATCAAGAATACAAGCAACAATAGGTGTTGGCGAGGATGTGGGGGAAAAAGGTACACTCATATATTTCTGGTGGGTTTTAAATTTAGTGCAGCCACTCTGGAAAGCAGTGTGGAGATTCCTCAGAAAGTTCGGAATACCACCATTTGACCCAGCTATCCCACTCCTTAACCTATACCCAAAGGACTTAAAATCAGCATACTACAGAGATACAGCCACATCAATGTTCATTGCTGCTCAATTCACCATAGCCAGGTTGTGGAACCAACCTAGATGTCCTTCATTGATGAACGAATAAAGAAACTGTGGCATATATACACAATGGAATATTATTCCGCCATAAAGAATGATAAAATTTTGGCATTTGTAGGCAAATGGATGAAACTGGAGAATATCATGCTAAGTGAGATAAGCCAATCTCAAAAAACCAAAGGACGAATCATCCTGCTGATAAGCGGTTGATGACATATAATTGGGCTAGGAGGTGTTCGCATTAGGGTTAAGGTTAGGGTTAGTGTCACGGTTAAGGAGGGTGAAAGAATGGAGAAAGGAAGGACTGTATAGAGGGAAAATAGGGGTGGGAGAGGTGGGGGAAGGAAAAAATAACAGAATGAATCAAACAGTATTACCCTATGTAAATTTATGATTACACAAATGGTATGCCTTGACTCCATGTACAAACAGATAAACAACATGTATCCCATTTGTTTACATTTAAAAAATCACATCTGAAATCAATGAAATTGAAACAAAACAATTTTGACAATTCACACAACAAAGCATTGATTCTTTGAAAAAGTAAACAAAATAGATAAACCCTTAGTCACACTAACAAAGAGAAGTACAGAAAAAAATTCACATTAGTAGAATTCATGATAAAAAAAGAAATATCATGACAGATGTTGAAATACAAGACTTAATTAGAAGCAACTTTGAAAATCTATACTCCAACAAAATAGAAAATCTCAAATACATCAACAAATTTCTAGAGAAATATGATCTTCCCAAACTGAACCTGGAGGACATACACATAAACAGATCAATTTCAAGCAATGAAGTTGAAGAAGACTTCGAAAGCCTATCAACCAAGAAAAGCCTAGGACCAGACAGATTCTCAGCTGAGTTCTACAAGACCTTCAATGAAGAACTTATACCAATAGTCCTCAAAGCATTACATGAAATAGAAAAGGAGGGAACCCTTCCAAATTCATTTTATGAAATTCCAATGACTATGATACCAAAACCAGACAAATTCGCATCAAGGAAAGAAAACTTTAGAACAATATTTCTGATTAATATAGTTGCAAAAATCCTTAACAAAATTCTAGCAAATTTCGTACAAAAAAAAAATGTTGCACCAATATCAAGTGAGGCTTATCCCTGGGGATGCAAGGCTAGTTCAACATTTGGATATCAATAATGTAATTCATCACATCAATAGAATTATGTATAAGAATCATAAGATTATTTCAATAGATATAGAGAAATCATTTGACAAAATACAACACCCCTTCATGTCAAAACTCTAGGGGAAAAAAAGGATAGCAAGAACATACCTCAACATTGTAAAGGCTATCTATGCTACATCCATGACCAACTTCATTCTTAGTACAGAAAAACAGAAAACATTGCTTTTAAAAATTGGAACAAGGCAGGGATACCCTATTTCACCACTTCCATTCAATATCAAGCTTGAAACACTAACCAGACCAACAAGACAGACCAAGGAAATTAAATGGATATGAATACTAAAAGAAGAATTCAAACTGCCACTATTTACTGATGACATGATTCTATATTTAGAGGATTCAAAAAACTCCACCAGAAAACTACTAGACTTAATGAATGAACTCAGCAAAATAGTAGGACATAAAATCAACACACATAAATCTAATGCATTTCTATTTGTAAGCAATGAATCACCTGAAAGAGAAATTAAGAAAACATCTCCATTCACAATAGCCTCAAAAAAAAATACTATGAATCAATCTAATAAAAAAGATGGAAGACCTCTACAGTGAAAAGTACAGAACATTAAACAAAGAAATTGAGGAAGACCTAAGAAAGTGAAAAGATGTCCCGTGTTGTTGGAGAGGCAGAATTAATATAACCAAAATGGTCATACTTCCGAAAGCATTATACAGATTTAACACAATTCCAATGAAAATCTCAATGACATTCCTCATAGAAATATAGAAAGCTATCATGAAATTCATCTGGAAAAACAAAATACCCAGAATATGCAATGCAATCTTGGGCAGAAAGAGTGATGCAGGAGGTATCATAATACCAAACCTTAAACTCGACTACAGAGCAATAGTAACAAAAACCACATGGTATTGGCACCAAAATAGACAGGTAGATCAATGGTACAGGATAGAAGACACAGAGAAAAACACACAAAAATACAGTTACCTCATACTAGACAAAAACATACAATGGAGAAAAGATAGCCTCTTCAAGAAATGGTGCTGGCAAAACTGGAAATCCATACGCAGTAAAATTAATTTAAACACCTATCTCTCACCCTGTACAAAACTAAACTCAAAATGGATCAAGGATCTAGGAATTATACTGGTGACCCTTCATCAAACAGATAAAAAAGTAGAGCCAAATATTCATCATATTGGTGTAGGACCAGACTTTCTTAACAAGACCTCCAGAGCAGAAGATATAAAAGTAAGAATAAATAAATGGAATGGATTCAAACTAAAAAGCTTTTCCTAAGCAAAGGAAACAATCAATAACGTGCAAGGAGAGCCTACAGAGTGCAAGAATATCTTTTCAACACACACTTCAGACAGAGCACTGATCTCCCAAATTTATAAAAAACTTAAAAAACTTTACACCAAAACTACAAAGAACCCAATCAATAAATGGGCTAAGGAACTGGGCAGACACTTCATAGAAGAAGATACATAGGTGATTAACAAATGTATGAAAAAGTGCACAACATCCCTAATAATTAGAGAAATGCAAATTAAAACCACCCTGAGATTTCATGTAACTCCAATTAGAACGGCTGTTTACAAGAACACAAGCAATAATAAGTGTTGGTGTTGATGTGGGGAAAAGGCACACTCATACACTGTTGGTGAAGTTGGCAAATTGGTGCAGCCACTCTGGAAAGCAGTATGGAGATTCTTCAACAAACTTGGAATGGACCCACCATTTGACCCAGCTATCTCACTCTTCAGTTTATACCCAAAGGACTTAAAATCAGCCTACAAAAGTGATGCAGCAACATCAATGTTCATAGCTGCTCAATTCACAATATCTAGATTGTGGAACCAACCTAGATGCCCTTTAATTGACAGGTGGATAAGGAAACTGTGGTATATGTACACAATGGAATATTACTCAGTCATAAAGAATAATAAAACTATGGAATTTGCTGGTAAATGGAGGAGTTGGAGAATATCATGGTAAGTGAAGGAAGCCAAGTCCAAAAATTCAAAGGTCAAATATTTTCTCTGATAAGTGGATGATGACACATAATGGAGGAGGTGGCAGGGGGTGGAAAGAGAAGAATGTAGGAACATTAGATGGTGTAGAAGAAAATGGGGAGGGACAGGATAGGGGAAGGAAAGATAGTAGACTGAGACAGACATCATTACCTATGTACAAGTATGATTATATGAATGGTATGGATCTACATAGTGTACAACCATAGAAACGAAAAGTTATACCCTATTTGTGTACAATGAATCAAAATGCAGTCTGTAAAAGTGAAAATTAAAAAAAAAAATCTTCCTTTCAATTTCCACTGATCAAAAAACTTTTCATAAAACCCACAAATATATATTAAAGCCCCAAGCTGTGTTCCAGTCTGCCAGGTTAAGCAAATATGTCCTGTTGCTGAGAACAGCCCTGGATGTCACCCAGTTCTCCTGACACAAGAAACCAAGGCACGAGGAAGGCATCCTCAGAACATATTCAGTTCTCACTGCTCCTTCCTCTGGTATCTAGTTTGTTTTATGCTGAAAATACAAAGCATTTTACCCTTGAGCCATGTCCCATATGCTATCACTGTGCTCGGACAACTTCCTTTACTATCATCTTTTTCAAGTGGAAACAGTTAGACATGTCACACTTACATCGTTAGGTTCTACAGGGAGACAGAAAGAGGACCTGCGGCACCTAGTGTGCAGGCCTTTCCTCCAGCAGACATTACATGTCCTCCCTTCCCTGTAATTATCCCCAATGTCCAAGCCCACAGGGACAGGAGCCTGGCCATTTCACCTGACTTTGGTGACATGGAGATGAACTCAGTTCAAGCTTACACCAAATCCACCAACCAGCTCAGTTCTGCAGCTCTGGCCTGCTGCCCACAGTTAGTCTCAGGAGGGAGGAACCAGCTATTCCAGAACACGGTTGGAGATCTGTAAGGGGTGCTAGGAAATGATTACTGAAATCCCACATTTTGGACATTAGATCCTCAGGGTCAACAAGAGACAGGAATCACTTATGAGTCTTTAGCTGAGTAACAGCTGCATTCATAGCAGGAACAATTACCTTCTACAGTTTAGTGAGTTTCCAGAGGAAATTGTTGTTCTTTGTGACTATCTTTTCCCCCTGTGAATCAAACAAGCAGTTGAAGTGGTTGTGACTAATGTAAATTATGCTAGGACAAAAATTCTTTCTTCTTTTTAGGGATAGATATGTAATTGAGTCATGAGAATTCTAATGCAGTCAGATATTCCACTATAGTGAAAAGTTGACTCAGAGTTCTTGTGATACAATGAGGATTTAGACATAGAAAGATGAGTCAAGCATGCCACATCAATCACTGACTAGGAGAGTGAGTTGAAACTTTTCTTAAGACAATAGTTCATTGCCAAATTCCTTAAAAAATGACTAATCGCATTCTGGAGATTAAGTGGAAGTATGTAAGCCAAGTTCTCAAAAAGTGTCTGTTGCAGGGGTAGGAATGATCAGACATGAGAATGTGTTACTATCTTGTTCAGTCCAGAGTATCAAACCAGAGAATTGCACATTTCAAATTATTTTGGATTCTTATTTGTGCCATAGATTTTTTTGTCATAGGAAGAAATGACAGAATGTTATTTAATGAAGTGTATTCAATAGATATTTGTGACCCATATAATGGAAATATCATGAAGTACCAGCCTTGACAAATGAGCTCCATTGGTTTAAATCTGAGAAGTAGATCAGTTATAAACATGAAGAGTGTTTGTCATTTCTGTTTACCTTGGTGGAAGCCTTCTCTCTCCTGGTGCAGTGAGGTTCCCTTGGTATAGGCCTGCAGAACGCCCCACCAGCCACAGCCACCCCAAGTCTGCTACCTGTGAAGTCCACAGGGAACCAGGAATCATGGCGGAGAAGAGTACGTGCCAGGAAGAGGGGTCTTAGCTTATGAACACAGGTCACACTTACCATTGGCATGTCGCAGTATATTCTTGATCTCCAAAACTTAGTAAGGCATTCCTTGCCCAAATGCCAGCACCCTTCCACATTCTTTTGTTTTCTTCAACCCGATATTATTTCAAAGTTTAAAATTACAATGATAACATGTCTTTTCCTGACCAAATAACACTTGTTTAAAAATAAAAAAGTGGGTGAGGGAATGTACAAGTGTGCCATATTCCTATTAAAAATAGTAAGTTCACTGTGCAGGGTTCTTACTCCCAGATTCTGTGTGAAATGTCATGTGCTAGCCCTCCACAGACATATGTGCATAGTTGCACATGTATAGGCCTGTCTCTCTAACACTGCTCAGTAAAATCAGCATCAGCCACAGGGTCTCACTATCCCCTCCATCCCCTCCTCCTCCCCATCTTCAACTACTTATAAAAGACTCAGAAGTAAACAGAGGTTGGGAGACTTCTGAGTGGCTAGCAAGAACAAGTGAAGCCACATCTTATACAGGATGGACAACAACAAAAAGTCCTCCTAGCACACAATCCACTGATTATGTGGAAAACCCCAGTTATTCAACAGGGCACACTGAGGCACCTGGTTCACTGACTCCCCACTTCCCCAAAATTTTCCACTCTCATTTAATAGGGGACATTTGTGAAGCCACACTCTCCAATGGCTAGTTTCTAGCTGACTGGGATGAAGCATTAACTTCTCCAAAACAACTGTCTCTTGAACTCCATTCAACAGAGAGGTCACAGGACTGATTAACAGAAGTGAGAAGGAGACTGGGCTTAAACCGGTCACTGCTCAGCACCGGAGGTCAGCCCAGGGAGAGTTTTTCTCTGCCTCCCTGCTTTCTCACTGCCAGCTTCCACCCATTTCCTCTCCACCACAGGTTCTGAAACTTTCAAAAGGGGCACCCAAGCTCAAGACTTGTAGCTACATCTACAACTTCCAGTCCCTGGGCTCCCTCTAGGCTAGCCAGAACAAACATCCTTTCTGTTCTCTCCTCCTCCATCTGCCTTCAGAGTAAATAAACCACCCAACATACACACACCCAAATCCATACCCTGTAAGATTACTATCAGATCAACAAAACAAAACACAAGCAATTCCTCATCATGGCACAGATGAGATCTGTGGTTGCTGTACTTGGAGTTATCCACAATTACTGAGGAATCCAAATTGTGTCTTGTAAAGTCAGAATAAAACAGGGTGTATGGTTGCAGATGAGGATCAAGAGAGCAGAAAGGAGAAAAGCATTTACAGAAAACAGAGAGGAACGAGCGACCATAGAAAAGCCTCCAGCCTGCTTGGCACTGGACGTAGCTTTGAACTTCACCAGTTTGACCTTGGACTTGGAGGACTTGCTGGGCTTGGCTTTGACAATATTGGGTGATTTGGTTTTCCTGTGCATGACAGACAAATTATTTGCCTTCTTGACTAGAGGGACTTTGGGTTTCTTGCTTGGGGCTTTGGTGACAGCTGTCTTGGGCTCAGTGGCCTTTGGTTGAACACCTTCTTGACTTCCTTCTTGGTTTTCTTGAAAGTCACTGAACTCCTGGGCTCATCACTCTTGGCCAGATGGAAGGACCCTGAGGCACCCATTCCTTTCGTTTGCTTGAGAACACTCGTTGTCACCAGGTGCTTGATGGATAACTTGATCTGGGGATCTATGTTCTCACTCGAATGTAGTGACTTTTGACACATTTCTGGATAGGTTCCAGCCAGGAGCCAGCATGTTTCTTCTCAGCCTGGATGTGACCATGATAATGTCTGAATACTTGGGGTGTTCTGTGGACTTCTTAGAGACCTTAGAATGCTTGCATTTGGCTGCGGTCGGGGACATGGAGCTCTCGGTCATGGTGGCCTGCCTGGTTTAGCTGTTGAAGGTTACTTCCAAAGGACCAGACATCATTGGAGACTGAACAAAGCCTGACTCGGGGTCCACTCTCAGGCCCCTGACAAGCAGGCCAGTCTGGAGTATGGCTGTCAGGGGTGCAGGTGAAGGATCATGGCCTCTCATGTTGGGCATGGGTCTCCAGAGGGCTCCCTGTGCTGGCTTTGCATGGCCCAACTGCACCATTGTGCGATAGATTTGGACACTTGCTCCATTGTGCCTCCCTTTTCCTAGCTCTGAGTCTCCCATTCCACATTCAAAGACTCACTCAGTTTGGAAAAGAGTGTGTTAAGAGCACCTGGTCAGTCAGCACTGACACCACCTTCCACTAAACGTTCAGTCTGGTGCACTCTACCCCACATGCTCTCAGCCTTCTGTCCAGGGAAAGTGCAGAGAGCAGGTGCACAGGCACAAGTCCACTCCTATGACTTTATATGTAGCTTCTCCCTTTCCTCCCTTCATCTCCTCTTTCCAGGTTTTTCTCCGCTACAGCTTCTTTAAAAATATGCAACATCAACTTTTTAGAGCACAATGGTGTGTCGATGGAATTCAATAATGCTTTTAAACCTCTATAAAAATTGAAGGATCTGACCTGACATTGAGTTTCTTCTTATGGAAGTTAAGGTGGAATGATGGTGGGAATTATGCAAAAGGGATTTCAAGAATGGTGAGCAAGAGGCCATCAAGAGGGCTGGGGTTTTGGCTCAGTGGCAGAATGCGTGCTTCACCTGGGTAAGACACTAGGTTCAATTCTCAGCACACTATATACATAATCATAATAGTGAAAAAGTCCATTAACAACTTAAAAAGAAAAAGAGAGGGCATCTAGAGTGAAAGTCACTGTTCTAAGGTGGTGTCCCCAGGACTCAGAGGACCTTGGCTAATGGAGAAACACTTTCCACTTAATGGTCAGGGAAGGGTGGATTTCCCAGGGTGCAGATGTCCTTCTGGGAAGATTTGTCAGCACAGGGCAAGAAGGTGTAACAGGTACTCTTCAAGGGAATGTCCAGCTGAACTTGGAAGACTGGAAGGCCAGGAGAAGGGACTCATTAAAGCAGGTACACAGCAATGACCACTGTGGAGGATGATACATGACTGGTAAGGGACTTAGGAACAGCAAGATGAAGAACAGTGACTTTGAGAATGGGTATATATAAATGGATGCTTTTGAAATGTAATTACATCCATTTATATGCCCATTGCAGTACAAAAATGTTAGTTCTGGCCCCAAAACAGATACAGATACTTAGACTCTCCAGGAAACACCAGCTGCCCTCCAGCACACTGTTTCTTACTCCATGGTTCCCTTTAGAAGTATCAGTGGTGGTGTAGGCAGAGTTAGTGCAGAGGTTCATCAGCATGAGCTTGACCTCTCCAGGGCTCATTTGTTATTAGTATTGAGACACAATATTGATTCATCTTTCTGGGTCCCACAGGATATCTGCTACATATTACAGCATGTTATAGAAAAACGAGAGAAATAAGCAATTCCACCTCCTCAAACTTTAATCATTTCTGTGTGTTGGAAACTTGCATAAGCCTCCAGCTATTTTAGAATATATTAAGGATGACAATGGTCATATATGATACTTGTCTTTCCGTGTCTGTCTGACTTCACTTAAATACTCCCACTGCCATGTGTATTGCTGCACAGGGCAGGCTTCACTATTTAATATTCCATTTTTAGTAAGTGAAAATGTTTTCCTCACCCATGTGTCTCCTATTGGGAACCTTGGTTGTTTGAACATTGTGGCTCCTGTGTTTGGTGCTGCAGTACACATTTGGTGCTCCAGGGCTCATTTGTTATTAGTATTGAGAAACAATATTGATTCATCTTCCTGGGTCCCACAGGATATCTGCTACGTATTACAGCATGTTATAGAAAAACGAGAGCAATAAGCACTTCCACCTTCTCAAACATTAATCATTTCTGTGTGTTGGAAACGTGCATAAACCTCCAGCTATTTTAGAATATATCATGGATGACAATGGTCATATATTATACTTGTCTTTCTGTGTCTGTCTGACTTTGCTTAATTACTCCCAGTGCCATGTATATTGCTGCAGAGTGGAGGGCTTCACTACTTAATATTCCATTTTGAGTAAGTGCAAATGTTTTCCTCGCTCATGTGTTCCTATTGGGAACCTTGGTTGATTGAACATTGTGGCTCCTGTGTTTGGTGCTGCAATACACATGGGAGTGCAGGCATGTCTTTGATAGAATCACTTTTTCTAACATGGATACACCCAGTGGTAGACAGCTGAATCCTGGGAGAGTCCTATTTTAGTTTTCTAAGACCCCACCAACTGTTTTCCATAATGCCAGTACTACTTTATAGTTCCACCAACAGTGAATAAGAGAATTCCTTTCCCTAGCATCATGAGCACTTGTGATTTTTTCTATTTTATATGAATGTTTCTAACTTGGGTGAGATTATATCTCATTGTAGGTTACATTTGCACTTCCTTCATGACTTATGTTGACCATTTTTCATAGACTTTGCCACTCATATGTCACTGAGAATGTCTATTTGGGTCTTTACCCATTTTATCAATGGGTTACCTTTTTCTTCAAGACAAATTTGATAACTATCTGACCTCCCAACAAGGTAAACAGAAGCTGAGCCTCTGAGGGTGCATCATTCTCTGAGACAGTGAGCAGCTTCCTGGAGGCAGGCTGATTGTTTGGATCTCTTCCATGCCGTAGAGGATGTCAGCTTCTTCTCCAGGAGATGGACACAAGCTTAGCTTTGGTTTGACAGCCTGTGCTGTTGCTTTAGTAGACAGTAAGCCCTCCAGGAATCTGCACTACCTGTAACTCTTGTACCTGAATACCTTAACCCTGGGATCTTCTAGTGTATGATCTCTGGACAGCAGGTAGATCTTATGGAGAGCAATGTGGGCAGTGGACTCATTTCCACAGGGTATCCTGCTGACAGACACCTGTGAACCATGTATGTGAACTGAGCCATGTTTGAGCCATTAAGTAGGGAAGCCTCATCTTAGAAACTCCCAATCAGAAACCCCTGGGTTTAGAATGCCTGATTGATGGGGCACCCTGACTTGGCTCCCTTCCCAGGTTGAAGCACAGCCTTCCTGGGAAGGGTGTAGCTTGCCAAATGCCAATCAAACTGTTTACTGCAAGATCCCAGTCACACCAGGAAACAAGCACTCAAACAAAACTCCTCCCACTGAAACCCTGTCCCTGCCTTTGATGTAGTCCCCCTTAAAGTGTCGGGGCCTTTTTCAGTGGTCAGTTCCAGTTTGTACTTTACATTTTCTCCATACTGCCTCCTGGAAAATCAATACTTGTGCAGTGCTCACCCTCCTTCCAATCTCTCAAGGGTCTACATCTCTCCCGTTGGCTCAGGGGAGGGTGGACTCCAGACCTTTCATCATCAATAGAAATGTCCCCTCAGATGCTTTAGGATCTAGTTCCCAAAGCAAATTTTTCATGAAAATGCATTCAATAAAACTTCTCCTTCTTTGTGATGTTCTCATGCTTCTTTAAAACAATAGCACAGATATTTGATTTTGGAGATTATTTTCATTCACAGTATGAAATTTATTAAATTTTATTATATACATATCTAGGAAGACACATAAGTGATATCAGTTCTCTTTTTTCCCTCACCAACATTTTCTACCTTTTCTAAATATCAGTCTTCTAATGTTGCGGCTCCTGTTGTCTTTTCCTTCTGGGAGATTTTACCCAGTTTGTCTTTTAAAAATTTCCTTTTGCATTTCTATCAGTCAGTGTAATTGATTTTCCAACAGAATTTTATCCTTCCCTTCCTCTTGTAAAACAAAGGATCCAGTGTTGTGCCTTCAGTCACTGTCAGGGGCGGACTCTGAGGGCCCCAAATCCGCACCCTGGCCTGGTCTCTAAGATGGCGCCTGGCAGTTTGTCAGACATAGCTGCACTCATAAACAAGTTTAGGAAGTAACTCTGGTTTGCTGTTGTACATGAGGCGATCCTGGTATCTGCCTGGAGACTGTTCCTTGATAGGCTGACTTTCCTGGTAGTCTACTCTCTGATAGGCTGATGTTCTCGATATAAGTCTGAGACTTGCTGAAGAAACTCCTTTTGGTTCCTGTGATCAAGAAGAGTTTACGTGTTGTGATTGTCCCTGCTGTGGGCGATCATAAGTGGTGCTGAAACCCGGAAACTCGAGTTACAAAGAAGGAACTGATCAGGTAAATACAGGGTAAGTAAAGTACAGTCTGGCCAGGTTAAAGTTTGCAGAATAAGCAACAGAGTTAAAGTTCACAGGATAAGCTATGGAGTTAAAGTTCAAGGGATAAGTGACGGAGTTAAAGTTCGTGGAATAAGTGACGGAGACTAAGTGTTTGTGTGTGCTTTCGCTTTTGTTTTATTAGTTAAAGTGGTCTGCCTTTTGGTTTGTTTAGCGGTAGCTAATGGGCACTAAAATGTCATGAATGCACATGGAAGGTCCCTTAAAGGATTTGCCCTATAGACCTAAAAGGTCCCTTACCTCCTGATACTGTGGGAATTTTATTAGGTAGGAGCTCTAGTGCACTCAGGGGACTTAGTTATCCCTGGAGTTATTGACTCTGATTTTACAAGAGAAATTAAGGTTCTTGCACATTCTCCTCAAGGAATTATCTCCATATCACCTGGGGACCGCATAGCTCAGCTTTTGATTATTCCCAGCCTTCATAATAATTTTCCATCAACCACAGCAACCAGGGGCACTGCAGGTTTGGGATCTTCTGGGGTTGATTTTGCCTGTCTTACCATGGACTTAAAAAATAGGCCAATGCTTAAAATAAAGATTAAAAATAGAGAATTTTCGGGACTCCGAGATACAGGAGCTGATACTAGCATTATTACCCTAAAAGATTGGCCAAAAGAATGGCCTCTACAAGTAGTGGAACATACCCTGAGGGGATTGGGTGTAGCTACTAGCCCACAAAGGAGTAGTTCTGTATTGACATGGAAAAACGATGAAGGCCAACAGGGAACATTTCAACTTTATGTCTTAGACCATTTACCTGTTAATTTATGGGGCAGAGATATTCTCATGCAAATGGATTTAGTACTCACTACAGAAGGCCATTATAGCCAAAAGTCTCAAAATCTAATGGTAAAACAAGGTCATAAATGGGACAAGGGGCTTGGCCACTATGGCCAGGGAAATACCCAGCCAATTAGTGTTAAGGGCAATCAAGGTCGCCAAGATTTGGGTTTTTCCTTGGGGCCACTGAACAAAAGTATGTAAAAATAACTTGGAAATCCAATGCACCAGTGTGGGTCTCTCAGTGGCCCCTGACATTAGAAAAACTTAAAGCGGCCCTAGAACTGGTACAACAACAATTAGAAGCAAATCATATTAGACCTTCAACTTCTCCTTGGATTACCCCTATTTTTGTCATAAAAAAGAAATCAGGAAAATGGAGGCTCCTTCATGACTTAAGAGCTATTAATGCTACTATGCAATCTATGGGGCCAACTCAGTTAGGGCTTCCAGTCCTTACTGCTTTACCAAAAGATTGACCTACAATAATTACAGACATAAGAGACTGTTTTTTCTCTATTCCATTAAAAACTGTCATCAGGGTAGATCATCTAAAAACATTAAATGATTTTCAAAAGCTACTAGGGGATATAAATTGGATTCGTCTGTATTTGAGACTTTCCACAGGAGAACTACTTCCTCTTTTTAATATCTTATAAGGGGATCCTCATCCCACCTCTCCCAGAGAGCTCACTCCTGAAGCACGTCTGATTTTGAATATTATACAAAAAAGATTAGATGAGACCCAAGTAGATCATATTGATCTCTCTCAGTCATTACAATTCATTGTTATTCCTAACAAGAAACTACCCACTGGAGTCTTTCGGCAAGAAGGTCCCTTGTTTTGGGTCCATTTAGCCTGTTCACCCAATAAAACTCTCTTACCCTACACTGAAGCAGTAGCTCAAGTAATCTTAAAGGCACTTAAATCATCTACCACAGTGTTTGGAATTCATCCAGCTACTATCATTATTCCCTATGATAAGCATCAACTTTCTTGGTTATGTAATTTCATGGATTCTTGGACTGTTGTTAGATGCTCTACTCAAGCTAACTTTGATATTCACTATCCTAAACATCCTTATATACAATTTTGTAGTAATAATTCTGTACTATTCCCAAGAGTTACCAGACAACAACCTATTTCTAAGGCTCCTGTGATTTTCTCTGATGGATCCAAAACAGGGACTGGAGCTATTTGTCATCTAGATAAAGTCCAAACATTCCTTTTCCCTAACTCTTCTGGTCAACAAACAGAACTCTTAACAGTTCTTGAAGTTTTTAAAATGTTCCCTAATATTCAATTCAATGTTTACTCAGATAGTTTATATGTAGTTCAAGCTCTCCGTAACTGAGAATGTGCAGGGCTTATTGCCTCAAACTCTACTATTTTTCATCCTTTATGGACTTTACAACAAATGATTTGGGATCATTATAATCCTTTCTTTATTGGACATATCAGAGCTCATACCAATTTATCTGGACCTTTAGCTCTAGGGAATAATGTAGCAGACATAGCAACTAAGGATCCCCACAATTTTTCTGCATTTGAGGCAGCAAAAAATTATCATCAACAATTCCATGTTAATTCTACAACATTGAAACTGAAATTTCCCATTACTAAAGAAACTGCACGTGCTATTGTTAAATCTTGTGGCCAGTGTACAGTCCTCCATCATCCACCTTCTATAGGAGTTAATCCTAAATGACTGTTACCTAATCATCTATGGCAAATGGATATTACTCACATTCCTGAATTTGGTAACCTTAAATATGTACATGTATCTGTAGGCACATGTTCAGGTATCATCTTTGCATCACTACACAGTGGAGAAAAAGTCAAAGATGTCTTTTTCCACTGTCTCCAGGCTTTCACAGCCTGGGGACTTCCTAAACAACTTAAAACGGACAATGACCCTGCTTATACTTCAACCACTTTTAACCAATTTCTCACTAAATTTGAAATAACTCTAACCACAGGTATACCTTATAACCTACAAGGACAAGGTATTGTTGAATGTGCACATCTCACCCTCAAAAATACTCTTTATAAACAAAAAGGGGGAATAGGGGAAACTTCAGGTCCCCTAAAGATGAACTTTCTCTTTGCCTCTTTATTTTAAATTTTTTAGCTCTGGATAATGAGGGTCGCTCTGCTGCTGAGAGACATGGCAGTCATAAACAACATGATAGAGCGATGGTAAAATGGAAGGATGTTCATACAGGACAATGGAACAGCCCGGACCCGGTGCTTTACTGGAGCCGTGGCTCGGTTTGTGTGTTTCCACAGGATAAAACATCACCTATCTGGGTTCCTGAGCGACTAACTCGACCAATGCCAACGCTACCAACAAGTAACTCAGACCAACAAAATGAAGATGCTGAACATACTCCTGATGACCATGATGCTCGTAGCCTTTCCCCCCTTGAACTAACTTACAACCTCTTTTTAGTCTCTTAGGAGGAACAGCTCAACTATGTACCTTTCCACCTACCCCAGTTTGTGTGTTTCCCCCCTTTATGTTTCTGCTAACTGAAGAAACAACTGCTTCTCTCAATTGTACTTCAGATTTGTGCTATCTCTCTTAATGTTGGAATGCTTCTAGGTTCCCGCTGGCAGTCTTAATGTATGTTCCTACCTTCCTACCAGTACCAGTCTGTTACAGATGCAGAATTGCCAGTGTTACTATCAAGAAAGAGGAGAGATTTTGGCATCACAGCGGCCATGGTCGCCACGGTAGCAGTCTCTGCAGTGGCAGCCGCAACCACAGCAGCAGCATTGACACAACCATACAGACAGCAACAACAGTCAATCACTTGGCCGAAAATACAGCTGAAGCCTTACAGACTAAAGAGACCCTAAACCAAAATCTAAGAGCAGGCATACTCCTTGTAAATCAAGGAGTGGACTTACTACAAGAACAAGTGGACGTCTTACAAGAACTTTTGGGACCGGGATGTGTTTATCCTTTAAGAGCAGTGTGTGTCACCCCTATTGTTTATAATAACCTTAGCTCTGCGGCTATGTTATCTAAAAATCTCTCTGTCTACCTTACTGGCAATTGGTCATCTACGTTTGATAATTTAACCAGTCATCTACAAGCTGAAATACTCAGAGTCAATGCCACCAGAGTTCAAGTTGCATCGGTATCCGAGATGTTCTCTTTGTTATCTAAAGCTCTGGGATTGACAAAACAGTGGGCTGGAACAGTAGCTGTTCTGATTATTATCAGCTTAGGGATAGCCTATGTTATACACAGCCAAATCAGAGCTCACCAAGATGCCCGATGTCATCGATGGGCTATATAGTACAGGCTTTGACAGCCATTGAGACAGGAACATCCCCCCAAGTATGGCTAAGCATGCTGGCCCAGTAGTCAAAGACGGGTAAGATCTGTGGAACTGCATACCAACTTAAAACAGGGTTCTGATGCCTGGAGGTCAGAATTCCAATGACGGGTAAGGATGTAATTTGCCATGGACAACCTAAAACAGGCATGGTCCCAAGTCATCTTTTCTTTATTTAAAGAATAAGGGGGAGATGTCAGGGGCAGGTTCTGAGGGCCCCAGAGCCGCACCCTGGCCTGATCTCTAAGATGGTGCTTGGCAGCTTACCAGACATAGCTGCACTCATAAACAAGTTTTAGGAAGTAACTCTGGTTGGCTGTTGTACATGAGGCGATCCTGGTATCTGCCTGGATACTGTTCCTTGATAGGCTGACTTTCCTGGTAGTCTACTCTCTTGATAGACTGATGTTCTCGATATAAGTCTGAGACTTGCTGAATCAACTTCTTTTGGTTCCTGTGATCAAGAAAAGCGTACACGTTGTGATTGTCCCCATGGGTGGTGGGCGATCATAAGTCACATCTCTGAATTCTGGGATTTTATACTTTTATTTAGAATGATCACTCTCTTGCTCAGTCTTCAAGTCACCTTGAACTCATGTGTGCATGCACGTGAGGGTGTGTCTCAGTGCAAGTTTCTGTTTGTATTTGCACACTGTGTGAACTTATTGTTATGTTAGGTTTCTTCATAAGTTCAGTGACTTTGGTTCTAAGTTAATATTGAGGCATGAAAGATTTAGGCCTCTTGGGAATGTTTTACTCATTGTCCAATGTTCATCTTTTATCAGGAGCAGAACTCCCTATGCATCTCTGCCCTGAGATTCCAGGACACTGTCTTCTCTTTGCATGTGGACACCTGACCACTCCTGTATCCAAATCCCTCCCCCATGCTCAGCACATAATCCACTGACATCACATGTGGCCACTGCCACTCCTGGATCAAACAGTGTCTGTCAGATGAGATGTGCTGGAGCTGCATGTCATGGTGTGGAGGTGAGGTGTCCCCCAAGCTCCTGTGTGGAACGATGGAAGAGAGTGCAGAGGTGACATGAATGGGGTGAGAGGTTCATCCACTCAGTGCATTCATCCACTGGTGACTTTACTTGGGTGGCAACTGTTGTCAGCTAGGGTGTGGATGGAGGCAGTGGTTCCCTGGGAGTGTGCCCTTGGGGTTTTATTTTTTTGTTTGTTTGTTTGTAGAAGATAGTAGATTCTCTCTGCTTGCTGTGGTCATGTCCTGAGCTGCATCCCTCCATCTCACCATTTGCCATAATGTTTTTCCTCCACTTGAACCCTAAGGAATGGAGCCACCATCTATGGACTGAGACCTAAAATGTGACCCCCACATTATTTATTCTTCCTTAAACTTGTTCTTTTCAGGTGTTTTAATCACAGCAGCAAAAAAGCTCACTGACTTACTGTGTCTCTTACATCTACAGAAGTAGGTTATATAAAGTGAACGTGTGTGCACATTCCTAGCACCTCTTAGATGGCAAATAGTTTAAACAGTGATTAATTTTGAGAATAAAGTTCTTCCTAATTTGCTATAGTTTTCTCAGAAATATTTATAAACTTAAAGAACATTGGAATAAATTTATGATCAATTATTTCAAAATACAATTTTCAATATGTCTAAAGATAATGGTTCCCGGGGGCAATTTCTTTTCTAATATGATATAACTCTTCATAGAAATGAATTTCATGTCAGTCTCAGTGTGTTTGTTTGTGTGTGTGCATGTGTGGAGACAGTGGTGTGGGGAGAGAGAGAGAGAGAGAGAGAGCAGTTATTGTTGTTGTAATTTGTTTATTGATATTGGACACTTCTGGGCATCTAACCTGGATTCTTATATAGTGAAGCAAGATCTCCACCAGTGAGGTATACATAGAAACTACATTTAAGTTAAAAAACTAGTCAGTAATACTTAAATGAATCTGACACTTACGGAAATTTATAGAAGTGATAAAGTTTTGTAAACACACAGTGTGGATGTACAATTCAATGCCCACTCATACATTTTATCACATAATTCTCAATTGCAGAGTAAATTCAAGAAATTCTTTAATATTAATGATTGATTCATCTGACCCTTTATAATAAAAAGTTTTATCCATCCTAAAGTCTCTACTATTAATTTCTTAAATGATCTTCATAAATAATTCTGTTTCAAAGTGGGCATGTATTTACTTTGCATTCGAGAGTGTTTAAAGCCATAGATTATGAACTTAAAGAATTCTAATAACTCCTTGTTTTCTTTTCTTGCAATTTTCATGTATACCCTCTATTTAACTATAATTTCCTAGTGAAATATAATGCCTAAGCACAGGCATTCCCTGTCTTTGCATTAAAGTCAAATGGTAATCATCTTGCACTCTCCAGAAGGCAAAGCTCTGAACAGAAGGGAATCCAGCCTCCAGGTATGCATAGGGTCTCTGACAACAGCAGATCCTCATCTCTGCCAAGCAAAGGCCGCTTGGTGCCGTCCTTTCCTTCTGCTGCTCCTGCCATAACTGCCATCATGTGAATTCAGTCCCATCTCCAAGGCTGCTTTTGGTACAGAGAAACCATGAAAAGCTTCAAGACGTGGGTAAACACATTAGGAGCAAGTTAATTTCTCTGAGTCCATGTTGCTTGAGAGCCAATGTGTGAGCCCTGCAGTTGTAGGCAGAGATGAGAATGTTAAAAGAGCAGTTTGTGTCCTCTCCGACAATTGTTAAAATCCTTAACCCCACAGTGTTAGCTTTACGGTAGGGTGTTGGGAGGTGATCAGTCATGAATGCAGGGCCTCACAAATGGACTGGGTGCCTTTGAAAATAGTTTCTAGGGAGCTTGTTCAACCTTCACCATGTGAGGATGCTGCAAGTGGGCACCATATTTAACCAGGATGCTTCCCTCACCACACTGAATCTGAAGATCCCAAGATCCTGAGATTCCCAGCTTCCAAGGTAATGAGGAATAGATTTACATTGTTTATACACTTTCTACCTACAGGTATCTTGTTATCCAAACTTGATTTCACTAAAGTACAATCTCTGCTATTCTTATTTTTAATTTATTTTTATCGTAAACAAATGGGATACATCTTATTTCTCTGTACATGAAGTGAAGGCATACCATTTTGGTAATCATACATTTATATAGGGTAATAGTGTTTGATTCGTTCTATTTTTTTCCTTTCCCCCACCCTCCCACCCCTCTTTTTCCTCTATACATTCCCTCCTTCCTCCATTCTTGCCACCCTCCCACCCCCATAATGTGTCATAATCTGCTTATCAGCGAGATCATTCGTCCTTTGGTTTTCTGAGTTTGGCTTATCTCACTTGGCATGATATCTCCAATTTCATCCATTTGAAAATACTATAATTTTATTCTCCTTTATGACTCAGTAATATTCCATTGTATATATGTATACCACAGTTTCCTTATCCATTCATCAATTGAAGGACATCTAGGTTGGTTCCACAATCTGGCATTTGTGAATTGAACAGCTATGAACATTGACGTGACTGCATCTCTGTAGTATGCTGATTTTAAGTCATATGGGTATAGGTCAAGGAGTGGGATATTTGGGTAAAATGGTGATTAAATTCCAAGCTTTCTGAGGAATCTCCACACTGCTTTCCAGAGTGGCTGCACTAATTTGCAACCCCACCAGCAATGTATGAGTGTACTTTTCCCCCCACATCCTTTCAACAACTAATCGCCATTCTAATTGGGGTGAGATGGAATCTTAGGGTAGTTTTGATTTGCATTTCTCATTACTAGACATGTTGAACTGTTTTTATATATATGTTGATTGCTTGTAGATCTTCTTCTTTGAAGTGTCTTTTCATTTCCTTAGACAATTTGTTGATTTTAATATTTGTATTCTTGGTGTAGAGTTTTTTGAGTTCTTTTTATAATCCGGAAACAAGTGTTCTATCTGAAGTGTGAGTGGAAAAGATTTTCTCCCACTCTGTAGGTTCTCTCTTCATGTTGCTGATAGTTTCCTTTGCTGAGAGAAAGCTTTTTAGTTTGAATCTATCCCAGTTATTGATTCTTGCTTTTATTTCTTGTGCTATGGGAGTCCTGTTAAAGAAGTCTGATCCTAAACCGACATGTTGAAGATTTGGACCTAATATATCTTCTATAAGATGCAGGGTCTCTGGTCTGATTCTGAAGTCCATGGTTCATTTTGAGTTGAATTTTCTGCAGGGTGAGAGAGAGGGGTTTAGTTTGATTCTGTTGCATATGGATTTCCAGTTATCCCAGCACCATTTGTTGAAAAGGCTATCTTTTCTCCATTGCATATTTTTGGTAACACTGTCTAGTATGAGAAAATTGTGTTTATTTGTGTTTGTGTCCATGTCCTCTATTCTGTACCATTGATCCACCTGTCTATTTTGGTACCAATACCATGCTGTTTTTGTTACTATTGCTTTGAAGTATAGTTTAAGTTCTGGTATTGCGATACCCCCTTCCTGATAAGGATTCACTCTTCCTGATAAGGATTGCTTTAGGTATTCTGGGTTTCTTATACTTCCAGATGAATTTCATGATTGCTTGCTCTATTTCTGTAAGGTACATCATTGGGATTTAATTGGAATTGCATTGAATCAGTATAGCACTTTTGGTAGTATGACCATTTCGATAATATTAATTCTGCCTATCCAAGAACATGGGAGATCTTTCCATCTTCTAATGTTTACTTTAATTTCTTTCTGTAGTGTTCTGTACTTCTCATTGTAGAGGTCTTTCACCTCTTTGGTTAGATTGATTCCCAAATATTTTATTTTTTTTGAGGTTATTGCAAATGGAGTTGTTTTCCTCATTTCCCTTTTAGCTGTTTCACTGCTTGCATATAAAAATGCTTTAGATTTATGCGTGTTGATTTTATAGCCTATTTTGCTGAATTCATTGATGAGGACTATGAGTTTTCTGGAGGAGTTTTTTGCATCCTCTAAATATAGAATCATGTCATCAGCAAATAGTGACAGCTTAAGTTTCTCTTTTCCTATTCATATCCTTTTAATTTCTTTAATCTGTGTAATTGCTCTGGCTAGTATTTCACAAATGATATTTAATAGAAGTGGTGAAATAGGACATCCCTGTCTTGTTCCCATTATTAAAGGGAATGGTTTAAGTTTTTCTCCATTACGAATGATGTTGGGGCCATGGGCTCAGCATATATGGACTTTAAAATGTTCAGGTATGTTCCTACCATTCGATTTTTTCTAGTGTTTTGAGCATGAATAGGTGTTGTATTTGTCAAACACTTTTTCTGCATCAATTGAAATAACCATGTAATTCTTATCCTTAAGTCTTTTGACATGATGGTTTACATTTATAGCTTTATGGATGTTAAACCATCCTTGCATTCCAGGGATGAACCCCACTTGGTCGTGGTGCACAATTTTCTTAAGATGTTTTTGAATACGGTTTGCCAATATTTTGTTAAGGATATTTGCATCTATATTCATCAGGGATATTGGTCTAAAATTTTCTTCCCTTGATGTTTCTTTGCCTGGTTTGGGTATGAGTGTGATATTAGCTTCATAGAATGAGTTCGGTAGGGTACCCTCCTTTCCTATTTCCTGGAATACATTGAGAAGTATTGGAATGAGTTCTTCTTTGAAGGTCTTGTAGAACTCGGCTGAGAATCCATCTGGTCCTGTGCTTTTCTTGGATGATAGGTTTTTAATGGCTTCTTCTATTATATTGCTTGATATTGATCTGTTTAAGTTGTGTATATCCTCCTGGTTCAGTTTGGTAGGAGCATATGACTCTAGAAATTTGTCAGTGTATTCGGTAGTTTCTATTTTGTTGGAATACAGATTTTCAAAGTAGCTTCTCTTTATGTTATGTATCTCAGTGGTGTCTGTCGTGATATTTCCTTTTTCATCATGAATTTTAGTAATTTGAGTTTCTCTCTTCTTCTTTTTGTTAGAGTGGCTAAGGGTTTGTCTATTTTGTTTGCTTTTCCCAAGAACCAACTTTTTGTTCTGCCAATATTTGGAATAGTTTCTTTTGTTTCATTTTCATTGATTTCAGCTCTGTTTTAATGATTTCCTGTCTTCTACTATTTTGCTGTTATTCTGTTCTTCTTTTTCTAGGGCTTTGAACTGTCATGTTAGGTCTTTTAGTAGTTGACGTTTCATTCTTTTCATAAATGCACTCCATGCAATGAATTTTCCTCTTCGTACCACTTTCATAGTGTCCCTGAGTTTTTGATATGTTGTATCGTCATACCCATTGACTTATAACAAATTTTTTATCTCCTCCTTGATGTTTTCTGTTATCCATGTTTCAGTCAATAGCATATTATTTAGTCTCCAGGTGGTGGAATAATTTCTGTTTTTTATTTTGTCATTGATTTCTACTCTCATTCCATTATGATCAGATAGAACACAGGCAGTATCTGTATTTTTTTGCATTTCCTAAGGGCTGCTTTGGGAATAACATTTGGTCTATTTTAGAGAAGTTTTCGTATGTGGCTGAGAAGAAAGTGAATTCGCTCGTTGATGGATGGAATATTCTATATATGTCTATTAAGTCTGATTTATTGATTGTGGTATTGAGTTCTATGGTTTCTTTGTTTGGTTTTTGTTTGGAAGATCTATCCAGCTGTGACAGCGGTGTGTTAAAGTCACCCAGAATTATTGTGTTGTGGTCTATTTGATTCCTGGAATTGAGAAGGATTTGTTTGATGTACAAGGATGCACCATTGTTTGGGGCATTAATCTTTACTATCATTATGTCTTCCTGATTTATGGTTCCCTTAAGCAGTATGAAATGTCCTTCTTTATACCTTCTGAATTACTTTGGCTTGAAGTCCACTTTATCTGATATAAGGATTGAACCCCCACTTGTTTACTGAGTCCATGTGCGTGGTAGGTTTGTCTCATCCTTTCACCTTTAGTCTGTGGATATCTTATCCATGATATGAGTCTCTTACAGGCAGCATATTATTGGGTCTTTCTTTTCAATCCATTCTGCCAGCCTACGTATTTTGATTGATGAGTTTAGGCCATTGACATTCACCGTTATTGTCGAGATGTGATTTGCATTCCCAGTTATTTGGGCTTTTTTTTGGTTTTTAACTTGACTTGGTTTCTCCTTTGAGTGGGTTTCTCCCTAAGGTAGTTCCTCCCTTTGCTGACCTACATTGGTGTTTTTCATTTCCTCCTCATTGAATATTTTGTTCAGAATATTCCATAGTGCAGGCTTTCTATTTTTAAATTCTTTTAACTTTTGTTTATCATAAAAGGATTTTATTTCTTCTTCAATGTTGAAGTTTAGTTTTGCTGTGTATAAGATTCTTGGTTGGCAACCATGTTCTTACAGAGATTGAAATATGTTGTTCCAGGCCCTTCTAACTTTAGGGCATGGATTGAGACGTCTGTTGATATCCGTGTTGGTTTCCCCCTGTATGTAATCTGATGCTTTTCTCTCATGGCCTTCAAAATTCTATATTTATTTTGAATGTTAGGCATTTTCATTATAATGTGCTTTGGTGTGGATCTGTTGTGATTTTGCCCATTTGGTGTTCTGTAAGCCTCTTGTAATTGATTTTCCATTTCATTCTTCAGGTTTGGGAAATTTTCTGATATTATTTCATTGAATAGGTTGTTCATTCCTTTGGTTAGTACCTCTGTGCCTTCCTCAATCCCAATAATTCTTTAATTTGGTCTCTTCATGATGTCCCATAGTTCTTGGAGTTTCTGTTCATGATTTCTTACCATCTTCTCTGTTTGGGCAACTTTATTTTCAAGATTAAATATTTTGACTTCATTGTCTGAGGTTCTGTCTTCCAAGTAGTCTAGCCTTTTGGTGATGCTTTCCATTGAGTTTTTTATTTGGTTTATTGTTTCTTTCATTTCAACAATTTCCATTTTTTTTGAGAATCTATATCTCTTTGTTGAAATGATCTATTGCTTACTGCAGTTGCTCTTTCAAATGTTTATTGGTATTATCTTTCATTGCCTGCATTTACTCTCTTATCTCATTCTTTGCTTCATGAATCATCTTAATCATGTATAATCTGAAGTTCTTTTCTGACATTTCTTCTACCATAGTCTCGTTGGATTCTATTAATATAGAATCAAGATTTGTTTGGTTCATTTTCTTCCCTTGTTTTTTCATGTTGTCCATGTATCCTCCCCTCTAGCAGTGCAGATCTGGGGTATTTCAGATTCCCCCTTATAGGCTTATGGTAACACTTTAGATTTCCTAAACCTTTTCTTTAAGGGAGAGATCAATATTAGAAGTGCCCAATTCAGACAGTATGCAATCCTAAACCAAATAGCTCCTATGAGGACATTATCAATATTGTCATAATAAACAGAATGTGTTCAATTATTATCTTCAGCATAAAAAATAGATTTGCAATAATGTCTGCAATTTCTAATGGAGGACAAAGAGCATGCAGAGGGATGTAGGACATAGCTGTTAATGAGATAAGAATATACAGAAGTTCTAGATAATAGAAAGTGGAGAATATAATCAAACGAAATTGGTTGTTAGCATGCAAAAAGGGAGAAAAAGACTCTGAGGGAACAGGTAAATAATAGGAAAAGAGAGCAAGGAAAGTAAAGAAATAAAAACTTAAAATTGTTCAGTAAGGAGAAAAAAGAAAATCTACACTGTAACAGTCATGTAGTATTCAAACTTCCCAGTGTTCAGTAGCCTGATGCATGAGAGGTACCTGAAAATGTGCTTCAAGTCTCCAGCAGGCATCTCAGGATGGGATTTGCCCCACCTAAAGTTGGGAGATACAGATTCCAGGATTATCCAAGATGGCCACTCTGTCTTTGAAATATTTTGACAAATGGGGAATTGCAACTCAGGGTGTAGATATGGTCGGCTCGAGGTCCTAGAGGCCAGGTGCTATGGTCAGGCAGGGGTCCTGGAGGTGGAGTGTATTTGGTGTGAGTGCGGGATCCTGGAGGCTGGGTGGTATCAGTTAGTCTGGGGTCCCTGTGATAGGGTGCAGTCAGTCAGTCTGGGGGTTCTGGCAGCAGGGAGCAGTCAGTTGATGTGAGGGCCCCAGAGACAAGGAGCGATCTGTTTGGCTGAGGGATCCTGGAGATGGGGCTCAGTCAGTCCCACCAGTGGTCCTACGGGGTCTGGCTTTTGTCTCAAAATGGCGGCAGCCACGTGTAATCAAACCTGCAGGTACTGTGACAGTGACCTTCCAGGCAATAGCAGGCAGTTGGCGCTCCACTGGCTGTTGGCGATCAGTTTGCTGAATACTGTCAGATGATCAGGAGGAAACCTTTGGCATTGAATGATCATAGGTGTAAGGCAGGCGATGGACAGGCGAGAGGCAGACAAAAGGCAGATGATAGGCGCCTGACAGTGAGCAATCTGCACTCAAAAAGGCATAGATATGCTGGCAGACTGCAGGTGATCACAGTAGGCAAATGGGGTAAACAGAGGGGATTGATAAGCAGCAAAAACTGCCTCACCAAGAAACAGATATCTTCTGCTTGAAACCAGAGGTACGGAGTGACAAAGAATGCAGTCTCTCTCTAGTCTGCCATCTTGGATCTCCCAATCTCTGCTATTCTTGTCATTTGCTGTCCTGGGAAAGAACCTTCCCAGCACTTGCATGAGAAGAGCAATCATGCTGCATGTGCACTCCAAGGACAGTGCCCAGAACATGAGTGAGAAGAGCAATAGAACTGCATGCACACACCAAGGACTGTGCCCAGGAATGCATGAGAGGAGCCAACAGGTGAATGTGCACACCAAGAGACTGCCCAGCACATGCATGAGAAGAGCCATCGGGTTGCATGTGCACACACCAAGGACAGTACCCAGCACATGCATGAGAATAGTCATCAGGCTGCCTGTGCACACCAAGGATATTGCCTAGCACATGTAAGAGAAAAAACATCAGGCTGCATATGCACATACCAAGGACAGTGTCCAGCACATATATGAGAAGAGCTATCAGGTTGCATGAGCACACCAAGGACACTGCCCAGCACATGCATGGGAAGAGCCATCAGTCTGCATGTGCAACCACCAAGGACAGTGCCCAGTGCAAACATGAGACAGAGTTGTCCAAAGTTGTCACCTGGTGAAACAGCAGAAACATAGTACTAACTCTTCTAGGACTCTCAGAGCAAGTGGTACAAAGACAGCCCATGAGCATGAAATTGTGAGATGTGGACAGGGCCCTGAATGGAGAGTTACCACCAGGGAGAACTGGGCATGTGCCTGATGGCTCATGGTAATAATCAGGCAAACAGTTGATAAAGATGAGACATAGAGATAACTGTTTATGTTTTAGATATTGTGTCCTCAGAAAGCTCCTGTATGACACCATGCAAGACTTCAAAGTGAAATGATCAGGTCATCAGAGTTTGATGAGGATTAACTGGGTAGTAACTGCAGACAGGTAAGGCATGTCAAGACACCATGTGTCATTGGCTGTGTCTTTGAGGTCTATATTTTCTCCCTGGTGATCATGGCTCACTCTGCCTCCTGATTTTCATGTTTGAGCTGCTCTGACACATTCTTCTACTATGATCTTCTGCCTCACCTTGGTCTCAGAGCAATGGAGTTGGAAATATATGGACTGAGAACTCTGAAAACATGAGCCCCAAATAAACATTTCTTCTAAAATTTATCTTGGCAGGTCTTTTGGTCACAATGCTGAAAAATGTTGACAAAATCAGAAATTAGTACTGAGAAGTGGAGTCATTACTGTGAATAACCTGACCAAGTGGTTTAGAAATCCTTGGAAAATTACCATGGTTTAGACAACTTCTTAGGGGGAGAAATTCTGAAAGTTTTATAGATGCAAGCTGGAAAACCTTTACACTATTTCAAGCAGTGTTAAATGGGTGATTCAGGAGAGGACTCAGATGTCCAGAATGCTGATAGGGCTGTGGACAGCAAAGGCTAGACTCCTTTGAGAGGAGGACTCTAATGGAAATTGCCTTAAAGGCCATTCATGTTATATTCTGGATAAGAAGTTGTCTACATTTTGTTTATGACCTTACCTTAGAGTTTCTATGAGGTCAAAGGTAACATGATAAATTAAATAATCTGGCAGAAGAAATTTTTATGCAGCATGGTGTTTAGATGGTGGCACGGATGTTGCTGGAGGCTTGATCTACTTTTATTGTGACAATCAGGAGCAGAAGGCAGAGCAGGAAAATTAGAAAAACATACAAATGGACGTAAAAAATGTGAGAAAAACTGGGGCCAAGACAGTTGTGGTTATTAGAGACAGTACAATCAGTAGAGAGATGCTGAATACTTCACTAGAAAAAAGGACATGTTTGCTCAGTTGTATTTCAGTCTTTGCTTTTGTTCCATCCTTTCTTTCTATGCCCCTTCTTCTTTCTTCTGGAATGAAACTGATTGCTCTCTACATATTGGAGATATGTAAATTGTTTCGATCTTTAAAGGGGCTCATACTGAATTTTTTCTGAATTTTAGAGAAGAATTCAGATATGAACTTTTGGGCAGGGCTGAAACTGTTAAAATTACTGAAGATTTAAAAATGGAGTAAATGTATTTTGTAAATAAGATATGAGATTTTGGGTACTATAATACAATATTATTTTTGAATATGTGGTGTCACCAAAACTCATGTGTGAGACACTTTGAAAAGTTTAGAGGGAAGATGATTGGGTTATTATAGCTTTAATCTAGTCAATGAATTAATCCACTGACAAGGATTAACTGGGTGGTAACTATAGGCAGGTAGAGTATGGCTGGAGGTTCAAGGGGGACAAGACTTTGGGTTTTAAGTTTTCTCCTAGTTGACCTAGCACTCTCTCTGCTTCTGATTGTCATATGCTAAGCTGCAAACTAAAACACAACTATATGCACAATTCTGTGTGTGAGTCTTTGGTTGGTGAATGCTTGTGTCCTTAGAGAGGCACATAACAGTATCTGTCTACAGTTTAGGGAACCTGAGACCCCAAATTCCAGCTCAGAGAACCACTGATGATAAAAGTCCAGGATGAGCTCCTCAGTAAAATCAAGGACCATCCACAGTATTCAAACCAGGAATTGAACAGGGAAAGAAAAAAAAAAAAAAAGGTAGCATTTGTCCCTAAGGCAAATAAGTTTTCTTTACAAATTACAAAGGAGGAGAATAATCAGAGGTGTGAATCAGTTTGTAGGAGCCAAATGGAGTTCCATATCTCTACAAGACTAAATTTGAACATTAAAAGAAAAGAATGAATGACTTAATTTAATAATACAGAGGACAATTCATTGTCCTATGAGCAGAAATCATAGAACATTCTTCCCAGAGGTAGATAATTAAAAGTCACCCAGATCTTGTACTTTTGCGGATACTGGCCATATGTGGTGTAGACACTTGAAATGTGGACGGTACAATTTTCTGTGTGCTAAAAATAAAACATACACACAGGATTTAACAACTTAGAATCAAAAAACCAAACATAGTAATAATTTCATGTGTAATATGTACACATAATAAATATCAACCTCATAAATATTTATTACTCCTACATTAATGTATGTACAATGGTATAAAAGAGTATGATATTAAATAATCTATAGTTAGTTTTAACATTATTAACATTAACATTGATTGCAATGCTTTCAATTAAATTAAAACACTAATAATTAGTATAAATGCTCATTCACATGAAAATGTCATTTAAATTAATTTTACAGTTAAACGTGTAAGTGAAAACCTTTAATTGCATATTGTCTCATACTTCTATTGGACAGTCCTGCTCCCGATCTGCGTTGAAAAAGCCATGCAGAGGAGCAGGTTTAACTATGCTCATTCCTTCCTGGAGGAGAACATCCCAAACACTCTTCTCATGGCACCCAGGACCTCCTTGTTCCTCGGGGTGTACACAATGGGATTGAGCATGGGAGTGAGGACATTGTAGAAAACTGCAAGAATCTTGTCTTCTTCTGGTGAGCAGAGATTCTTGGACTGAAGATAAGTGTAGACAAAAGGATCATAGTAAAAGATCACCACAGTTAAATGTGTGGAGCATGTGTTGAAGGCTTTTTTCTTTCCCTCTTTTGAGTGCTTGAGGAAGGCAGCAAAGGGGACCCATCCATAGAAGGCAGTGATTCCAAGGAAAGGAATGAGGAGAAAGATGACAGCGCTCACAATCACCATGTACTCATAGACCCAGGTATCCATGCAGACCAGAAGCATCATAGTTGGAATGTCACAGTAGAAATGATTGATGACCCTGGATCTGCAGTAAGGAATTTGAAAAGTGTAGATGATGTTTGCCAAGGAGTTGTTGGAGCTCAGTGTCCAGGACCCCAGGAACAACTTCAGACACATGATTTTACTCAAGCAGATGGTATTGTGGAGTGGGTGACAGATGGTTACAAAGTGGTCATAGGCCATGGAGGTCAAGAGTAAGCTTTCGAACATGCCAATGTCACAAAGAAGAATATTTGTACACCACAACCCAGGAAGGACATGTTCTTTTGTCCAGAGAGAAGTTGAATGCCATCTTGATCACAGTGGAGGAGATGTACATCAGGTCCATGAGGGAGAGCTGGCTGAGGAGAAAGTACATGGGGGTGTAGAGCCGGGGGTCCAAGAGCTTGAGGGCAGTCATTCCTGAGTTCCACCAACAGGCAATAACAAACACAATCATGATCAGGAGCAAGAGAAGTAGGCCAGTTTGGTTTGGGGAAAACAATACAAACAAAATAAAATAATTTGAAGTTTGGTTCCATTTCTCCATGAAAATGAACTGCTTTGATTTCGTTAGGAGAAAAATAAAAATAAAAACTTAGCAGTAAATAGGAAATGAATCAGCATAGGAGAATAACAAGGAATTGACTTGATTAGGCTTTGTTTATAATTAATTGTTCATTCAATATAAGTTTTTGTTAGATTGATTTTTAAGATTTGAATTGAACGTGGCTTCCAGTTTTCACTTGAAACTATCTTAGCAGTTCATGGACATGTACATGGCTCTGAAATACAACCCAGTAACAGACCCAACATACCCAGTGAGGTGGCTGGAACATTCCTTCCTGCTGAGTCCTGTCAGGAACCTCTCTTAGGGCCCTATGAATGGATCTCAGCATGTGAGAGAGCGAGGATCCCACCTTTCTTACCAACCTCAATTCAAGCTTGCATGTTTATCACAGAAATGGCTTGTGGGACTCAGTGTTCCTGTGAGCTTGGTGCTAGGTACTCAATTACCTTCCCTCTTCCACATCTCTCTTTTCTTATCTGCCCTCCACAGATGTGTCTCTTGCCACAGAGAAAATCAGGATCTTCTCACTAGGACAGTCCTGTTCGCCTCCTACAAGACATTTCTCTCCTGGTCCTTCAAGTGTGTCACCATACACAATCATTGTTATTGAATTATAAACGTCTTCTGTGTCCTATGAGATTACCCCAATCATAATGTGCTTCTTTTCTAATAAGGGGTCCATTCTCTGAGGTCCTAAAAACCCAATATCCAACAGCTAGATATTTACCCACATTTCTCTTTTCTTCTAGTAAGTCAATGACCATACAAAGGTGACAGAGTAAATAAGGCACATGGCTTTCATGCAGTTTGCAACTAGAGTGTGATAATGGAAATATAGCATGGGTGTGGACAACAGATCCACACACTCACATGTTCTTTCTGTACAATGAAACTTCACAATTCCATAACTTCTCTGAACTCTTCTCACAGGATAATGCTTTTTATTGCCCATCTGTAACACAGTACTGTATATTTAGACTATAACCCCCTCATTTTCCAAATACAAAGCACAGAAGTCACTGACGTGGAGCATGACATTATCAAATGCAGTCATGCCTTGGATCAGATTTGGAATCTGTGTGCCTACTTCATATTTCTATTTTTCAAATGCCAAACTGAGGAACTGTGTGTAAACTCATCCATTCAATTCAATTCAACATGTGTAATTACTATTGTAAGACCTTAAAGTGACTAAAATTTCTGACTCTGGCACTTTCTCTTGAGAGTTATCTGACACATTTGCCTAAAAATCTCTCTTTTGTAACTGTTAGTCTTTATTCTAGTAAGCTAACACAAGTGTACAACTTAAGTTACATTTAAGCATTATTTCTTTTAAATGCCCAAGAATGGCTATATTTTGGTTTTAACTGTTTTGCTAGGTGTCTAAGATCAAACTGGTCAAAGGGACCAGTTCCTGTCTGTTAAAGAGTCATCTGAGTTTCCACAGGGGTCACTCATAGGGAACTTAAGGGCAACTTCTTAACTCCATTAGTGCTGTCTCTTAGGCAGGGTCTCCTTGATGAGGTGGCTACCCTTGGAAGCAACAGGAATGTCTCCCTTTTTCCATTACCCTCCTCTACAGCAGGTGCACTGATTGGCTTTTCATCCTCTAGTGGTCTCATCAATCTCCCTGATCGGGAGGTCATGTGACCCAGAATTACAAAGCTCCTTAGAAAAGTCCTCTTATTTCCTGGATTCAGGTTGACTGAAGGCAAGACCCAAATACTAACTTTTCTTGACCTCTATATTTAATCTCTATCTCTAAGTTTGATCTTAACCATCCAGGAAGCAATCTCACTAGTCCTAAAGTAAGAGTGAGTGCTGGGTTTTAATTTCAATGTCTATAACTTTACAGTTATTTACCCCCTTTTATCTAATCGGGGTCTACATTATCTGTCCTATAGGTGATGGCTTACTATTTCAAGTTAATTTATGGTGTTTGTTCTTGAAGCAGTACTTCTGAACAAAATATTTTTCAGGCAAAATATTAATCAGGCAACAGTTAGATTTTACAAGGAAAGTACAAAATGGAATCACAACAGTAAAACATTCAGTTTGTGCAATAGCTATCTTGAATTTTGACTGAGTTATTAATTATATCCCCTGTTTGAGATCACAGTAATCTTTACAACAAACATCAAACTTTTGAACACAAGTTTAAATGAGTTAATGTCTGGCTTACTTTGGAGCCCTTCTAACATGCAGCAGGGTGGGAGGGGAGGCAGAACCTTGTCTCAGGCCAGCCGTGGCTCTTTACAAATCTTAATTGTTCTAATTCTCATATTGATCTTTACGCCTTTCTTAAATGTCATTTTAAGAAGTTTATATATATTGATTCCTGAGTCTATATGAACATTAGTTAACACCATTTAACATTTTATCTAAAACATGGATTAAAGAAAGGCTGAGAGAGCTTTTAACTTTCCTTGTGTGTGGCAAAGTGGCAAAATGCTTTCATGTTTCACGATATTAACCTTTAAACAAATCAGGCTCTCACTAGCTTTTAGAAATACATTTACATTTAAATTTTTTTTATCTAAGTGTAAAAGTAACAAATTTTACATATACCCTACTGATGACAGGTCCTATAATAGAACATTAAATGATAGAAATAAATCTTATAAGTTTAAACTTACCATTACAGACAAGTTTAATTTGGAGAATAGCAGCTTGATAAATTTTCTGCTTTAAAGACTTGCATACCAGGAAAATATGAACACATTTAATATACAAAGGATGACCATTCCACAATTAAAAAAATAAAGATATCAGACAAGTGTACCAACAGTATTTGCAATCTCTTTTCTGTTGAAGAAAAGTCCTAGAAAAATTGATGTTAGATATTTTATAAACATCAACATTTTATTAGTTTGACCACCTAGAGACTTGTGAGTTAATTTGAAAATGACATTTTACTTCTATTATTTTACCCAACTTAAGTTGAACCTTTTTAAATCACATGAATTAAAAATATTTGGGTCCATTTAAAAATTTTAAAAAATTTAAAAATTTTAATTTTATGCACACTTATATTTAACACAAAAGCAAAGGTCTTATAATGTTTATCTCCATTGCAATGTGATAGATGTTCAAAAATAACTCTAGAGTTGGATAAAAAGAACTGATGAAAAATCATTAAATTAGGTATGTAGGATCAAAACTGTGAGCTCAAAAAATATAGCATTTCAGAAAAACCAGAGTCCTAGAAGAAAAATGATAATGGCCATTAATTATAGCATGAGAGAGTGAGAAAGAGAAGGGTAGAGAGAAGAGGTGAAAGGGAGAGATACAGTGCTCTGTGTTGTAGCCCAGGAGAAATTTGAAATGGACACTTTTTTTTTTCTTGGGTTTGAGATTGGTCTCCCACTGCACCTTCTGGCTTCCTCCATTTGCATTTCAATGTAAGCCTTGACTGAGATCTGAAATGGGCTGAGATAACAGGTTCTAGCAGAAACTTGATGCCTAGGGCATTTTAATCCTGTTTCCCGGTTAGTAATCAATTCAGGTTTGGATGCAGAAAATTGTGAAACATTATCTCCCACTACTTGTGAGGAATGGGGTTGCTATATCATACTCCTTACTGGGACATGCCACTGACTGTTGTGCTGGTTACTCCCTCCACACTGGCCACCTCCCAAAGCGGGGACAAGAATGTGTATCTGGGACCTCATGGCAGGAGGACTGGGTGGGCTGGGCAAGGGAACAGAAGCAGAAACAGATTGGGGTAAAGAGATGGGGAAGCAGGGGAAGATGGAGAAACAGGGGCCGGAGGCGTTTGAGTTTGCATGAAAAGCAAAGAAGCACAAGAAAGAAGAGACTTGAAGATAAGAAATCCTTTTCCATCTGCTCACTCACAGAAGCTATGTGCCATTACCTGGCCATTTTGGATTGATTATCTAAAGGTCACACAAGCGAATTTTGATGACTTTAAGCCAGGGGTCAGGCAAAGGATTCTAAAATTGTCTAATAGACATCCCAGTGGTGAATCTGATGGAATGGAGGACCCAGATCCCATGTTGGAGACTGATACAACTAAGTCTGTGCCCCGGCCTCCCGAGGCCACAGATTCTTAGGCTGGAGATGAGAAGGCAGCACAATGATGGGGTTGTCACCCAAGCATCAAAGTGGGCCAGGCAAAAGCTGAGAGGGTTGGGGACCTGCCATCACAGTTTTTGAGACCCAATGTGAGCGTGAAGAGGGGCCTCAACCCTGAGAGATATTCTCCACCATAAAATCAGGGAACTCACCCAGCAGGTGGTACCCCCACCCCTCAGTCACCTTGAGGGCCCTGAACACTCAAAGGTCGAGTCTTAGATCAGCAGAGGAGTGTTTGAGTAAGCCTAGGGGATCCAGCCTAGGGAACTTACCAATTTGAAGTCCGGTGATGAATGCAGAGCAGAGCAGATCGTCCAGGTGAATGGAAGGTGAGGCTGTGTTTGGGGGGCACTGGGGCATCAGGTGGGGTTTCACTTGCTTAAGAGACAGTGGAAGAGCCCATCTGCATCATGGCACCAGAAGCCAGAAGTCACTCTGGACATGGGAACTCACATAAGAGGGTTTATTAAGCAAACAGAGTGTCTCTGTGCAGGGTAAGAGAGAAAATGAGAGAAAAAGAGAGAGAGCCTGTGCAAGAGACAGTGTGAAAAGCGAGGAGAAGAGAGAAAGAAAAGTGAGTAGGAGAGAGAAAGCATGAAAGTGAGGAGAAGAAGAGAGAGAAAATGGTGGAGAGCTGACCTAAAGCAGTCCAATTCCACTGGGTTAACAGGGGACCAATAATGGAGAAGGATACTTGCAAGTTGACTGATGAACTAATAGCTAGCTAGGATGTTCACAGACTGACAAGAATTTGGGAGGTGGGGAAATGACTGCAGTGTAAATGGCAGGAGAGCAGTTTTATACTATATTTCATCTACTGTCCTGCAAAACATCATGTTGAAGTCCAAATTCCATCCAGGTGAAGGCAGGCAGAGTTCATAGGGGATGAATGCTTGCTCTCCCGTACTGTGCATGGTCTTAGCAGCAGTCAGGAGGGCCAGTGTGCAGTTGAGTTCCTCAGCTGGGAAGGAGCATGGACTGCATCTGCTTTAACTGTCCTCTCCACAGTTAAGTGCACAGGGCAGTCACAAAAGTTAGATGCTCAGCATCGACAATAACAAAATGAAAAAGAGTAAAAAATGAGGTACTTTACCTTCATTGATACATTTTTCTCTTACTTTTTTTTTTTTTTTTTTGAGTAGAAAGTAAGAAGCTTTGTTAAAGAAAAGTAAAAGCAGACTTCTCCCGGGTGGAAGAAGGGTTCCAAAGGTGGAATCCATTGGATTGAGCAAATCTCATCCTTTTTAATGGATTTATTCTCCTGTTCTTTCCCCCTTATCTCTTTCCTTCCTGCCTACGTGATTAGGCCTGGTTTTGCAAAAAGTGAGAAGCAATGGGCAGGGGGAGGTCCAAGATGATTCAGGCAGGTAAGGGCCCAGGTGCAATAATTAGCATCTCCTTGTCTGTAGTCCCTGATGAGGGCAGGTAAATTAGGTAATCAATGGGCACTGAAGGTCCTTGACATTCCATTCTCCCAGGGCAGTCTCCAAGTTCCAGAGCCAGATGGCTTTCATGGCCTTCATTTCCTCTGATTTGACCCGATCCCCTATTTCTACACTAACTGCCTGTACCCAATTCTGGCTTCATTCCCCCGCTCTAGTTTTAGGAACTTCTTACTGCTGTAAGGAAAGGGGGTGATAACCATTCTGGCTGCTTCAAACTGGAAGGGGGCAGCATGGTGCAAGCAGTTTGGAATTCCCTTTTAGAAATTGTGTCAATCAAGGGGTCCATGGTAAAAGTCTGGTTGAGAAGTAATAGGCTTGAGGGTCATTTGATAAGTGGGTGGTCTATGAGAGAAACAAGAATTTATGAGTACTGGGATAAGATTAATGCAACAATAAATGCCACTGCATAGGAACATGCCAATGAATACAATGGTGATGACACAGACTAATAATGTTTTCCACCAGGAGATACCAGAGAACCAGGAGCTAAGAATTTGTTCCCATGATAGGTCTGGGGAGGACATGTACTCTATCCAAGAGTGTAAATCTTTAAGGATGTCAGTCACATTTCCAGAGTTGTCAGGGATGTAAATACAGCATTCAGTTCTAACAATAGCACAAGTACTGCCTTGGGCTGCAGTGAGGATATCTAAAACCATCCAGTTTTTTCAAGACAGCTTTCCTCATGAGTGTCACTCCTGTGTTAAGGAGAGAACTACTTTCTTAAATGTCATGGAGGGCAGTTGGGTATAATTGTTTAGAGTCTCCACATGCCACATTACATCTTCTAAACTAATTTGTGGGATAAACATTGAAGTTAGATGATCATTCCAATGAAAAACAGATCATCACCATCTATGTTTGAGATTGGGTAGATTTGCTGGCTGTTCTATACTTGGGGTCCATCTCCCTTGTGTCCAGGGGTACACGGTAGTACATCTTCCTATCTAGCCTGGGGGAAGCCAGGGCCATAAGTTAGTTCAACATATTCTTTGGGTCCCATTGGGTGCTGGCCAGTTAATTTCAGGTCTAGAGAGTCAATATTTTCAAAACAATCATTGGCTTGTAAATTTACAACCTGTTAGCATCGTGACTCTGGGGTCCATCTGAACTCCTGAGTATTAGTAGGCCATTCATCATAGGTATGGTTATGTTGTTCCCAACAGATGGGGACCTTTTGGTTTAGATGTCCAATGGTGGGTATAAGCCATAAAATTCCATACCACACATAGGGCTATTCCTCCTCTTTCGGTGACAAACAGGTTAAATTTTTCTTCAGTAGATAAACTAAGGGCAAGGGCTTGGAGTAGTGCCCCTTTTAATGTCTTAAAGGCTTTAATATGTTCTGGCTCCCATATTAGGGTGGTTTCTCCTTGATGTAAAGTTTCTTTCAGAACATTCTAAAGAGGCTTAGCTAATTCCCCATACCCAGAAATCCAAAATCTGTAGTGTCCAGTTATTCCTAGGACGCCTCTAAGTTGCCTTATGGTCTGAGGCAGAGGATATTGTCCTATGGGAGTTATTCTTTCCTGTCTTAGTTTGTGGATTCCTTGAGATAGTTGTAATCCTAAATATTCAACCTGTTGTTGATATAATTGAGCTTTCTGAGACTTGATAAAACCCTGACTGGCTAAGAAGTTTAAGAGTTCTGTAGTAGTCTTTTGACATTCCTCCTGGGTAGAGGCGCATAACAGAATGTCATCCACATATTGGAGAACAGTTACAGATGACTTATCTCTGAATTTTGTTAAGTCCTTAGTCCAAATAGGTGGGAGCTATCTCTCAATCCTTGTGGCAGTACTGTCCAGGTTAATTGAGTTACATTATCTGGTTTCTCAAAGGCAAACAGATACTGAGACTGAGAGTCCAAAGATATGCAAAAGAAGGCATCTTTTAAATCTAACACAGTAAACCAAGCAGCAGTTGCTGGAATCTCAGATAGCAGAGTATATGGATTAGGAACTACTGAATGGAAGGGAACAGCTGCTTCATTAATTATTCTGAGGTCTTGGACTTATTGCCTTTCCCCATTTCATTTTTGAACTCCCAAAATCAGTGTATTGCATGGACTTTTACAAGGTACTAAAAGTTTCTGCTCTTTGAGGTTCTGGATGATCTTTAATAAGCCCTTTTTTGCTTCTGGGTGTAGTGGGTATTGTCTCTGATGTGGAAAGACAGAGGGATCCTTTAAGACTCTTTTAATTGGGATTGCACTTTTTGCCCATCCAATCTTTCCTTCAGTAGTCCATACTTCAGGATTTATATCACATTCTAAAGAGGTAAACATAATGATCCTTGTGGTCCCAAGTTCATTGCAATAGAAGTCTGAAATTTTTAAAGTAAGTCCCTTCCCAATAAAGGGGTAGGGCATTCTGGGACTATCAGGAATGAATGAGAAAACATCACCCATCCCATTCACAACTCAGTGGGGGAGAAAACATTCTGGTAATAGACCTTCCAGACACTATTTGCACCGTTATATTATTAGAGGAAAGAGGTGCAGGATAAGAGGTGAGCACTGAAAAACTGGCTCCAGTATCTAAGAGGAAGCTGATCTCTTGACTCACTATGGAGAAGCATACCCAGGGCTCATGCATAGTGATAGGAGTTATGGGAGCTATTAGAATTGAACCCAGACCCCATCAGGCCTGTATGGAAGAGTTCATCCTCGAGGACCTATACCCTGAGGACAGTCACTTTTCCAATGATTGCCTTGATATTTAGGGCAGGGCTCCAGAGGTGGTCATTTGGCTCAGGGACATTCCCATTTGAAATGCTCCTCCGCTCCACAATGGAAACAAATCCCTTTTCTGGCCTGAAGCACATTCCATTTTTCTCCTTTTTCACCCAGGAAGCTAACTCCTCTTAGGTCTGAGACCAGCACTTCTCTTTTTCTTGTTTCTATGCTCTTTCCTTCTTTACCTCTACATCTCAATTATAAAAATCAGAAGTTCCAAGTCAGAGGATATCATCTAAGGATTGATCAGGGCCATATGCCAATTTCTGTAATTTCCTCTGGATTTCTGGGGCTGACTGAATGATAAACTTGTCCTTTAAAAGTAAATGGCCCTCTGTGGATTCAGGATCCACGGTGGTGTGTTTTCTCATTGCCTCCCTGAGTTTCTCCACGAAAATAGCCAGGCTTTCCTGGGGACCATGTGTAATTTCAGAAACCTTCGAATAGTTAATGGGCTTCTGTTTGATTCTCTTAAGGGCCTCAAGGGCTAACATTTGGAAGTCTCTGATCTTCCAAGCATCCTGCTCGTCATTGGAATCCCAGTCAGGATTATTTCTAGGAATTGCCTGTGCTCCAGTTGGATAGTTGGGTTTAGATCTAGTTTGGGTTCCTGGGGCATGAGCAAGCTGTAGGTCATCCCCAAACTGTTCAGCTGCTTTTAGGGTGGATTCCTTCTCATTGGAGGTTAAAGTCTGGTTAAGTAACAGTATAATATCTTTCCAGGTGAAGTCAAACACATGGAATAGGTTTCAAAATACCTCAATATATTTATCGGGATCTTCTGAAAATTTCCCTAGGTCTGTTTTTATCTATTTTAGGTCTTGAAGGGAGAAAGGGTTGTATACTTTAATTGGTAGACATACAATACCCTGTTCTCTGAGGGATTCAAGGGAGGGGTTGATTTAAAATACATCCTCCTTGAAGCTTAGAACACACTGAGCACATTTAAGCACAGGAAAACTTTAACCAAACTAGCAAAGGTTAAATATTCAAACAAAGGTAACCTGGGCATTTTCTTACTAATTGACCCATGTGTTTCTCTTGATCCTACCATCTGAATGCTTAATGTCTCATCAGCAAGCAAAGGGGAAACATCCAGGAGGGAGTGGATGTGTGGGGAGAGCTGTATGGCCCATACAGAGGCAAAGATAATTGGTGCATCTCCTCAGTGCCTTTTCCTCAGTGTCCAGTCACTCTGGACACCCCTTAGGATGGTCGGGAGGGGGAGTCTGGAGAAGGAACCTTTGGAGTGCTCCCAAGAGTAGCCTGGGCCAAAGAACCCCACAGTTGTTCCAACCTTTCCTCCTCCTCCACACATCCTGGGTAGATCAGTACTAGGGACACTGTGTACTGATGGCAACTGCACTCCAGGCCTGGACAGAGAAGTAGAAAATGGCGTCGGCAGAGCCCAACATGCCTGGTCTGTAAAGAGCAGGTGATTGGAAACTGCCTAGGTTGGGAAACCTCTCACCTGACTCTTGAAGGATGGCAGTTGCACTAACTGCATTTAAGTAGCTGTTGGGTGCTCATTTTGCCCTCCAGGAAGAAACAGACAGAAAGATGCACCAGAAAGATGTGGAGTGCATGGAAAGAGAAGATCATTTACCTCAGCGTAGATCATGGTGGGACCTCCAAATCTGATACCACCATTTACCAGTGATGTGTCCTGCTTCCTCAGGTGTTAAAGTATGACACCATCAAAGCACACCAAGGCAAGTATAGAGTGGAAAGTAAGATGCTTTATTAAAGAAAAGTAAAAGCAGACTTCTCCTGGGTGGAAGAAGGGGAACCAAAGGTGGAATCTCTCTTACTTCTTATTCCCAGGTCTTTACTTGGGAAATTTCATCTTATCACATTACTTGCTTTCTTTATCCCTTTCTTCCATCCCTCTCTGGCAATTGCTCTGTTATTCTTTCACTCTCCCAAATGTACATAAAATATATTTTAGCATTTCTTTTATTTCCACTATATGTATCTGACCTCTGTCCTGATTGTGGTTTTAGAGTTTATACTTAATATGTTTGTGCTCTTCCATCAGAAAGCAACAGTGAGGCCAGATCCAGTCTCAGAGGGCAGTTTTGATAGTCATCTTGGATTATTGATATTTCCTCAGCAAAAGAACAGTAATTAGTACTTTGATGCTCTTATTATTCTCCAATGGTAACTTCACTTGTTGTTTCATGAAATTTTGGTAGACAGGAATGAAATTTAGAAAGAGAGCTTATCATGAAACCGGGAATGCATCATTAGCTTTCTCCAGTCATCACATGCTGAGAGTGAAAATACATGCTCATGCACCCACTAGGAGCATGGAGTGATCCCAGGGTCCTCTGCTTCTAATGATTTTGAGAAGCAAGAACTCATGACCTCATAGAAAAACACACAACACAAGATTACATCATCATGACACACTCACCCTTCAAACATACTCAGTGCTGCTGATTTGTGGCAGTGCTGCAGGTGTCAACTTGGTTTAGTTGTTAAAACACACGAGGTTCCACAATCTGGAGTTCATATTTAGTGGGTGAAGATAAAAGAGAGTAGCAGTTATCAAACGTACTGTTAGGAATGTATTCATCAGTAAGACCAACTCACACATGTGCTGTGAGGTGTGTGGACATTAGTAAGAGCAGGCACAGGAGAGTAGGAGGAAAGGACAGAGCAACAGCTGTGCAGAGCACTGAGAACCACTCCAGGAGGTGCCGTGGGAGCCTCAGGCTCTGGAACACTCTGCACAGACTGAGCAGCAGGACCAGCCCTGGAGGAGTCTGCCTGTCCTCAGCACAGCACAGAGACAGAGTGCTCTGCAAGCTCCAGGCTCCAGGGCAGGTGTGTTGGAATAAAGAGACCTTGGAGTCTGTTCTGTACCAGTGAGAGGCCAGTGGGTGTGCATGGGTCAGGTCGCCTGGAGCTCCCACAGGAGTCTCTGATTGAGCAGAGGTGAGAGAAGGAGCCCCACAGAGCCTGGGCAGTGGGCAGTGAGGAAAGTGGGGTTTCCCTGGGTTTAGCAGAGGAGGCCAAGCCTGCAGGGTCCCCTGAGGCCTGGGCACATCAGCAGAGCTGGGTGCTGCTTAGGGACAGGGGGACCCAGTGAATCATTTGTCTCTACCCCCTAGCTCAGTGGCTACCATATAGGAGGCTCTTAGCAGTTCTGTAGATTAACTCAACCAAATAATATCCTTAGAAGAATATTTGTAAATTAATTCAAATTAACACAATGTGACTAAAACATTTTATGAATCAGTTTTGCATATATACACTAGAAATAAGGGCATGGCAGAATCTTGTGGCTTTTTCCTCATTCTTTTGTTTATCTCAGTTTTTAATTGAGACAAAGAAAAATGCCAGAAACCCTGGTAGAACCAAATCCTGAACACACACTTGCTTGAAGTTTATGTCTTCCCAGGGCCAGTCATTTTAGAGGTAGGCTATGTAGACATACAGATTCTCTTTTGCACAGATTAGACTTCAGAGTATCATATAATGGGTTGATGTTACTTTCCAACAAAACTATTTTTTCCTAAGTTGAAAACATTTATGTGCTCAAGCAATGGAAGAGAAGACCTACTTTCAGGATCCCATACTGCAGTTTCGATTTGAAACATCTAGGATCTGTGACTTTGGGGTCAGACTTGAAGGGTCTATTTATTCTTTGTGGGTGGAGATGTTAATTTTTGTAACTGAATTGCAAAAAACACCACCCTCTTGGTTACAATATAACTTGGAGAATGCATTTCCTCTGTCTTCAAAGGTTGGCTGGGATAAAAGTTTCCCTTGATCACCCTACAAAACACATTGCTCAAATATATTATAGTTGAAAACACAGTCCTCATTTGACAGGGACATGTCGTGTAACAAGGGTAGGACCCTGGGTTTACCTTGCAAAAGTTATAAGAAATGCAGTTTTAAAAACATTGCAGCCAAGTGCCACGAGACCAAAGAGCAAGCTGTTTGTCTGAGTCTCACCTAATTCCATCCCAATAGCCTCAGATGTGAGTTGTGGGGAGGGAAGTAATGAGCTGTGTGAACCTGGGACCTGAAGGTATGTACATCTCCCCTCTTCCTTCCATGCTTCGCACATGGAGGAGCCTCAAGCCGAAAGGCATTTACTGTTTCAATTAAGGGAAACCCCCAGAGAGCAGCACATTGTGGAATATTAACAAATGCCATCACCTGAATTTAAGCTTAAGCTTACTCTTAGCTTCTTCAATTTCTTATAGAACTGACTATTTTAACAACAGAAAGTATCTTTATGGTCAAAAACCACACCTCCAAAATGTCTGCCTTAGTTCAACATAGCCAAACATACTCAGTTCAATAATTTCATCTAGACTCACCTTGTCTGAAGTTCCTGGGTTTGTGATTTGAGAGGAGTAATTTTGTAATTATGACATTCACTTCTGAACATTGATTGAGGTATTTAAAATATTAAAACCCCAAAGTGTGTTCCAGTCTGCTGTGTTCCAGTAGCAGTGTTCCTGAAGTCACCAAGCTCTCTGAGAGGAGATGCCAAAGGCACCAGGAAGGAATCCTCAGAAAACATTCAGTGCTCGCTGCTACCTCCTCTAGTATCCTCTTATGCTGAAAACACAAAGCTTTTACCCTTGAGCAGTGTCGCCTCTTATATTGCTTCTTATACACATCCACCTTTGCTCTCACCTTGTTCAAGTGAGAACAAAGAGACATGTAAAACTTCCTTCCTTGGGTTCTACAAGAGGGGCAGATGGAGGAGCCATGGCACCTGGTCTGCAGGACAGTCCTCCAGCAGGCCTTATGTGTCCTCACTTCCCTCTAATTGATGCCCAGTGTCCAATCCCACCAGACACAGTCTAGATCATTCAAGCTGACTGGTGACTTGGAGATGAACTCAGTTCAAATTTAGAGTAAATTCACCAACCTGCTCAGCTCTGCAGCTCTCACCTGCTGCCCAGGCTTAGTCTCAAGAGGAAGGAACCAGCTATTCCAGAACATGATGGGAGAGCTGTTAAGTGGTGCTAGGTAATGTGTCCTGGAATCTCTTGTTTTGTACATTAGAAATATCAGGATCAACAAGATGCAGGAATCACTTAAGACTCTTCAGCTGAGTAACAGTCGCATTAGGAGCAGAAGCAATTTACCTTCTACAGTTTAGTCTGTTTCCAGAGGAGAATGTTGATTTGGTGACTACTTTTTTTCCTCTGAATGGAGCAAGCAGTTGAAGTGGTCGTGACTAATTTAAACTATGCTAGGACAAAATCTTTTCTTCCATTTGAGGGGAGGTAGGTAATTGATTCATGAAAATTCAAATGCAGTCAGACATTCTACTAAAGTGAAAAGTTGACTCAGAGGTCTTGTGCTACAATGAGAATTTAGACTCAGAAAGATGATACCGTAATTCACCACTGACAGGAGAGTGAGTTGGAAAATGTTTTAAGACATTAATTTCCTGCCAAACTCTTTTCAAATTTTTAAAATTTTTCCAATTGGTTATACATGACAATTAGTTACATCTGGAAATTAAGTGGAAGTATATAAGCCAAATATTCAAAAAGAGTGTGCTGCAGAGGTAGGAAAACATAGCATGAGAATCTCTTAGGTTCTTCTTCAGTCCACAGTTTGTCAAGCCAGAGAAGTGCACATTTCAAGTAATTTTGGATACTTTTCAGTAACAGAGAGGAATTTATCACAGGTAGAAATTACAGAATATTATTTATTTAGATTGTATTCAGTATATATTTGTGACCCATATCGTGGAAATATCACGAAGCACCAGCCTTAACAAATGTGCTCTATTGTTTTAAATCTCAGAGTGAATCAGTCAAAAGTATGAAGGGCAGTTTTGTCGTTGCTGTTCATTTTTGTGAATGCCTTCTCTCTCCTTCATGCAGGTTATCCCTTGGTACAGGCCTGCAGAACTCCAAGCCAGTGGGAGTTCCTAACACACTTAGGAACAGCAAGATGAAGAATAGGGACTTTGGAAATGGGTACACATAAATGGATCACTTTGGGAAGTGATCATATCCATTTATGTTCCCATTGCAGTACAAAAATATTTGTTCTGGCTCCAAATCAAATGCAGATACTGAGACTCCCCAGGAATCATCAGCTGTCCTGAAGTCCCTTGCTGCTTAATCCATGCTCCCCATTAGAAGTGGTTATGGTGGATTAGACAGAGCAAGTGCAGAGGCTTGTCAGCATGAGTTTGAACTCAACAGGGCTCATTTGTTATTAGTTGGGACACAATATTAATTCTTCTTTCTGGGTCCCACAGAATAATCTGCTACAGTTTAGAACATGTTATAGGAAAACATGGGCAATAAGCACTTCCAACTCCTCAAACATTAATCATTTCTGTGTGTTGGGAACTTGTATAGGCCTCCAGCTATATTAGAATTTATCATAGATGACAATGGCCACATGTGATACTTATATTTCTGTGTGTGTCTGACTTCACTTAATAACTCTCAGTGGTATGTATGTTTTTGCCTCCAACTATTTTAGAATACATTGTGATTGACAGTAGCCACATATGATATTTGTCTTTCTGTGTCTGTCTAGATTCACTTAATAACTCCCAGTGGTATGTGTGTTATTGCAGAGGGCAGGACTTCACTCTTTAATGTTCCATTTGAGTAACTGCAATGTTTTTCTCACCCCTGTGCCTCCTGTTGGGAACCTTGGCTGATGCCAATTTGTGGCTCCTGTGTATGGTGCTGCAATTCACATGGGAGTGCAGGCATGTCTGTGATAGAATCTCTTTACTTTTTTGGGATACACCCAGTGGTAGGACAGCTGAATTCTGGGAGAGTTTTATTTTTAGTTTTCTAGAACCATCAGGCTGCATGTGAACACCAAGGACAGTGCCCAACACATGCATGAGAATATCACTCAGGCTGCAGATAAACCACAAGGACATTGCCTAACCCATGAATACAAGGAGTATATAGGCTTCAGGTTCATACTAAAGACACTGCCTAATGTGGGCATGAGTTGAATATTCAGACTGTATGTGCACACACCAAGGACAGTACCCAACACATGCCTGAGAAGAGTCATCAGAGTGCATGTATACAACAAGAACAATGTTCTGCACATGCGTGCAATAAGCCATCAGGCTGTATGTGCACAACTGGGACAGTGTCCAGCACATGCATGAAAAGAGCTAACTGCCTGTGTCGTATGTGACCAGCACATACATGAAATGGTCGATCAGGGTACATGTGTAGACTAAGAAAAATGCTCAGAACATGAATGAGAATATACATAAGGCCTCATGTACACACCAATGCAGTGCACAGCACATGTATGAGAAAATTACTCAGGCTGATTGTGCACCCCAAGGACATTGTCCAGCACATAAATAAGAATAGAAATTAGGCTGAATGTACACACCAAATACACTGCCTTCCACGTGCATGAGAAGACTATTCAGACTTCATGTGCACACACCAAGGACTGTGCTCAAACATGCATGAGAAGAACCATCTAGCTGCATTTGCACACCAAAGGCAGTGCCCAGCACATGCCTAATAAGAGTAATCAGGGTGCACGTGCACACATAAAACAGTGCCTAGCACATGCCTGAGAGAGGCAATCATGCTGCATATGCACACCAAGGTGATTTTCCAGAACATGAATAAGAAGAACCATCAGGTTACCTGTGCACACCAAGGACAATGCCTACACATGCATGAGAAGAGAAATCAGGCCACATGTGCACACACCAAGGACAGTGCCCAGCACATATATGAGAAGAACCATCAGAGTGCATGTATTCACCAAGGACAATACCCAGCACATGCATGACAAGAGTCATCAGGCTGCATGTATACACCAAGGACAATGATCAGCACATGCATTAGAGGAGCCATCAGGTTGTATGTGCACAGGAAGGACAGTGCCCAGCACATGCCTAATAAGAACAATCATGGTTCTCGTGCACACCTAAGACAGTGCCTAGCACATGCCTGAGAGAAACAATCATGCTGCATATGCACACCAAGGTGATTTTCCAGCACATGCATAAGAAGAACCATCAGGTTGCATGTGCACACCAAGTACAATGCTCACACATGCATGAGAAGAGCCATCAGGCTGCATGAACACAACAAGGACAGTGACCAGCACATGCATGAGAAGAGACATCTGGCTGCATGTGCACACACCAAGGACTGTGTCCAACATATGCATGAGAGGAACCATCAGGGTGAATGTATATACCAAGGTCAATTCTCATCACTTGCATGACAACAGTCATCAGGTTGCATGTATACACCAAGGACAATGATCAGAACATGCATTAGAGGATCCATCAGACTGTATGTGCACAGGAAGAACAGTGCCCACTACATGCATTGGATATGCCATCATGCTGCATGTGAACACCAAGGACAGTGCCCAGCACATACAAGAGAAGAGTCATCAGGGTGTAGGTATACACCAAGGACAATGCTAGCACATACTTATAAAGATTCATGAGGCTGCAGGTACACACCAAAGACATTACCTAGCCCGTGAATATGAAGAGAAAGTAGGCTGCATGTTCACACCAAACACACGACCTACCTCATGTTTGAGAAGAGTATTCAGACTATATGTGCACAAACCAAGGACTATGCACAACACATGCATGAGAAGAGCTATCAGGCTGCATTTAACACCAATGACAGTGTCCAGCACATACATGACAAAAGCAATCACGGTGCATTCATGAACCAAGAACAATGCTCAGCACATGCATGAGAAGAGCCATCAGGGTGCATATATCCACCAAGAATAAAGCACGGCACATGAGTGAGAAGAGCCATCAGGGTGCACGTGTACACCAAGGTCAGAGCCCAGCAGCTACATGAGAAGAGCCATCAGGGTGCATGTGCACAGTAAGAACAATGTTCAGCACGTGTATTAGAACAGCTATTCAACTGTATGTGCACAAGAAGGATAGTGCCCAGCACATGCATGGGATATGCCATCAGGCTGCTTGGGCACACCAAGGGACATGCATAAGGGTGTATGTCCAGTGCATGCATGAGAAGATCACCCAGGCTGCATGTACACACCACAACCATTGCTCAGCATGTGCATAGGAAGAGAAATTAGGCTGCATGTTAGCAGCAAATACACTGCCTCTCATGTGCATGAGAAGAGTATTCAGATTGCATGTGCACAACCCAAGGACTGTGCACAACACATGCCTGAGAGTAGCCATCAAGCTGCATTTACACACCATGCACTGTTTCCAGCACAAGCATGATACGAGCAATTAGGGTGCATGTGCACACTTAAAAAAGTGCCCACCACATGTCTGAGAGGAGCAATCAGGCTGCTTGAACACACCAAGGTGATTTCCCAGCACATGCATGAGAACAGCCATCAGGGTGCATGTATACACCAAGGAAAATGGTCAGCACGAGCATGAGAATAGCCAGCAGGGTGCATGTCTCCACAAAGGACAATGCTCAGCACATGAATGAGAATAGCCAGCAGGGTGCATGTATACACCAAAGAAATGCTCAGCACATGCATGAAAGGGGCCATCAGGCCACATGTACACAACAAGCACAGTTCCCAACACATGAATCAGAAGAACCATCAGCCTGCATGTGTGCCCAAGACATGCATAGGAAGAACCATCCATCTGCATGTACTCACCAAGGACAATGGCCAGCAAATGCGTTAGAGGAACCATATGGCTGCATGTACAACAAGGACAGTGGCCACACGTGTGAAAAGAGACATCCAGCTGAATGTGCACACACCAAGAACAGTGCTCAGCAAAAGCCTGAAAAGAGCAATCAGCGTGCATGTACACACCCAGCACAGTACCCAGCACATGCATGAGATGGGCCATCAGGCTGCATGTAAATACTAAAGTCAGGGCGCTGCACATGCATGAGAAGAGAAAGTATACTGCATACACACACCAAGCACATTGCCTTCCTCGTGCATGAGAAGAGTATTCAGAATGCATGTGTAAACACCAATGACAGTGACCAGTACATGAATGAGAAGAGCCATCATACAGCATGTGCACAACAAGGACAGTGTCCAACACATGCTTGTGAGGAGCCATCAGTCTGCATGTGCACACCAAGGACAGTGCCCAGTACATGCATGAGAAGAGCCATAAGAGTGCATGAATACATCAAGGACAATCCTCAGAACATGCATGAGAACAGCCATCTGGGTGCATGTATACGCCAAGGACAGTGCCCAGCACATGCATGAGAAGAATATTCAGACTGTGCACACAACAAGGAAAATGACCAGCACATGCATGAGAAGAGCCATAAGAGTGCATGTACACATCAAAGACATTGCTCAGCACATGCATAAGAAGAGAGATTAGGCTGCATGAACACACCAATTACACTACCTTCACATGCATGAGAAAAGTATTCAAACTGCATATGCACATACCGTGGACAGTGCCCAGCACATGCGTGAGAAGGGCAATCAGGGTACATGTGCACACCTAAAACAGTTGCAAGCACATGCCTGAGAGGAACAATCCGGCTGCTAGTACACACCAAGGAGAGTGTCCAGTACATGCATGACTAGAGCAATCAGCCTGGATGTGCACACCAAGGACAACGCCCAGAATATTCATGAGAAGAGTAATCAGGGTGCATGTGCACACTAAGGAGAGTATCAAGCACATGCATGAAAAGAGCACTCAGCCTTCATGTGCATGCCAAGGACATGCATGAAAAGAGTCATCTGACTAGGTATAACACACACGAAAAAATAAGTCCAAATATCTTTCATTCATGTAATTAAAAAATTCGATTTACATTTGGTAAAAAAATGGGGGTAAAAGATGTGGTTAAAATTACTATTCCAAGTTTCTCTAGGGTTTCCTCTTGTGCCCGGTGGCTCGAGACCCCACAAAGACCACCAGAGACCTCGATCAATGCAAGCAACAAAGAGTCATTTATTAGCAAGTTCGAGCCTGGTCCTTCACGCACTCGGTAACCGTTGATGCTAAGAGGCCCCGAGTCCATGTTTAGCAGGGTTTTTATAATGAAAGGCAAGCAGTTTTACAGTGTTCTTTTTAATTGGTTAACATATAAAATTGTATACAAAGCAAGTTATTTTAAGTTCTGGGTCACCCTGACCTCCGAGAGGAGGATTGTCATTATCTTTAAGTTTGTTTTTTGTGCCAGCAAAGTTTACTTTTGGGTCAGCCACCAGGCCTTTACAGATAAGATAGGAGACAAGACGAAAATTCTTTGCGGCTTTTATGAGGGGTTGAGGGCAGTTTGGGAAGAGCCTTGTATTTACACAGGTGCAAGCTTTTTCTATCTTTTCATTTCCAAGAACATTTAGAGAGCCAATCTTGGGTCTCTATTGTTTTAATTATTGCTGCTTAATGAGCTGATATTGAGCCTTTAGCACTATTAGCTGTACCGTATTTATTCTATCTTTAACAAAGGCAATTAACTTATTTAAAATGCAGGGACCAAAAGTTAAAATAAGCAAAAGCAGAGCTAAGGGGCCTACTAGGGTAGAGATTAGGGTAGCAAGCCAAGGGGACCTATTGAACCATGCCTCCAATCAATTTTCTTGGGCCTCCCTCTCTTTCCCTTGGCGAGACCCTCTCTGACCTTAGCCATGGATTCCCTCCCTACTCCAGAATGATTAGCATAAAACCAACATTCTTCTCCCAGGGCTGCACATAGACCTCCTTGCTTACAGGCTTTAAAGGCAGGTAAATTTGGTAATTAATGAGCTTAGGAGATCCTTAAATTTTATTCTCCCAGGGGCAGTCTCCAACTTCCAGAAGCAGATGGCCTTCATGGCCTTCATTTCCTCAATTTGACCTGATCCCATATTTCTATACTAAGTGCCTGTCCCCAATTCTGACTTCATTTACCTCTCTAATACTAGGGACTCCTTCACTGCTGTAGGGAAAATGGATGATGACCGATCTGGCTTCTTCAAGTTGGAAGTGGGCAGTGTGGGGCTAGCAGTTTGGAGTTCCCTTTTTAGAAATTGGGTCAACTGAGGGGTCCAAGGTAGAAATACAGTTGGGGAAGAACAGGCTGTGAAGGCATCTGGGGATGGGTGCTTCTATGAGAGAAGAACAAAAAGACATGAGTACTGAAATGAGATTGATACAATATAAATGTTGCGGAATCTGGAACATGCCAATGCATATCATAAAGATGACAGAAGTCAATAATTCCTCACCGGGGGGGGGGGTGGAAGAACTGAGAAGTTGTTCCCATAACAAGGCCTAGCAAAGGCTGGAGGGGACAAGGCCTTTATTTGGGGACTTTAACATTGTCCAGGTTATCAGGAATGTAAACACAATATTTAACTCTTAATGTCATTGATGTCCCCAGAAAATATAGTTAAGCTACTTAATGTCATCTGATTTTTGTACAATATCCCCTTATTGGTATAGCCTGGGTTAAGTACAGATCTCTATATTTCTGTTGCTTAGGGCTAGATAATCATACTAGCAAACATAGATTAAGCCTACCTGTGACTGTAGGCCTTAAACTGACTAAAATCTTCTGACTCTGGCAGTTTCCCTTGATAGTTATCAGGCACATTTGCCTAAGAATCTTTCTTTTGTAGCTTCGACTCTTAATTTTAGTGGGCTAACACAAGTGTACATCTTAAGTTACTTTTAACTATTATTTCTTTTAAATGCCCAAGAATGGCATATTTTGGTTTTAACTGTTTTGCTAGTTGTTTAAGATCAAGCTGGTCAAAGTGACCTGTTCCTGTCTGTTAAAGAGTCAGCTGGGTTTCCACAGGGGTCACTCATAGAGAACTTAAGAGCAGCTTCTTAGCTCCATTAGTGCCATTGGTTAGGCAGGGTCTTCTCGATGGGGTGGCTTTTCTTGAAAGCATTAGGGGTGTCTCCCTTTTTCCATGACCCTCCTCTGCAGTAAGTGCACTGAGTGGCTTTTCCTCTAGTAGACTCATCAATCTCCTTGGTCAGGAGGTTGTGTGACCCAGAGTTTCAAAGCTCCTTAGAGAAGTTCTCTTGTTCCCTGGATTCAAACTGACTAAGGGCAAGACTCGAATACTGGCTTTTCTTGGCCTCTGTATTTAATCCCAATCTCTAAATTTGATCTTAACCATCCAGCAAGTCAGTCTCACCAGTCATAAAGTAAGAGTACTGGGCTTTAGCTTCAATGTTTATAACTTTACAGTCATTTACCCTTCTATTAAAGCACTACCATATGCTATCTGTTTTGTAGCTGATGTCCTATTATCATGAGTTACCTAGGTTGTATGTTCTGGAAGCAGCTACTTCTGCAAAACAGTAACAGGCAACAGTTTTACAAAGTGAGATTAGCAAGAGTAAAAACATATTTGGCTTGTATAATAGTTATCTTGAATTTTGGCTGAGTCCTACATTATATACCCTGTTTGAGATCACAGTAATCTTTACAACAAACATCAAACTTTTGAGCTCAACTTTAAATGAGTTAAAGTCTGGCTTACTTTGGAGTCATTCTAACATGCAGCAGGGTGAGGCAGACTCTTATCTCAGGTAAGGCAGGGCTCTTCACAAGTCTTAAGTAAAATGCTCTAATCTTAAAGCTAATTTTTGCCCCTTTTGCCATGACCAGCATGACCAAATTTTCAAGTTCAGTGAGGGTCAAAGGAGTATTAGAAAATAAAGGCTTATAGACACAGATTTTGAAGATTAAACTGAGATCAGATAGAGCTCTGTTCTCTGATGGAAATGCAGATCTAAAGAGTTATGTTAGCAATCTTTATACATGTCTTATTATTAGGTTAAAGACTATGTAAGCATTATTCTTTGTCTTCAGGAAAGATACAGAGACTAGAGCACCTATGTAACTTTTTCCCACAACTGCAAAGTGTGATGTTAGGAACTCTGTGTAGCTCTCAAAGATGTCCACTGTCCAAAGTTACTGTAAGGTGGGCAGGAACTAGAGAAGGGAACTGATGAAACACTGGTTATCTAGCCAAACAATTTCTTTCTGCCCAAGAGCTGTGTGCCTGAGATCAATGTAAGAGCTGATAGCCTCCCCAGCGAGGCTACTGCCACAGCAGTTAGGCATCTTGTGCTCCTACACAGGAACACTCCCAGGCACCAGGCATGCTACAGTCATGAGCTCAGAGACCCCAATGTCAGTCATTGTTTTTCCATTTTTGCTATTGAACATTATACTCTTTCTTAAATGTCGTTTTAAGAAGTTTACATATATTGATTTCTGAGTCCATATGAACATTAGTTAACACAGTCTAACATTATATCCAAAACAGGAATCAATCAAAGAAAGGCTGAGAGAGCTTTTAACTTTTCTTTTGTGTAGCAAAATGCTTTCACCTTCTTTGATATGAACCTTTATACAAATCAGGCTGTCACTAACTCTTAGATATACATTTACATTTAAATTTTTATCTCAGTGAAATGAATAACCGATTTTACATATACCTTACTGATAATAGGTCTCATAATAGAACATTAAATGATAGAAATAAATCCCCAATAAAATGTACTCTTTAAGTTTAAAATTACCATTACAGACAAGTTTATTCTGGAGAATAGCAGCATGATAAATTTCTTGCTTTAAAAACTTGTATACCTGGAAAATATGAATACATTTAATATACAAAGAGTGAACATTTCCCAAATACCTTGACACTTTAATCTTACTAAATTTAGTTTTTAAAGAAAAATTTAGACTCTGTAACATAGTACAATACTCTTAACAGTTTTTAACCATAATTGTATAAACCCCAGTTTTTAAGACTAATTGTTTTAAAGAATAAAACTTAATAGACACAAAGTTAAGAGTAAATTAGTGTTTCTAAGAAACCCTTGTCATTTTACCATGTCATTTTAACATACAGGTTAAACTTTGGCTTATATCAGAACATTAGTATTTCACCTTAGGAAAAACCTTAAATAGCTTTAGCTGTCTCACATACATACAGCCAACTTAGTTACACACAAACTTGTTGAAACTTGCCCTTTACTTACACACAGACTTTCTTAGCACTTACTTAGACCCTCATGTATTCCATCACACAAGCACTTTCTTACACAGAAACATTTCCTTTTCCTTTTTATTAAATATATTTCCATACCCAGAACCTTTTATTTTCTCTTTCCTATCTGTTGATCCCTTTTTGTTCACATTCTGAAACAACTCTTATGAAATTTTTGAATTTAGACAAATACTCCAATTTAACAAGATAAAATACTTTGTTGTTTATAGTACTCTAACTGAAACACAGTGAGAGGGGAGATGATAACTCTAAATTCAAATCTAAGAGCTCCTTGGAGCTTTGCAGAACTGGAGGGAGAGCAGGGGGAAGTGGTAAGGGAGCAGATGGAATGCTCACCCTCTGGGTTGGGGTTTTACCTGTTAGAACATAACTCTTAATAACCTGGTTTTTAGTAATGAAACAAAGCAATGTTAAACACTTTTTAATTTACCAACCTATGAAAACACCAATAATGTTTAAGTATGTTACTCCATGGAATTTAAGGACTTAAGAGTAATTGATGTTATTTAACAATGAGCATTTTAACTTTGCAAATTAATCAGATGTCACCAACAAACACATTTGAGTAGTCCCATACATGTTAAATTTAATTTACTTATTTTGAAAAAGCCAAGATATCAGACAAGTGTCCTGAACAGTATTTGCCATCTCTTTCCTGTTGAAGAAAAGTCCTAGAAACAATTGATATTAGACATTGTTTAACATCAACATTTCATTAGTTTGATCACCTAGAGATTTGTGAGTTATTTCTAAACATTTTACTTTTATTAGTTTACCCAATTTAAATTGAACCCTTTTAAACCACGTGAATAAAAGTATTTGGATTCATTTTTTAAATTTTGATTTTATGCACACTTATTATCTATGTCAATTTTGTCAGGTACATATAGGCAATACGACCTTAAACAATAACACATACACCTAACACAAAAGCAAAGGCCTTGTAATGTTTATCTCCATTGCAATGTAACAGATGTTTAAAAATAACTCTAGAGTTGGATAAAAATAGAACTGATTAAAAAGAGAAAAAGTCATTAACCTAGGTATGTAGGATCAAAATTATGAGCTCAAAAATACAGCATTAAAGAGAAACAAAACAAAACAAGAATCCTAGGAAATGAGTTAGTTCTGTGTAGCAGCCCAGGAGTTTAAAACGGACACCTTTTTTTTTTTTTTTCCTTCAGGTCACCCCCCACTTCCTGCTGAGACTGCTGCAGTTTACATTCCAATGCAGGCTTCAGCAAGGCCAGGCAGGGGGGAGGTGGGGATCACCTAGGACTTTTTAACTGTTTTTCTTCCTGGTTGAGAAATCAGGTTAGGTATAAATGTAAGAAAATCACAAAACATTATTTCTCACTACTTTTGAGGAATGGAGCTGCTGGGCTCTCTGCCTAGGGGGATTGGAGTAAACAAATCTCTCAGGAACAAGGAGAAGGACTGTAAAGTACCCTGCAATGAGTATCCCTAACCCTAAGATCGGATTAACACAATAAAGAATTTAATATGAGACAAGAGTACAGACCATACGGTACAATACACAAACAGACAGACATATAGTGCGCTAAATCAAAATTGGTTAGTTGGCATTTTGTCAACAAAAACAATTTCCGATTGCAACAAAGAGTCACCCCGATGCAACACAAAGGCTGCCCAGATGCAACACGAAAGTTGCCCAGATGTGACAAAGAGTCACCCAGATGCAACAAAGAGTCACCCCGATGCAACACAAAGGCTGCCCAGATGCAACATGAAAGTTTCCCAGATGTGACAAAGAGTCACCCAGATGCGACAAAGAGTTGCCCAGATAGGTCGAGGGGACATCTCCCGAGACCCTGCTGGGGTCCTATAGCGCATCCACCAGGACTTTGCCAGCCCAGAACCAGAACCTGCAGGCAATCCAGACCAGAAAAAATGCGGCAATGCCTTACTCACCGGCCGAAGGTGTCACTTATGACTCTATGATCAGGCGTCTGGGTGGGCTTGGGGCATCCCAGGCGAACCCCCATGATGTTGTGCCCAGCGGCTTGAGACCCCACAAAGACCACCAGAGACCACGATCAACGCAAGCAACAAATAGTCATTTATTAGCAAGCTTGAGCCTGGTCCTCCATGCACTTGGTAACTGGTGACGCTAAGAGGCCCCGAGCCCTTGTTTAGCAGGGTTTTTATAATGAAAGGCAAGCAGTTTTACAGTGTTCTTTTTAATTGGTTAACATATAAAATTGTATACAAAGCAAGTTATTTTAAGTTCTGGGTCACCCTGACCTCTGAGAGGAGGATTGTCATTATCTTTAAGTTTGCTTTTTATGCCAGCAAAGTTTGCTTTTTGGGTCAGCCACCTGGACTTTACAGATAAGATAGGAGACAAGATGAAAATTCTTTGCGGCTTTTATGAGGGGTTGAGGGCAGTTTGGGAAGAGCCTTGTATTTACACAGGTGCAAGTTTTTTCTATCCTTTCATTCCTACAAATAATAAAATGTTTATTTCTAAAGCCAAATTTTCTCGGATGTGTTTCAATGTGAAGAGATGGCTAAAACTCTTCAACCTGCTTGTCTGATGTCTTCATGTTTATGATGAAAGATAAGTAAATTAGATTTGACATACACAACATTAATCATAAATGTGTTTGTTAGAGCCATCTGATTAATTTCCAAATTTAAAATGCTAACTGTAAAATGTATCATCATGTATTCTTAACTTCTTGATTCCATTTTGTGATAGACTTGAGCACTGCTTGTGTTTTCACAAATTGTGAAATAATCAGATGTATGACTATGTGCAAGGGTTCCAAAATTTCAACTGCCTTTTAGTTAGAGTATTGTAAACAACATAAAGTCTTCCATCTTATTGAAATGGAGTAATTTGTCTAAAATTAAAAAAATCATAAAGGTTGTTTCAGACTGTAAACCAAGAAAAAGAGCTCGGAAAGTGAAACTAGAAGGTTCTAGGTATGGAAATGTATTTAGTAGAAGGACAAAGAAAGTGTCTCTGAGGAAGAAAGTTTTTGTGTGGTAAAGTTGTCAATTGTCTAAGTATCGAGAGGGTCTGAGTAAGTGAGAAGATGGACTGTGTAAGTAAAGGATAAATTTGAAAAGGTTTGTGTGCAACTCAGTTGGTTCTATATAAGTAGCACAGTTATCCTGTTCAATGTTTTCATGAGGTCACATACCAAGTATTGGTGTAAAACCAGTGTATAATTTATGTGTTATCATAACATAAATTTCTTCAAACATTCACTTGCTCTTAACATTGTTTCTGTTAGATTTTATTCTTTTGAGCTACTAATCATGAAGGAATTAGGATATATACAACACTGGTTAAACAGAGCAACTTGTTATTTTAGAGTATTTCACTATATTACAGGGTTTAAACTTTTCTTGAAATGCTAAATTTGGTGAATATGAAAATATCAATGTAATTGTGGTGCTATTATGGACTTCTTAGCATGCTAAATCTGTTCTTTCTTCTAGGTAAACAAGTCTTTAAAGTCAGAGGTTTAAAAGAACATTTTCATCTAGCTCGTGTTCTGTAAGTATAATTTGTCTGTAGCAGTAATTTTAGATTTATAATAATAGAAAAAATAATTGTGGCTATTTATATCATTTAATGTTCTCTAACTGGACCTGAATTTTCTATCACTTTTTATACTGGGGTAGAAATTTAAATGTATTTCTAAAAGATAATGAGAGTCTGATCTTTTTAAAGGTTAATATTGTGAAACACAACATTTTGCCACTTCATCCACAAAAGAAAGTTGAAAGCTCTCTTAGTGTCTCTCTGATTCATGTTTCAGATGTAATGTTGTATTTTGTGACTGGTGAAGAGCTGAGACTTATCTGAGATAAGGCTCTGCCTCCCACCTCACTGCATATTTGAAAGGCTCCACAACAGGCCACACCTCAGCAAATAAAAGTTGTGTGTGAAAGATTGATTATTGTTGCAAAGTCTACTGTCATCTCAACTGACTCTTCTCAATAGATAGGAACACGGTCCATTTGACATGAACTTGAACAACTAACCAAACCTTTAAAACCAAAGTACAGCCATCCCTGAATAATTAAAAGAAATGAAAATAGTTCCTTTTAATGGAATTTCACATTTACACATGGGTCACAGACAGAGTCCTGATGCCCCCTCAAATCTCAGTTAATTTTTCTTTGTGAGGTTCATATATAACTCTGGCTACCAAATATTGGAAGGGCCTCTGTATCTTGGTCATCCTTACTCCTCAAGTTGACATTTTTCCTAATAACCAAACACATCCATTCCAAAAACATCAACACCAAATATAGGAGGGCACCCCAAATTGGTCTCTTACTCATACGGCTAGGAACATCCACCAGGATCGGCACGAAGGTAGCAGGATTAGGAAGCTCTATTCACTGTAAATTGTCAGCACAGGTTATTTCAGTTATCCAACAGATCACTGATATGGTACTGACTTTTCGAAATCATGTGGAATTCCTGCCTTATGTTGTCCTGCATAACTCATTAGGGAAGAGTACCATTTCTATGTAAATCAACCAGGAGTGGTAAGAGACAGGGTTAAATGGCTCCATGGAAACCAGGAATATGGAGGGCAGGTCTGGCTCTGGAGCTCTTTCAGATCTGCAACTGTGAGACTCACTATAGTAAGTTCAAAGCTGTTACCTCTATAAACATTTATTTTGATGAGGAATTTTATCCCACTGCCTATGTATTAAATCCCTATGTTTTATTATCTGGACCCATTCAAGTACAATATAATGCCTCACAAAATATATGTTATGGTACAGAGAAGAACTATATGCTACAACAGTGGTCAATTGACATGTATGGCAAAGTCCAGCCAAACTGTTATGATCCTCCAAAGGCCAGTAGCCACCTGGCGCCCTGGATACTTAGAAGCACCATGGCGGGAGACCCCTTCAGTGGCACTCATGCAGGACCTGCTGGGACACGGGAAACCCTGCCCTACACACTTTTTCCTGGTGGCTTATAGATGACGTTGTCATCTTGGTTGGCATATTCCCTCTGCACCCGCTGCAGTGGTGGCATCACATCTGCAGGCACAAACTACTCAGGACCTTCAATGAGTCCAAAAGAACTTTACAGAGGCCTGACAAACTCAAGTACATATTGACCAGGAGAGTTTGAGCAAATGTCGAAAAGTAAAAGATTCTATGGTATGGCTAGGAGAATGAACACAGAAACTTCACTGCCATTATACCATCACCCAGTTTTGTGTTACTAGAGTTCCACATAATGATAAAACTGAGTTTCGATGACAAATGTGGTAATCACTGAAGGAGGCTTGATCCTTTTCACAATGCTTCTTGGGATGTGTTGAAATTACTATCTCAGGTTTTGGCCATGGCTAATGCAAAATCCACTGCTTTAATAATGAAGAGATTTGGGGAAGTTTGGTTCAAGGGATTTCTTAACCCTTTTAAGAACAGTTCTACACATATGACTGGTTTATTAGGTAAAATTCTCCTTGAAATTTTGTTGCTCTTCTTGTTTTGCATACTCTTTTAAGTAGGATGAAGAAAATTAAAATATCAGAAAAATATGATTTCAAAGTTCATCATGCTTGCTGCTCTGCTTCAAAGGACCCAGAATCCTGAGTTCATGGAAAGTGCACCCTAAATTTGAGTGGGGCATGATGGCCTTTATTAAGGAAAAATATAGTCCCAAGTATATTACCAGCTATCTACTTTAGGTGTACGTTTCCTGGCATTTTAAAGAACATATACTGTTTGACACTGGAAAAATGTTCCCTAGTAGTAGAAAATCAGTTATTCTTTACTTTTTCATGATAACCTTTCTTCTTCCTATTCTTAATTTTGTACCAAAACAGTTTCATAGTGAAGTGACAGACCCAGGTTAAATTGCCTCCTGGGAACATATTAGGTGCTCACCAACAGACTCTCTGAAACTACAGAAAGTGGGCATCCCCTCTGATGACCTCCAGGTCCCCACCAAATATGCCGCTCTCCCACCTCAGCCATGTGGTCTCCATGTTGTGTTCCGCAGCTCTGAGAGGAGGGGTATGTCCACTTCACCCTTCTCCGCAGGAAGCAGTCAGATCTGCTACCAATGTCCCAATTCATTCTTTCCTTTCAGAGTCTGGAATAAAGGATATGAAAAGTAAAAAGCCCAAGAGACAGAGTGACCTAAGAAGAGAGAGGGAGAAGGGAAGAAGACAAGCATTTTTCCTTTCCCATAAATTCCTGGGGAAAGAATGCAAATATCCACCCTTCCCTAGTGAACATGAATCCTACAGGGGGAGAAAAATCAATAACAATAAGTCCCAGAGCTATCAGATAAGCAATGAGCTCTGGGCTCTAAACTTTAACAATAAGTTTCTCCTTCTTCACTTCCCAAACCAGCACGTTCTGATCAATTCTCTAATGATTAAGTCACCCTCACTGTAACCCAGAATACAAAATCTCCTCTTGTAGAGAGTGGCCATTTCTTGTTTTTTTTTTTTTTTAATATACCAGGGCTTGAATTCAGGTTCACATGGCCACTGAGCCACATCCCCAGCCCTATTGTTTATTTATTTAGACAGAGTCTCACTAAGTTGCTTAGCACCTCACTTTTGCTTAGGCTGACTTTGAACTCCCTCTCCTGACTCCATCCCCCAAGCTGCTGGGATAACAGGCATGTCTTACTGCCCCAGAATTTGAGGCCATTTTATACCCCCAAAATGAGCCCCTTGAATGCCTGATTGACTATGCAGCTGCATGAACAGCATTACTGATCTGTGAGGTCTGCTCCCATCTCAGTTACTTTGTGCTGCTTTAGTCAGCTTTCTCACTGCTGTGACTAAACCATCTGATGAACACATTTATAGAGGAGGACATGTTAATTTTTGGACTCATGTTTTTCACAGGTCTCAGTGCATAGAAGGCCAACTCCATTCCTCAAGACTGGACCTGAAGCAGAAAATCATGTACTACAGGGAAGCAGCTTGCATCAGCAGGAAGCAAAGAGAGAGTATATCCCCCCTCCAGATACAAATATGTACCACAAATTCATGCCCCAATTTCAATCTCCTCCTGTCACACCCTACCAGGTCAGTTCCCACTGAATTAATCCCTATCAGGGGATTAAATCACTCATTGGGTAAAGCCTCTTACATCCGAATCATTTGTCTTCTTAATCTTCTTGCATTGTTACACACGTGAGCTTTCAGGGACACCTCAAATCAAACCATAACAGTGCTCAGAGACCGTGGCTCCATTAGATCAAGGAGCACATGAAATATGAAAAGTACAGTTTGCTATGGGTTATAAATTTCACACAAAAATATGTAAAATTGAATGAAAACAAGGTATAGAAGCACAGTCAGGATTAATTTCAAATATATAGATATGATAAATATCAACAATCAGTACAAATATTATTATATTATTTCAAAGATATATACCAACAGTGCAGAATAACATTAATTTGTAATAGAATTAACTATGACATTTTTAATCTACAAATTTTAATAAACATTATAGTTGAATATAGCAATAAATGTATCATCTGATCATTTATATTGATAAATATATCACTAAAATTCTAATTACATACATAGGTCCTATTATAATCCTATTGGTCAGTGGTGCTCTAGAGTTCTCTACTCAACATTGAAAGAAACCATGCAGAGGAGCAAGGACAGCTGTGCTCATGTCTTCCTGGAGGAGAACATCCCACACACTCTTCGCATGGCCCCCAGGACCTCCTTGTTCCTCAAGCTGTAGATGATGGGGTTGAGCATGGGGGTGAGGATGGTGTAGAAGACAGCCAGGCTCTTATCCTCTGTTGGTGAGCGGAGACTCCTGGGCCGGAGATACGTGTAGACAAAAGGTGCATAGTAAAAGGTCACCACAGTCAAATGTGTGGAGCACGTGGTGAAGGCCTTTTTCCTTCCCTCTTTTGAGCGCATGTGAAAGACAGCAAACAGGACCCGTCCATAGGAGGCAGTAATCCCAAGGAATGGAAGAAGGAGAAACACAACTGTGCTCCCAAAAATTGTGTACTCGTAGACCCAGGTGTTCATACACACCAGAGGCAACATGGTTGGAACCTCACAGAAAAAATGATTGATGGCCCGGGATTTGCAGTAAGGAAGATGAAGAGCATAGATGGTGTGCACCAGAGAGTGAATGGAGCCCAGTGTCCATGTTCCAATGATCATCTTCAAACACCTTATTTTACTCATATGGATGGGGTAGTGGAGGGGGTGGCAGATGGCCACAAAGCGATCATAGGCCATGGAGGCCAGGAGTAAGCCCTCAGAACATGCAATGGTTACAAAGAAGAACATTTGCACACCACAGCCCAGGAAGGAAATGCTGTTCTGTCCAGACAGGAAGTTGATGGCCATCTTGGGCACTGTGGTGGAGATGTACATCAGGTCCATGAGGGACAGCTGGCTGAGGAGAAAGTACATGGGGGTGTGGAGCCGGGGGTCCAAGAATATGAGGACAGTCATTCCTGAGTTCCCCAAACAGGCGAGGACAAACACAAAGATGATCAGGAGCAAGAGAAGTAGACCAGTTTGGTTTTGGGGTAACAACCCCAACAAAATGAAATCATTTGAAGTTTGGTTCCATTTCTCCATGAAAATGTACTGTTTTATTTTTTTGAAAATAATAATCAAATAAAAACTAAGAACTAAACCTGAAATAAAACAGAAAATGACAATAAAAGTGAATTGCCTTCATTCATAGTTTTTAGGATGAACTAATTCTCCTTCAACACCATAGCCTTGTTCAGTAGTTTGTTAGGACTGAATTGAATATTCCTGCCCCTATTCTCTTTGTAACCCTCTAAGCATGTTGTAGACACAAACATGGTTTTTAAGTAATACAAAGTCAATTAGAGGCACAGCAAACCCAGTGAGGTAGCTGGAGCCTTCCTCCCTGCTGAGTCCTGGCAGGACTTTCCTCAAGACTATGCATCAGTTTTATCTCCTGAGGAGCCAGGGTCCTGTTTCCCCATGTCAGCTAAGCACTGCTATTTACCATAGACCTGGTTGTGTGACTCAGAAGGTCCCTGTGTGCTTGAACCTGTATCCTCAGTGACCTGCCTGCTCCACGTTTTCAGTTCCTGCCCTTCCCTCCCCACTTGCACTACTGCAGGCCTTCTCCCAGGAGCTGTGCTCCTAGACAGAAATTTCACATCTCATTCTAAAAGTGGGCCACATTCACAACATTGTTTTTTAATGTAATTGTGTCATATGTCCTTAAAAATCCACCCAAATTATAGTATGCTCTTTGGACTTTGTATAGTCTCCCTTCCCTAAAGAGGTTTCCATTTTCTGCTGTCCAACAAATTCACAATCAAACACATAGACATCCATTCACATTTTTATTTTCTTCCTATAAGAAAAGAACACATAAGAAAAGTGCCAGATCAAATAATGTGCAACATAGTTTTCACCCTGTTCCTCAGATCAGCAGTTAGAACTAGCACGGTAATGGAAACATAGCATTGGCGTAGATGAGGGGACACACACACTCAATCTTGTTTCCATAGAAATCTTTAGATGCCTCAATTCACTTAACCATTCTTACATCTTTCACTACAATTTAATCAACAGCCCTAATTCTGTAAGTTAAGCATTGGTGTGTTACCTTTACAAATACTAAAAATGTAATTCATTGATGTAATGAATAAGTTTCAAATTGATTTATACAGAATATCATACCATGATCCTGTCTACTTCCTACTATTAATCATTTAGTAATCATTTGGAAAATGCTTTACCCAGCACACAACAGTTCATTCAACTCAGTTTGTGGCAGTCTTGGTGTCCTCGTGCCTAATTCCATATTTGAGAATAGGTAAGAGCACATGGATCTTAGGCTGTTCATTTTATCTCCCTGTCCTGTAGTTTAGTTTTTGTACATTTCAGGCAGGATGGTGCACCACATGCTCAGCTGTTCCACTAAGAAGAATGTGAGCAGTGGTGCCTTGTTGATTTATACCTTCCATGTTGTCATTGTCATCTTCAGAGTTAATCATTCAAGGAAAATGAAAGAAAAAATAGGTTTTGATCATTAAGAGTAAAATCGAATTGAGATAAACATGAGTAAAATTCCCTTCCAAAATACTGTTGTGGATTTTTGTGCCCATGCCCTTAGTTGAGAATTTGTATCAGGAATTTAACTCTTTATAAACTGTCTTTTCCCTTTGTGTCATTCTTGTCCTGGTATTTGTTTTCTATCATTCATTCTCTCAAATATGCAGAAATCGTGATTTATATTTCCATTGTATGTGTTTTAACTTCTTTATTTTTCTAGAGTTGGTATGAGATTTTCCACTTTCTATGTTTGTGTTTTCCTATTTTAAAGTATTAATGATGACACATCCCAAACCCAATATTAATTTCCATTATCACCTTCCACTATCAATTTTCCAAAGAAAAGAAAATTACTAAAACTTTGGCCAATATTCACATTTATTAATTTAAGATAAATTGTCAGTTCATAAAACACTGGTGAAAATAAATAAAACTGTGAAAGAGAGTTTATTATAAAACTGGAAAGTATTTGGATAGCTGTGTAATGGACAAACACTCAGAGTTAAATATGTGTGGTCAGGACCCAACAGGAACCCAGAACCACAGTCCAGCAGCAGAGACGGGATCACAGGCTCCACTTCTTCTAATAAAAACTTTTACAAACAAAACTCATGACCTCACAGAGGAGATAAACACAAGATCCCCAGCATGGTGACACATTTGGTCCTTCTCATTATGGAATGATTGATGGCAGTGTTTCTGGCTATGGACTTGCTTCAGTGGGTAAAACACATGAGGTTCCACAATCTGGAGTCTATGTTTAGTGGGTGACAAGACAACAGAGCAGCAACTCACATATATGCTGTGAGGTGTGTGGACATCAGTAAGAGCAGGAACAGTAGAACAAAGGGAAGGGACAGAGGGACAGATGGGCAAGGCATTGAAAACCACTCCAGGAGGAGCCATGGGAACCTCATTCTCTGGAACACTCTGCACAGACTGAACAGCAGGATCAGCCCTGGAGGAGCCTGCCTGTCTTCAGCACAGCACAGAGACAGAGTGCTCTGCAAGCTCCAGGCTCCAGGGCAGGTGTGTGGGAGGAAAGAGGACTTGGAGCCTGTTCTGGACCAGTGGGTGTGGCATGGGGTCAGGACCTGGAGATCACACAGGGGACTCTGGTTGAGCAGAGGTGAAAGAAGGAGCCCCAGAGAGCCTGGGCAGTGGGAAGTGAGGACAGTGGGGCTGCACTGGGTTTAGCAGAGGATGCCAAGCCTGCTAGGGACCTGTGAAGATTGGGCACATCAGCAGAGCTGGGTGCTTCTTAGGGACAGGGGAGACACACTGGGTCACTGTCTCTGCCCACTGCCTTAGGGGCTACCAAATGAGAGTCTCAGCAGATCTACTGATTGACTGAACCAAATATTACTCCCCAAAGTTAATTAGTAATATAGACCAAACTAAGATTATGTGACTAATTTTATAAATCAGCCTTTAGCATACAGACTGTAAGAAGTATGCCTAAGATCCTCTTGTGTACTTCCTCCACTCCTTGCTTAGTCCAGATTTAATTTAAGAAGAATCAGGGTACCAACATCCCTGACACTGCCAAGCAACGAATACATAGTGTACTGAAAGTTTATGCCCGCCTGGTCCAGTCATTTAGAAGGGAGACCTCTCTTTATATTCAGATGTACTGCTGTATAATTATAGCTCAGAATATTGTTCAAAACTTTGATGATAGTTATTACAATAACTATTATTTTTCCTATATTGAAAATTTCATGTTGTCATACAATGGATAGAAATAACTCAGGACTTTGTACATCTATGAATCTAAGCATCTTGGATCTTGTTCACTGGAATTAGACATGAGGGTCAAAATTCCTGATGACCATGACTTACTTTATGAGTCATTGGACTTCATTTCATGCCCAAGCATTCTGTAATACACATGCTCTTGGCTACATTATTTCTTGCAGAATATTTTTCCAGTGGCTAAACTGTGGATTTAAAGTTAATTACCTTCCCTGACCTTCCTCCAAGGCATGTTGCTCAAGCACAGAGTGAAGAAACCCTTACTGGATAAGGCCTAGTACCTGTAAGTGTAGCATGTGTAGAAAGCTGTGTTCTCAATTTGAAAGTTACACGTAATACACACTGTGTAAGTATTATAGATGATCAGCCCAAGAAAAGTAAGGAAATTCTTGAACTCATTCCCAGTTCACTAAATCCCAAAAACCTCATATGAAGTATGAAGGTGGAATTGGATGAAATGTATGTGTCTAGCACATACAGGAGCCTGACTGTGTGTCCATCTCTTCCCTTCCTCCCACACTTTAATGTTGAACACATCAGGTCCAGAGAAATTCATGATATTAAAGTCACATCACTGCAGAGAGCAACACATGGATTTTGACAAGTTTTCTTCATCTCATTTTACATTTGAGATTCCTCATATTTTTTCTGGTTGTTTTTAGAGCTGCCCTTTTTTTCTTAAATATTAAGTATTTCCTTATGACAGGAAAACCACGACTCCCAAGTATCGCCCTTTGTGAAATCTAACCCAAGTCAACTCTGTTTATATCATCATTTCGAATCACCTTGTCTAAAGTTCTTGAGATTTTATTTTGGAAGATGTAGTTTTATACCTACAAGATTGCCTCCTGAAAGTTTATTGAATTCTTTAAAATGTTTAAGCCCTAAGACATGCTCACACTCAGCCAGGCTGAGCAACTAGGCTTGGATCTCACCAAGCTCTCCTGATCTGAGAAGTAAAGGCACCAGGAAGGAATGCTCAGGACACATTCAGTGCTCACTGCTGCCTCCTCTACCATCATCTCTATGCTGAATCACAGAGCTCTTCACCTCCTGCAGGTGTAGAGTGTGCTCACACACCTTCCTTCACTATTCCCTTGTTCAAGAGAAAGCAGAATTAGACATGTCACACTTACTTCCTCGGGTGGGAGAAAGGGATCAGGAAAAGATGATGCATCAGATGTGTGGAATCTTCTTCTCTCAATTCTTAAATGCCATTCTTTTTCCTCTAAATGATTCCTGATTCCCAAGTTCATAGGGAGAGGATCTGTGGTCATTTCACCTGAGTTTGCCGACATGGAAAACAACTCAACTCTAGCTTAGACTAATCAACGAACCCTTTCAACATTGTTCTGCTCTCTTTGTACCCAGAATTAATCTCTGGAGGGATGCAGACACTTATGCCAGAATGTGATTGGAGAACTCTGAAGGATGCTAGGTGATGATTTCTGAATTCCCTTCTCTGAGTAAGTTAGAGAACATGAATCAATTACGAGTGCTCAGTCGATATTAGAACAGCAATATTAGAAGAAGGAATAATACCTTCCACTGTCTTGTTAGTTCCCAGAGGAAAATTGGCAGATGTGACTAAACTAAATTATGCTATGAACAAATATCCTGATTCTGCCAAAGTTAAAAGTTGACTCACAGGTCATGTGATCACATTAGGATTTGGACTTAGAGACAATCTAGACTGCCAGCTTCACCTCTTATTTAGGAAACTGTTTGGAAAATCACAGAAGACTAATCGATGAAGTAATAAGGCTAACAGGACTGCCAAGTGTCTTTTGCAGGGGTGGGAATTAATGGACATAAGGATCTCTTATTATCTTATAAAAACTTATATTTATACACCTTGGAAGTGCATGTTATATTTTATTTGGGGTATTTATCTCTGATATGGAGTGTCCTATAAGAAGAAGAGAAGGCAGAATGTTGCTTAATTAGATAGGACTTTGTAAATACATTACCCATGCGATGGAAGTATGATGAAGTAAAAAATGTAATGAATGAGACCCCTTGCTTTAAATTTTATTTGGGGATCAGTTATAAATATAAAGAGATGCTCTGCCATAGCCATTCATCTTTTGTGGGCAACTTCTCTTTCTCACCCTTGTTCAGAGTCGTTCCCTTTGCATATGCCTGAACAACACCCACCAGCTGAACACCATGTCCAGTCTGCCAGCCTGTTAAGTCCATATGGAAGGAAGAAACAGGGCTAGAGAAGAGTGCTCACTGAGCAGATAGATCTGAGCTCAGATTTATGGACACCCATCTCTCTTTGCCCAATTTGAATGTGACAATATGTTGGAGCATATGCATGCCTTGATCAAGCTTCAACATCCTTTGATGTTCCTTTATATTACTTGACTTGGAAAAGGAAGATGTTGTTAGGAAAACAGGATCAAATCTCTTCCAACTAAATGTGTTCATGTTACTCTACCTGGGTCCAACTCAGCCTTGTTTCCAGTGACAGTGCAGGAGAGGTCCCTTCTCCAGCCTGAATCCACCCTCCTGCTTTTGCATGGAGCTCACCTCTTCTTTCCATCTCTCTTTTCCACATTCCTGTCAGCTTGCTAACCCTCATAAGTGTGTAAACATAAACTGTTCAGAGGACACAGAGGAAGTCACCATGTTTAACCAGAACACAGCCCTCACCAGGAACTAACCCTGCAAACCCATGATCCCGAGCTTCAGGAGTCAAAAAGAGCAGATTTATGTTCCTGAAAACTTAGTTTAAGACACCTTGTTGACACAGCTAGAATGCATTAAGGTACAGTCTCTGCCATTCTTGTCAGTTGCTGTCCTAGGAAAGAACCTGAAGGATGCTGAATTAAGCAGAGTTGCTGAGTGGAGGCCCTGTGCTCATTCCACAAAGTGGATAATGGAGGAAACCAGGAACCTGGTCCACTCTGAACCACCAAGTTCTTGGAGAACTCATGAATCTCTCAGAACTTATTTTTCTGGGGGGCACTGTGCCTTGTAATACCAGTAATATACTCATTGAAGTTCCTCTGACTTTCAATGCCTTCCTTTGTATTTTGACAAGCACACAAATAAAAGCAATCTTATGATACTGATCTAAGGCAGGACTGAAACACCAGAAGGAGAAAACACTACTGTCCCAAAGAACTGCTTCAGAAATGGCCCAGCAGTTTGTCTTCAACACTATATTTGTTTTTCTCAGCATGTTTTGATGGAACTGAAAAACAAGACCTTAAGACTAATTTTACAATGTAGCTGTGAGACTCACTTTTCCAAGATGGCCTGCTCCCACATGACTCCAAAGCATCCCTCTTCCCAATGAGCCCTTCCATCCACCTTTCCTTCTTTTTCAAAACATAACAGAGTCCACCAAACCTGTGCACAACATCATGCATTATAAACCTATTCTCTGTTCCCAGATAAAATGCCTTTTTGAAAGGTCCATCTCTCTCTTTTGTTTCTGTGATTGATTGATTACACATTGACTTTCCTCAAAGGTCAGAGAAAACGTGATTTTTGATTCCCATAACTGTTTTCTCTCAACAAATATGGAGAAATTTAAGGGTATAAGAAATGACTTTGTGAAATTCCTTAAAGTAGATCCTCTGACTCAAGAAGATATTAGAGTCCTGCCCAATGACATGTGACTGCACCCAGAAGCTCTTCCTCCCTTTATTACCTGACATCAAGAGGGGCCATGTAGAAGGAGGTGGCACTCAGAGGTCCTGAACTTGGGGACACTAGTCACATGTGGTCATGAACATTTGAAATGTTTGTACTATCAGTTGCTCTGTTCTACAACTCTAAAATACAAACAAGAGTTTCAACTTAGAATGCCACGAAAGTGTACAAGTACAATGATCACTTCACACAAAATACATAGAAATGAAAACATGTCAGTATCAGTACAAATATTATTACATTAGCAATATTATTAGAACATAAAAGATATGATATAGGATACTATAAGTAATATGTAATTAATTACATTGTCCATTTTGACATCTCTTGTATATTTTCAACTAAATAAATATATTAATCATTGCAGACGTTTGTATAAAATGATCCTTATATTGAAATTGATTTTATGTAAGTGTGTGATAAAAAACATTTAATTCCCTATGTGGATAACTACCATTAGCTTGTTCAACTCTGCTCTAGAGTGCTGAGTCTGCATGGAAGGAAATGCAGAGGAGCAGGGTCAGCCTTGCTCATGTCTTCCTCGAAGGAACATCCCACACATTCTTCTCATGGTGCCCAGGACCTCCTTGTTCCTCATGTTGTAGACTCTGGAGCACCATGGGGGTGAGGATGGTTTAGAAGACAGTGAGGCTCTTATCCTCTGCTGGCGAGCAGAGACTCCTGGGAGATATGTGTAGACAAAAGGTGCATAGTAAACAGTCACCACAGTCAAATGTTTGTAGCACGTGGTGAAGGCCTTTCTCCTTTCCTCTTTTCAACACATTTGGAAGACAGCAAAGAGGACCTGTTCTTAGGAGGCAGTTATGTCAAGGAAAGGAACAAGGAGAAACAGGCATGTGCTCAAAAACACCATGTACTCACAGGCCCAGGTGTCAACACAGGCCAGAGGCAACCTCACAGTAGAAGTGATCAGAGGCCCTATACCTACAGTAAGGAAGATGAAGGGTATAGGTTGTTTGTGACAGTGAGTTAATGGAGCCCAGTATCTAGGACCCCAGGGTCATCTTCACACGTCATTTTACTCATACAGATTGGATAGCAGAAGGGGTGGCAGATAGCCACAAAGCAGTCACAGGTCATGGAAGCCAGGAGTAAGCCTTTAGAAAATGCTATTGTTATGAAGAACAAGCTTTTCATTACACACTTCAGGAAGGAGATGTTCCTCTGTCCAGAGAGAAATTTGGACGCCATCTTGGGAACAGTGGTGGAGAACACAAGTCCATGAGGGAGAGCTGGCTGAGGAGAAAGTACATGGGGGTGTGGAGTCGGAGGTCCAAGAGGATGAGGGTGGTCATTCCTGAGTTCCAAAACAGGAAGAACAAATACAAAGATGATCAAGAAAAGAAGAAATAGGACAATTTGATTTTGGGGTAAACACACCAACAAAATAAAATCATTTGTAGTTGGGCTTCATTTCTCCATGAAAATGTACTGCTTTAATTTCCTTGAAAGAAAAACAAAAGTAGAAACTAATAGCTAAACAATAATTAAAACAGAAAAGTAGAATAAAAGGAATTGATTTTATTAATATTTAGGATGAATTATTTTTCCTTCAACACTGCAGCCTATGTTCAATTGATTTTAATTCCTGAATTAAATATTCCTGCCCAATTTGTCTGGTAACATCTCAGCAAATCGTAGACAGATGTAAGGTCTTAAGATAGAAACTCTACTACCACATGTGTAAAACTCAACATGGTAGCTGGAACCTTCCTTCCTGCTGACTCATGGCTGGACATTCCTCTGGACTGTTCACCAGTCTCAGCTCCTGAGGAGCCAGGTCCTGCTTCCCCTCCTCAACTCAGTGCTCAGGGTTACCACAGACCTGACTGTGTAACTCAGAATGTCCCTGAGTGCTTGACCCTGCATCCTCAGTGACCTCCCTGCTCCACATCTTCAATTCCTGCTCTTCCCTCCCTACAGGTGCTATTGCAGCTGAGGAATGAGGCATCTCCCAGGAGCGGTCTGCTCACCTTCGCAACAGAAGCTTCTCTGCTGGTCCTTAAAGTGGGTACATTCCAAAGAGAATTGTTCTTGACCTGTGAAGTTATCATGTGTCCTATGTGATCCACCCTAAATATAATGTGCCCAAGGATAGTCTCTTATTCCCAATGAGATTTACATTGTTCAATCCTCACAATCTCAAAGCCAAACACATAGATTTTTACATAAATTTTTCTTTTCTTCATAGAAGCAAAATCCACATGATAAACATGAAATAGTGTGCAAAGTTTTCACCCTATTTTTCACAACGGCCATCTAGGAGCACGATGATAATGCAAATATAACATAGGTATGAAAAACAGCATCACATTCAGATATTCTTCCTGTCTATAAAAAAGGCTTGGAGATACCCAATCTTCTGTGAATCGTTCTGATCACTTCATAAATCACAATCTGCCTACACCCTTTTCTTTAGATTTAGGTCTTTATTTCCTCTTTATCCATAAATTACCAGTAGAATTCATTGATAGGAATATTACAATTTTCAAATATGATTTTGCTTAGGATCAGGTTTTGAGCCTGTGTTCCCACTTCACATTTTTAGTCCTAGGACAGGGTTTATTAGAAGCTTTACTTTGTGGACAAGGAGTCATTCAGTTTCGGTAACTATGAGTCTCCTCATAAGTTCACACCTAATTCCATACTTTAGTTGGTCTGAACCTTGGGGAGGATGCTCATTTTCCTTCCTGTTCTGTGTTTAAATTCCTATGTGCAGGCAGGAGCCGACTCTGGTGCTTAGCTGCTCACCTTGGAAGGAACCTGAGAAGAGGGGACATCATGATGGTCACTTACACAGGTGTGCACTTGCCCTGTTCAGAGATATTTATTTAAGCAGAGCAACATTAATTAAATGTGAAGCATTCAGAGGAAAGAAGTCAAAATGAGAAACCAAAAGTTAACTTTCCCTTCCATGAGGAGGAAGTGAAAAACAACAATGTAGGTCAGCAAAGGGAGGAACTAACTTAAGGGAAAAGCCAACCAAAGGAGAAACCAAGTCAAGTTAAAAACCAAAAATAAGATCAAATGACTTGGAATACAAATCATATCTCAATAAGAACCCTGAATGTTAATGGTGTAAACTCAATAAATCAGAAGACATAGACTGGCAGATTTTATTAAAAAGAAAGACCCAAAAACATGCTGCCTTCAAGAGACTCATCTCATAGAAAATGACATTCACAGACTAAAGGTGAAAGGATGTGGAAAAACCATCCACACACACAGGCACAGTAAAATAGTGGGAATTTCCATCCTTCTACCACGTAATGTGAACTTCAAGCAAAACTTACTCAGAAGGAATAAAGAAGGTCATTTCATACTGCTACAGGAACCATAAATCAGGAAGACATAATGATCATAAATATTTATGCCCCAAACAACAGTGCATCCATGTACATCAAACAAATCCTTCTCAATTCCAGGAATCAAATAGACCACAACATAATAATTCTGGGTGACTTCAACACACTGATATCACCACTGGATAGTTCTTCCAAGCAAAAGCTAAACAAAGAAATCATAGAACTCTATATCACTGTCAATAACTTAGACTTAACAGACATATACAGAATACTACACCAAACAATGAGCGAATACACTTTCTTTTCAGTAGCACATAAATCCTTCTCTAAAATAGACCAAGAAGCAGTCCTTAGTAAATGCTAAAAAACTGGAGATAATACCTTGTATTCTATTAGACCATAATGCAGTGAAAATTAGAAATCTATTATAAAAAATAAAACAGATACTACTCCAACACCTGGAGACTAAATAATATGCTATTGAATGAAGCATGAATAACAGAAAACATCAGAGAGGAGATTAAAAATAAGGTCTCATAGGTAAAGGAGAATGATGATACAACATATCAAACTCTCTGGGACACTATGAAAGCAGTACTAAGAAGAAAATTCATTGCATGGAGTGCATTCAATAAAAGAATAAAAAGTAAACAATTAAATGACCTAACATTACATCTCAAAGCCCTAGAAACAGAAGAACAGAACAACAACAAAAGTAGTAGAAGACAGGAAATAATTAAAATGAGAGCTGAAATCAATGAGATTGAAACAAAACAATTTTAAAAATTCACAGAATCAAAGAATTTATACTTCTTTGAAAAAGTAAACAAAATAGATAAACTCTTAGTCACACTAACAAAGAGGAGAGAGAAAACTCAAATTACCAGAATTCGTGATGAAAAAGGAAATATTGTGACAGCTACTATTGAAATACAAAACTTAATTAGAATCTACTTTGAAAATCTACGCTCCAACAAAGTAGAAAATCTTAAAGACATCAACAAATTTCTAGAGACATAGGATCTTTCCAAACTGAACCAGGAGGACATACACAATTTTACTAGAACAATTTCAAACAATGAAACAGAAGAAACCATCAAAAGCCTACCAGCCAAGAAAAGCCCAGGATCTGACAGATTGTCAGCTGAGCTCTACAAGACCATCAATGAAGAACTTATACCAATACTCCTCAAAGTATTACATGAACTTGAAAAGGAGGGAACCCTTCCAAATTCATTTTATGAAATTCCAATGACTCTGATACCAAAACCAGACAAAGATGCATCAAGGAAAAAAAAAAAAAAAACTCTAGACCAATAGGTCTAATGAAGGTAGATGTAAAAATCCTTAAAAAATTCTAGCCAATCACATACAAACAATGATGGACCAAGATCAAGTGGGGCTCATACCAGGGATGCAACGCTAGTTCAACATCTGGAAATCAAAAAATGTAATTCATCACATCAATAGACATGTAGTTAAGAGTCATATGATTTTTTCAATAGATAAAGAGAAAGCATTTGACAAAAATAGAATAACCCTTCATGCTGAACTCAAGAGAAAAAAAAGATAGCAAGACTATACCTCAACATTGTAAAGGCTATCTATGCTAAACCCATGACCAACATCATTCTTGATACAGAAAAACTGAAAACATTCCCTTTAAAACAGGGATATCCTATTTCAGCACTTACATTCAACATCATTCTTGAAATACTAACTGGAGCAATAAGACAGACCAAAGAAATTAAAGAGATATGAATATTAAAAGAAGAACTAAAACTGTCACTATTTGCTGATGACATGATTCTATATTTAGAGGATTCAAAAAAATTCCACCAGAAATCTTCTAGACCTAATAAATGAATTCAGCAAAATGACAGGATATAAAATCAAATTACATAAATCTAATGCATTTCTATTCATAAGCGATGAATCACCTGAAAGAGAAATTATGAAAACAATTCCATTCATAGTAGCCTCAAAAAAAATATGGTGAATCAATGTAAGAAAAGAGGTAGAATGCCTCTACAGTAAAAAGTACAAAACATTAAAGAAAGAAATTGAGGAAGACTTAAGAAAGTGAAAAGATGTCCTCTGTTCTTGGACAGGCAGAATTAAATTGATTGAAATGGTCATACTTCCAAAAGCTCTATACAGATACACAATTCCAGTGAAAATCCCAATGACATTCCTCATAGAAATAGAGAGGGCTATCATGAAATTCATCTGGAAAAACAAAAGACCCAGAATAGACAATGCACTCTTGGGCAGAAAGAGTGATGCAGGAGGTATCACAATACCAAACTTAAACTCTACTATAGAGCGATAGTAATAAAAAAAAACACATGGTATTGGCACCAAAGTGAACAGGTAGATCAATGGTACAGGATAGAAGACACAGAGACTTACCCACATAAGTACTCTTATCTCATACTAGACAAAAACATACAATGGAGAAAAGATAGCCTCTTCAAGAAATGGTGCTGGCAAAACTGGAAATCCATATGCAGTACAATAAATTTAAACCCCTACCTCTCACCCTGTACAAAATTCAACCAAAAATGAATCAGGATCTAGAAATTATACTGGTGACCTTTCATCAAATACAAGAAAAAGTAGGCCCGAATCTTCATCATGTTGGTGTAGGAACAGACTTCCTTAACAAGACCTCCAGAGCACAAGAAATAAAAGTGAGAAACAATAAATGGGATGGATTCAAACTAAAAAGCTTTATCTCATCAAAGGAAACAATCAGTAATGTGAAAAGAGAGCTTACACAGTGGGAGAAAATCTTTTTCACACACACTTTAGACAGAACACTGATCTCCCAAATTTATAAAGATTTAAAAAACTTAACACCAAAACTACAAAGAACCCAATCTATAAATGGGGTAAGAACTTGGCAGACACTTCACAGTAGAAGATATACAGGTGATCAACAAATATATGAAAGTATTCAACATCTCTAGTAATTAGAGAAATGCAAATTAAAATCACCATAAGATATCTAACTATAATTAGAATGGCAATTTCAAGAACACAAACAATAATAAGTGTTGGTGTGGATTTGGGGAAAAAGGCACACTCAAACATTCTTGGTGAAGTTGGCAAATGGTTGCACTCACTCTGGAAAGCAATATGGAGATTCCTCAACAAACTGGGAATGGACCCACCATTTGACAACAGCTGTCCCACTCCCTGTTGTATACCCACAGGACTTAAAATCAGCATACAATAGTGATGTAACCACATCAATGTTCATAGTTGCTCAATTCACAATAGATAGAATGTGAAACCAACCTAGATGCCCTTCAGCATATGAAAGGATAAAGAAACTGTGGAATATATACATAATGATGTATTACTCAGACATAAAGAAGAATAAAAATATGGCATTTGTTGGTAAATGGAGGAGTTGGAGAATATTGTGCTAAGTGAAAAAAGCCAAGTCCATAAAACCAAAGACGAAATATTTTCTCTGATAAGTGGATGATGATACATAATGGAGGAGGTGGCAGGGGTGGGGAAGAGAAGAATGAAAGAACATTAGATGGTGTAGAAGAAAATGGGCAGGGAAAGGGGAGGGGAAGGAAAGATAGTAGACTGAGACAGACACCATTACCTATGTACATGTATGATTACATGAATGGTGTGAATCTACATCATGTACAACAATAGAAATGAAAAGTTGTACCCCATTTGTGTACAATGAATCAAAATGCAGTCTGTAAAAGTAAAAATTTTTAAAAAATCAGTAATATGAAATTCGTCCAGTCTGCCAGGCTAAGCAAATATGTCCTGTTGCTGAGGACAGCCCTAGATGTCATCCAGTTTGCCAGAGAGAAGAAACCAAAGACACCAGGAAGGCATCCTCAGACATATTCAGTGCTCACTGCTCATTCCTCTAGTATCTAGTATGTTTTATGCTGAAAATAAAAAGAAGGTTGGCACAAAAGCAGCAGGATTAGGAAGCTCTACTCACTGTAAATTGTCAGCACAGGTTATTTCAGTTATCCAACAGATCACTGACATGGTACTGAGTTTACAAAATCATATGGAATTCCTGACTTATGTTGTCCTGCAAAACTCATTAGGAAAGAGTACCATTTCTATGTAAACCACCAGAAGTGGTAAGAGACAGGGTTAAATGGCTCCATGGAAACCAGGAATATGGAGGGCAGGTCTGGCTCTGGAGCTCTTTCAGATCTGCAACTGTGAGAATCACTATAGTAAGTTCAAAGATGTTACCTCTATAAACATTTCTTTTGATGAGGAATTTATCCCACAGCCTAGGTATTAAATCCCTATGTTTTATTATCTGGACCCACTCAAGTACAATATAATGCCTCACAAAATATATGTTATGGTACAGAGAAGAACTATATGCTACAACAGTGGTCAATTGACATGTATGGCAAAGTCCAGCACAAACTGTTATGATCCTCCAAAGGCCAGTAGCCACCTGGCGCCCTGGATACTTAGAAGCACCATGGCGGGAGACCCCTTCAGTAGCATTCATGCAGGACCTGCTGGGACACGGGAAACCCTGCCCTACACACTTTTTTCTGGTGGCTTATAGATGACGTTGTCATCTTGGTTGGCATATTCCCTCTGCACCCGCTGCAATGGTGGCATCACATCTGCAGGCACAAACTACTCAGGACCTTCAATGAGTCCAAAAGAACTTTACAGAGGCCTGACAAACTCAAGTACATATTGACCAGGAAAGTTTGAGCAAATGTTGAAAAGTAAAAGATTCTATGGTATGGCTAGGAGAATGAACACAGAAACTTCACTGCCATTATACCATCACCCAGTTTTGTGTTACTAGAGTTCCACATAATGATAAAACTGAGTTTCGATGACAAATGTGGTAATCACTGAAGGAGGCTTGATCCTTTTCACAATGCTTCTTGGGATGTGTTGAAATTACTATCTCAGGTTTTGGCCATGGCTAATGCAAAATCCACTGCTTTAATAATGAAGAGATTTGGGGAAGTTTGGTTCAAGGGATTTCCTATCCCTTTTAAGAACTGTTCTACACACATGACTGGTTTACTAGGTAAAACTCTACTGGAAATTTTGTTGCTCTTCTTGTTTTGCATACCCTGTTAAGTAGGATGAAGACAATTAAACTATCAGAAAAATATGATTTCAAAGTTCATCATGCTTGCTGCTCTGCTTCAAAGGACCCAGAAGGCTGAGTTCATGGAAAGTGCACCCTGAATTTGAGTGGGGCTTGATGGCCTTTATTAAGGAAAAATAGAGTCCAAATATATTACCAGCTATCTACTCTAGGTGTATGTTTCCTGGCATTTTAAAGAACATATACTGTTTGACACTGGAAAACTGTTCCCTAGTAGTAGAAAATCAGTTATTCATTATATTTTCATGATAACCTTTCGTCTTCCTATTCTTAATTTTGTACCAAAACAGTTTCATAGGGAAGTGACAGGCCCAGGTTAAATTGCCTGCTCGGAAACATTGTGGGCATCCCCTATGATGACCTCCAGGCCCCCACCCAATATGCCCCTCACCCACCTCAGCCATGGGATCTCTGTGTTCTGATCCTGAGCTCTTAGAGGAGGGTTATCTCCACTTCATACTTCTCAGAAGGAAGCAGCCAGGTCTGCTACCAATGTCCCAATTCATTCTTTCCTCTCAGAGTCTGGACAAAAGGATATGAAAAGTAAAAAGCCCAAGAGACAGAGTGACCCAGGAGGAGGGAGGGGGAAGGGAAGAAGAAAAGCATTTTTCTTTTCCTAGTAAATTCCTGGGGAAAGAATGCAACATTCTCCATTTCCCAGTGATGATGAATCCTACAAGGGGAAGAAAATCAATAACAATAAGTCCCAGATAAGCAATGAGCTCTGGGTTCTAAACTTGAACACTGAGTTTTTCCTTCCTCACTGACAAAAGCAGCACGTTCTGATCAAGTCTCTAATGATTAAGTCACCCTCATTATAACCCAGAAAACAAAATCTCCCTTGTAAAGAGTGGCCATTTCCTGTTTTTTTTTTTGTTGTTGTTGTTCTTGTTTTTTTTTTTGGAAACCAGGGCTTGAACTCAGGTGCACATGGCCACTGAGCCACATCCCCAGCCCTATTATGTACTTTATTTAGACAGAGTCTCACTGAGTTGCTTAGCACCACAATTTTGCTTAGGCTGGCTTGGAAGTCCCTCACCTGCCTCCGTCCCCCAAGTTGCTAGGATAATAGGCATGTGTCACTGCCCCAGAAATTGAAGCCATTTTATACCCCAAAATGAGCCCCTTGAATGCCTGATTGACTCTGCAGCTGCATAAACAGCATTACTGATCTGTGAGGTCTGCTCCCATTTCAGTTACTTTGTGCTCCTTTAGTCAGTTTTTTCACTGATGTGACTAAACCATCTGATGAGCACATTTATAGAGGAGGAAATGTTAATTTAGGACTCTTGGTTTCACAGGTCTTAGTGCATAGAAGGCCAACTCCATTCCTCAGGACTGTAGGTGAGGCAGAACATCATGGCAAAAGAGTGTAGCAGAGGGAAGCAGCTTGCATCAGCAAGAAGCAAAGAGAAAGTATTTCCACTCTCTAGATATAAATATATATCCCAAAATCATGCCCCAATTTCAATCTCCTCCTGACACACCCTACCAGGCGAGTTACCACTCAGTTAATCCCTTTCATGGATTAAATCACTCATTGGGTTAAGCTTCTTACCGCACAATCATTTCTCTTCTGAATCTTCTTGCATTGTTACACACATGAGTTTTTGGGGACACCTCAAATTGAAACCATAACAGAGTTTAGAGACCGGGCCCCATGTGATCATGGAACACATGAAATATGAAAAGTACAGTTTGCTAAAATTCACATAAAACTGTACAAAATTAGAATGAAAACAAGGTATAGAAGCACAGTCAGGAATCTTTTCAAATATGTAGATATGATAAATGTCAACATCAGTACAAATATTATTATATTAGTATTATAATATTTCAAAGATATACACCAACAGTGCAGAATAACACTAATTTGTAATACTAGAATTATTTATAACATTTTGAATCTAACAATTTTAATAAATATTATAGTTCTACATAGCAATAAATATCATTTGATTAATTTTACTGATAAATATATCTCTAAAATTCTAATTACACACATAGATCCTATTATAATCCTATTGGACAGGGCTCCTCTAGAGTGTTCTACTCAACATGGAAAGAAACCACACAGAAGAGCAGGGACATACATGCTCATGTCTTCCTGGAGGAGAACATCCCACACACTCTTCCCATGGCGCCCAGGACCTCCTTGTTCCTCAGGCTATAGATGATGGGGTTGAGCATGGGGGTGAGGATGGTGTAGAAGACAGCCAGGCTCTTATCCTCTGTTGGTGAGCGGAGACTCCTGGGCCGGAGATACGTGTAGACAAAAGGTGCATAGTAAAAGGTCACCACTGTCAAATGTGTGGAGCATGTGGTGAAAGCCTTCTGCCTTCCCTCTTTTGAGCGCATGCAGAAGACAGCAAACAAGACCCGTCCATAGGAGGCAGTGATCCCAATGAAAGGGAGGAGGAGAAACACAATTGTGCTCCCAAAAACTGAGTACTCATAGACCCAGGTGTCCATACAGACCAAAGGCAACAAGGTTGGAATCTCACAGAAAAAATGATTGATGGCCCTGGACCTGCAGTAAGGAAGATGAAGAGTAGAGATGGTGTACCCCAGAGAGTGAATGGAGCCCAGTGTCCATGTTCCAATGATCATCTTCACACACCTGCTTTTACTCATGTGGATGGGATAGTGGAGGGGGTGGCAGATGGCCACAAAACGGTCATAGGCCATGGAGGCCAGGAGTAAGCCCTCAGAACATGCAATGGTTACAAAGAAGAACATTTGCACACCACAGCCCAGGAAGGAGATGCTCTTCTGTCCAGAGAGGAAGTTGATGGCCATCTTGGGCACTGTGGTGGAGATGTACATCAGGTCCATGAGGGAGAGCTGGCTGAGGAGAAAGTACATGGGTGTATGGAGCCGGGGGTCCAAGAATATGAGGACAGTCATTCCTGAGTTTCCCAAACAGGCGAGGACAAACACAAAGATGATCAGGAGCAAGAGAAGTAGGCCAGTTTGGTTTTGGGGTAACAACCCCAACAAAATGAAATCATTTAAAGTTTGGTTCCATTTCTCCATGAAAATGTACTGTTTTAATTTTTTGAAAACAATAATCAAATAAAAACTAAGAACTAAACCTGAAATAAAACAGAAAATGACAATAAAAATGAATTGCTTTCATTCATTTTTTTTAGGATGAATTAATTCTCCTTCAACATTATAGCCTTCATTCAGTTGTTTGTTAGACCTGAATTGAATGTTCCTGCCCCTGTTCTCTTTGTATCCATCTTAGCAGGTGGTAGACACAAACATGGTTTTGCAATGCAAATTCTATTAGAGGCACAGCAAACCCAGTGAGGTAGCTGGAGCCTTCCTCCCTGCTGAGTCCTGGCAGGACTTTCCTCAAGACTATGCAGCAGTCTCATCTCCTGAGGAGCCAGGGTCCTGTTTCCCCATGTCAGCTAAGCACTGCTGTTTACCACAGACCTGGTTGTGTGACTCAGAAAGTCCCTGTGAGCTTGAACCTGTATCCTCAGTGACCTGCCTGCTCCACATTTTCATTTCCTGTTCTTCCTTCCCCACAGGCACTACCTGAGCTGAGGAACCAGGTCTTCTCCCAGGAGCTGTGCTCCTAGAAAGAAATTCCACAGTTCATTCTAAAAGTGGGTCACCATTCAAAACATTGTTTTTTAATGTAATTGTGTCATATGTCCTTAAAAATCCAACCAAATTATAGTATACTCTTTGGACTTTGTATAGTCTCCCTTCCCTAAAGAGGTTTCTATTTTCTGATGTCCTACAAATTCAAAATCAAACACATAGACATCTATTCACATTTTTATTTTTGTCCTATAAGAAAAGAACACATAAGAAAAGTGCCAGATCAAATAATGTGCAACATAGTTTTCACCCTGTTCCTCAGATCAGCAGTTAGAACTAGCACGGTAATGGAAACATAGCTTTGGTGTAGATGAGGGGACACACACACTCAATCTTATTTCCATAGAAATCTTTAGATGCCTCAACTCACTTAACCATTCTTACATCTTTCACTACAATTTAAACAGCCCAAATTCTGTAAGTTTAAGCATTCGTGTGTTCATTTTACAAATACTAAAAGTGTAATTCACTGATGTAAAGAATAACAGTTTAAAATTGATTTATGCGGGCTGTCAGACCATGATCCTGTCTACTTCCTATTTTTAATCATTTAGTAATCATCTGGAAAATGCTTTACTCGGCATACAACAGTTCATTCAACTCAGTTTGTAGCAGTCTTGGTGTCCTCGTGCCTTGTTCCATATTTGAGAGTAGGTAAGAGCACATGGATCTTAGGTTGTTCATTTTATCTCCCTGTCCTGTAGTTTACTTTTTGTACATTTCAGGCAGGATGGTGCACCACATGCTCAGCTGTTCCACTAGGAAGAATGTGAGCAGTGGTGCCTTGTTGATTTATACCTTCCATGTTGTCATTGTCATCTTCAGAGTTAATCATTCAAGGAAAATGAAAGAAAAAAAAGGTTTTGATCATTAAGAGTAAAATCAAATTGAGATAAACATGAGTAAAATTCCCTTCCAAAATACTGTTGTGGATTTTTGTGCCCATGCCCTTAGTTGAGTTTGTATCAGGAATTTAACTCTTTATAAACTGTCTTTTCCCTTTGTGTCATTCCTGTCCTGGTATTCATTTTCTATCATTCATTCTCTCAAATATGCAGAAATCGTGATTTATATTTCCATTGTATGTGTTTTAACTTCTTTATTTTTCTAGAGTTGGTATGAGATTTTCCACTTTCTATGTTTGTGCTTTCCTATCTTAAAAAATTACTGATGACACATCCCAACCCCAATATTAATTTGTATTGTCTCCTTACATTATCAATTTACCAAAGGAAAGAAAAGTTATTAAGAATTTGTTGTCAATATTCACATTTAATATTTTAAAATAAGTTGTCATTTAATAAAACTCTGGTGAAAATAAATAAAAGAGTGAAAGAGAGTTTATTATAAAAACTAGAAATTATTTGCATAACTGTGTAATGGACAAACACTCAGAGTTAAATATGTGTGGTCAGGACCCAACAGGAACCCAGAACCACAGCCCAGCAAGCAGAGATGGGATCACAGGTTTTGCTACTTCTTACAACTTTCACAAACAAAACTCATGACCTCACAGATAAGATAAACACAAGATCCCCAGCATGGTGACACATTTGGTCCTTCTCATTATGGAATGATTGATGGCAGTGTTCCTGGCTATGGACTTGCTTCAGTGGGTAAAACACATGAGGTTCCACAATCTGAAGTTTATGTTTAGTGGGTGACAAGACAACAGAGCAGCAGCTCACATATGTGCTGTGAGGTGTGTGGACATCAGTAAGAGCAGGCACAGGAGAGCAGGGGGAAGCACAGAGGGACAGCTGGGCAGGGCACTGAAACCACTCCAGGAGGTGCCATGGAAGCCTCAGTCTCTGGAACACTGTGTACAGACTGAGCAGCAGGACCAGCCCTGGAGGAGCCTGCCTGTCCTCAGCACAGCACAGAGACAGAGTGCTCTGCAAGCTCCAGGATCCAGAGCAGGTGTGTGGGACGAAAGAGGACTTGGAAACTGTTCTGGACCAGGTGAGAGGCCAGTGGGTGTGCATGGGTCATGTTCCTGGAGATCACACAGGGACACTGGTTGAGCAGAGGTGAGAGGAGGAGCCTCTTCACAGCCTGTGAAGTGGGCAGGGAGGACAGTGGGGCTTCCCTGGGTTTAGCAGAGAATGCCAAGGCTGATAGAGACCCCTGATGACCAGGCACATCAGCAGAGCTGGGTGCTGCTAAGGGACAGGGGTGACCCACTGAATCCTCTCTCTCTGACCCCTCCCTCATGGGCTACTGTATAGGAGGCTCAGCAGATCTGCTGATAGACTGATCCAAATATTACCCCCAAAGTTAATTAGTAATATAAACCAAACTAAGATAATGTGACTAATTTTATGAATCAGCCTTTAGCATACAGACTGTAAGAAGTATGCCCGAGATCCTCTTGTGTACTTCCTCCACTCCTTGATTAGTCCAGGTTTAATTTAAGAAGAAGCAAGGTACCAACATCCCTGACACTGCCAAGCAACGAATACATAGTGAATTGAAAGTTTATGCCCACTTGGGCCAGTCATTTAGAAGAGAGACCTCTCTTTACATTTAGATTTAGATTTACTGCTGTATAATTATAATTCAGAATATTATTGAAAACTTTGATGGTAGTTACTACAATAATTATCATTTTTTCCTAAATTGAAACTTCCATGTTGTCAGAAAATTGATAGAAATAGATCAGGACTTTGTACATCTATGAATCTAAGCTTCTATCATCTTGATCACTGGAATTAGACATGAGGGTCAAAATCCACTCATGACCATGATTTATTTTATTAGGTATCAGACTTCATTTCATGCCCAAGAATTCTGTAATTCTCCTGGCTACATTATATCCTGAAGAATATTTTTCCAGTGGTTAAAACATGGGTTGAAAGTTAATTACCTTCCCTAATCTTCCTCCAAGGCATGTTGCTCAAGCACAGAGTGTAGAAATACTCAGTGGATAGGGCCTAATACATGTAAGTGTAGCAAGTGTAGAAAGCTGAGTTCTTCATTTTCAAGTTACACATAATGCACACTTTGTAAGTATTATAGATGATCAGCCCAAGAAAAGTAAGGAAAATTTTCAACTCAGTCCCAGCTCACTCAATCCCAAGAACCTCATATGAAGTATGAAGATGGCATTGGATGAAATGTGTGTGTGTCTAGCACATACAGGAGCCTGACTGTGTGTCCATCTCTTCCCTTCCTCCCACACTTTAATATTGAAGACATCAGATCCAGAGAAATTCATGATCTCAAAGTCGCATTACTGCAGAGAGCAACACATGGATTTTGACAGGTTTTCTTCGTCTCATTTTACATTTGAGTTTCCTCATAATTTTTCTTGTTGTTTTTAGAGCTGCCCTTTTCTTCTGAAATATTATTTCCTTATGATAGGAAAACCACGTCTCCCAAATATCGCCCTTTGTGAAATCTAACACAAGTCAACTCTGTTTATATCATCATTTCGAATCACCTTGTCTAAAGTTCTTGAGATTTTATTTTGGAAGATGTAGTTTTATACCTACAAGATTGCCTCCTGAAAGTTTATTGAATTCTTTAAAATGTTTAAGCCCTAAGACATGCTCACACTCAGCCAGGCTGAGCAACTAGGCTTGGATCTCACCAAGCTCTCCTGATCTGAGAAGTAAAGGCACCAGGAAGGAATGCTCAGGACACATTCAGTGCTCACTGCTGCCTCCTCTACCATCATCTCTATGCTGAATCACAGAGCTCTTCACCTCCTGCAGGTGTAGAGTGTGCTCACATACCTTCCTTCACTATTCCCTTGTTCAAGAGAAAACAGAATTAGACATGTCACACTTACTTCCTCGGGTGGGAGAAAGGGGTCAGGAAAAGATGATGCATCAGATGTGTGGAATCTTCTTCTCTCAATTCTAAAATGCTATTCTTTTTCCTCTAATTGATTCCCAATTCCCAAGATCATAGGGAGAGTATCTGTGGTCATTTTACCTGAGTTTGCCGACATGGAAAACAACTCAACCTCTAGCTTAGACTAATCAACGAACCCTTTCAACATTGTTCTGCTCTCTTTGTACCCAGAATTAATCTCTGGAGGGATGCAGACACTTATGCCAGAATGTGATTGGAGAACTCTGAAGGATGCTAGGTGATGATTTATGAATTCCCCTCTCTGCGTAAGTTTGAGAACATGAATCAATTATGGGTGCTCAGTCAATATTAGAACAGCAATATTAGAAGAAGGAATAATACCCTCCACTGACTTGTCAGTTCCCAGAGGAAAATTGGCAGATGTGACTAAATTAAATATGCTATGAACAAATATCCTGATTCTGTCAAAGTGAACAGTTGACTTACAGGTTCAGGGATCACATTAGGATTTGGAATTAGAGACAATCCAGACTGCCAACTTCACTCTTATTTAGGAAACTAAGTTTGGAAAATCACAGAAGACTTATGGAAGAAGTAACAAGCTAACTTGACTGCCAAGTGTATTTTGCAGGGGTGGGAATAATTGGACATGGGGATCTCTCATTACCTTATAAAAACTCAGATTTGTAAATCTGGGAAGTGCATGTTTCACTTTATTTGGGGTATTTATCTCTGATATGGAGTGTCCTATAAGAAGAAGAGATGGCAGAATATTGTTTAATGAGAGAGGACTTTGTATTACATTACTCATGTGATGGAATTATGATGAAGTACAAAATGTAGTGAATGAGACCCCTTGCTTTAAATTTCATTCAGGGATCAGTTTTTTTTTTTTTTTTTTTTTTTTTATTTATTTCTTTTTTCTTTTACGTTTACATAGGGTAATGATGTTTATTATATTTTTCCCCTCCCCCCCACCCCTCCCACCCCTCCCACCCCTCCCACCCCTCTTTTCCCTCTACACAGTCCTTCTTTCCTTCATTCTTACTGCTCTCCTTAGCCTAACTCTAAACCTAACCCTAAACCTAATGCTAGCCCGTCCCACCCCCCATTATATGTCCTCATCCGCTTATCAGCGAGATCATTCGTCCTTTAGTTTTTTGAGATTGGCTTATCTCACTTAGCATGATATTCTCCAATTTCGACCATTTGCCTACAAATGCCATAATTTTATCATTCTTCATTGCGGAGTAATATTCCATTGTATAAATATGCCACAGTTTCTTTATCCATTCATCAACTGAAGGGCATCTAGGTTGGTTCCACAATCTGGCTATGGTGAATTGAGCAGCAATGAACATTGATGTGACTGTATCTCTGTAGTATGCTGCTTTTAAGTCCTTTGGGTATAGGCCAAGGAGTGGGATAGCTGGGTCAAATGGTGTTTCCATTCCAAGCTTTCTGAGGAATCTCCACACTGCTTTCCAGAGTGGTTGCACTAATTTGCAACCCCACCAGCAATGTATGAGTGTTCCTTTTTCACCACATCCTCGCCAACACCTATTGTTGCTTGTATTCTTGATAATCGCCATTCTAATTGGGGTGAGATGAAATCTTAGGGTAGTTTTGATTTGCATTTCCCTTATTACTAGGGATGTTGAACATTTTTTCATATATCTGGTGATTACTTGTACATCTTCTTCTGTGAAGTGTCTGTTCATTTCCTTAGCCCATTTGTTGATTGGATTATTTGTATTCTTGGTGTAGAGTTTTTTGAGTTCTTTATAGATTCTGGAAATTAGCGCTCTATCTGAGGTATGGTTGGCAAAGATATTCTCCCACTCTGTAGGCTCTCTCTTCACATTTCTGATAGTTTCCTTTGCTGACAGAAAGCTTTTTAGTTTGAATCTATCCCAGTTGTTTATTCTTGCTTTTATTTCTTGTGCTATGGGAGTCCTGTTAAGGAAATCTGATCCTGAGCCAACAAGTTGAAGATTTGGACCTACTTTTTCTTCTATAAGATGCAGGGTCTCTGGTCTGATTCCGAGGTCCTTGATCCATTTTGAGTTGAGTTTTGTGTAGGGTGAGAGATAGGGGTTTAGTTTCATTCTATTGCATATAGTTTTCCAGTTTTCCCAGCACCATTTGTTGAAGAGGCTATCTTTTCTCCATTGCATATTGTTGGAACCTTTGTCTAGTATGAGAAAATTGTATTTATTTGGGTTTGTGTCCATGTCCTCTATTCTGTACCATTGATCTACCTGTCTATTTTGGTACCAATACCATGCCGTTTTTGTTACTATTGCTTTGTAGTAGAGTTGAAGATCTGGTATTGCAATACCCCCTGCTTTGCTCTTGCTACTGAGGATTGCTTTAGCTATTCTAGGTTTTTTATTCTTCCAGATGAATTTCATAATTGCTTGCTCTATTTCTGCGAGGTACATCATTGGGATTTTAATTGGAATTGCATTGAATCTGTATAGAACTTTAGGTAGTATAGCCATTTTGACGATATTAATTCTGCCTATCCAGGAACATGGGAGATCTTTCCATTTTCTAAGGTTTTCTTGAATTTCTTTCTTTAGTGTTCTGTAGTTCTCATTGTAGAGGTCTTTCACCTCTTTTGTGAGATTGATTCCCAAGTATTTTATTTTCTTCGATGCTATTGTGAATGGGGTAGTTTTCCTAATTTCTCTTTCTGAAGATTCATCACTTATGTATAAAAATGCATTGGATTTATGAGCATTGATCTTGTAACCTACTACTTTACTGAATTCACTTATGAGTTCTAAAAGTTTTCTGGTGGAATTTCCAGGTTCCTCTAAATATATAATCATGTCATCAGTGAACAGGGATAGTTTGAGTTCTTCTTTTCCTATTCGTATCCCTTTAATTTCTTTGGTTTGTCTGATTGCTCTGGCTAGAGTCTCAAGGACGATGTTGAATAGAAGCGGTGAAAGAGGGCATCCCTGCCTTGTTCCAGTTTTTAGGGGGAACGCTTTCAGTTTTTCACCATTTAGAATGATATTAGCCATGGGCTTAGCGTAGATGGCCTTTATAATGTTTAGGAATGTTCCCATTACCCCAATTTTTTCTAGTGTTTTGAGCATGAAGGGATGCTGTATTTTATCAAATGCTTTTTCTGCATCTATTGAAATAATCATGTGATTCTTAACTTTAAGTCTGTTGATATGGTGAATGACATTTATTGATTTCCGAATGTTGAACCAACCTTGCATCCCTGGGATAAAACCCACTTGATCGTGGTGCACTATCTTTTTAATATATATTTGTATGCGATTTGCTAAAATTTTGTTGAGAATTTTTGCATCGATGTTCATTAAGGATATTGGTCTGAAATTTTCTTTCCTTGATGTGTCTCTGTCTGGTTTAGGTATCAGGGTAATATTGGCTTCATAGAACGAGTTTGGTAGGGTTCCCTCCTCTTCTATTTCATGGAATAGTTTGAGGAGTATTGGAATGAGCTCTTCTTTAAAGGTTTTGTAGAACTCGGCTGAGAACCCATCTGGTCCTGGACTTTTCTTTGTTGGTAGGCTTTTGATGACCTCTTCTATTTCATTGCTTGAAATTGGTTTATTTAAGTTGTGTATGTCCTCCTCGTTCAGTTTAGGTAGTTCATATGTCTCTAGAAATTTGTTGATGTCTTCAAGGTTTTCTGTTTTGTTGGAGTATAGATTTTCGAAATAGCTTCTAATTATGTTTTGTATTTCACTCGTGTCTGTTGTGATGTTTCCTTGTTCATTCCGAATTTTAGTAATTTGAGTTTTCTCCCTCTTTCTCTTTGTTAGTGTGGCTAAGGGTTTATCAATTTTATTTATTTTTTCAAAGAACCAACTATTTAATTTGTTAATTTTTCCAATTGTTTCTTTTGTTTCGATTTCGTTGATTTCGGCTCTGATTTTAACTATTTCCTGTCTTCTACTACTTTTGGTATTGGTCTGCTCTTCTTTTTCTAGTGCTTTGAGCTGTAGTGTTAAGTCGTTTATTTGTTGATTTCTACTTCTTTTTTTGAATGCACCCCATGAAATAAATCTTCCTCTAAGTACTGCTTTCATAGTGTCCCAGAGATTTTGATATGATGTGTCTTTGTTCTCGTTTACTTGTAAGAATTTTTTTATTTCCCTCCTGATGTCTTCTGTTATCCATTCATCATATAATAGTGTATTATTTAGTCTCCAGGTATTGGAGAAGTTTCTGTTTTTTATTCTGTCATTTATTTCTAATTTCAATCCATTATGATCTGATAGAGTACAAGGTAGTATCTCTATCTTCTTGTATTTACTAACAGTAACTTTGTGGCATAAAATATGGTCTATTTTAGAGAAGGATCCATGTGCTGCTGAGAAGAAAGTGTATTCATTCTGTGTTGGATGGTATATTCTATATATGTCCGTTAAGTCTAAATTGCTGATTGTGTTGTTGAGATCTATAGTTTCTTTATTCAATTTTTGTTTGGACGATCTATCCAGTGGTGAGAGAGGTGTGTTAAAATCGCCTAGTATTATTGTGTTGTGGTCTATTTGATTTCTGGAATTGAGAAGGATTTGTTTGACGTACGTGGATGAGCCAATGTTCGGGGCATAGATATTTATGATTGTTATGTCTTGCTGATTTATGCTTCCCTTAAGCAGCATGTAATGTCCTTCTTCATCCCTTCTGACTAGTTTTGGTTTGAAGTCCACATTATCTGAGATGAGGATGGATACTCCAGCTTTTTTGCTGTGTCCGTGTGCATGGTATGTTTTTCCCCATCCTTTCACCTTTAGTCTATGGGTGTCTCTTTCTATGAGATGAGTCTCTTGCAGGCAGCATATTGTTGGATTTTTCTTTTTAATCCAATCTGCCAGTCTGTGTCTTTTGATTGATGAATTCAGGCCATTAACATTCAGGGTTATTATTGTGATATGATTTGTATTCCCAGTCAATTGACTCATATTTGTTTTTGACATGATTTGGTTTCTCCTTTATTTGGCTATTCCTTTAGGCTAGCGCCTCCTGTTGCTGATTTGCATCGTTGTTTTTCATCTCTTCCTCATGGAATATTTTGCTGAGAATGTTCTGTAATGCTGGCTTTCTTTTTGTAAATTCCTTTAGCTTTTGTTTATCATGGAAGGATCTTATTTCATCGTCAAATTTGAAGGTAAGTTTTGCTGGGTATAAGATTCTTGGTTGGCATCCATTTTCTTTCAGGGCTTGGTATATGTTGTTCCAGGCCCTTCTAGCTTTTAGGGTCTGGATTGAAAAATCTGTTGATATTCTTATTGGTTTCCCTCTGAATGTAATTTGATTCTTTTCTCTCGCGGCCTTTAAAATTCTGTCTTTATTTTGTATGTTAGGTATTTTCATAATAATGTGCCTTGGTGTGGGTCTGTTGTAATTTTGTATGTTTGGAGTTCTATAAGCCTCTTGTACTTGGTTTTCCATTTCGTTCTTCAGATTTGGGAAATTTTCTGTTATTATTTCATTGAATAGATTGTTCATTCCTTTGGTTTGTTTCTCTAAGCCTTCCTCAATCCCAATAATTCTCAAATTTGGCCTTTTCATGATATCCCATAGTTCTTGGAGATTCTGTTCATGATTTGTTACCATCTTCTCTGTTTGTTCCACTTTGTTTTCAAGGTTAAATATTTTGTCTTCAATGTCTGAGGTTCTGTCTTCCAGGTGTTCTATCCTATTGGTTATGCTTTCTATGGAGTTTTTAACTTGGTTTATTGTTTCCTTCATTTCAAGGATTTCAGTTTGGTTTTTTTTCAGTATCTCTAACTCTTTATTGAAATGATCTCTTGCTTCCCGTATTTGGTCTTTTAACTGTTGATTGGTGCGATCATTTAATGCCTGCATTTGCTCTTTCATCTCCTCCTTCAATGCCTGCATTTGCTCTTTCATCTCCTCATTAGCTTCCCTGATCGTTTTAATTACGTACATTCTGAACTCCCTTTCTGACATTTCTTCTGCTGTGCTATCATTGGGTTTTATTGATGTAGTATCTAGGTTTGTTTGGGACATTTTCTTCCCTTGTTTTCTCATAATGGTCAGTTGTCAGTGGGACCCTGAGATATTGCAGTTTTCCACTATTGGCTTATAGTGTCCCAGTAGATTTCCAGTGTATCACCTCCCAGCCTTCAGTAGCCTGATGTCTTGGAGGAATCTGATAAAGCAGCTCATTCAAAGAATACTGCCCCTAGCCCCCTACTGGTTCCACGTTTTGGAACTGGCTCTGTGCGGAAATGCTCTCACTGTGGGCCTGCACCGTGCAGCTGGCCGTGTGGGAAGAGCCCACTGCCGGAGTGTGGAAGACTACCTTGGGAAGACTCAAGCTGCCCTGCCCGGCTCTGCTATGCCACCTCTATCTGGGCCTGCCACCCGGGCTGAGCTTTACCCAGTGGGCAGACTCACCCGTGGCTCCACTTCAGTCCGAGTCTCTCAATGCCTCCCCTTCTTAACTCCTGGGTTGTGGAGCGACTGGGGGTGCAGTCTCCCTCTAGGCCGCCATCTTGGATCGCCCCGTGAAGAGAGCCCGCAGCCGGAGTGGGCAGAGCCGCCTGAAGAGGTCTCCGGCTGCCCTGCCCTTATCCCTGAGACTGACTGCAGATCGAGGCTCTCCGCTGGTTCTTTGCAGGAGTACACTGCACTGCAGGGGCTCCGGGACTCGGAGCCTGCTCTGTTCAGACAGGCTCTCACTAGCGGGCCAGTTCCGTTCCGAGAACCTGGAGAAGCTGGCTGTGTGGGCGGGGCCCACCGCCGGAGTGCGCAGGACTGCCTGTGGATGACTCTAGCTGCCCTGCCCGGCTCCGATAAGCCACCTCTATCTGGGCCTGCCACCCGGGCCGAGCTTTACCCAGTGGGCAGACTCACCCGTGGCTCCACTTCAGTCTGAGTCTCTCAATGCCTCCCCTTCTTAACTCCTGGGTTGTGGAGCGACCGGAGGTGCAGTGTCCCTCTAGTCCGCCATCTTGGATCGCCCCGTGAAGAGAGCCCGCAGCCGGAGTGGGCAGAGCCGCCTGAAGAGGTCTCCGGCTGCCCTGCCCTTATCCCTGAGGCTGACTGCAGATCGAGGCTCTCCGCTGGTTCTTTGCAGGAGTACACTGCACTGCAGGGGCTCCGGGACTCGGAGCCTGCTCTGTTCAGACAGGCTCTCACTAGCGGGCCAGTTCCGTTCCGAGAACCTGGAGAAGCTGGCTCCAGGGATCAGTTTTAAATATAAAGAGATGCTCTGCCACAGCCATTCATTTTTTGTGGGCACCTTCTCTCACTCCTTCTTGTTCAGAGTCGTTCCCTTTGCATATGCCTGCACAACTCCCACCCAGCTGAACACCATGTCCAGTCTGCCAGGCTGTTAAGTCCATATGGAAGGAAGAAACAGGGCTAGAGAAGAGTGCTCACTGAGCAGATAGTTCTGAGCTCAGATTTATGGACACCCATCTCTCTTTGCCCAATTTGAATGTGACAATATGTTGGAGCATATATATGCCTTGATCAAGCTTCAACACCCTTTGATGTTCCTTTATCTTACTTGACTTGGAAAAGGAACATGTTAGGAAAACAAGATCAAATCTCTTCCAACTAAATGTGTTCATGTTACTCTACCTGGGTCCAACTCAGCCTTGTTTCCAGTGACAGTGCAGGAGAGGTCCCTTCTCCAGCCTGAGTCCACCCTCCTGCTTTTGCATGGAGCTCATCTCTTCTTTCCATCTCTCTTTTCCACATTCCTGTCAGCTTGCTAATCCTCATAAGCATGTAAACATAAACTGTTCAGAGGACACAGAGGAAGTCACCATGTTTAACCAGAACACAGCCCTCACCAGGAACTAACCCTGCAAATCCATGATCCCGAGCTTCAGGAGCCATGAAGAGCAGATTTATGTTCCTGAAAACTTAGTTAGGACACCTTGTTGACACAACTAGAATGCATTAAGGTACAATCTCTGCTGTTCTTGGCAGTTGCTGTCCTTGGAAAGAACCTGAAGGATACTGAATTAAGCAGAGGTGCTGAGTGTAGACCCTGTGCTCATTCCAGGCAGTGGACAATGGAGGAAACCAGGAACCTGGTCCACTCTGAACCACCAAGACCTTGGAGAACTCATGCATCTCTCAGAACTTAGTTTGCTGGGGGGGCATTGTGCCCTGTAATACCAGTAATGGATTTATTGAAGTCCCACTGGCTTCCAATGCCTTCTTATGTATTTTGACATGCACACAAATAAAAGCAATCTTATGATACTGATCTAAGGCAGGACTGAGACACCAGGAGAAAACACTACTATCACAAACAACTGCTTCAGAAACGGTCCAGCAGTTGGTCTTCAACACTATATTTGTTGTTCTCAGCATGTTTTGATGGAAGGGCAAAACATGACCTTAATACTAATTTTATAGTGCAGCTGTGAGATTCACTTTTCCAAGATGGCCTGCTCCCAGGTGACTCCAAATCATCCCTCTTCCTAATGAGCCCTTCCAACTCTCCTTCTTTTTCCAGACATAACTGAGTCAACCACCTGTGCATGGCTTCATGCGTTATCAACCTATTCTCTGTTCCCAGATAAAATGCCTTTTTGAAAGGTCCGTTTCTCTTTTTTGCTTCAGTGATTGATTGATTACACATTGACTTTCCCTTTCCTTCAAAGGTCAGAGAAAATGTGATTTTTCATTCCCATAACTGTTTTCTCTCAACAAATATGGAGAACTTTAGGGGCATAAGAAATGACTTTTTGAAATTCTTTAAAGTAGATCCTCTGACTCAAGAAGATATTAGAGTCCTGCCCAATGCCATGTGACTGCACCCAGAAGCTCTTCCTCCCTTTATTACCTGACATCAGGAGAGGCCATGTAGAAGGAGGTGGCACTCAGAGGTCCTGAACTTGGGGACACTAGTCACACGTGGTCATGGACATTTGAAATGTTTGTACTATCAGTTGCTCTGTTCTACAACTCTAAAATACACACAAGAGTTGACAACTTAGAATGCCACCAAAGTGTACAAGCACAATGATCACTTCATACAAAATACATAGAAATGAAAACATGTCAGCATCAGTACAAATATTATTACATTAGCAATATTATTAGAACATAAAAGATATGATATAGGATACTATAAGTAATATGTAATTAATTACATTGTCCATTTTGACATCTCTTGTATATTTTCAACTAAATAAATATATTAATCATTGCAGATGTTTGTATAAAATGATCATTATATTGAAATTGATTTTATGTAAGTGTATGATAAAAAATCTTTAATTCCCTATGTGGATAACTACCATTAGCTTGTTCAAATCTGCTGTAGAGTGTTGAGTCTGCATGGAATGAAATGCAGAGGAGCAGGGACAGCCTTGCTCATGTCTTCCTTGAGAGAACATCCCACACACTCTTCTCATGGTGCCCAGGACCTGTTTTTTCTCAGATTGTAGATGATGGGGTTGAGCATGGGGGTGAGGATGGTGTGGAACACAGCCATGCTCTTATCCTCTGCTGCTGATTGGAGACTCCTGGGAGATATGTGTAGACAAAAGGTGCACGGTAAAGAGTCACCACAGTTAAATGTGTGTAGCACATGGTGACGGCCTTTCTCCTTCCCTCTTTAGAGCGCATTTGGAAGACAGGAAAGAGGACAGTAAGAGGAGGCATTTATGCCAAAGAAAGCGACAAAGAGAAACAGGATTGTGCTCAAAAACACCATGTACTCACAGGCCCAGGTGTCAACACAGGCCAGAGGCAACCTCACAGTAGAAGTGATCAGAGGCCCTATACCTACAGTAAGGAAGATGAAGGATATAGGTGGTTTGTGACAGTGAGTTAATGGAGCCCAGTATCTAGGACCCCAGGGTCATCTTCACACATGTCATTTTACTCATGCAGATGGGATAGCGGAAGGGGTGGCCGATGGACACGAAGCAGTCACAGGTCATGGAGGCCAAGAGTAAGCCTTTAGAAAATGCTATTGTTATGAAGAACAAGCTTTGCACTATACACTTCAGGAAGGAGATGCTCTTCTGTCCAGAGAGAAAGTTGGATGCCATCTTGGGGACAGTGGTGGAGATGTACATCAAGTCCATGAGGAGAGCTGGCTGAGAAGTACATGGGGGTGTGGAGTCGGAGGTCCAAGAGGATGAGGGTGGTCATTCCTGAATTCCAAAACAGGAAGAACAAATACAAAGATGATCAAGAAAATAAGAAATAGGACAATTTGATTTTGGGGTAAACACACCAACAAAATAAAATCATTTGTAATTGGGTTTCATTTCTCCATGAAAATGTACTGCTTTAATTTCCTTGAAAGAAAAACAAAAGTAGAAACTAATAGCTAAACAATAATTAAAACAGAAAAGTAGAATAAAAGGAATTGATTTTATTAATATTTAGGATGAATTATTTTTCCTTCAACACTGCAGCCTATGTTCAATTGATTTTAATTCCTGAATTAAATATTCCTGCCCAATTTGTCTGGTAACATCTCAGCAAATCGTAGACAGATGTAAGGTCTTAAGATAGAAACTCTACTACCACATGTGTCAAACTCAACATGGTAGCTGGAGTCTTCCTTCCTGCTGACTCATGGCTGGACATTCCTCTGGACTGTTCACCAGTCTCAGCTCCTGAGGGTCCTGCTTCCCCTCCTCAACTCAGTGCTCAGGGTTACCATAGACCTGACTGTGTAACTCAGAATGTCCCTGAGTGCTTGACCCTGCATCCTCAGTGACCTGCATGCTCCACATCTTCAGTTCCTGCTCTTCCCTCCCCACAGGCACTACTGCAGCTGAGGAATGAGGCATCTCCCAGGAGCGGTCTGCTCACCTTCACAACAGAGGCTTCTCTGCTGGTCCTAAAAGTGGGTCACATTCCAAAGAGAATTGTTCTTGACCTGTGAAGTTATCATGTGTCCTATGTGATCCACCCTAAATATAATGTGCCCAAGGATAGTCTCTTATTCCCAATGAGATTTACATTGTTCAATCCTCACAATCTCAAAACCAAACACTTAGATTTTTACATAAATTTTTCTTTTCTTCATAGAAGTAAATTCCACATGATAAACATGAAATAGTATGCAAAGTTTTCACCCTTTTTTCACAATGACCTTCTAAAAGTAGGATGATAATGCAAATATAACAAAGGTATGATAAAGAGCATCACATTCAGATATTCTTCCTGTCTATAAAAAAGGCTAGGAGATGCCCAATCTTCTGTGAATCATTCTGATCACTTCATAAATCACAATCTGCCTACACCCTTTTCTTTAGATTTAGGTCTTTATTTCCTCTTTATCCATAAATTACCAGTAGAATTCATTGATAGGAATAATAGAATTTTCAAATACGATTTTGCTTAGGATCAGGTTTTGAGCCGGTGTTCCCACTTCACATTTTTGTCCTAGGACAGGGTTTATTAGAAGCTTTACTTTGTGGACAAGGAGTCATTCAGTTTCGGTAACTATGAGTCTCTTCATAAGTTCACACCTAATTCCATACTTTAGTTGGTCTGAACCTTGGGGAGGATGCTCATTTTCCTTCCTGTTCTGTGTTTAAATTCCTATGTGCAGGCAGGAGCTGACTCTGGTGCTTAGCTGCTCACCTTGGAAGGAACCTGAGAAGAGGGGACATCATGATGGTCACTTACACAGGTGTTCACTTGCCCTGTTCAGAGATATTTATTTAAGCAGAGCAACATTAATTAAATGTGAAGCATTCAGAGGAAAGAAGTCAAAATGAGAAACCAAAAGTTAACTTTCCCTTCCATGAGGAGGAAGTGAAAAACAACAATGTAGGTCAGCAAAGGGAGGAACTAACTTAAGGGAAAAGCCAACCAAAGGAGAAACCAAGTCAAGTTAAAAACCAAAAATAAGATCAAATGACTTGGAATACAAATCATATCTCAATAAGAACTCTGAATGTTAATGGTGTAAACTCAATAAATCAGAAGACATAGACTGGCAGATTTTATTAAAAAGAAAGACCCAAATATGTGCTGCCTTCATGAGACTCACTATAGAAAATCCACAGACTAAAGGAGAAAGGGTGTGAAAAAACCTACCATGCACACAGACACAGTAAAATAGTGGGAGTTTCCATCCTTCTATCAGGTAATGTGAACTTCAAGCAAAAGTTACTCAGAAGGGATAAAGAAGGTCATTTCATACTGCTACAGGGAATCATAAATCAGGAAGACATAATGATCATAAATAGTTATGCCCCAAACAACAGTGCATCCATATACATCAAACAAATCTTTCTCAATTTCAGGAATCAAATAGACCACAACATAATAATTCTGGGTGACTTCAACACACTGATATCACCACTGAATAGTTCTTCCAAGCAAAAGCTAAACAAAGAAACCATAGAACTCAATATCACTGTCAATAACTTAGACTTAACAGACATATACAGAATATTCCATCCATCAAAGAGTGAATACACTTTCTCTTAGCATCACATGAATCCTTCTCTAAAAAGACCAATACTATGCCAAGAAGCAGCTCTTAGTAAATGCAAAAAACTAGAGATATACCTTGTATTCTATTAGATCATAATGGAGTGAAATTAGAAATCTATTATATAAAGAAAATCAGATACTACTCCAACACCTGGAGACTAAATAATATGCTATTGAATGAAGCATGAATAACAGAAAACATCACATCAGGGAGGAGAGAAAAAAAGTTCTTATAGGTAAAGGAGAATGATGATACAACATATCAAACTCTCTGGGACACTATGAAAGCAGTACTAAGAAGAAAATTCATTGCATGGAGTGCATTCAATAAAAGAATAAAAAGTCAACAATTAAATGACCTAACATTACATCTGAAAGCCCTAGAAATGGAAGAACAGAACAACAACAAAAGTAGTAGAAGACAGGAAATAATTAAAATGACAGCTGAAATCAATGAGATTGAAACAAAACAGTTTTAACAAATCACAGAAACAAAGCATTGATTCTTTGAAAAAGTAAACAAAATAGATAAACTCTCAGTCAAAGAGGAGAAAGAAAACTCAAATTACCAGAATTTGTGATGAAAAAGGAAATATTGTGACAGATACTATTGAAATACAAAACTTAATTAGAATCTACTTTGAAAATCTACACTCCAACAAAGTAGAAAATCTCAAAGACATAAACAAATTTCTAGAGACATATGATATTTCCAAACTGAACCAGGAGGACATACACAATTTTAACAGATCAATTTCAAGCAATGAAACACAAGAAACCATCAAAAGCCTACCAGCCAAGAAAAGCCCAGGATCTGACAGATTGTCAGCTGAGCTCTACAAGACCTTCAATGAAGAACTTATACCAATACTCTTCAAAGTATTACATGAAATCGAAAAGGAGGGAACTCTTCCAAATTTATTTTACGAAATTCCAATGACTCTGATACCAAAACCAGACAAAGATGCATCAAGGAATAAAAAACTCTAGACCAATATGTCTGATGAAGGTAGATGCAAAAATCCTTAAAAAATTCTAGAAAATCACATACAAACAATGGTGCACCGAGAGTAAGTGGGGCTCATCCCAGGGATGCAAGGCTACTTTAACATCTGGAAGTAAAAAATGTAATTCATCACATCAATAGACTTATGGTTAAGAGTCATATGATTTTTTCAATAGATATAGAGAAAGCATTTGACAAAAATACAACAACCATTCATGCTGAACTCAAGAGGAAAAAAAAAAAAGGATAGCAAGACTATACCTCAACACATTGTAAAGGCTATCTATGCTAAACCCATGACCAACATCATTCTTGATACAGAAAAACTGAAACATTCCATTTTAAAACCTGGAACAAGACAGAGATATCCTATTTCAGCACTTCCATTCAACATCATTCTTGAAATACTAACCAGAGTAATAAGACAGACCAAAGAAATAAACAGGATATGAATACTAAAAGAAGAACTAAAATTGTCACTATTTGCTGATGACATGATTCTATATTTAGAGGATTCAAAAAAAAATCCACCAGAAATCTTCTAGACCTAATAAATGAATTCAGCAAAATGACAGGATATAAAATCAAATTACATAAATCTAATGCATTTCTATTCATAAGCGATGAATCACCTGAAAGAGAAATTATGAAAACAATTCCATTCATAGTAGCCTCAAAAAAAATATGGTGAATCAATGTAAGAAAAGAGGTAGAATGCCTCTACAGTAAAAAGTACAAAACATTAAAGAAAGAAATTGAGGAAGACCTAAGAAAGTGAAAAGATGTCCTCTGTTCTTGGACAGGCAGAATTAAATTGATTGAAATGGTCATACTTCCAAAAGCTCTATACAGATACACAATTCCAGTGAAAATCCCAATGACATTCCTCATAGAAATAGAGAGGGCTATCATGAAATTCATCTGGAAAAACAAAAGACCCAGAATAGACAATGCACTCTTGGGCAGAAAGAGTGATGCAGGAGGTATCACAATACCAAACTTAAACTCTACTATAGAGTGATAGTAATAAAAAAAACACATGGTATTGGCACCAAAGTGAACAGGTAGATCAATGGTACAGGATAGAAGACACAGAGACTTACCCACATAAGTACTCTTATCTCATACTAGACAAAAACATACAATGGAGAAAAGATAGCCTCTTCAAGAAATGGTGCTGGCAAAACTGGAAATCCATATGCAGTACAATAAATTTAAACCCCTACCTCTCACCCTGTACAAAATTCAACCAAAAATGAATCAGGATCTAGAAATTATACTGGTGACCTTTCATCAAATACAAGAAAAAGTAGGCCCGAATCTTCATCATGTTGGTGTAGGAACAGACTTCCTTAACAAGACCTCCAGAGCACAAGAAATAAAAGCGAGAAACAATAAATGGGATGGATTCAAACTAAAAAGCTTTTTCTCATCAAAGGAAACAATCAGTAATGTGAAAAGAGAGCTTACACAGTGGGAGAAAATCTTTTTCACACACACTTTAGACAGAACACTGATCTCCCAAATTTATAAAGATTTAAAAAACTTAACACCAAAACTACAAAGAACCCAATCTATAAATGGGGTAAGAACTTGGCAGACACTCCACAGCAGAAGATATACAGGTGATAAACAAATATATGAAAGTATTCAATATCTCTAGTAATTAGAGAAATGCAAATTAAAAGCACCCTAAGATGTCATCTAACTGTAATTAGAATGGCAATTTTCAAGAACACAAACAATAATAAGTGTTGGTGTGGATTTGGGGAAAAAGGAACATTCAAATTTTCTTGTTGAAGTTGGCAAATGGTTGCACCCACTCTGGAAAGCAATATGGAGATTCCTCAACAAACTGGGAATGGACTCACCATTTGACCCAGCTATCCCACTCCTCGGTGTATACCCACAGGACTTAAAATCAGCATGTAATAGTGATGTAACCACATCAATGTTCATAGTTGCTCAATTCACAATAGATAGAATGTGGAACCAACCTAGATGCCCTTCAGCATATGAAAGGATAAAGAAACTGTGGAATATATACACAATGACGTATTACTCAGACATAAAGAAGAATAAAAATATGGCATTTGTTGGTAAATGGAGGAGTTGGAGAATATCGTGCTAAGTGAAAAAAGCCAAGTCCATAAAACCAAAGACCAAATATTTTCTCTGATAAGTGGATGATGACACATAATGGAGGAGGTGGAAGGAGGTGGGGAAGAGAAGAATGAAAGAACATTAGATGGTGTAGAAGAAAATGGGCAGGGAAAGGGGAGGGGAAGGAAAGATAGTAGACTGAGACAGACACCATTACCTATGTACATGTATGATTACATGAATGGTGTGAATCTACATCATGTACAACAATAGAAATGAAAAGTTGTACCCCATTTGTGTACAATGAATCAAAATGCAGTCTGTAAAAGTGAAAATGAAAAACAATTCAGAAATATGAAAATCGTCCATTCGATATCCAGTGATCAAAAAAGTTTTCTTTCCACCCCCAAAATATATATTGAAGCCGCAAGCTGTGTTCCAGTCTGCCAGGCTAAGCAAATATGTCCTGTTGCTGAGGACAGCCCTAATATTTCACCCAATTCTCCTGACATAAGAAGCCAAAGACACCAGGAAGTCATCCTCAGAACATATTCAGTGCTCACTGCTCCTTCCTCTAGTATCTAGTATGTTTTATGCTGAAAACAAAAAGAAGATTAGGAAGCTCTATTCACTGTAAATTGTCAGCACAGGTTATTTCAGTTATCCAACAGATCACTGACATAGCACTAATTTACAAAATCATATGGAATTCCTGGCTATGTTGTCCTGCAAAACTCATTAGGGAAGAGTACCATTTCTATGTAAACCACCAGGAGTGGTAAGAGACAGGGTTAAATGGCTCCATGGAAACCAGGAATATGGAGGGCAGGTCTGGCTCTGGAGCTCTTTCAGATCTGCAACTGTGAGACTCACTATAGTAAGTTCAAAGATGTTACCTCTATAAACATTTATTTTGATGAGGAATTTTATCCCACAGCCTATGTATTAAATCCCTATGTTTTATTATCTGAACCCATTCAAGTACAATATAATGCCTCACAAATATATGTTATGGTACAGAGAAGAACTATATGCTACAACAGTGGTCAATTGACATGTATGGCAAAGTCCAGCACAAACTGTTATGATCCTCCAAAGGCCAGTAGCCACCTGGCGCCCTGGATACTTAGAAGCACCATGGCGGGAGACCCCTTCAGTAGCATTCATGCAGGACCTGCTGAGACACGGGAAACCCTGCCCTGCACATTAGTATCTGGTGGCTTATAGAGGACATTGTCATTTTGGCTGGCATATTCCCTCTGCACCCGCTGCAGTGGTGGTATTTCTTATCCCTTTTAAGAACTGTTCTACACACATGACTGGTTTACTAGGTAAAACTCTACTGGAAATTTTGTTGCTCTTCTTGTTTTGCATACTCTGTTAAGTAGGATGAAGACAATTAAAATATCAGAGAAATATGATTCCAAAGTTCATCATGCTTGCTCTGCTGCAAAGGACCCAGAATCCTGAGTTCATGGAAATTGCACCCTGAATTTGAGTGGAGCTTGATGGCCTTTATTATGGAAAAATAGAGTCCCAACTATATTACCAGCTATCTACTTTAGGTGTATGTTTCCTGGCATTTTAAATAACATATACTGTTTGACACTGGAAAAATGTTCCCTAGTAGTAGAAAATCAGTTATTCTTTACTTTTCATGATAACCTTTCGTCTTCCTATCCTTAATTTTGTACCAAAACAGTTTCATAGTGAAGTGACAGGCCCTGCTTAAATTGCATTCTGGGAACACATTGGATGCTCACCGACAGACTCTCTGAAACTACAGAAAGTGGGCATCCCCTATGATGACCTCCAGGCCCCCACCAAATATGCCTCTCTCCCACCTCAGCCATGGGGTCCGTGACCTGTTCCTGAGCTCTGAGAGGAGGGGTATGTCCACTTCAGCCTTCTTAGCAGAAAGCATCCAGGTCTGCTACCAATGTCCCAATTCATTCTTTCCTTTCAGAGTCTGGAATAAAGGATATGAAAAGTAAAAACCCCAAGAGACAGAGTGACCCAGGAAGAGGGACGGGGAAGTGAAGAAGACAAGCATTTTTCCTTTCCCAGTAAATTCCTGGGGAATAAATGCGAACATTCATCATTTCCCAGTGATGATGAATCCTACAAGGGGAGGAAAATCAATAACAATAAGTCCCAGATAAGCAATGAACTCTGGACTCTATACTTGAACACTGAGTTTCTCCTTCCTCACTGCCCAAAGCAGCATATTCTGATCAAGTCTCTAATGATTAAGTCACCTTCATTGTAACCCAGAAAACAAAATCTCCCTTGTAAAGAGTGGCCATTTCCTGTTTTTTTTTTTTTTTTTTTTTTTTTTTTTTTTTTTTTTTTATAAACCAGGGCTTGAACTCAGGTGCACATGGCCACTGAGCCACATCCCCAGCCCTATTGTTTATTTATTTAGACAGAGTCTCACTAAGTTGCTTAGCACCTCACTTTTGCTTAGGCTGACTTTTTTTTATTGTAAACAAATGGGATACATGTTGTTTCTCTGTTTGTACATGGAGTAAGGGCATACCATTTGTGTAATCATAAATTTACATAGGTTAATGTTGTTTGATACATTGTTACTTTTTCCCTTTCCCCCCACCCCTCCCAACCCTCTTTTCCCTCTATACAGTCCTTCATTCCTCCATCTTGCCACTCTCCCTAACCGTAACCCTAAACCAAACCCTAACACTAAGACAAACCCCTCCCACCCACCATTATGTGTCATCATGCCCTTATCAGTGAGATCAAGTCCCTCTCCTGCCTTGGTCCCCCACATGCCTGGGATAACAGACATGTGTCAATTCCCCGGAAATTGAGGCCATTTTGTACCCCCAAAATGAGCCCCTTGAATGCCTGATTGATTCTGCAGCTGCATAAACAGCATTACTGATCTGTGAGGTCTGCTCCCATCTCAGTTACTTTGTGCTGCTTTAGTCAGCTTTCTCATTGCTGTGACTAAACCATCTGATGAACACATTTATAGAGGAGGACATGTTAATTTTTGAACTCGTGGTTTCACAGGTCTTAGTGCATAGGAAGGCCAACTCCATTTCCCAGGACTGGACCTGAGGCAGAACATCATGTACTACAGGGAAGCAGCTTGCATCAGCTGGAAGCAAAGAGAGAGTATTTCCACTCTCCAGATACAAATATGTACCACAAATTCATGCCCCAATTTCAATCTCCTCCTGTCACATCCTACCAGGTCAGTTAACACTGAGTTAATCCCTACCAGGGGATTGAATCACTCATTGGGTAAAGCCTCTTACATCCAAATCATTTGTCTTCTTAATCTTCTTACATTGTTACACACATGAGCTTTCAGGGACACCTCAAATTGAAACGATAATAGTGCTTAGAAACAGTGGCCCCATTAGATCAAGGAGCACATGAAATATGAAAAGTACAGTTTGCTATGGGTTATAAATTTCACACAAAAATATGCAAAATTTGAATGAAAACAAGGTATAGAAGCATAGTCAGGATTAATTTCAAATATATAGATGTGATAAATATCAACATAAGTACAAATATTATTATATTATTATATTGTTTCAAAGATATATACCAACAGTGCAGTATAACATTAATTTGTAATAATAGAATTAAATATAACATTTTTAATCCATAAATTTTAATAAATATTATAGTTGAACATAGCAATAAATGTATCATAGGATCAATTTCACTGATAAATATATTTTTAGAATTCTAATTACATACATAGATCTTATTATAATCCTGTTGGTCAGGGCTGCTCTAGAGTGTTCTAATCAACATAGAAAGAAACCATGCAGAATAGCAGGGACAGACGTGCTCATGTCTTCCTGGAGGAAAACATTCCCACACTCTTCCCATGGTGCCCAGGACCTCCTTGTTCCTCAGGCTGTAGATGATGGAGTTGAGCATGGGGGTGAGGATGGTGTAGAAGACAGCCAGACTCTTATCCTTTGTTGGTGAACAGAGACTCCGGGGCCGGAGATACGTGTAGACAAAAGGTGCATAGTAAAAGGTCACCACTGTCAAATGTGTGGAGAATGTGGTGAAGGCCTTTCTCCTTCCCTCTTTTGAGTGCATGTGGAAGACAGCAAAGAGGACAGCATAGGAGGCAGTAATCCCAAGGAAAGGGAGGAGGAGAAACACAATTGTGCTGCCAAAAATTGAGTACTCGTTGACCCAGGTGTCCATACAGACCAAAGGCAACAAGGTTGGAACCTCACATAAAACATGATTGATGGCCCTGGACTTATAGTAAGGAAGATGAAGAGTATAGATGGTGTACCCCAGAGAGTGAATGGAGCCCAGTGTCCATGTTCCAATGATCATCTTCAAACACTTGCTTTTACTCATGTGGATGGGGTAGTGGAGGGAGTGACAGATGGCCACAAAACGGTCATAGGCCATGGAGTAAGCCCTCAGAACATGCCAGTGTCACAAAGAAGAACATTTGTACACCACAGCCCAGGAAGGAGATGCTCTTCTCTCCAGAGAGGAAGTTGATGGCCATCTTGGGCACAGTGGAGGAGATGTACAGCACGTCCATGAGGGAGAGCTGGCTGAGGAGAAAGTACATGGGGGTGTGGAGCCGTGGGTCTAAGAATATGAGGACAGTCATTCCTGAGTTCCCCAAACAAGCAAGGACAAACACAAAGATGATCAGGAGCAAGAGAAGAAGGCCAGTTTGGTTTTGGGGTAACAACCCCAACAAAATAAAATCATTTGAAGTTTGGTTCCATTTCTCCATGAAAATGTACTGTTTTAATTTCTTGAAAAAATAATCAAATAAAAAATAGGAACTAAACCTGAAGTAAAACAGAAGAAGTAAATAAAAATGAATTGCCTTAATTAATTGTTTCTAGGATGAATTAATTCTCCTTCAACATCATAAACATTGTTCAGTTGTTTGTTAGACCTGAGCTGAATGTTCCTGTCCCTGTTCTCTCTAACATTCTCAGCAGGTTGTAGACACAAACATGATTTTGAAATACAAAGTCTAGCAGAGGCACAGCAAACCCACTGAGGTAGCTGGAGCCTTCCTCCCTGCTGAATCCTGGCATGACTATCCTCAGAACTATGCAGCAATTTCAGCTCCTGTGGAGCGAGGGTCCTGCTTCCTCTCCTCAGCTATGCTCTGCTATTTACCACAGTCCTTGCTGTGTGGCTTAGAAGGTCCCTGTGATCTTGAACCAGCATCTTCAGTGACTTGCCTGTTTCACATCTTCAGTTCCTACTGTTCCATCCCCACAGGCACTACCTGAGCTGAGGAACCAGTTCTTCTCCCAGGAGCTGTGCTACTAGACAGAAATTTCTCAGCTCATTCTAAAAGTGGGTCACCATTCAAAACATTGCTCTTGAATGTAAATGTGTCATATATCCATTAAAATACAGCCAAATTATAGTATGCTCTTTACACTTTGTACAGTCTCTATTCCCTAAAGAGGTTTCCATTTTCTGATGTCCTACAAATTCAAAATCAAACACATAGAAATCCATGCACATTTTTATTTTTTCCTATAAGAAAATAACACATAAGAAAAGTGCCAGATCAAATAATGTGCAACATAGATTTCACCCTGTTGCTCAGAGCAGCAGTTAGAACTAGCACGGTAATGGAAACGTAGCATTGGCGTAGATGAGGAGACACACACACTCAATCTTGTATCCAGAGGAATCTTTAGATGCCCCGACTTGGGTAACCATTCTTACATCATTTACTATAATTTAATCAACAGTCCAAGTTCTGTAAGTTTAAGCATTCATGTCTTCATTTTACAAATACTAAAAATGTAATTCACTGATGTAAAGAATAACAGTTTAAAATTGATTTATGCGGGCTGTCAGACCATGATCCTGTCTACTTCCTATTTTTAATCATTTAGTAATCATCTGGAAAATGCTTTACTCGGCATACAACAGTTCATTCAACTCAGTTTGTGGCAGTCTTGGTGTCTTTGTGCCTAATTCCATATTTGAGAATAGGTAAGAGCACATGGATCTTAGGTTGTTCATTTTATCTCCCTGTCCTGTAGTGTAGTTTTTGCACATTTCAGGCAGGATGGTGCACCGCATGCTCAGCTGTTCCACTAGGAAGAATGTGAGCAGTGGTGCCTTGTTGATTTATACCTTCCATGTTGTCATTGTCATCTTCAGAGTTAATCATTCAAGGAAAATGAAAGAAAAAATAGGTTTTGATCATTAAGAGTTAAATCGAATTGAGATAAACATGAGTAAAATTCCTTTCCAAAATACTGTTGTGGCTTTTTTGTGCCCATTCCCTTAGTTGAGAATTTGTATCAGGAATCTAACCCTTTATAAACTGTCTTTTCCCTTTGTGTCATTCCTGTCCTGGTATTTGTTTTCTATCATTCATTCTCGCAAATATGCAGAACATGATTTATATTTCCAGAGTATGTGTGTTAACTTTATTTATCCAGATTTGGTATGAGATTTTCCCCTTGTTATTTTGTGCTTTCCTATATTAAAAAATTACTGATGACACATCCCGTCTCAAATATAATTTGGATTGTCTCCTGGCATTATCAATTTTCCAAAGGAAAGAAAAATTACTAAGAATTTGTTGTCAATATTCACATTTATTAATTTAAGATAAATTGTCATTTAATAAAACTCTGGTGAAAATAAATAAAAGTGTGAAAGAGAGTTCATTATAAAACTGGAAAGTATTTGGATAGCTGTGTAATGGACAAACACTCAGAGTTAAATATGCGTGGTCAGGACCCAACAGGAACCCAGAACCACAGCCCAGCAGCAGAGACGGGATCACAGGCTCCACTTCTTCTAAGAAGTTTTACAAACAAAACTCATGACCTCACAGAGAAGGTAAACACAAGATCCCCAGCATGGTGACACATTTGGTCCTTCTCATTATGGAATGATTGATGGCAGTGTTCCTGGCTATGGACTTGCTTCAGTGGGTAAAACACATGAGGTTCCACAATCTGGAGTTCATGTTTAGTGGGTGACAAGACAACAGAGCAGCAGCTCACACACGTGCTGTGAGGTGTGTGGACATCAGTATGAGTAACAACAGGAGAGCAGGGGGAAGCACAGAGGGACAGCTGGGGAGGGCACTGAGAACCACTCCAGGAGGTGCTGTGGGAGCCTCAGTCTCTGGAACACTGTGTACAGACTGAGCAGCAGGACCAGCCCTGGAGGAGCCTGCCTGTCCTCAGCACAGCACAGAGACAGAGTCTCTGCAAACTCCAGGCTCCAGGGCAGGTGTGTGGGAGAAAAGAGGACTGGAGTCTGTTCAGCAATAGGTGAGAGTCCAGAGGGTGTGGCAATGGTCAGGACCCTGCAGCTCACACAGGGGGTTCTTATTGAGCAGATGTGAGAAGAGGAGCCCCACAGAGCCTGGGCTGTGGGTAGTGAGCACAGCGGGGTAGTGCTGGATTTAGCAGACGAAGCCAAGTCTGCTAGGGACCCCTAAGGACAGGGCACATCAGCAGAGCTGGGTGCTGCTTAGGGACAGGGGTGACCCACTGAATCCTCTGTCTCTGACCCCTGGCTCAGGGGCTACTGCATAGGAGTCTCAGCAAATCTGCTGATTGAACCAAATATTACTGCCCAAAGTTAATTAGTAATATAGAAAAAATCAAAATAATTAGACTAATTTTATGAATCAGACTTTAGCATACTGACTGTAAGAAGTAGCCCAGGTTTAATTTAAGAAGAAGCAAGGTACCAACATCCCTTACAGAGTCAAGCAATTAATACATAGTGTGCTGAAAGTTTATGCCTGCCATGGGTCAGTCATTTTGAGAGAGATTGCTCTTTACATTTAGATTTGCTGCTGTATAATTATAATTCACAATATTATTCAAAACTTCGATGGTAGTTACTACAATAGCTATTATTTTTCCTAAATTGAAACTTTCATGTTGTCATAAAATAGAAAAAGCTCAGCACTTTGTACATCTATGAGTCCAAACTTCTAGGATCTTGATCACTGGAATTAGACATGAGGGTCAAAATCCATTGATGACCGACCGTGACTTACTTTATTAGGCATCAGACTTCATTTCATGCCCCAAAATTCTGTAATACACATGCTCTTGGCTACATTATTTCTTGCAGAATATTTTTCCTGTGGCTAAAATATGGGTTTAAAATTAATTACCTTCCCTAATCTTCGTCCAAAGCATGTTGCTCAAGCACAGAGTGTAGAAATACTCACTGGATAGGGCCTAATACATGTAAGTGTAGCAAGTGTAGAAAGCTGAGTTCTTTATTTTCAAGTTACACATAATGCACACTTCATAAGTATTATAGATGATCAGCCCAAGAAAAGTTAGGAAATTCTTCAACTCAGCCCCAGCTCACTCAATCCCAAAAACCTCATGAAGTAGGAAGATGGAATTGGATGAACTGTGTGTGTGTCTAGCACATACAGGAGCCTGACTGTGTGTCCATCTCTTCTCTTCCTCCCACACTTTAAATATTGAAGACATCAGGTCTAGAGAAATTCATGATATCAAAGTCACATCAAACCGGGGAGTAGAACAAGAAATTTTGACAGGTTTACTTTGTCTCACTTGACATTTGAGGTTCCTCACATTTTTTGTAGTTCGTTACACAGCTGCCCATTTTTTTCTGAAATATTATTATTTCCTTATGATAGGAAAACCACGTCTCCCAAATATTGCCTTTTGTTAAATCTAAACGAGGTCAAATCAGTTCAATATCATCATTTTGAATCACCTTGTCTAAAGTTCTTGAAATTTTATTTTGGAAGATGTAGTTTTATAACTACAAGATTGCCTCCTCAAAGTTTATTGAATTCTTTAAAATGTTTAAGCCCTAAGACATGCTCACACTCTGCCAGGCTGAACAACTAGGCCTGCATCTCACCAAGCTCTCCTGATCTGAGAAGCAAAGTCACCAGGAAGGAATGCTCAGGACACATTCAGTGCTCACTGCTGCCTCCTCTACCATCACCTCTATGCTGAATCACAGAGCTCTTCACCTCCTGCATGTTGTAGAGTGTGCTCACGCACCTTCCTTCACTATTCCCTTGTACAAGAGAAAGCAGAGTTAGACATGTTACACTTAATACCTCGGGTGCGAGAAAGGGGGATGGGAAAAGATGATGCATCAGATGTGTGGAATCTTCTCTCAATTCTTAAATGCCATTCTTTTTCCTCTAATTGATTCCGAATTTCCAAGCTCATAGGGAGAGGATCCGTGGTCATTTCACTTGAGTTTGCTGACATGGAAAACAACTCAACGCTAGCTTAGGACAAATCAACCAACCCATTAAACATTGCATTGCTCTCTTTGTACCCAGAATTAATCCCTGGATGGATGCAGACACTTACGCCAGAATGTGATTGAGGAATTGTGAAGGATGCTAGGTGATGATTTCTGAATTCCTCGCTGTGCTTAAAATTAGAGAATGTGAATCAATTAAGGGTGTTCAGCCGATATTAGAACAGCAATATTAGAAGAAGGAATAATACCTTCCACTGACTTCTCAGTTCCCAGAGGAAAATTGGCAGATGTGACTAAACTAAATATGCTATGGACAAATACCCTGATTCTGGAAAAATGAAAAGTTGACTCACAAGTCCTATAATCAAGTTAGCATTTGGACTTAGAGACAGTCTACACTGCCAGCTTCACCTCTTATTTGGGAAATGATTTGGAAAATCACGTACAACTAATCGATGAAGTAATAAGACTAACAAGACTGCCAAGTGTCTTTTGCAGGGGTGGGAATTAATGGACTTAAGGATCTCTTGTTATCATATAAAAACTCAGAATTGTAAACCTTGGAAGTGCATGTTTCATTTTACTTGGGGTATTTATCTCTGATATGGAGTGTCCTATAAGAAGAAGAGAAGGCAGAATATTGTTTAATGAGAGAGGACTTTGTAAATATATTACCCATGCGACGAAAGTATGATGAAGTACAAAATGTAGTGAATGAGACCCCCTTCCTTTAAATTTCATTCAGGGATCAGTTTTAAATATAAAGAGATGCTCTGTCATTGCCATTCATCTTTTGTGGGCACCTTCTCTCTCTCACCCTTGTTCAGAGTCGTTCCCTTTGCATATGCCTGCACAACTCCCACCGAGCTGAACTCTACGTCCAGCCTGCCAGCCTGTTAAGTCCATATGGAAGGAAGAAACAGGGCTGGAGAAGAGTGCTCACTGAGCAGGTAGATCTGAGCTCAGATTTATGGACACCCATCTCTCTTTGTCCAATTTGAATGTGACAATATGTTGGAGCATATGCATGCCTTGATCAAGTTTCAACACCCTTTGATGTTCCTTTATCTTACTTGACTTGGAAAAGGAAGATGTTGTTAGGAAAACAGGATCAAATCTCTTCTCACTAAATGTGTTCATGTTACTCTACCTGGGTCCAACTCAGCCTTGTTTCCAGTGACAGTGCAGGAGAGGTCCCTTCTCCAGCCTAAGTCCACCCTCCTGCTTTTGCATGGAGCTCATCTCTTCTTTCCATCTCTCTTTTCCACATTCCTGTCAGCTTGCTAATCCTCATAAGCATGTAAACATAAACTGTTCAGAGGACACAGAGGAAGTCACCATGTTTAACCAGAACACAGCCCTCACCAGGAACTAACCCTGCAAATCCATGATCCCGAGCTTCAGGAGCCATGAAGAGCAGATTTATGTTCCTGAAAACTTAGTTAGGACACCTTGTTGACACAGCTAGAATGCATTAAGGTACAATCTCTGCTGTTCTTGGCAGTTGCTGTCCTTGGAAAGAACCTGAAGGATGCTGAATTAAGCAGAGTTGCTGAGTGGAGACCCTGTGCTCATTCCAGGCAGTGAACAATGGAGGAAACCAGGAACCTGGTCCACTCTGAACCACCAAGAACTTGGAGAACTCATGCATCTCTCGGAACTTAGTTTCCTGGGGGGCCTTGTGCCCTGTAATACCAATAATGGACTCATTGAAGTCCCTCTGGCTTCCAATGCAGTCTAATGTATTTTGACATGCACACAAATAAAAGCAATCTTCTGATACAGATCTAAGACAGGCCTGAGACACCAGAAGGCGAAAACACTACTATCACAAACAACTGCTTCAGAAATGGCCCAGAAGTTTGTCTTCAGCACTGTATTTGTTGTTCTCAGCATGGTTTGATGGAACTACTAAACATGACCTTAAGACTAATTTTATAGTGTAGCTGTGAGACTCACTTTTCCAAGATGGCCTGCTCCCAGATGACTCCAAAGCATCCCTCATCCTAAGAAACCCTTCCACCTTTCGCTCTCATTTCAAGACATAACAGAGTCCACCAGATCTGTGCATGGCATCTTACATTAAAAAACTATTCTCCATCCCCTGATAAAATGCCTTTTTAAAGATCCATCTCTCCTTTTTTGTTTCTGCATTTGATTGATTTCACATTGACTTTTCTTCAAAGGTCATAAAACATGTAATTTTTCATGCTCATAACTGTTTTCTATCAATGAATATGGAGAACCTTAACAGCATAAGAAATGACTTTGTGAAATTCTTTAAAGGTCCTCTGACTCAAGAAGATATTAGAGTCCTGCCTGATGCCATGTAACTGCACCCAGAGGCTCTCCTTCGACTTCAGTACTTGACATTAGGAGGTGTCAAGTGGAAGAAGGTGGCATGCAGAGTTCCTGCACTTGGGGACACTAGCCACATGTGGTCATGGACATTTGAAATGCCTATACTTTCAGTTGCTCTAAAATACACACAAGACTTGACAATTTAGAATGTCACCAAAGTATACAAGCACAGTAATCACTTCGTAATAAAAACATAGAAACGAAAACATGTCAGTATCAGTATAAATATTATTATATTAGCATTAACATGTTTTGTTTTAATTAACTTTAGAACAAAAATTTATGATATAAAATACTATAAATACTATGTAATTAATTACATTGTCCATTTTGACATCTTTTCTATATTTTCAATTTATTAAATATATCATTCATTACAGATGGTGTATATGATGATCATTATATTGAAATTGATTTCATGTAAGTATATGATAAAAACTCTTTAATTCCATATGTGGATAACTACTATTAGCTTGGTCTGCTCTGCTCTAGAGTGTTTAGTCTGCATGGAAGGAGGAAATACAGAGGAGCAGGCATGTTCATGTCTTCCTGGAGGAGAACATCCCACACACTCTTCTGATGGTGCCCAGCACCTCCTTGTTCCTCAGGCTGCAGAAGATGGGTTGAGCATGGGGGTGAGGATGGTGTAGAAGACAGTCAGGCTCTTATCATCTGCAGGAGAGCAGAGACTCTTGGGTCTGAGATAACTGTAGGCAAATGGTGCACAGTAGAATATCACCAGAGTCAAATGTGTGGAGCATGTGGTGAAGCCTTTCTTCTTCCCTCTTTTGAGCACATGTGGAAGACAACAAAGAGGACCCATCCATAGGAGGCAGTGATGCCAAGGAAAGGATCAAGGAGAAACAGGCTTGTGCTCACAAACACCATGTACTTGTAGACCTAGGTGTCCACACAGGCCAGAGGCACTGTAGCTGGGACATCACAGAAGAAATGATTGGTGGCCCTGGACCTGCAGTAAGAAGAAGGAAGATGTAGATAGTGTGTGACACAGAGTTGATGGAGCCCAGTGTCCAGGATCCCAGGGTCATCATCACTCATGTTATTTTACTCATACAGATGGGATAGTGTTGAGGGTGGCAGATGACTATGAAGTGGTCACAGGTCATGGAGGCCAGGAGTAAGTCTTCAGAGCATACTATTGTTATGATGAACAAGATTTGCACTACACACTTTAGGAAGGAGAAGCTCTTCAGGGCAGAGAGGAAGTTGTAGGTCATCTTGGGCACAGTGGAGGAGATGTACAGCAGGTCCATGAGAGAGAACTGGCTGAGGAGAAAGTACATGGTGGTGTGGTGCCTGGGATCCAAGAGGATGACAGCAGTCATTCCTTAGTTCTCCAAACAGGTGAAGATGACCAAAAAAAAAAAAAAAGAGAGAGAGAAATAGTCCAATTTGATTTTGGGGTAAAAAGCCCAACAAAATAAAATCATTTGTTGTTGGGTTTCATTTCTCCATGAAATATACTGCTTTAATTTCCTTGAAAGAAAAACAAAAACAGAAATTAATATCTAAACATTATTTAAAACAGAAAAATAGAATAAATGGAATTGACTTTATTAATATTTAGGATGAATTATTTTTCCTTCAACACTGCAGCCTATGTTCAATAGATTTTATTTCCTGAATGAATGATCCTGCCCCAGTTTTAACATCTCAGCATGTCATAGAGAAATATAAGGTCTTAATATATAAACTCTAGTACCACATGTGTCAAACCCATCGAGGTAGCTGGAGCCTTCCTCCTGATGACTCCTGGCAGGACTTTCCTTAGGACTGTGCACAAGTCTCAGCTCCTGAGGAGCCAGGTCCTGGTTCCCCTCCTCACCTCAGTGCTCAGGTTTACCAAAGACCTGGCTGTGTGACTCAGAAGGTCCCTAAGTGCTTGAACTTGCATCCTTAGTGACGTCCTGCTCCACATCTGCATTTCCCATTCTTCCCTCTTCACAGGCACTACTGTAGCTAGGAACAAGGCATCTCCCAGGAGCTCTCTGCTCACCTTCACAACAGAAGCTTCTCTGCTGATCCTAAATGCAGGTCACATTTCAAAATGAATTGCTCTTGACCTGTGAAGTTATCATGTGTCCTATGTGATCCACCCTAAATACAATGTGCCCAAGGACAGTCTCTTATTCCCAATCAGGTTTACATTGTTGAATCCAAACAATCTCAAAACCAAACACATAGATTTTCACATGAATTTTTCTTTTCTTCCTAGAAGCAAATTCCATGTGATAAACATGAAATAGTATGCAAAGTTTTCACCCTATTCTTCACAATGGCCACCTAGAGGCAGCATTAAAATTGATACATAACATAGGTGTGAAAAACACCATCACATTCAGATATTCCTCATGTCTATAAAAAAGGCTTGGAGATTTCCAAGCTTCTGTGAATCATTCAGATCACTTCATAGATCAATTCTGCCTACACCCATTTCTGTAGATTTAGATCTTAATGTCTTCTTCTTTCCATAAATTACCAGTAGAATTCATTGATAGGAATAACAGCATTTTCAAAGACAATTTTGTATTGAGACGTATTGAGCCTGTGTTCCCACTTCACATTTTTAATCTTGATAAGGGTTTATTAAAAGCTTTACTGTGTGTAGAGGTCATAATTCAGTTTGTGTAACTATGACTTTCTTCCTAAATTCAGGCCTCATTCCATAGCAAAAATAAGACCAAATGACTGGGAATACAAATCATATCTCAATATTAACCCTGATTGTTAATGGCATAAACTCATCAATCAGAAAACATAGACTGGCAGACTGGATTAAAAAGAAAGACCCAACACCATGCTGCCTTCAAGAGGCTCATCTCATAGAAAATGACATCCACAGACTAATGGTGAAAAGATATGAAAAAACCTTCCACGCACACAGACTCAGTAAAATAGTGTGGGTTTCCATCCTTCTATCAGGTAACGTGAACTTCAAGCAAAAGTTACTCAGAAGGGATAAAGAAGGTCATTTCATACTGCTACAGGGAACCATAAATCAGGAAGACATAATGATCATAAATATTTATGCCCCAAACAACAGTGCATCCATGGACATCAAACAAATCATTCTCAATTCCAGGAAGCAAATAGACCACAATACAGTAATTCTGGGTGACTTTAACACACCACTGTCACTGCTGGATAACTCTTCCAAACAAAAACTAAGCAAAGAAACCATAGAATTCAATATCACTATCAGTAACTTAGAAAACAGACATATATATATATAGAATATTCCATCCATCAGCAGCACATGAGTCCTTCTCTAAAATAGACCAAAATTATGCCACGAAGCAGCCCTTAGTAAATGCAGAAAAATAGAGATACTATGTTGTATTCTATCATATCATAATGGATTAAAATTGGAAATCCATTATAAAGTGAGAAACAGATACTACTCTAACACCTAGAGACTAAATAATATGCTATTGAGTGAAGCATGAATAACAGAAAACATCAGGGAGGAGATAAAAAAAATTCTTATAGGTAAAGGAGAATGATGATACAACATATCAAACTCTCTGGGACACTATGAAAGCAGTAGTAAGAGGAAATTCATTACATGGAGTGCATTCAAGAAAAGAATAAAAAGTCAACAATTAAATGACCTAACATTACATCTCAAAACCCTAAAAACAAAAGAATAGAACAACAACAAATGTAGTAGAAGACAGGAAATAATCAAAATCACAGCTGAAATCTATGAAATTGAAACAAAACAATTTTAAAAGTTCACAGAAGCAAATAATTAATTCTTTGAAAAAGTAAACAAAATAGATAAACTCTTAATCACACTAACAAAGAAGAAAGAGAAAATTCAAATTACCAGAATTTGTAATGAAAAAGGGAATATCGTGACAGATACTATTGAGATACAAAACTTAATTAGAGGCTACTTTGAAAATCTATGCTCCAACAAAGTAGAAAATCTTAAAGACATCAACAAATTTCTAGAGGCATATGGTATTTCCAAACTGAACCAGAAGGACATACATAATTTTAACAGATCAATTTCAAGCAATGAAACACAAGAAACCATCAAAAGCCTATCAGCCAAGAAAAGCCCAGGATCTGACAGATTCTTTGCTGAGTTCTACAAGACCATCAATGAAGAACTTATACCAATACTCCTCAAAGTATTACATGAACTTGAAAAGGAGGGAACCCTTCCAAATTCATTTTATGAAATTCCATTGACTCTGATACCAAAACCAGACAAAGATGCATCAAGGAATAAAAAACTCTAGACCAATATATCTGATGAAGGTAGACGCAAAAATTCTTAAAATATTCTAGCCAATCACATATAAACAATGGTGGACCAAGATCAAGTGGGGCTCATCCCAGGGATGCAAGGCTACTTCAACATCTGGAAGTCAAATAATGTAATTTATCACATCAATAGACTTATGGTTAAGAGTCATATGATTTTTTCAACAGATAAAGATAAAGCATTTGACAAAAATACAACAAGCCTTCATGCTCAAAACACTAGAAAAAATAAAAAAGGATAGCAAGACTATACCTCAACATTGTAAAGGCTATCTATGCTAAACCCATGACCAACATCATTCTTGATACGGAAAAATTGAAAACATTCACTTTAAAACCTGGAACAAGACAGGGATACCCTATATCATCACTTCCATTCAACATCATACTTGAAATACTAACCAGAGCAATAAGACAGACCAAAGAAATTAAAGGGATATGAATACTAAAAGAATTAAAACTGTCACTATTTGCTGATGACATGATTCTATATTTAGAGGATTCAAAAAAATCTACCAGAAATCTTCTAGACCTAATAAATGAATTCAGCAAAATAGCAGGATATAAAATCAAATTACATAAATCTAATGTGTTTCTACTCGTTAGCAATGAAACAACTGAAAGCGAAATTAAGAAAACAATTCCATTCATAGTAGCCTCAGGAAAAAAAGTACTGTGAATCAATCTAACAAGACAAGTGGAAGACCTCTACAGCAAAAAGTACAGAACATTAAAGAAAGAAATTGAGGAAGACTTAAGAAAGTGAAAAGATGTCCTCTGTTCTTGGACAGGCAGAATTAAATTGATTGAAATGGTCATACTTCCAAAAGCTCTATACAGACTTAACACAATTCCAATGAAAATCCCAATGACATTCCTCATAGAAATAGAGAAAGTGACCTAGGACGGTGCCATCACTGGTTGGTCACAGTTGTGGAACAAGTGGGCAGGTGAGCCAGGCACCTACATAATGGAGGTAGGTGGCAGGCAAATAACCCCTCCCCCAGCCAGCAGGTCAAGGAAGACATCAAAACTGAGCGACCCCACCAGACCCCTGCACCTAGCTCTGTGCCATCACTAGTTGGTCACAGTCATGGAGCTAGAGGGCAGGCAAGTCAGGCCACTTGCCTCATGGAAGTAGCAGGCAGGCACCCAACCCACCTGCCTTGCTGAGCTGGGTGGCCGGTAGACAACCCATCCAACCACCAGGCCAAAGACAGACTCCATCACTGAACAACCCCGCCCAACCACCATGCCAAGGTTTGTCGCCATCATGGAGTTAGCCAGAGGCTTCTTTATAGGCTGGTGCAGGCACTGAGGGCGTGGCCATCATCATTGGAAGGGAAACTCCCTTCCTGGGACACCTACAGGAGTTAGAGGACATTTGACAAGATCCAGGAGCCAGGAAGAGGAGGTACTGAGAGACTCAGGATCAACTTGGAGCCACCAGGGAATATACCCCACCTGAAGTCCACCACCCCTAGAAGGCCAGCTTCCTAGGGGAGCAACACATTATCAAGTTCCTCCAAGACATCAGGGTACTGTAGGCTAAGAGGTGAATTATTGGAAATCTACAGAGACAATATTAGTCAAGAGGAAATCTGCAATATCCCAGAGTTTCACTATTAGAGGGGGAGATACCTGAACAATATGAGAAACCAAGGGAAGAAAATGTCCCAAACAAACCTAGATGGTATAGCAATAAAATCCAATGACAGCATGGCAGAAGAAATGTCAGAAAGGGAGTTCAGAATGTACATAATCAAACTGATCAGGGAAGAAAACAAGGAGATGAAAGAGCAAATGTAGGCATTGAAGGATGGATGAGATAAAAGGGCAAATGCAGGAATTGAATGATCGCACCAATCGACAGTTAAAAGAGTAAATACAGGAAGCAAAAGATCATTTCAATAAAGGGTTAGAGATGTTGAAAAAAAAACAAGCAGAAATACTTGAAATGAAGGAAAAAATAAACCAAATTAAATCTTCCATATAAAGCATAACCAATAGAATAGAACACCTGGAAGACAGAACCTCAGTCACTAAAGAAAAAATATTTAATCTTGAAAACAAAGTTGACCAAACAGAGAAGATATTAAGAAATCATGAAGAGAATCTACAAGAACTATGGGATATCATGAAAAGGACAAATTTAAGAATTATCAGTATTGAGGAAGGCTTAGAGAAAAAAATCAAAGGAATGAACAATCTGTTCAATGAAATAATTTCAGAAAATTTCCCAAATCTGAAGAATGAAATGGAAAATAAAGTACAAGAGGCTTATAGGACTCCAAATACACAAAATTACAATAGACCCACACGAAGGCACATTATAATGAAAATACCTAACATACAAAATAAAGACAGAATTTTAAAGACTGTGAGAGAAAAGAATCAAATTACACTCAGGGGAAAACCAATATGGATATCAGCAGATTTTTCAATTCAGACCGTAAAAGCTAGAAGGACCAGGGAAAAACATTTTTCAAGCTCTGAAAGAAAATGGATCCCCACCAAGAATCTTATACCCAGCAAAATTTACCTTCATATTTGATGATGAATTAAAAAACTTCCAGGAGAAACAAAAGCAAACAGAATTTATGAAAAGAAAGCCAGCATCACAGAACATTCTCAGCAAAATATTCCATGAGAAAGTGATGAAAATCAATGATGTAAATCAGTAAAGGGAGGAACCACACTAAAGGAACAACCAAATAAAGGAGAAATCAAGTCATGTCAAAAAAAAAATGAGCCAAATGACTGGGAATACAAATCAATTCTCAATAATAACCTTGAATATTAATGGCCTGAATTCATCAATAAAAAGACATAGACTGGCAGATTGGATTAAAAAGAAAGATCCAACAATTTGCTGCCTGCAAGAGACTCATCTCATAGAAAGAGATAACCAATGACTAAAGGTGAAAGGATGGGGAAAAACATAGCATGCACATGGACTCAGTCAAAAAGCCAGAGTATCCGTCTTCATATCAGATAATGTTGACTTCAAGACAAAATTAGCCAGAAGGGATAAAGTAGGACATTTCATACTGCTTAAGGGAAGCATAAATCGCAAGACATAACATCATAAATATCTATGTCCCAAACAGAGGCTCATCCATATACGTCAAACAAATCCTTCTCAATTCCAGAAATCAAATGGACCACAACACAATGATACTAGGTGATTTTAACACACCTCTCTCACCACTGGACAGATCCTCCAAACAAAAATTGAACAAAGAAATCATAGATCTCAAAAACACAATCAATAATTCAGACTTAACCGACATTTATAGAATATACCATCCAACAAAGAGAGAATACCGTTTCTTCTCAGCAGCACATGGATCCTTCTCTAAAGCAGACCATACATTATGCCATGAAGCTACTGTTAGCACATACAAGAAGATAGAGATAATACCTTGTATTCTATCACATCATAATGGATTGATATTAGAAATAAAGGGCAGAGTAAAAAACTGAAACTGCTCCAACACCTGGAGACTAAAAATGTACTATTGTATGATGAATGGATAACAGAATATATTAGAAAGGAAATTTTAAAATTCTTAGAGGTAAATGACAACAAAGAAATGACATATCACAATCTCTGGGACACTATGAAAGCAGTACTTAGAGAAAGATTTATTTCATGGAGTTCATTCAATAAAAGAAGAAAAAATCAGCAAGTAAATGACCTAACACTACAGCTGAAAGCCCTAGAAAAAGAAGAACAGAGCAACACCAAAAGAAGTAGAACACAGAAAATAGTTAAAATCAGAACTGAAATCAACAAAATGGAAACAAAAGAAAAATTTGTGAAAATAAATAGTTGGTTCTTTGAAAAAATAAACAAAACTGATAAACCTGTAGCCACACTAACAAGGAGAAGAAGAGAGAAAACCCAAATTACTAAAATTCGGAATGAACAAGGAAATATCACAATAGAACGATTGAAATACAAAACATAATTAGAAGCTATTTTGAAAATCTACACCCCAAAAATAGAAAATTCAAAGACATCAACAGGTTTCTAGAGACATATGAATTACTTAAACTGAACAAGGAGGACATACAAAATTTAAGTAGATCAATTACAAATAATGAAATAGAAGAAATCATCAAAAGCCTACCAACAAAAAAAGTTCAGGACCAGATGCGTTCTCAGCTGAGGTCTACAAAACCTTTGAAGAAGAGCTCATTCCAATACTTCTCAAAGTATTTCATGAAATAGAAGAGAAGAGAACCCTCCCAAACTCATTCTATGAAACCAAGTATCACCCTGATATCTAAACCAGACAAAGACACATCGAGGAAAGAAAACTTCAGACCAATATCCTTAATGAACATTGATACAAAATTTCTCAATGAAATCTTAGCAAATCGCATACAAAAATATATTAAAAAGATAGTGTACCATGATCAAGTGGGTTTTATCCCAGGGATGCAAGTTTGGTTCAACAACCAGAAATCAATAAATGTAATTCACCATATCAATAGACTTAAAGTCAGGAATCACATGATTGTTTTGATGGATGCAGAAAAAGCATTAGATGTAATATAGCTCCCCTTCATGCTCAAAACACTGGAAAAATAGGGATAGTGGGAACACTCCTTAACATTTTAAAGGCCATCTATGCTAAGCCCACAGCCAATATCATTCTAAATGGTGGAAAACTGAAAGCATTCCCCCTAAAAACTGGAACAAGGCAGGAATGCTCTCTTTCACCACTTCTATTCAACATTGTCCTTGAAACTCTAGCCAGAGCAATTAGACAGACCAAGGAAATTAAAGGGATATGAATAGGAAAAGAAGAACTCAAACTATCCCTATTTGCTGATGACATGATTATACATTTAGAGAAACCAGAAAATTCCACCACAAAACTTTCAGAACTCATAAGTGAATTCAGTAAAGTAGCAGGATATAAGATTAATGCTCATAAATCCAATGCATTGTAGGCAAATGGATGAAATTGGAGAATATCATGCTAAGTGAGATAAGCCAATCTCAAAAAACTAAAGGACAAATGATCTCGCTGATAAGCGGATGAGGACATATAATGGGGGGTGGGAGGGGTTAGCATTAGGTTTAGGGTTAGGTTTAGGGTTAGGGATAAGGAGAGCGGTAAGAATGAAGGAAAGAAGGACTGTATAGAGGGAAAAGAGGGGTGGGAGGGGTGGGGGGAAGGAAAAAAAATAAACATCATTGCCCTATGTAAATGTATGATTACACAAATGGTATGCCTTGACTCTATGTACAAATAGAGAAACAGCATGTATCCCATTTGTATACAATAATAAAAAAAAAGTGATTAAGAGAACTTAGGAAAACTACCCCATTCACAATAGCCTTGAAAAAAAAAATACTTGGGAATCAATCTAACAAAAGAGGTGAAAGACCTCTACAATGAGAACTACAGAACACTACAGAATGAAATTAGAGAAAACATTAGAAGATGGAAAGATCTCCCATGTTCTTGGATAGGAAGAATTAATATTGTCAAAATGGCCATACTACCAAAAGTGCTATACAGATTCCATGCAATTTCACTTAAAATCCCAATGACGTACCTTACAGAAATAGAGCAAGCAATCATGAAATTCATCTGGAAGAATAAGAAACTCAGAATAGCTAAAGCAATCCTTAGCAGGAAGAGTGCAGCAGGGGGTATCGCAATACCAGAACTTCAACTATACTACAAAGCAATAGTAACAAAAATGGCATGGTATTGGCACCAAAATAGACACGTAGATCAATGGTATAGAATAGAGGACATGGACACAAACCCAAATAATACAATTTTCTCATACTAGACAAAGGTGCTAAAAATACGCAATGGAGAAAAAATAGCCTCTTCAACAATGGTGGTGGGAAAAGTGGAAATCCATATACAAAAGAATGAAACTAAACCCCTATCTCTCACCCTGCACAAAAATCAACTCACAATGGATCAAGGACCTTGATATCAGACCAGAGACACTGCATCTTATAGAAAAAAAAGTAGGTCCAAATCTTCAACTTGTTGGCTTAGAATCAGACTTCCTTAACAGGACTCCCATAAAATAAGAAATAAAAGCAAGAATCAATAACTGGGACAGATTCAAACTAAATAGCTTTCTCTCAGCAAAGGAAACTGTCAGCAATGCGAAGAGAGAGCCTACAGAGTGGGAGAAAATGTTTGGCACTCATACTTTAGATAGAGCACTAATTTCCAGAATATATAAAGAATTCAAAAAACTTGACAAGAAGTATACAAATAACCCAATCAACAAATGGGCTAAGTATATGAATGGACACTTCCCAGAAGAAGATCTACAAACAATCAACAGATATATGAAAAAATGTTCACCATCTTTAGTAATAAGAGAAATGCAAATCAAAACTACTCTAAAATTCCATCTCAACCCAATTAGAATGGGGATTATCAAGAATACTAGCAACAATAGGTATTGGAGAGAATGTGGGGAAAAAGGTACACTCATATATTGCTGGTGGGCTGCAAATTAGTGCAGCCACTCTGGAAAGCAGTATGGAGATTCCTCAGAAAGCTTGGAATGGAATCACCATTTGGCCGAGCTATCCCACTCCTCGGCCTATACCCAAAGGAATTAAAATCAGCATACTACAGAGATACAGCCACATCAATGTATATAGCTGCTCAATTCACAATAGCCAGTTTGTGGAACCAACATAGATGTCCTTCAATTGATGAACGGATAAGGAAACTGAGGTGTATATACATACAATGGAATATTACTCAGCCATAAAGAATGATAAAATTATGGCATTTGCAGGCAAATGGATGAAACTGGAGAATATCATGCTAAGTGAGATACACCGGAGGTCAGCCCAGGGAGAGTTCTCTCTACCTCCCCCCTTTGTTGCTACTGGCTGCCACCCATTTCCTCCCCACCAAAGGTTCTGAAACTGTCAAAAGGGGCACCCAATCTCAAAATTTGGAGCTACTCCTACAACCAGCATTCCCTGGGCTCCCTATAGATTAGCCAAAACAGACGTCCTTGCTGTTCTCTCCTCCTCCATCTGCCTTCAGAGTAAACAAACCACCCAACATACACACACCCAAATCCATACCCTGTAAGATTACTATCAGATCAACAAAACAAAACACAAGCAATTCCTCATCATGGCACAGATCAGATCTGTGGTTGCTGTCCTTGGGTGTTATCCACAATTTTTGAGGAATCCAAAGTGTATCTTGTAAAGTCAAAATAGAACAGGGTGAAGGGTTGCAGATGAGGATCAAGAGAACAGAAAGGAGAAAAGCATTTACAGAAAACAGGGAGGAAGGAGCAACCATAGAAAGGCCTCCACTCTCCCTTCATCTTGCTGGACTGCTTGGCACTGGACATGACTTTGAACTTCATCAGTTTGACCTTCTTGGACTTGGAGGCCTTGCTGGACTTGGCTTTGACAATCTTGGGTGTTTTGGTTTTCCTGTGCATGGCAGCCAACTTCTTTACTTTCTTGACTAGCAGGGCTTTGGGCTTCTTGCTTGGGGCTTTGGTAACAGCTGTCTTAGACTTGGTGGACTTTTTTGGTTGAACACCTTCTTGACTTCATTCTTGGTTTTCTTGAAAGCCACTGACCTCTTGGGCTCATCACTCTTGGCCAGACAGTAGGGCCGTGAGTCACCCACTCCTTTGGTTTGCGTGAGAACACTGGTGGTTGATGGATAACTTGATCTGGGGGTCTGTGTTCTCTCTCACCTTGTAGTGACTTTTGATGCACTTCTGCATGGATTCTACCCAGGAGCTGGCATGTTTCTTTTCAGCCTGCATGGTGGCCTCAATCATGTCTGAATAGTGGGGGTCTGTGGATGTCTTGGAGACCTTGGAATGCTTAGTTTTGTCTGCAGTATGGGACTATTGACATGTTAACTAACTCAGGCTGACTCCTTACTCCCTGGTGGGTGAGCAAGATCAAGACCTCAAAGACGGTTTCAAAGGTTAATGATGATAAATCGGACCACCATCAGGGATTGGTTAACAATAGTTCCACAAACTTGATCAGCTCGTGCTTGCCATATAGTCCTATGGACTCTCACCTGCGTGAACCCCCCCATGCCTTGCTGACCTTTAAGCTGATTGGTTCCCTGCCTCGTCTCTACCCTAAATAAAAGCTGTGTGACTTCCTTAATAAATTAGTTCCTGCTGTTACTGCTCTCTCTGATGCGTCTGATTGTCCTCTGCCCAGAGAGCTGGGTGCAGGCGGTCAGTGGGCCCTACCTACCTGGTCTGACCTTGTTGGGGAGTGCTCCCTTCCATTGTTGCTGGTTGAGAAGAGCAGGGAGGCTTAAGACCCCAAGATCTGGCGCCGAACATGGGGCCCTTTAAGGCTGATCCGCAGCCAAAGCAAAGAGGCAGCTTCAAAACTGAAAGTACCAGCAGATCGGGTCAAGCAAGTTCCGAGGTAAGGGCATCCCCAAAATATGGGGCAAACACACACCACACATAGTGACCCTGCGCTCTCAGCTCTTAAACTAATGCTGAAGAGTAGGGGCCTTGAGTTGTCTGATACACAGGCGGAAAAAGCCTGGAACACCTTTACTTGGGTGGCTCCTTGGCTTCCTGCCACTAATCTTTTTGACTGGTCCACATGGGATTGTGTAAAACAACTTGTTAGGAAGAGGGAAATCAATTTAGGGGAGGGTCCCCCATTGGGAGTCTAGCCTATGTTTTCTGCCCTTAAGGCCTGCTTCTCTCCAGGACCTCCCAAAGGGGGCTCCACGTTTCCCCCAAAAGAGCCGCTGCCTCTGGATGGTGGGAAATCTTCCCGGTGGCCATTTTATGATACTGGGAGAGAACTCACTGACTCTAACCTCCCCCCTCCCTGTATGGCCTTCTAGGTAAATGCTAAAATGTTAGTTTGGGAAGGAATGACTACTGATCACAAATTGGCCTGTGCAAGGATGAAAGATCACTCCATGGGAAGGTGGATTGTGGCTACCAAAGATATTGGCACACAGCTTCTGTGAGCGAACGGGCAGATAGAAAGGGATTCCTTATCTTCAAGTTTCTTCTTTCTTGTGCTTCTATGCTCTTCCTGCAAACTCAAACCCTCCTTCTTCTCCCCCTCTTAATCCCTCCTCCTCCTCCAACTTTGACTCAGTTGTTTCTGCTTCCATTCCCTGGCCCAGCCCACCTAGTCCTCCTGCCATGAGGTCCCACATATGCCAGTGTGCAGGGAGTAACCAGCCCAACTATCAGTGGCATGTCCTAGTAAAGAGTATGATATAGTAGCCCCATTCCCCACAATTAGTGGAAGATAATTGTTTCACAATTTTCTGCTTCCAAACCTGAATTGAACCAGAAAAAAGGGTTAAAATGCCCTAGGCATCAAGTTTCTGCTAGAACATTTTAGCTCCTTTCAGATTCAGATCTCAGTCAAGGCTTACATTGAAATGTAAATAGAGAAAGCCTGAGGGCTCAGAATGAGACCGGTCTCAAACCCAAGGAAGAAAAAAAAGGTAAAAAGAGTCTTACCTAAACTCCAGCAAAAGTAAATTTTATGATGCTTTACTAAAGTAATTAACAGTCGTATAATTTTTCCAGGACTCTTGTTTTTTAGTTTTTTGTTTTTTTTTTGAATTCTACATTTTTTGAGCTCATGACTTTTTTGATCAGTTCTATTTTTTTATTCAACTAGAGTTTTTGAACATCTGTTACATTGCAATGGAAATTCACCTATAAAGTTACAAGGCCTTTGATTTTGTGTTATTTGTATGTCGTGCTGTCTGATGTCATGTTTTGTCTGTATCAAAATTGAGCGCTCCTAAAATGAAAATTTAAAAATGAATCCAGATACTTTTAATTCACGAGATTTAAAAAGGTTCAATTCAAATTGGGTAAACTAATAGAAGTAAAATGTCTTTAAAAATAACTCGCAAGTCTCTAGGTGGTCAAACTAATAAAATGTTGATGTTAACAAAATGTCTAACATCAATTTCTCTAGGACTTTCCTTCAACAAGAAAAAGATAGGAAACACTGTTCAGGACACTTGTCCAATATCTTGACTAAAAACAAGGTTACTAAGAGTTATGTCCTAACAGGTACAATTCTACATAAAAAAATGTTCTAGAGGTTTCAACTGTGTTTCAATTAGAGTACTATAAATAACAAAATATTTAATCTTATTAAAATGAAGTAATTTATATAAATTAAGAAATTTCTTAAGAGTTGTTTCAGAATGTGCACAAAAAGGTCAACACATAGGAAAGAAAAAATAAAAGGTTCTAGATATGGAAATATATTTAGTGAAGAACAAAATGTTTCTGGGTAAGAAAGTGCTTATGTGATAAAACACATGAGGGTCTAAATAAGTGCAAAGAAAGTCTGTAAAGGGCAAGTTTCAACAAGTTTGCATGTAACTAAGTTGGTTGTATGTATGTGACACAATTAAAGCTATTTAAGGTTTTTCCTAAGGTAAAATACTGATGTTCTGATATAAACCAAAGCTTAATCTATATGGTAAAATGACAAAGATTTCTTAGAAACACTAATTCACTCTTAACTTTGTGTCTATTAAGTTTTAGTCTTTAGAAAAATCAGTCTTAAAAATTGGGGTTTATACAATTATGGTTAAACAACTGTTAGAGTATTACACTACGTTAGAGTCTAAATTTTTCTTTAAAAACTAAATTTGGTAATATAAAAGTGTCAAGGTAATTGTAAAATGTTCACTCTTTGTATATTAAATGTGTTCATATTTTCCAGGTATACAAGCCTTTAAAGCAGAAAATTTATCAAGCTGCTAAACTTGTCTGTAATGGTAAACCTATCATTTAACATTCTATTATAGGACCTGTTATCAATAGGGTATATGTAAAATTTGTTAAATGTATTTCTAAAAGTTATTGAGAGCCTGATTTGTTTAAAGGTTAAGCATGAAAGCATTTTACCACTTTGCCACACAAAAGGAAACTTAAAAGCTCTCTCAACCTTTCTTTAATTCATGTTTTAGATATAATGTTAAATTGTGTTAACTAATGTTCATATAGACTCAGGAGTCAATATGTGTAACTGCTTAAAATGACATTTAAGAAAGAGTGTAATGCACAGTAGCAAAAATGGGACAACAGTGATTAAGATTAGGGTCTCTGACCTCATGACTTTGGCAGTCGACTTCCTTGAGAGCTACACAGAGCTCCTAACATTGCACTTTGCAGCTCTACCATCTTAGATCTACAGGCTCAACTTGATTCCTTGGTCGCTGTCATCCTGCAAAATCACTGTGGTTTAGATCTGCCAACAGCAAAGGAAGGAAGGTTTTGCCTGTTCCTTGGTGAAGAGTGCTGTTTCTATGCCAACTGCTCTGGCATTGTACAAGATAAAATCAAAAACCTACAAGAAGATCTGGAACGTTGTAGGAGCAAGCACCACTCTAATTTCCTCTGGACTAGATTATACAGGTGGCTCCCCTACCTCCTCCCACTTAGGCTACCACTAATCACCATTATCCTTGTGTTCACCTTTGGACCTTGCATAATCAATAAGCTTATCCATTTCCTGAAAAGCCAGGCTAAGTCTGGGCAGCTCATGGTGGTCCAAAAGCATTATACCACCAGTCATAATGATGATTGGGAGCCCTATAGGATCATGGATCACTTGTATCAGGACTCTGGGGTCTAAGTGTCTCTCCCATAAGCCCTGCTCCTCCTTAGGGGCCCGCCTGAAGTGCTAAGTTGGTAGTCAATGACAGGTAAGATCCTTAAAGGAGGACAATCTAAGACAGGCATGCCTTCAAGTAAGGCAGACCCCCCAAACTGCTAGGGTGATGTTCCATGATGGGTAAGACCCACCCAGGGGCAACACAAGAAAGACAAACCCTTAATATAAAATAAAACAGGGGGATATGTTGGGACTAATGACATGTTAACTAACTCAGGCTGACTCCTTACTCCCTGGTGGGTGAGCAGGATCAAGGCTTCAAAGGCGGTTCCAAAGGTTAATGATGATAAATCAGACCACCATCAGGGATTGGTTAACAACAGTTCCATGAACCTGATCAGCTCGTGCTTGCCATATAGTCCTATGGGACTCTCACCTGCGTGAACCCCCCCATGCCTTGCTGACCTTTAAACTGATTGGTTCCCGCCTCGTCTCCACGCTACATAAAAGCTGTGTGACTTCCTTAATAAATGAGTTCCTGCTGTGATTGCTCTCCCTGATGTGTCTGATTGTCCTCTGCCCAGAGAGCTGGGTGTGGGCAGTCAGTGGGCCCTACCTACCTGGTCTGACCTTGTTGGGGAGTGCTCCCTTCCCTTGACACTGCTCGAGAAGAGCAGGGGGGCTTAAGACCCCGACAGATTCCAGCCAGGTGCTGGCATGTTTCTTCTCAGCCTGCATGGTGGCCTCAATCATGTCTGAATAGTGGGGTGGTCTGTGGACTTCTTGAAGACCTTGGAATGCTTGGGTTTGTCCACAGTATGGGACTTGGTGCTCTCGTTCATGGTAGCCTGCCTGGATCAGCTGTTGAAGGTTACTTCCAAAGGACCAGCCATTTTTGGAAACCAAACAAAGCCTGACTAGGGGTACAATCTCAGGCAACTAAAAAGCAGAAAAGTCTGGAGTCTTGATTTCAGGGGTGCAGGCAAGGGATCACGGCCTCTCCTATTGGGCATGGGTCTCCAGAGGGCTCCCTGTGCTGGCTCTGCATGGCCCAACTGCACAGTGTGTGATAGATTTGAGCTCTTGTCCAGCCTGCCAACCTTTTCTAAGCTCTGAGTCTCCCATTCCACATTCAAAGACTCACTCAGTTTGTAAAAGAATGAGTGTGTTAAGAGCACCTGGTCAGCCAGTACTGACACCTCCTACCACTAAACATTCAGCCCAGTGCACTCTACCCCACATGCTCAGCCTTCTGTCCAGGGAAAGTGCAGAGAGCAGGTGCACGGGCACAAGTCCACTCCTATGGCTTTATATATAACTTCCCCCTTCCTCCCTTCATCTCCTCTTTCCAGGATTTTCTCAGCTACAGCTTCTTTAAAATTATGCAACATCAACTTTTTAGAGCACAATGGTGGGTCTATGGAATTCAATAATGCTTTTAAACCCATATAACAATTGAAGGATCTGACCTGACATTGAGTTTCTTCTTCTGTATGTAGAGATGGAAGTTAAGGTGGAATAATGGTGGGAATTATGGAGAAGGGTTTTCAAGAATGGTGATCAAGAGGGCATCAAGAGGGCTGGGGTTTTGGCTCAGTGGCAGAGTGCGTGCTTCACCTGGGTAATACACTGGGTTCAATTCTCAGCACACTATATAAATAATCATAATAGTGAAAGAGTCCATTAACAACTTAAAAAGAAACAGAGAAGGCATCCAGAGTGAAAGCCACTGCTCCAAGGTGGTGTTCCCAGGACTCAGAGGACCTTGGCTCATGGAGAAACCCTTTCCACTTAATGGTCAGGGAAGGATGGATTTCCCAGGGTGCAGATGTCCTTCTGGGAAGATTTACCAGCACAGGGCAAGAAGGTGTAACAGGCACTCCTCAAGGGAATGTCCAGCTAAACTTGGAAGACAGGGAGGCCAGGAGAAGGGACTCATTAAAGCAGGCACACAGCAATGACCACTGTGGAGGATGATACATGGCTGGTAAGGGACTTAGGAACAGCAAGATGAAGAACAGTGACTTTGGTAATGGGTCCATATAAATGGATGCTTTTGAAATGTGATTATATCCATTTATATGCCCACTGCAGTACAAAAATGTTAGTTCTGGCCCCAAAACAGATACAGATACTTAGACTCTCCAGGAAACACCAGCTGCCCTCCAGCACACTGTTTCTTACTCCATGGTTCCCTTTAGAAGTATCAGTGGTGGTGTAGGCAGAGTTAGTGCAGAGGTTCATCAGCATGAGCTTGACCTCTCCAGGGCTCATTTGTTATTAGTATTGAGACACAATATTGATTCATCTTTCTGGGTCCCACAGGATATCTGCTACATATTACAGCATGTTATAGAAAAACGAGAGAAATAAGCAATTCCACCTCCTCAAACTTTAATCATTTCTGTGGTTTGGAAACTTGCATAAACCTCCAGCTATTTTAGAATATATCATGGATGACAATGGTCATATATTATACTTGTCTTTCTGTGTCTGTCTGACTTCACTTAAATACTCCCAGTGCCATGTATATTGCTGCAGAGTGGAGGGCTTCACTCTTTAATGTTCCATTTTGAGTAAGTGCAAATGTTTTTCTCGCCCATGTGTCTCTTATTGGGAACCTTGGTTGATTGAACTATTGTGGCTCCTGTATATGGTGCTACAGTACACATGGGAGTGCAGGCATGTCTTTGATAGAATCACTTTATTTCCCTTGGATACACCCATTCGTAGGACAGTTAAATCCTGGGAGAGTCCTATTTTTAGTTTTCTAAGACCCCGCCAACTGTTTTCCAGAATGCCAGTACTAATTTATAGTTCCACCAACAGTGAATAAGAGAATCCCTTTCCCTAGCATCATGAGCACTTGTGTTTTTTTTCTATTTTATATGAACGTTTCTAACTTGGGTGAGATTATATCTCATTGTAGGTTACATTTGCATTTCCTTCATGACTTATGTTGACTATTTTTTATAGACTTTGCCACTCATATGTCATTGAGAATGTCTATTTGGGTCTTTACCCATTTTATCAATGGGTTACCTTTTTCTTCAAGACAAATTTGATTACTATCTGACCTCCCAACAAGGTAAACAGAAGCTGAGCCTCTGAGGGTGCATCATTCTCTGAGACAGTGAGCAGCTTCCTAGAGGCAGGCTGATTGTTTGGATCTCTTCCATGCCATAGAGGATGTCAGCTTCTTCTCCAGCAGATGGACACAAGCTTAGCTTTTGTTTGACAGCCTGTGCCATTGCTTTAGTAGACAGTAGGTCCTCCAGGAATCTGCACTATCTGTCACTCTTGTACCTGAATACCTTAACCCTGGGATCTTCTAGTGTATGATCTCTGGACAGCAGGTAGATCTTATGGAGAGCAATGTGGGCAGTGGACTCATTTCCACGGGGCATCCTGCTGACAGACACCTGTGAACCATGTATGTGAACTGAGCCATGTTTGAGCAGGGAAGCCTCATCTTAGAAACTCCCAATCAGAACCCCCTGCATTTAGAATGCCTGATTGATGGGGCACCCTGTCTTGGCTTCCTTCCCAGGTTGAAGCACAGCCTTCCTGGGATGAGTGTAGCTTGCCAAATGCCAATCAAACTATTTACTGCAAGATCCCAGCCACACCAGGAAACAAGCACTCAAACAAAACTCCTCCCACTGAAATCCTGTCCCTGCCTTTGATGTATTCCCCCTTAAAGAATCAGGGCCTTTTTCAGCGGTCAGTTCCAGTTTGTACTTTACATTTTCTCCATACTGGCTCCTGGGCACATCAATACTTGTGCAGTGCTCACCCTCCTTCCAGTCTCTCAAGGGTCTGCATCCCTCTTGTTGGCTCAGGGAAGGGTGAACTCCGGACCTTTCTTTGTCAATAGAAATGTCCCCTCAGATGCTTTAGGATCTAGTTCCCAAAGCAAATTTTTCATGAAAATGCTTTCAATAAAGCTTCTCCTTCTTTTTTGATGTTTTCATGCTTCTTTAAAACAATAGCACAGATATTTGATTTTGGAGAATTCTTTTCATTCACAGTGTGATATTTATTATATTTTATTTTTTTAAATATTTTTTATTAAATTTTATTACATATCTAGGAAGACACATAAGCAATATTAGTTCTCTTTTTACCCTCACCTACATTTTCTACCTTTTCCAAATGTCAGTCTTCTAATGTTGCTGCTCTTGTTGTCTTTTCCTTCTGGGGATTTTCCCAGTTTGTCTTTTAAAAATTTCCTTTTGCATTTCTATCAGTCAGTGTAATTTATTTTCTAACAAAAATTTTTTCTTCCCTTCCTGAAAGGATACAGTTGTTGTTTCTTCAGTCACATTGAGGTCTTCTCTGGACTTTTGAACTTTTATTTAGAATGATCACTCTCTTGCTCATTCTTCAAGTCACCTTCAACTCCTGTGTATGCATGCATGTTAGTGTGTGTGTCTCAGTGCAAGTTTCTGTTTGTACTTGCACACTGTGTGGATTTACTGTTTCCTGATGTTAGGCTTCCTCATAAGTTCAGTGACTTTGACTCTAAGGTAACATTGAGGAATGAAAGCTTTAGGTCTCTTGGTAATGTTTTACTCATTGTCCAATGTTCATTTTTTATCAGGAGAAGAACTCCCTATGCATCTCTGCCCTGAGATTCCAGGACACTGTCTTCTCTTTGCATGTGGACTCCTGACTACTCCTGTATACAAATCCCTCCCCCATGCTCAGCACATAATCCACTGACATCACATGTGGCCACTGCCACTCCTGGATCAAACAGTGTCTGTCAGATGAGATGTGCTGGAGCTGCATGTCATGGTGTGGAGGTGAGGTGTCCCCCAAGCTCCTGTGTGGGATAATGGAAGAGGGTGCAGAGGTGACTTGACTGGGGTGAGAGGTTCATGCACTCAGTGCATTCATCCATTGGTGACTTTACATGGGTGGCAACTGTTGTCAGGCAGGGTGGTGTGGATGGAAGAGGTGGGTCCCTTGGAGTGTGCCCTTGTGGTTTTATTTTTTGTTTGTAGAGCAGAGTAGTTACCCTTTGCTTCTTGTGGTCCTGTCCTGAGCCACGTCCCTCCATCTCACCATCACCATAATGTTCTTCCTCCACTTGAGCCCTGAGGAATGGAGTCGCCATCTATGGACTGAGACCTAAAATGTGACCCTCACATTATTTATTCCTCCTTAATCTTGTTCTTTTCAGGTGTTTTGATCACAGCAGCAAAAATACCAAATACTCACTGTGTCTCTTACACCTGCAGAAGTGGGTTACAGAAAGTGAACGTCTGTGAACATTCCTAGCACTTCTTAGATGGCAAGTAGGTTAAACAGTGATTAATTATGAGAATAATGTTCTTCCTTAATTTTCTATAGTTTTCTCAGAAATGTTTATAAACTTAAAGGCTATTGGAATAAGTTTATGATCATTATTTCAAAATACAATTTCTAATATGTGTAAAGATAATGGTTCCCAGGGGGCAATTTATTTTCTAACATGATATAGCTCTTCATAGAAATGAATTTCATGTCAGTCTCAGTGTGTGTGTGTGTGTATGTGTGTGTGTGTGTGTGTGTGTGTGTGCGTGTGTGGAGAGAGTGGTGTGTAGAGAGAGAGAGAGAGTTGTTATTGCTGTTGTAATTTGGTTATTGATTTTGGATACTTTCCCGGCATCTAACTCGGGTTCTATTGTATGTGAAACAAGATCTCCACCAGTGAGATACACACTAGATCCTAAACTTAAATTAAAAACTAGTCAGTAACACTTAAATCTCACCCTTATAAAACTTATAGAAGCTATAAAGTTATTTAAACACACATGCGGATGTGTACATTTTATCACATCATTCTCAATTGCAGAGTAAAGTCAAGAACTTTTTTACTATTAATGATTGATTCATCTGACCCTTTATAATAAAATGTTTTATCCATCCTAAAATATCTACTATTAATTTCTTGGAAGTTTAAAAGATCTTTATTCATATTTCTGTTTCATAATGGGCATGTATTTACTTTGCAATTGAGAGTGTTTAAATCCATAGATTATGAACTTGATGAATTAGAATAACTCCTTATTTTCTTTTCTTGCATTTATCATGTATACACTCTATTCAACTATAACTTCCTAGTGAAATATAATGCCTAAGCTCAGGCATGACCTGTCTTTGCATTAAAGTCAAATGGTAATTGTCTTGGAGACTCCACAGGGCAAAACTCTGAACAGAAGGGAATCCAGCTTCCAGGTATGGGGAGGGCCTGTGCCAACAGCAGCTCCTCAGCTCTGCCAGGCAAAGGCCACTTGGTGCCTTCCTTTCCTTCTGCTGCTCCTTCCATAACTGCCATCATGTCAATCCAGTCCCACCTCCAAGGCTGCTTTGGGTACAGAGAAACCATGAAAAGCCTCAAGATGTGTGTAAACACATGAGAAGCCAAAGTTAATTTCTCTGAATGTATCTTGCTGGAAAACAAATGTGTGAGCACATCAGCTGTAGGTAGAGATGAGAATGTTAAAAGAGGAGTTTGTGTCCTCCCCAACAATTTTTAAAATCCTGAACCCCACAGTGATGACTTTGGAGGTAAGGTGACGGGAGGTGATCAATCAGTAATGAATGCAGGGCCTCACAAATGGACTGGGTGCCTTTGAAAATAGTTTCTAGGGAGCTTGTTCAACCTCCACCATGTAAGGTTGTGGCAAGCAGGCACCATATCTAACCAGGATGCTTCCCTTGCCACACAGTAATACTGAACGTCCCAAGATCCTGAGATTCCCAGCTTCCGAGGTAAGGAGGAATAGATTTATGTTGCTTATACACTTCCTACCTACAGGTATCTTGTTATCCCAGCTTGATTTCACTAAGGTGTAATCTCTACTATTCTTGTCAGTTGCTGTCCTTGGAAAGAACTTGCCCAGCACATGCATGAGAAGAAAAATCAGGCTGCGTGGGCACTCCAAGGACAGTGCCCAGAATATGGGTGACAAGAGCAATAGAACTGCATGCACACACCAAGGACAGTGCCCAGGAATGCATGAGAGGAGCCATGATGTGAATGTTTACACCAAGAGAGTGCCCAGCACATGCATGAGAAAAGTCATTAGGCTGCATGTGCACACACCATTGACAGTGCCCAGCACATGCATGAGAAGAGTCATCAGGCTGCATGTGCACACCAAGGACAGTGCCCAGCACATGCATGAGTAGAGCCATCAGGCTGCATGTGCACACCAAGGACAGTGCCCAGCATATGTATGAGAACAGCCATCAGACTGCATGTGCACACCAAGGACAGTGCCCAGCACATGTATGAGAACAGCCATCAGGCTGCATGTGCACACCAAGGACAGTACCTAGCACATGTATGAGAACAGCCATCAGGCTGCATGTGCACACCAAGGACAGTACCCAGCACATGCATGAGAAGAGCCATCAGGCTGCATGTGTACACACCAAGGACAGTGCCCAGTGCAAGCATCAGACGGAGTTGTTCAAAGGTGTCACCTGGTGAAACAGCAGAAACCTTGTACTAACTTATCCAGGACTCTCAGAGCAAGGGTTACAAAGACAGCCCATGAACATGAACTTGGGAGATGCAGACAGGGCTCTGAATGGAGAGTTACCTCCAGGGAGAACTGGGCATGTGCCTGATGGCTCATGGTAATAATCAGGCAAACAGTTCAGAAAAGATGAGACACAGTGATAACTAGTTACGGTTTAGATGTGGTGTCCCCAGAAAGCTCCTGTATGACACCATGCAAGACTTCAAAGTGAAATGATCAGGTCATCAGAGTTTGATGAGGATTAACTGGGTAGTAACTGCAGACAGGTAGGGCATGTCTAGAGACCATGTGTCATTGGCTGTGTCTTTGAGGTCTACATTTTCTCCCTGGTGATCAGGGCCCACTCTGCCTCCTGATTTTCATGTTTGAGCTGCTCTGACACACTCTTCTACTATGATCTTCTGCCTCACCTTGGTCTCAGAGCAATGGAGTTGGAAATATATGGACTGAGATCTCTGAAAACATGAGCCCCAAATAAACGTTTCTTCTAAAATTTATCTTGGCAGGTCTTTTAGTCACAATGCTGAAAAATGTTGACAAAATCTGAAATTAGTACTGAGAAGTGGGGCCATTACTGTGAATAAGCTGACCAAGTTGTTTACAATTCCTTGGAAAATGACCATGGTTTAGAAAACTTCTCAGGGGGAGAAATTCTGAAAAGTTTATAGATGCAAGCTGGAAAACCTTTACACTATTTCAAGCAGTGTTTAATGGGTGATTCAGAAGAGGACCCAGATGTCCAGAATGCAGATAGGGCTGTGGAGAGTGAAGGCTGGACTCCTTTGAGAGGAGGACTCTAATGGAAATTGCCTTAAAGGCCATTCATGTTATGTTCTGGATAAGAAGTTGTCACATTTTGTTTATGCCCTTAGAGTTTCTATGAGGTCAAAGTTAACATGATAAATTGAATAATCTGGCAGAAGAAATTTGTATGCAGCATGGCATTTCGATGGTTGCACGAATGTTGCTGGAGGCTTGATCCGCGTTTATTGTGACAATCAGTGTGATGGACTGACAGATCTGACTCCATGAGAATGTTATAGGTCAGACTCTAAGGGAAATGACTATACAGACTCCCTTTTGCTCTGAGACTCCAGGTTATGCAGGAAATAAACTTCTCCCATGGGAACACCCTGCCTCTGTGCCCATCCCGTTACTTGGTGTGACATGTTTAATAATATACAATGGCAACTCCTATGTAGTAAAGAATTGCTCTCTTTTGATTCCTATTGCTCCTGAACAATGTACCATGTAAACAGTAATTGTGTGGATGTTAGCAACCATTCTTTAGTTTGTACCTAGGTAAGGGTCAGTTTGACCCACTTCCCCCTCTGTCAATGATCTCATGATGTTAGTTTGTATCATAGCAACAGACACTTATGATTGATGTGATTTTTGGTATAAGAACCCCTACAACCCTGTGGTCGGGGCTGTTCTCCCAATAGTCATTTTTTGGGGCATTGTGTGAGACAGTCAACTGGCCAACTTAATAAAGACCCTCAAATTTGGACTTCTCAGTGGTGATCGGTCTGTTCTTAAGTTGTGCCCCACAACATTAGGAGCAGAAAGCAGAGCAGTAAAATTGGTAAAACTTACAGTTGGACCTGAAAAATGTGAGAAAAACTGGGACCAAGACAGTTTTGGTTATTAGAGACAGTACAGTCAGTAGAGAGATGCTGAATACTTCACTAGGAAAGAGGACATGTTTGCTCAGCTGGATTTCAGTCTTTGCTTCGGTTCCATCCTTTCTTTCTATGCTCCTATTTCTCTCTTCTGGATAGAAACTGATTGCTCTCCACATATTGGAGATATGTAAATTGTTTTGATTTTTAAAAGGGCTCATACTGAATTTTTCCTGAGTTTCAGAGAATTTGGATATGAACTTTTGGGCAGTGCTGGAACTGTTAAAATTACAGAAAATTTAAAAATGGAGTAAATGTATTTTGCACTCTAAATAGGATATGAGTTTTTGGATGCTGTGGTACAATGTTATTTTTGAATATGAGGTGTCCCCAGAACTCATGTGTGAGCCACTTTGAAAAGTTTAGAGGTAAAATGATTGGGTTATGATAGCTTTAATCTAGTCAATGAATTAATCCACTGACAAGGATTAACTGGGTGGTAACTGTAGGCAGGTAGGATATGGCTGGAGGTTCACAGGGGATAAGACTTTGGGGTGTATGTTTTCTCTTATGTGACCTAGCACTCTCTCTGCTTCTGACTGTCATGTGCTAAGCTGCAAACTAAAACACAACTATATGCACAAGTCTGTGTGTGAGACTTTGGTTGGTGAATGCATGTGCCTTTAGAGAGGCTCATAACAATAACTGTCTACAGTTTAGGGAAACTGAGACCCCAAATTCCAGCTCAGAGAGCCACTGAGGATAAAAGCCAAGGATGAGTTCCTCGGTGAAGTCAAGGACCATCCATAGTATTTAATCAAGAAGTTGAACAGGGAAGAAAAAAAAAAAAAAAGGTAGTATTCGGCCCAAGGCAAATAAGCTTCTTTACAAATTACATGTGAGGAGAATAATTAAATGTGTCAATAACTGGTTTCTGGGAGTCAAATGGAGTTCCATATCTCTACAAGACTAAATCTGAACCTTAAAAGAAAAGAATAAATGACTGATTTTAAGAATACAGAGGACAATTCACTGTCCCATGATCAGAAATCATAGAACAATCTTCCCAGAGGGAAAGATTAAAAGTCACCCAGATGTTGCACTTTTGTGGATACTGGTCACATGTGGTGTGATACAATATTCTACGTGTTAAAAATGTAACATATGCACAGGATTTGACAACTTAGAATGAAAAAAAAACAAACATAATAATAATTTCATGTATAATAACTACATGTAATAAATATCAACCTCATAAAAATTTTAGTACTCCAATATTAACATATGTACAATGGTATAAAATAGAGTATGATATAAAACAATCTATAATTAGTTTTTTTTGTTTTTAAAATTTATTTTTATTGTAAACAAATGGGATACATCTTGTTTCTCTGTACATGAAGTAGAGGCATACCTTTTGTGTAATCACACATTTACATAGGGTAACGGTGTTTGATTCTATCTGTTTTTCTTTTCTTTCCCCCCACCCCTCCCACAACACTTTTCCCTCTATACAGTCCCTCCTTCCTCCATTCTTGCCCCCCTCCCACTCTCATTATGTGCCATCATCTGTTTATCAGCGAGATCATTCGTCCTCTGTTTTCTTGAGATTGACTTATGTCACTTAGCATGATATTCTCCAATGTCATCAATTTGCCTACAAATGCCATGATTTTATTATTCTTTATGGCTGAGTAATAGTCATATATATATATATATATATATATATATATATATATATATACAGTTTCTTGATCCATTCGTCAAATGAGGGGCATCTAGGTGGGTTCCACAATCTGGCTATTGTGAATTGAGCAGCTATGAACATTGATGTGACTATCTCCGTAGTATGCTGATTTTAAGTCTTTGGGTACAGGCTGAGGAGTGGGATAGCTCAGTCAAATGGTGGTTTCATTCCATGTTTTCTAAGCTATCTCCACACTGCTTTCCAGAGTGGCTGCACTAATTTACAACCCCACCAGCAATGTATGAGTGTACCTTTTTCCCCATATGCCTGCTAATCCTGTGTACCTTTTTCCCCACATCCCTGATAATCGCCATTCTAATTGGGGTGACATCAAATCTTAGGGTAGTTTTGATTTGCATTCCTCTTATTACTAAAAATGGTAAACAATTTTTCATATGGTCATTGAATGCTTGTAGATCTTCTTCTGTGAAGTGTCCATTCATATACTTAGCCCATTTGTTGATTGGGTTATTTGTATACTTCTTGTCAAGTTTTTTGAATTCTTTATATATTCTGGAAATTAGTGCTCTATCTAAAGTATGAGTGCCAAAGATTTTCTCCCACTCTGTAGGCTCTCTCTTCGCATTGCTGATAGTTTCCTTTGCTGAGAGAAAGCTATTTAGTTTGAATCTGTCCCAGTTATTGATTCTTGCTTTTATTTCTTATTTTATGGGAGTCCTGTTAAGGAAGTCTGATCCTAAGCCAACAAGTTAAAGATTTGGACCTACTTTTTCTTCTATAAGATGCAGGGTCTCTGGTCTGATATCAAGGTCCTTGATCCATTATGAGTTGATTTTTGTGCAGGGTGAGAGATAGGGGTTTAGTTTCCTTCTGTTGCATATGGATTTCCACTTTTCCCACCACATTTGTTGAAGAGGCTATCTTTTCTCCATTGCATATTTTTGGACCCTTTGTCTAGTATGAGAAATTGTATTTATTTGGGTTTGTGTCCATGTCCTCTATTCTGTACCATTGACCCACCTTTCTATTTTGGTATCAATACCATGCCATTTTTGTTACTATTGCTTTGTAGTAGAGTTGAAGATCTGGTATTGCGATACCCCCTGCTTCACTCTTTCTGCCAAGGATTGCATTAGATATTCTGGGTTTCTTATTCTTCCAGATGAATTTTATGATTCCTCGCTCTATTTCTATAAGGTACATCATTGGAATTTTAATTGGAATTGCAGGGAATCTGTATAGCACTTTTGGTAGTATGGTCATTTTGACAATATTAATTCTGCCTATCCAAGAACATGGGAGATCTTTCCATCTTCTAAGGTTTTCTTTAATTTCATTCTGTAGTGTTCTGTACTTCTGATTGTAGAGGTCTTTCTCCTGTTTGGTAAGATTGATTCCCAAGTATTTTAATTTTTTCGAGGCTATTGTGAATGGGGTAGTTTTTCTAACTTCTCTTTCTGAAGATTAATCACTTATGTACAAAAATGCATTGGATTTATGAACATTGATCTTATATCCTGCTACTTTACTGAATTCACTTATAGTTCTCAAAGTTTTCTGGTGGAATTTTCCGGTTCCTCTAAATATATAATCATGTCATCAGCAAATAGTGATGGTTTGTGTTCTTTTCCTATTCGTATTCCTTTAATTTTCTTGTTCTATGTAATTGCTCTGGTTAGAGTTTCGAGGACAATGTTGAATAGAAGTGGTTAAAGAGGGCATCCCTGCCTTGTTCCAGTTTTTAGGGGGAATGCTTTCAGTTTTTCACCATTTAGAATGATATTGGGCCATGGGCTTAGCATAGATGGTCTTTAAAATGTTAAGGAATGTTCCCACTATCCCTATTTTTCCAGTGTTTTGAGCATGAATGGATGCTGTATTTTATCTAATGCTTTTTCTGCATCTATCGAAATAATCATGTGATTCTTACTTTAAGTCTATTGAAATGGTGAATTACATATATTGATTTCTGGATGTTGAACCAACCTTGCATCCCTGGGATAAAACCCACTTGATCATGGTGCACTATCTTTTTAATATGTTTTTGTATGTGATTTGCTAAGAGTTTGTTGAGAAATTTTGCATCAAAGTTCATTAAGGATATTGGTCTGAAATTTTCTTTCCTTGATGTATCTCTGTCTGGTTTAGGTATCAGGGTGATATTGGCTTCATAGAATGAGTTTGGGAGGGTTCCTTCCTCTTCTCTTTCATGGAATACTTTGAGGAGTACTGGAATGAGCTCTTCTTTAAAGGTTTTGTAGAACTCAGCTGAGAACCCATCTGGTCCCGGACTTTTCTTTGTTGGTAGACTTTAGATGACTTCTTCTATTTCATTACTTGCAATTGATCTATTTAAATTGTGTATGTCCTCCTTGTTCAGTTTAGGTAATTCATATGTCTCTAGAAGCCTGTTGATATCTTTGAGATTTTCTATTTTCTTGGAGTTTAGGTTTTCAAAATAGTTTCTATTTATGTTTTGTATTTCAATCATGTCTGTTGTGATATTTCCTTTTTCATTCCAAATTTTAGGAATTGGGTTTTCTCACTTCTTCTCTTTGTTAGTGTGACTAAGGGTTTATCAATTTTGTTTATTTTTTTCAAAGAACCAACTATTTATTTTGTCAATTTTTTCATTTTTTCTTTTGTTTCCATTTTGTTGATTTCAGTTCTGATTTTAACTATTTCCTGTCTTCTACTACTTTTGGTATTGCTCTCTTCTTCTTTTCTAGGGCTTTGAATCGTAGTGTTAGGTTGTTTATTTGTTGATTTTTTTTCTTCTTTTGTTGAATGCACTCCATGAAATAAATTTTCCTCTAAGAACTGCTTTCATAGTGTCCCAGAGATTTTGATGTGATGTATCTTTGTTCTCCTTTACCTCTAAGAATTTTTTAATTTCCTTCCTAATATCTTCTTTTATCCTTTCATCATACAATACCATATTTTAAATCTGTACGTGTTGGAGTAGTTTCTTTTTTATACTCTGTCATTTATTTCTAATTTCAATCCATTATGATGTGATAGAATACAAGGTATTATCTCTATCTTCTTGTATTTGCTAACAGTAGCTTTGTGAAATAATATATGGTCTGTTTCTGAGAAGGATTCATGTGCTGCTGAGGAGAAAGTGTATTCACTCTTTGTTGGATGGTATATTCTATAAATGTCCATTCAGTCTAAATTATTGATTGTGTTTTTGAGATCTATGTCTTCTTTGTTCAATTTTTTTTTGGAGGATCTGTCCAGTGGTGAGAGTTGTTTTAAAATCACCTAGTATTATTTCCTGTGGTCTATTTGATTTCTGGCATTGAGAAAGAATTGTTTGATGTATATGGATGAGCCACTGTTTGGGGCATTGATATTTATGATTGTTATGTCTTCCTGATTTATGCTTCCCTTAAGCAATATGAAATGTCCTAGTTTATCGCTACTGACTAACTTTGACTTGAAGTCCACATTATATGATATGAGGATGGATACTCCAGCTCTTTGATGTGTCCATGTGCATGATGTGCTTTTCCCCATTCTTTCACCTTTAGTCTGTGGGTATCTCGTTCTATGATATAAGGCTCTTGAAGGCAGCAATTTGTTGGATCTTTCTTTTTAATCCAATCTGCCCGTCTATGTCTTTTGATTGATAAATTCAGGCCATTAACATTCAGTGTTATTATTGATAATTGATTTGTATTCCTGGTCATTTTGCTTTTTTTTTTTTTTTTGACTCGACTTGATTTCTTTTTTATTTGGTTGTTACTTTAGTGTAGTTCCTCCCTTTGCTGATTTACATCATTGTTTTTCAACTCTTTCTCATGGAACATTTTGCTGAGAATGTTCTGTAATGCTGGTTTCTTTTTGTAAATTTTTAACTTTTTTTTATCATGGAAGGATTTAATTTCATCGTCAATTTGAAGGTAAGTTTTGCTGCGTATAAGATTCTTGGTTGTGATCAATCCCATTTGTTCACAATAAAAAAAAAAGTCAAAAAAAAAAAAAAAGATTCTTGGTTGGCATCCATTTTCTTTCAGGGTTTGATATATGTTGTTCCTGGTCCTTCTAGCTTTTAGGGTCTGGGTTGAAAAATCTGTTGATATCCGTATTGGTTTCCCTCTGAATGTAATTTGATTCTTTTCTTTCACAGCCTTTAAAATTCTGTCTTTATTTCTATGTCAGGTATTTTCATTATAATGTGCCTTGGTGTGGGTCTGCTGTAATTTTTTTATATTTGGAGTCCTATAAGCCTCTTGTACTTCATTTTCCATTTCACTCTTCAGATGTGGGAAATTTTCTGAAATTATTTCATTGAATAGATTGTTCATTCCTTTGGTTTGTTTCTCTGTGCCTTCCTTAATCCCAATAATTCTTAAATTTGGCCTTTTCATGATATCCCATAATTCTTGTAGATTCTGTTCATGATTTCTTGCCATCTTCTCTGTTTGGTCAACTTTGTTTTCAAGGTTAAATATTTTTTCTTCAATGTCTGAAGTTCTGTCTTCCAGGTGTTCTATCCTATTGGATATGCTTTCTATGGAGTTTTTAATTCATTTATTGTTTCCTTCATTTCAACGATTTCTCTTTGGTGTTTTTTTTTTTTTTCAGTATCCTTAACTCTTTATTGAAATGATCTTTTGCTTCCCATATTTGCTCTTTTAAGTGTTGAGTGGTGCGATCATTCAAAGCCTGCATTTGCTCTTTCATCTCATCATTTGCTTCTGATCATTATAATTATATACATTCTGAACTCCCTTTCTGACATTTCTTCTTCCATGTTGTCATTGGATTTTATTGATGTAGCATTTAGGTTTATTTGGGACATTTTCTTTCCTTGTTTTCTCATATTGATCAGGTATCTTCCTCTCTAGTATTGAAACTCTGAGATATTGCAGATTTCCTCTATGGACTAAAAGTATCCCTGTAGATTTCCAATAACTCACCTCCTAGCCTACAATAGCCTGAAGATTGGTGGAAGGTGATAATGCACTGATCCACAAGGAAGCTGTTCCTCTAGTGGTGGTGGCCTTCAGGTGCGGTATATTGTCTGCTAGTGGGCAGAGCAGTCTCTACTTATTGAACGATGGTCAGTCCAAGGGGGACTAGGCTGCAGGCTGGGGCATGGCTGGTCTGGACCTGGGTCTCTGGTTATACCATTCTGGTGGGAAAGGCTCACTTGGCAGGGAAAACTCACCCAGAGGGGAAGTATCACTGGACAGCTCTCCTCCAAGAAGTTACCTTCAGTCCAGAACTACTGCCTGGTCCAGGGAGTCTCACCCTAAGAGTGAGTCTTTCACTTGACAGCCCTCCTCTGCAATGTTCCCTGTTGTCTGGAAGTACCGCCTGGGCTGGGGAGTCTGGTCCTGCAAAGGAGTCTCCAGCTGTGTGACCCTGCTCCAAGAAGCTGCCTGCAGTCCAGGTCTGCCACTTGGGCCCAGGGGAGCCTAGCTTTGTGCACAAGTCTCTTGCTGGGTGGCCCTGCTCCATGAAGTAGCATGTGGTCAGGGCCTGCCGCCCAGTCTGGGGTAGCCTTGCCCAGTGGGAGGACTCACCTAGTGGCTCTGAGTTAGTCCTGAGTCTCTTAATACCTCCTCTTCTTGAATCCTGAATTTTGGACCAACATGAGATGCAGTCACCCTCTAGTCTGCCATCTTGGTTTCCTCTTATAATTAGTTGTACCAATATTAACATTAACATTGATTGCAATTCTTTCAATTAAATTAAAACACTAATAATTAGTATAAATGCTCATTCATGTGAAAATATCATCTAAATTAATTTTACATTTAAATGTGTAAGTGAAAAATTTTAATTGCATATGAGTCTCATACATCATTTACACAGCACTGCTCCTGATTCTGCATGGAAAAAGTCATGCAGAGGAACAGAGACAGGCAAGCTCATTTATTCCTAGAGGAGAACATCCCAAACACTCTTCTCATGGCGCCCAGTACCTCCTTGTTCCTCAGGCTGTAAACAATGGGATTGAGCATGGGAGTGAGGATGGTGTAAAAAACTGCAAGATTCTTGTCTTCTTCTGGTGAGCGGAGATTCTTGGACCGCATATAAGTGTAAGCAAAAGGAGCATAGTAAAAGATCACCACAGTTAAATGTGAGGAGCACGTGGTGAAGGTCTTTTTCCTTCCCTCTTTTGAGTGCATGTGGTAGACAGCAAGCAGGACCCGCCCATAGGATGCAGTGATGCCAAGGAAAGGAATGAGGAGAAAGAGGACGGCACTCACAAACACCATGTACTCATAGACCCAGGTATCCATGCAGGCCAGAGGCATCATAGCTGGGATGTCACAGTAGAAATGATTGATGGCCCTGGATCTGCAGTAAGGAATTTGTAAAGTGTAAATGGTATGTGCCAAGGAGTTGATGGAGCTCAGTGTCCAGGACCCCAGGATTAACTTTAGACACATGCTTTTACTCATGCGGATGGGATAGTGGAGGGGGTGACAGATGGCCACAAAGCGGTCATAGGCCATGGAGGCCAGGAGTAAGCATTCAGAACATGCCAATGTCACAAAGAAGAAAATTTGTACACCACAACCCAGGAAGGAGATGTTCTTGTGACCAGAAAGGAAGTTGGACACCATCTTGGGGACAGTGGTGGAGATGTACATCAGGTCCATGAGGGAGAGCTGGCTGAGGAGAAAGTACATGGGAGTATGGAGCTGGGGATCCAAGAGGATGAGAGCAGTCATTCCTGAGTTCCCCAAACAGGCAAGGACAAACACAAAGATGATCAGGAGCAAGAGAAGTAGGCCAGTTTGGTTTGGATGTAACAATCCCAACAAAATGAAATCATTTGAAGTTTGGTTCCATTTCTCCATGAAAATGAACTGCTTTGATTTCCTTGACAGAAAAATAAAAATAAAAACTAAGCAGTAAATATGGAAGTATCAGCATAGGAGAATAACAAGGAATTGACTTTATTAGACTTTGTTTATAATTAATTTTTCATTCAACATAGTTTTTGTTAGATTGATTTTAAGACTTGAATTGAATGTGGCTTCCAGTTTTCACTGGGAACCATCTCAGCAGGTCATGGAAATATACATGGCTCTGAAATACAAACCAATAACAGGTCCAGCAAACCCAGTAAGGTGGCAGAAGGATTCCTTCCTGCTGAGTCCTGGCTGGAACCTCCCTCAGGTTTCTATGAAACGCTCTCAGCACCTGAGAAATCCAGAATTCCACCTTTCTTACCAACCTCAATTAAATCCTGCATGTTTACCACATACATGGCCTGTGGGACTCAGTGTTCCTGTGAACTTGATGCTAGGTACTCAATTACATTCCCTCTTCCACATCTCTCATTTCTTATCTCCCCTCCACAGATGTCACAATTGCCACTCAGATAATTGGGATCTTCTCCCTAGGATGGTAGTGCTCACCTTCTACAAGATAATTCTCTCCTGGTCCTTCAAGTATGTCAACATACACAATCATTGTTTTTGAAGTATAAACGTGTTCTGTGTCCTGTGAGTTCAACCCAATCACAATGTGCTTCTTCCCTAATGAAGGGTCCATTCTCTGAGGCCCTACAAACCCAATATCCAACAGTTAGATATTCTCTTTTTTTGAGTAAGCCAATGGCCCATGTAAAGGTGACAGAGTAAATAATGCACATGGCTTTCATGCAGTTTGCAAATAGAAGTGGAGTGATAATGGAACTATAACATGGGTGTGGACAACAGACCCACACACTCACATGTTTTTTCTATACATGAAACTTCACAATTCCATAACTTCTCTGAACTCTTCTCACATGGTAATGATTTTTTTCCATACATAACACAGTACTGTATAATTGGGAGATAATCCCCTCATTTTCCAAATACAAAGAGCAGAACTCACTGGCGTGGAGTATGACATTATCAAATGCAGCTGTGCCTGGGATCAGACTTGGAATCTCATTCCTACTTCACATTTCTATCTTTCAAAATGCCAATCTGAGGAACTGATGAAGACTCACTGTGTGTAAATTCATTCATTCAATTCAACGTGTGTAATTACTACTCTCCTACAGAACATCATGTTCAAGTCCACATTCCATCCAGGTGAAGGCACACAGAACTCAGAGGGGATGATGGCCTGCTCTCCTGGACTGTGCGTGGTCTTCCTAACAGCAGGCAGGAGGACCAGTGTGCAGCTGAGCTGCTCAGCTGGGAAGGAGCATGGGCTGCATCTGCCTTAGCTGTCCTCTCCAGAGTTAAGTGCACAAAAGTCAGATGCTCAGCATCGACAGTAACAAAATGAAAACAGTAAAAAATGAGGTAATTTACCTTCCTTGATACTTTTTTCTTACTTCTTATACCCAGATAATTACTCGGGAAATTTCATCTCACTCCATGACTTCCTTTCTTTCTCTTTCTACCATCCCTCTCTGGCGTTTGCTCTGTTATTATTTCACTATCCCAAATGTGCACAAAATGTATTTTAGCATTTCTTTTACTTCCACCATATGTGCCTGACTTCTGTTCTGATTGTGGTTTTTAGAGTTTGTACTTTGGATCTTTCATCAGAAAGCAACAGTGAGGCCAGATCCAGTCTCAGATGGCAGTTTTGGCAGTTCTCTTGGATTATTGATATTTTCTCAGCAAAGAACAGTAATTAGTACTTTGATGGTATTATTATTCTCCATTGGTAACTTAAATTGTTGCTTCATGTAATTTTGGTTGATAGGAATAAAATTTTGAAAGAGAGCTTATATAAAAATGGGAATTATTAACTCTCTCTAGTCATCACATGCTGAGAGTGAAAACACATGCTCAGGCACCCACCAGGAGCCCAGAATGATCCCAGGGTTGTCTGCTACTAACAACTTTGAGTAGCAAGAACTCATGACCTCATAGAGAAAGACACGACACAAGATCACATCATCATGACACACTCACCCTTCAAAACGTGTTCAGTGCTGCTGATTTGTGGCAGTGCTGCAGGTATCGACTTGCTTCAGTGGTTAAAGCACATGAGGTTCCACAATCTGGAGTTCTTCTTTAGTGGGTGACAAGAACACAGAGTAGCAGCTCACACACGTGCTGTGAGGTGCATGGACATCAGTAAGAGCAGGCACAGGGGAGCAGGGGGAAGCACAGAGGGACAGCTAGGCAGGACACTGAGAACCCCTCCAGGAGGTGCCCTAGGAGCCTCAGGCTCTGGAACACTCTGCACAGACTGAGCAGCAGGACCAGCCCTGGAGGAGCCCGCCTGTCCTCAGCACAGCACAGAGACAGAGTGCTCTGCAAGCTCTAGGTTCCAGGGCAGGTGTGTGGGAGGAAAGAGGACTTGGAGTCTGTTCTGGAGCAGGTGAGAGGCCAGTGCATGTGGCATGGGTCAGGTCCCCTGGAGCTCCCACAAGGGGCTCTGGTTGAGCAGAGGTGAGAGAAGGAGCCCCACAGAGCCTGGGCAGTGGGCAGTGAGGAGTGGGGTTGTTCTGGGTTTAGCAGAGGAAGCCAAGCCTGCTAGAGACCCATGAGGACTGGGCACATCAGCAGAGCTGGATGTTGCTTAGGGACATGGGGGACCCAGTGAATCCTCTGTCTCCTATTGCATAGGAGTCTCCGCACATCTGCTGAGTAACTGAGCCAAATATGAGCCTCACAAGTGTATTAGTAACATAGACCAAACTAACAAAATGTGTCTGGATCATTCGGTACTTCAATATTTAACAATCATACCCTGGCCTGTAGGACATGGAGCCTCTCGGGGTGCTTTCCTCCTTTCTTTGTTTAGTCTAGGTTTAATTTCAGAGGAGTAAAGGGGCCAGCAACCTTGGCAGTGCCAAATCCTGAGTGTCCTGTAAATTCACATTTTCCATGGGCCTTTCAGTTTGAAGAGAGGGCATTTTTCCATGTATACTATCTGTTGCCTAAATTGGAGTTCGGAATATTATATGAATGGTTTGATGGTCATTAATACAGCACTACATTTCTTACCTACACTGAAAGCTTTCATATTGTCAGGCAAATAATGAAGATAGTAATTTTCAGAATTCTATACATCTGGTATTTGAAACTTTTAAGATCCGGGAGCTAACCAGAGGGTCTATTTCCATCTGTGAACAGTGATTTTTTTTCTTACGGGATGCATCCTTATTTCATGCATCACAATTACATAAAACATCACCCTCTTGGTTATAATAAACCTTGGAGAGTGCTGTTCCTGTGACATCAGGTGGGTCTAAGATCTGTGTCCCTCTGAAAACATGATACAAGGCAAGCACTTAAATATACAGAGATAAAAACTAACCTCATGTGACAGGGTGTCATACATGTAGAAGTATCAAGTGTAGAAAGCTGATTTTATCTCTATAAGTTGTAAGGAAAAGAGTTTTGAAAGTCTTGTAGACACTCAGTCCTACACTAATCAGGCAATGGTTGAGCCTCCGCTCACTGAGTCCCAAGAACCTCAGGTGAGAGCTGAGGAGATGGATCAGTGAGCCCTGTGTGTCCAAAACACAGTGGTCCTGAAGGTGTGTCCTTCTCCTCCTCTCTTCCCATACTTTAAGCCCTGAAGACACTCAGATCCAAGGAAATTTATGATCTTAATTAAAGTCGCACCCCTGGAAGTTACCTCAGGGTAGAATTTTAACAGGTGCACATCAATTCCTTTTACACTTAAGATGGTTCTGCTTGGAGGTTGTTATGAAACAACCTCTACCTTGGTCAACAGAAAGTGTGTCCTGATGATGGGAAAACCACATTTCAAAACTATCTCTCTTGTTTAAATCTAGCCAAAATCAACTCAGTATAAGAATATCAGTGTGACTCACCTCGTCTAAAGTCGTTGAGTTTGCATTTTGAGAGAAGTAGTCTCATAGTTAAAAGTTTACCTGCTGAGAGTTTATTGAATTCTTCAAGATGGTTAATCCCCAAGCCATGCCCACCCACATAGTCTGCCAGGATAAGCAGCTAGGTCTGCACTTTGCAGCAGCTGGGATCTCACCCAGCTCTCCTGATGTGAGGAGCCAAAGGCACCAGGAAGGAATCCTCAGAACACAGTCAGGGCCCACTGCTCCCTCCTCTACCATCGTCTTTGTGCTCAGTTCACAAAGCCCTTCATCTTCTGCAGGGCTCCCTCTGTTATTGCTTTGCTCACACATCTTCCTTTACTATCACTTTGTTCAAGTGGAAACAGAGTTAGATATGTCACACTTACTTCCTCAGGTTCCACAGCGGGACAGAAGGAGTAGTTGCAGCACCTGGAGTGCAGGCCTTCCTCCAGCAGACCTTACATGGCCTCCTGTTCCTCTAATTGATCCCCAATGTCCAAGCCCACAGGGACAGGAGCCTGGCCCTTTCACCAGACTTTCCTATGTGGAAATGAACTCAGCTCAATCTTAGAGCAAATCCTCCCACCTGGTCAGATCTGCAGCTCTGGCCTGATGTCCTGAGTTAGTCTCAGGAGGGAGGAACCCGCTATTCCAGAACAGGATGGAGAGTTGTAAAAGGTATTAGGAAATGTTCACCCAAATCCTCTGATTTGTAAGTTAGAGATATAAGGATCAAGAAGACACAGGCAGCTCTACAAGTGTTCAGCTGAGTAATGGCTCCATTAGTAGCAGGAGCAATTACCTCCTACAGTCTAGGTTCCAAAGGCATTTATTGTTGATTGTGACTTAGTTAAATTATCCTCTGATGAAATACTTCCTTTCTTTGAGAGGCAGACAGATGGTTAGTGAAATAACTCATGCACTCAGCAATGCTATTAATTGGAACATATACTCAGAGGTCTTGTGAGAAAATGAGACCTTAGACTCGGAGAGACCAGTCCAGTCTGCTAGATCCACCCTGACTAGGAGACTGAGCTAGAAAATCTACAGGAGACATTGGTTTGTTGCCACATCCTTTAAACCAGACTAATTGGGGGGCTATTCTAGAAGTGATGGTAGTGTGCTTGCCAGGTGTGTGCTCAGTGTCTGTTGCAGGGTCAGAATGGGTAGATGTAGGATCTCTTACCTTCTCATTCACTCCATGGGTTATAAACCAGACAGGTGTGCATTTGAAGGTATTTGGGGTCTGTATCTGTGTCCTGTGTCTTTTATCATAAAAAGAGATGACAATGTTATTCAATGAGGTCATATTCAATCAATGTTTGTGACCAGCACTAGGAAACACAATGTACCAAACTCAACTAGTGGGTTCTGTTACTTTGAATTTGGGGTTGGGTAAGGCAAAGGTATGCAGGGCTCTTAATTGTCACTGACACTGCTCATTTCTGTTCCCAGTTCTGTCTTCCCCATGCAGTGACAGCCAGGGCCTTTACCTGCATGATGCCAGCCCAGCTAATCCCACCTGCAGCCCATCATGGGGCTTTGAAATCCATGAGGATCAATGACACATGGTGGAAGAAAAGAGCAGGCCAGGATGACCAAACTCTGCTGTAAAATAGGAGCAGGAACCTCATCTTGGTCCTGTGGTGTGTCACAAAACAGTTTTTGTTTTGTTTTGTTGGTCCCAGGTATTGTTCTCAGGGATGCTTAACCCCTGACCCTCATCCTCAGTCATTTTTTTTTAAATTTTATTTTGAGACAGGCCTTTCTAATTTCCTGAGGCTTGTCTTCAACTCATGATCCTCCTGCCTCAGCCTCCCAAGCTGCTGGGATTACAGGTGTGCCACCCATCCTCATCCCCTCACAATAAATCCTTCCTCTCTAAAACCTAGGAATGCATGCCTTGTCCACACTACAGCACCATTCCATGTTCCTTTGAGTCAAATGGGAAAAGAATAGATTTCATAAGGAAACATGGTCAGTCAGAATGCAAGTCTCCTGCATGCACATACATCTCCCTGATCATTCTGTCACACATGCCCACCACCTTCCCTGTGACAGTGCAGGACTTGGCCCTTCCCCTGCCCGAATCCACTCTCCTGCTTTTGCAGGGGCCTCATATCTTCTCTTACTCTCCTCTCCCCAAATGTCTTCTCAGCAGGATCATCCTCATAAACATGTAATTATGTGTAAGAGGAAACATGTGGCTATATTTAATTTAATCCTGTTCTTCAAACCAATATAAAAAAAAAAAGGTTCTGATCTGAGAGTGCTAAATCTTTCTCTTTCTGTAGAGATCAAGTTGCCTACTTTTAAGGTGACATGAGGATGAATAGTATGGATAAGCACTTTCAATCATGTGATCAAGGAGGGAATCCAGAGTGTAAGAGAATACTGTACATGGGGTACATTTGTGTCCGGGACTTAGAGCAGGAAATTCTTCACACTTAATGGAAAGGAAAGCCTGGGTTTCCCAGGGGGAAGAGGTCCTTGTGAAAAGACTTTGCCAACACAGGGGCACTTGCTGTGACAGGCAGCCCTCAAGAGAATGGCATGAATGTCATGCTGACTTTGGGAGTGTGGGAGGCCCAGGAAGGGACACAGTGGAGCTGGTGCAGATGAGTCCCAGATCTGTGTGTTGACAAATGGCCAGTAAGGGGTTTGGGAATAGCAAGATTTAGAATGGTGACATCTTGGAATGGCACATATAAATGGACGCTTTAGGAATGTGATTATATCCATTCACTCTAACCGTTCAATTCAGTGTTGAAACAGTTTATGAAGACCCAATAAGGAGTTCAAGTATTTGCACTCTTCCGGATATGCCACCTCTCTGTCCAGGCCCTGTGGCGGACTTCATGGGCCCATGGGATACAGGCATTTCAGGAGCTCTTGGAGATGAGTTTGGACTAAATGCTTTTTGCATTGTGAGATGGACATTTGCTTTGTAGGTTCAGGGGGAAATGCTATGGTTTAGAAATGAGCAGACCCCAAAAAGCTCCTGGGTGAGACAAAGCAAGAATGTGCAGAGTTGCAGTGATTGGGCTATGAGAATCTTAACCTGATCAGTGCATAACCCATGGGTGGGGATGGACTGACTGGAAACTGCAGGCAGGAGGGTGTGCTACTGGAGGTAGGTCACTGGGTGTGGTCCTTTTGGGTTCATATTTTGTGCCTGGTGTGTAGAACTTTCTCTCTGCTTCCTGACTGCCGTGTCTTGGGTGACTTTTCTCTATCACAATTTCTGCCATCTTGTTCTGCCTCTCACTTGAGTCCAGAGCAACAGAGTCAGTCAACCATGGGCTGAACTCCTAAAACTGTGAGCCAAAATAAACTTTGTCTCAACTCCATTGTTCTTGTCAGTTCTTTTGATTACAACAACAAAAATCCTAAGTAAAACATACCCATTTGTTTTGCATTTATTTTTATCCATATTTTGAGTAGAGCAGCTGACTTACATACTTTATAAGTTCATGGGAGGTTATGAAGCATTCATATCCTATTGAAATTAAAACAAAGAGATTTCTGTAACATACATTTTCAAATTTCTTACAAAATATTTTAGTCATAGACAGTTGTCTCACAAAGTCCTAAGTTTGGGGGAATTACCTCAGATTTCTTTCCACATAGATAATAGTGGTTCTTCATTTAAGATATATAACTTTTACAAATACTTCACAGTCTAATTTTACTAACAAATTTATCCGAATTGGCTTAATAGTTCACACTTAACTTACTGATTCTTAGGTCTCCCTTTACAATAAATCTTATGAATGCTGTGTGTCAAATTGTAATCAAATATCAACTAATTTCATCATACTAATATTGTTCTCATCATCAAGAATTGACCTTCAATTCTCCTCTTCATTTTATTTTATTTCTTGGTCCTGGAATTGACCCTAGGGGTATTTGCCACTGAGAAACAATCCCAGAGATTTTTCTGTTTATTTGATAGTCTCAATAAGTTGTTCATGTTCTCCCCAATTTGCAAAGCCTGACATTAACCTCAGGACCCTCTGCCTTAGACTCCTGGCTCACTGGGATTACAGGTATGTGCCATCCTGTCTGCTCTTTGTCTTTATTGCTCTTGTCTTCCTGATGGCCCTAACTGGCAACTTGTCCATGACTCCTCTCATCCTCCTGGACATCCATCTCCACACACCATGTTACCTCCTTAGTCGACTTTCCCACTCCTGTCTAAGCTGTATCTCCATCAGAGTCCCCAAGATCCTTGGTGCTTTGCTATTTTTAAAGTCTGTATTTCCTCATATTTTTGATTCTGATCTTCTTCTTCCTGACTTTTTCAGGTGCAGAAACACATCTGTTCATATCTAAGGTCTGTTACCATCATGTGACAATCTGCTTTTCTCTCCACTATCCCATTCTTATGAACAAAAACTATGATTTCTGATAATAATGTAGATGTGGATAATGTTCCCTATCAATCCCTGTGCTCACACCATATGGGCACCCACATCTATTATTGATGATCCAGAGCTCTCAGTTGACTTCTGTGATGTCCCCACTCAGCTGCCTCTGGCCTTAAAGGACACCTGCGTCTATGAACACACAGTGTGTGTGAGCACCACTCTTTCTCTAGTGCTTCCATTCATTGGAATTGCTTGCTCCTTGGATTCTATTCTCCTTACAGTCTGCCACATCAGTCAGGAGAGGCAGGAAGAAGTCCTATTGTACCTGCAGCACCCTCTTCACTGTGGTGACTTTCCACTCTGCACCCTTTGCATACATTATCATGCCACGATTCCTCCAGTCTCCAGCAGAGGACAAGATTGTGGTTGTGTCCTATACCACCCTCTCTCCAATGCTTGACACCATCCTCTACAACCTGAGAAACAAGGTGATGGAGGCCTGAGATCACTGACTCAGAACCTGTTCTATGTAAGGGTTCATAACTCTTCAGCCTCATTCCCAGGACTCAGGTGCAAGTCCATTCAGTAATGTGCATTAAATGAAAATGCACTTCCATGCCTACAGTGAAATGATTTAAAACCATGTATAAAACAAGAAACTTCCTCAGGCCAGTACACAATTGTCTTATTAATATGTGTAGTTGGAATAGGAGCTTTTGTGGTATATCACCAATCAATTTTTCAATTCTTTTGTTTTCTGCTCTTTTGTTGTCAATGAGAAGATGCTTTGGTCTGATTGAAATAAAGATGGAAATTGTCCAGCTGGAGTAGGAATTCAGCATGATATTTTTATTATTTTCTCTTTTCATTCCACATATTTTATTATTATTTTTGTGTGTCTAAACCAGAAAACCAAGTTTCATGATTGAGCACATCTAACAAAAAGCCATAGATGTTTTCCCCTCATTGTACACCTTTAATTAATCTGGATCAATCACTTTTTCTTTCAATATAGCTACATTAGTATAGGAATTCAGCACAGCTCATTATAAGATTCTGCAGTCTTCACTTAGATGACATGATAAATTAATGCTTCTTGTAGGGGAGGAATCCTAAGGAAATGACCAACAATAAAGACTGGGAGGTGCCAGCAGAGGTCGAGTGAGGGGTGGGGAACACTAAGATAGAGGGATCAAGGTTTAGTCTGATGAGTGCACTTAGGAATATGGAGGCCACTCCAGCTCTCCTCCCCATGCTCAGCACACAGTCCATGTACACGCCATGGGGACACTGTACTCATGGATCAGCCATGTCTGCAGAAGAGGGTTTGCTTTCCAGGTTCTATGCTTCATGCACCTATTGAAGAGGGTCAGGGAAAGTCAACCGATTTGGACCAAGTGATGTCAGTCATTCTTAGCAACTATGAGATGACAATCAATTTCAATTGCCTTTAATTTTGAGACAAATATTTCTTATTTTTCTTGGATTGTTCAGAATGCTTGCAACATGAAAAACATTGTGATGAATTTCTGATAAATTTCTTCTAAATAAAATTGTATTATGACTGATGTTGGAAATTCTAAAGGAGTCATTTGCTATTGTCCATTGGTTATTTGAATTTTGGCAGTGCTAACTATCCAACCCAGAATCTCTTGCCTAGGAGGTAAGGACTTCACCACTGAGTTCTTCTGAGGCCCTGAATTTAAATACAAACTTACCCAATAGCATTTCAATGATTCTCACATTCTGGTAAGGGTTAGAAGTTGTTTTGTTGTTGTTGTTGTTTTGATTCTGTTTAAGAAAATACCAGAGTGGATGCATACTTCAATGCTCATTTGTTTATTTTATCACCTTATTTTCAATGACAAGGTAACTACATATTTCCTTTACTGTTAACAATTGGTTCATCTTGCTCTTTGTAATTAAAGAGAATTTTAACCATCAAAAATCTTTACTTGGAATTTCTTAAATATTCAGGTAATCTACAGTTTTATTTCAATTATTAAACTGGTAAGAATTCAGTTTGTAGTAAGAGTGTTCAAATTCATAGAATATGAACTTTATGTGCTTATATGTACACTTTTATTTTGTAATAATTCTGTGGCAATGTATGATCCTTAAGCTCCTAGTTATCCCTTCCCTAGAATTCAGATAAGATGGAAAGGGTTCTGCACACCCCACAGGAAAGGGCTACGAACAAAATGGATAAACAGCCTCCGCCATGGGTAGAAACTCAGCCAAAGGGACTCCTAGTCTCTCCCAGGCAATGCCCACTTGGCCCACCTGTTACATCTGCTGCTGCTGCTACCATCCCTACCATCATCCGAACCCAGTTCAATCTCTGCAGCTTCCCTGGTTCATTGGAACCAAGAGTTACTCCAAGACATACGTGTGCACATGAAAGAAGCTGAGTTCTTTGTGTACATGTTGCCTGAGAGCAGATGTGTGGGCGCTGTTGCTGGAGGGAACTCTGTGCTGATGCTGTCACCAGCTTACCTGCTCAGGTTTCATGCATGCCAGAGATGAGATGATCAAGAATTTGAATGTGGCAACAACACAGTCACAAATAAAAGAGGACACGTTCAGAGTGTGTGGCACTGGGCAGGTGCACAGGTCACATGTACCAAGGCAAACTGGGGAGGAGAGAACAGGGAGTAGGATGACATGGTCATCATGGAAACATAGGTATAGATGGGAATGCTAAAATCTTAACCCTGCCTTGATGGCATTGGAGGTGGGATCTCTGGGAATTGATCAATCAGTTATGAGTGTTGGGCCTCACAAATAGACAAGCTGCTACAGAGTTTGTTCACACCAAGTGAGAACACAGCAAGAGTGCACCATATTTAACCAGGATGCAGCTCTCACCATGTACTGAATCTGCAGGAATAGATTTACATCGCTCATATGCTTCCTACCTGAAGGCGTCTTGTTATCACAGCTTGATTGCACTAGGGTACAATCTCTGCAGTTCTTGTCAGCTGCTGTCCCTGAAAAGAACCTGATGGAAATTGAATCAAGCAGAGGTGCTGAGTGCAGGTTGTGTGCTCATTTCTGGCAGCAAGCAGTGGAAGAAAGCAGGATCCTGGTCCACTGCTCTCTGAAACACACGTTCTAGGGGAACTCGTGCATCACTCTGAACTTAGTTTGGTGGAAAGCCAAATGTCAGCACCCTGCCCTGTAATATCAGCAACGAAATCACTCAAGGCCCTCTTGCTGTTGTGGAAGGGAGCACACAAATAAATCCACTCTTGTCACACCCCTCCGAGGTAGAGGTGAGACATCAGAAGGAGGAAGCACCAAGGTGACAAACAATTGTAGCAGAGCAGCCTCAGCAGGCCAATCCAGGGAAACAGTGGTTGTCTTCAAGACTACATGTTTTGCTCTTAACAACTGTTGATGGAGTTGTCCACCATGACCTGAGACTAGTTTCACCAAGTACCTGCAGGGCCCACTTTCCAGAGCTTGAATGCTCACTGAACACCTCCAGCAGATTCCTCCTCCTAATGAACCTTCAACCTTCCTATGTTTTCCAGACACTGAAGTCCACTTTAGGCTGTACACTGGTTTCTGCGTGCTTCATTCCCAGAGAAATTTCCTTTTCTAAAGATTCATCATTCTATTTTTGCTTGTTTGATTGACTTTCACACTGTTCCTGCTGCAAAGGTCACAGGAAGTCCAATATTTCATGATCAATAACTCTGGACTACCAGGAAATACAGAGAAACAAAATGCTTTCGGAAATGTCTTTGTGAAATCCTTTGTCCTAAAAAATCCTGGCTCGGGAGAAAAACAAAACTCCCTCACATGTGACTACACAGAGACACTCCTTTTTTCCTAGCCCAAGGACATTAGGAAGTTCAATGTAGATAACATTCAGAAAGGTCAAATTTTGCCATCTGAAACCTTCTTTAGTAACTTCTACTCCAGATAATTTCAACTGTTGGGCATCAATGCTTCTTGGGAGACATACCCAAATCATCACTCCCTCAGAGTGTCCCTGGATCTATCTTCACTATGCATCATTTTAGCTATTTCAGACAACTATTTAATTGCAATCATTGTACTACACTTCCTCTCACTCATTATATTCAGTCCTTCAACTGTGACATGCAAATTTCTTAGCACATGGTACCTGTTTTAATGGTTTTATAATTTACAGTGTGTGCATTCACAGATTTATTATAAATTAATGTAATAAAATTTGATTTAAGGAAGGAAAATGGTATGGCTTTCCTTTCTATGTTGACAGATGAGTATTTTTTGCATCACAATGGACTTTCAGCAGTGTAATGATGTGGAATGTAATAATCATTAACTTCCTGTTTTAAGATTTACCTCCACCCAATTATCCATTTTTTTCTTTATGCATTTAAAATGTGTGAATGGGAAAAATAATCACTTCAAGGAGTAGGTGTTCATTAGACTTTGAATAGTGAATCCATACAATGTTTTGTGGATATGCAAGTATCCCATAAATTGTAGCATGGCTGGATATTTTGACTTTCAACTGAGTCATTTATTAAAATGCCACAACTCTAAACAATCAAATTGTTTTTATTCTTTACTCTCATAATTATTTAGAAATATTTTTAACCTCCTCAGTCACTGAAATAATGACTCATGCTTTCCATAGAATTTTGTAATTAAATTCAAATGCAATTGGAATCAGTTTGTGAAGACAGATTTTAAATTGAAAGGGAATGAAACAAATCATTTTAAATGAATAAAAAGGCATATACTGAAGAAATATGTGGAACCAAGAACACAGAGCACTTAGGCTACAGGTTCAAATCAAGGACAGTGCCCAGCACATGTGTGGAAGAGCAACCTGGCTGATGCACACACCAAGGACAGAGCCCAGCAATACATAAGAAGAGCCATCAGGATGCATGTGCACACCAAGGACAGTGCCCAGCACATGCATGAGAAGAGTCATCAGGATGCACGTACACACCAAGGACAGTGTCCACCACATGTGTGAGAAGAGTCATCAAGATGCATATACTCACAAAGGACAGTGTCCACCAAATGTGTGAGAGAGTCAACAGGATGCATGTACACACCTGCCACCATCCAGCAGGACATAAGGACACATACACCTCAGATTTTCATGAAGCAGCTTCTTCTTTATTCAGATCCCAACAACAACAACAACAGAACCCCCAAAAAGCAGTCTCGCCCTCAATATATAAGCAGTCTCATGCATAAGCAATTTCAATCAGATATATCCGCCCAATCCTGTTAAAGGTCAAGCAATCACGAGCTCAAGCATACCTGTAGCCAATTGTAACAGCTTCCTGTTTTTCTCCAGGTATACCAAGCACACCCTTTGGCTCCCTGCCAGTCCACATCTCCCCCTGTCTGTTTATAAAAAAACTGTGCCTGTCTTAAGTTGTCCATGACAGAGCAACATCCTTACCTGTCATTGGAAAATGAAGCTTATATCTTCATTCCGTGTCTTAGGTTGGTATGAGCTCTTCACGAATCTTACCCATCTCTGACTACCAGTCTAGCATAGCCAAACTTGGGGGGAGGTTCCCACATAACCTGCTAAGTCATAGGAGCCATTTGGGAAGGGTGCTAAGTCAGGAGAAAAGGGTACAGTAGGTAGCCCTAATGTGGAATTAGTGGTAAGAATAGGAGGATATAGATTGGAAGAGTTAGTAAGGGGCAAAGAGCAAGGCCACGCCTTTACTATCCCCTATAGGTAACGCAAGGCTCCTCCATTAACATGATGAGGGATCATCAACAACAACAGTTGGAAGAACTTCCACATCTTCTTGTTGTTCTTGGTTTTCTATTGAGGAAGCCTTGACCAATCTTTCAGGCACCCAAACTGGCGGTTATGCGTCTTGCAGAAAAACACAAACAGATCCTCGGGTCCAGATTAATACCGGATCCAGGCCTTTCCATTGTCCCAATAGAATGTCCTTCCAGAGCACTTGAGGTAGATGTTCTTTATTAGGCTCTGAATGACGGTCAGCAGCCGATCGACCCTCAGAATCAAGATTTTAAAAATTTTAAATGAACAAGGCAACAGATAATTTGACTTTTGGGGATCTATTCCCCCTTTTTGTTTCTAAAGCATGTTTTTAAGTGTTAAATGGGCATGCTCAACAACACTTTGTCCAGTAGGATTATAGGGAATTCCTGTGACATGTTGAATACCAAAGGTGGAACAAAATTGTTTAAAGGCCTGGGACGTATATCCAGGACCATTATCTGTTTTAATTTGTTTGAGGACCCCTAGGATGGAGAAAGAATGTAAACAGTGTGTTATTACATCTTTGTTTTTTTTCTCCAGCATGAGTAGAGGCCATAATAAATCCTGAAAAGGTATCTATTGACACATGGATGAATTGTAGTTTTTCAAATTCTGAATAATGATTTACATCCACTTGCGAAATATGATTGGGCTGAAGCCCTTTAGGATTTACTCTTAACGAGGGGTTAGGAATAAGTGTAGCACATTTAGCACAAGACTTGACTATGTCCCGAGCTGTTGCCTTACTAATCTGATAGTGTAAACATAGAGTAGAAGCATTTACATGAAATTTGGAATGAAAATTTTTTGCATTTTCAAATGCATCAAAGATATGTGGGTCTCTGGTAGCCATGTCTGTTAAATCATTCTGTAAACTTAGAGGACCTGGAAGGCCAGTATGAGCCCAAACATGCCAAATAAAAAAAGGGCTTTTTCTATGGCAAGTAAGTTTTTATAAAGATTATAATTACTTTGTGATGGTGTAAGTGAGGGAGAGCAGACCAGTTAATTCTAAATTTTGAAAGCATTTTTTTTTATTGCAAACAAATGGGATACATGATGTTTCTCTGTTTGTACATGGCGTAAAGACATACCATTTGTGTAGTCATAAATTTATATAGGGTAATGTTGTTTGATTCATTCTGTTATTTTTTTCCCTTCCCCCCCTCCCCTCCCACCCCTCTTTTCCCTCTATACAGTTCTTCTTTCTTCCATTCTTGCCCCCCTCCCTAAAACTAAATCTAACCCTACCACTAACCGCTCCCACCCCCCATTATGTGTCATCATCCACTTATTAGCGATATCATTTGCCCATTGGATTTTTGAGATTGGCTTATCTCACTTAGCATGATATTCTCCAGTTTCATCCATTTGCCTGCAAATGCCATAATTTTATCATTCTTTATGGCTGAGTAATATTCCATTGTATATATATACCACAGTTTCTTTATCCATTCATCAATTGAAGGACATCTAGGTTGGTTCCACAATCTGGCTATGGTGAACTGAGCAGCTATGAACATTGATGTGGCTGTATCTCTGTAATATGCTGATTTTAAGTCCTTTGGGTATAGGCCAAGGAGTGGGATAGCTGGGTCAAATGGTGGTTCCATTCCAAGTTTTCTAAGGAATCTCTACACTGCTTTCCAAAGTGGCTGCACTAATTTGCAGCCCCACCAGCAATGTATGAGTGTATCTATCTCCCCACATCCTCACCAACACCTGTTGTTGCTTGTAGTCTTGATAATCGCCATTCTAATTGGGGTGAGATGGAATCTTAGGGTGGTTTTGATTTGCATTTCTCTTATTACTAGAGATGTTGAACAGTTTTCCATATGTTTGTTGATTGCTTGTAGATCTTCTTCTGTGAAGTGTCTATTCATTTCCTTAGCCCATTTGTCGATTGGATTATTTGAATTCTTGGTGTAGAGTTTTTTGAGTTCTTTTGGATTCTGGAGATTAGCGCTCTATCTGAAGTATGATTGGCAAAGATTTTCTCCCACTCTGTAGGCTCTTTATTCGCATTGCTGATAGTTTCCTTTGCTGAGAGAAAGCTTTTTAGTTTGAATCTATCCTAGTTATTCATTCTTCCTTTTATTTCTTGTGCTATTGGAGTCCTGTTGAGGAAGTCTGGTCCTAAGCCGACATGTTGAAGCGCTGGACCTACTTTTTCTTCTATAAGATGCAAGGTCTCTGGTCTGATTCTGAGGTCCTTAATCCATTTTGAGTTTAGTTTCATGCATGGTGAGAGATATGGGATTAGTTTCATTCTGTTGCATATGGATTTCCAATTCTCCCAGCACCATTTGTTGAAGAGGCTATCCTTTCTCCATTGCATATTTTTGGCCCCTTTGTCTAGTATGAGAAAATTGTATTTATTTGGGTTTGTGTCCATGTCCTCTATTCTGTACCATTGATCCACCTTTCTATTTTGGTACCAATACCATGCCGTTTTTGTTACTGTTGATTGTAGTAGAGTTGAAGATCTGGTATTGCGATACCCCATGCTTCACTCTTTCTGCCAAGGATTGCTTTAGCTATTCTGGGTTTTTTATTCTTCCAGATGAATTTCATAATTGCTTGCTCTATTTCTGTAAGGTACATCATTGGGATTTTAATTGGAATTGCATTGAATCTGTATAGCACTTTTGGTAGTATGGCCATTTTGACAATATTAATTCTTCCTATCCAAGAACATGGGAGATCTTTCCATCTCCTAAGGTTTTCTTGAATTTCTTTCTTTAGTGTTCTGTAATTCTCATTGTAGAGGTCTTTCACCTCTTTTGTTAGATTGATTCCCAAATATTTTATTTTTTTTGAAGCTATTGTGAATGGGGTAGTTTTCCTGATTTCTCTTTCTGAAGATCCATCACTTATGTATAAAAATGCCTTAGATTTATGTGCATTGATCTTATATCCCACTACTTTACTGAATTCACTTATGAGATCTAACAGTTTTCTGGTGGAATTTACTGGTTCCTCTAAGTAAACAATCATATCATCAGCAAATAGGGATAGTTTGAGTTCTTCTTTTCCTATTCGTATCCCTTTAATTTCTTTGATCTGTCTAATTGCTCTGGCTACAGTTTCAAGGACGATATTGAATAGAAGTGGTGAAAGAGGGCATCCCTGCCTTGTTCCAGTTTTTAGAGGGAATGCTTTCAGTTTTTCACCATTTAGAATGATATTGGCCATGGGCTTAGCGTAGATGGCCTTTACAATATTAAGGAATGTTCCCACTATCCCTATTTTTTTCTAGTGTTTTGAGCATGAAGGGGTGCTGTATTTTATCAAATGCTTTTTCTGCATCTATCAAAATAATCATGTGATTCTTGACTTTAAGTCTATTGATATGGTGAATGACATTTATTGATTTCCTGATGTTGAACCAACCTTGCATCCCTGGGATGAAACCCACTTGATCATGGTGCACTATCTTTTTAATATGTTTTTGTATGCGATTTGCTAAAATTTTGTTGAGAATTTTACGTTGATGTTCATTAAGGATATTGGTCTGAAATTTTCTTTCCTGATGTGTCTCTGTCTGGTTTAGGTATCAGGGTAATATTGGCTTCATAGAATGAGTTTGGGAGGGTTCCTTCCTCTTCTATTTTATAGAATACTTTGAGAAGTATTGGAATGAGCTCTTCTTTAAAGGTTTTGTAGAACTTGGCTGAGAACCCATCTGATCCTGGACTTTTCTTTGTTGGTAGGCTATTGATGACTTCTTCTATTTCATTACTTGAAATTGGTCTATTTAAATTGTGTATGTCCTCCTCGTTCAGGTTAGGCAATTCATATGTCTCTAGAAACCTGTTGATGTCTTTGAAATTTTCTATTTTGTTGGAGTATACATTTTCAAAATAGCTTCTAATTATGTTTTCTATTTCAGTCGTGTCTGTTGTGATATTTCCTTGTTCATTCCAAATTTTAGTGATTTGGGTTTTCTCTAGTCTTCTCTTTGTTAGTGTGGCTAAAGGTTTATCAATTTTGTTTATTTTTTCGAAGAACCAACTATTTATTTTGTCAATTTTTTATATTGTTTCTTTTGTTTCAATTTCGTTGATTTCAGCTCTGAGTTTAACTATTTCCTGTCTTCTACTACTTTTGGTATTGGTCTGTTCTTCTTTTTCTAGGGCTTTGAGTTGTAGTGTTAGGTCGTTTATTTTTTGAGTTTTACTTCTTTTATTAAATGTGCTCCATGAAATAAATCTTCCTCTAAGTACTGCTTTCATAGTGTCCCAGAGATTTTGATATGATGTTTCTTTGTTCTCATTTACCTCTAAGAATTTTTTAGTTTCCTTCCTAATATCTTCTGTTATCCATTCATCATATAATAGCATATTGTTTAATCTCCAGGTGTTGGAGTAGTTTCTGTTTTTTACTCTTTCATTTATTTCTAACTTCAATCCATTATGATCTGATAGAATACAAGGTAGTGTCTCTATCTTCTTGTATTTGCTGACATTAGCTTTGTGGCATAATATATGGTCTATTATAGAGAAGGATCCATGTGCTCCTGAGAAGAAAGTGTATTCGCTCTTGGTTGGATGGTATATTCTATAAATGTCTGTTAAGTTTAAATGATTGATTGTGTTATTGAGATCTATGGTTTCTTTGTTCAATTTTTGTTTGGAAGACCTGTCCAGTGGTGAGAGAGGCGTGTTAAAATCACTTAGTATTATTGTGTTATGGTCTATTTGGTTTCTAAAGGTGAGAAGGATTTGTTTAACATACATGGATGAGCCACTGTTTGGGGCATAGATGTTTATGGTTGTTATATCTTGCTGATTTATGCTTCCCTTAAGCAGTATGAAATGTCCTTCTTTATCCCTTCTAACTAACATTGGCTTGAAGTCCACATTACCTGAAATGAGGATGGAAACTCCAGCTTTTTTGCTGAGTCAATGTGCATGGTATATTTTTCCCCATCCTTTCACCTTTAGTCTATGGGTATCACTTTCTATGAGGTGAGTCTCTTACAGGCAACATATTGTTGGACCTTTCTTTTTAATCCAATCTGCCAATCTATGTCTTTTGATTGATGAATTCAGGCCATTAACATTCAGGGTTATTATTTAGATATGATTTGTGTTCCCGGTCATTTGGTTCATATTTAAAATTTTATTTATTTATTTATTTATTTTTTGACACATCTCGGTTCCTCCTTTATTTGACAGTTCCTTTAGGGTAATTCCTCCCTTTGCTGATATGCTTCTTTGTTTTTTATCTCTTCCTCATTAAATATTTTGCTGAGAATGTTCTGTAATGCTGGCTTTCTTTTTGTAAATTCTTTTAGCTTTTGTTTATCATGGAATGATTTTATTTCATCGTCCAATTTGAAGGTAAGTTTTGCTGGGTATAAGATTCTTGGTTGGCATCCATTTTCTTTCAGAACTTGAAAAATGTTGTTCCAGTCCCTTCTAGATTTTAGGGTCTGGATTGAAAAATCTGCTGATATCCGTATTGGTTTCCCCCTGAATGTAATTTGGTTCTTTTCTCTCACAGCCTTTAAAATTCTGTCTTTATTTTGTATGTTAGGTATTTTCATTATAATGTGCCTTGGTGTGGGTCTGTTGTAATTTTGTGTATTTGGAGTCCTATAAGCCTCTTGAACCTGATTTTCCATTTCATTCTTCAGATTTGGGAAATTTTCTGATATTATTTCATTGAATAGATTATTCATTCCTTTGGTTTGTTTCTCTAAGCCTTCCTCAATCCCAATAATTCTCAAATTTGGCCTTTTCATAATATCCCATAGTTCTTGCAGATTCTGTTCATGATTTCTTACCATCTTCTCTGTTTGTTCAACTTTGCTTTCGAGGTTAAATATTTTGTCTTCAATATCTGAAGTTCTGTCTTCCAGGTGTTCTATCCTATTGGTTATGCTTTCTATGGAGTTCTTAATTTGGTTTATTGTTTCCTTCATTTCAAGGATTTCTGTTTGGTTTTTTTCAATATCTCTAACTCTTTATTGAAATGATCTTTTGCTTCCTGTATTTGCTCTTTTAACTGTCAATTGGTGCTATCATTCAATGCCTGCATTTGCTCTTTCATGTCATCATTCAATGCCTGCATTTGCTATGTCATCTCATCGCTTGCTTCCCTAATCATTTTAATTATGTACATTCTGAACTCCCTTTCTGTCATTTCTTCTGCCATGCTGTCGTTGGATTTTATTGATGTAACATCTAGATTTATTTGGGGCATTTTCTTCCCTTGTTTTCTCATATTGTTCAGGAATCAGTGGGTCATTAAGATTTTGCAGATTTCCTCTATGGACTTATAATGTCCCTGAAGATTGCTAGTGTATCCCCTCTTATCCTTCAGTAGCCTGAAGTCTTGGAGCAAGTTGATAATGTGGAGCTCCACAAAGAAGCTGCCTCTCTAGGGGTGGTAACACTCAGGTGGCATATATTCCCTGCTAGTGGGCAGAGGTGCCTCCACTAGTTGACCAATGGTCATCCAACGGGAAACTAGGCTGCGGGCTGAGGTAAGTCCTGTTTGTGCCTGTGTCTCTGGTTTTACCATCCCTGTTGGAAAACCTCCCCCGGCAGGGAATACTCACTCAGTGGGGACGTCTCGCTGATCAGTTCCCTTCCTAGAGGTTCCCCTCAATCTACAACTACCGCCTCGGCTGGGCTGTCTTCCTCTGCAACATTCCCAGGGGCCCGGACCTACCTCCTGGGCCTGGGAGCCTCACCCTTCGCAGGCGAGTCTCCTTAGGCTGCCTCTCCCAGAGAATCTGCCCGCAGTCCGGGAAACTTCGCTCCACCCCTAGTCGTGTTTCTGTGCGGGTCTTCCAGCAAGAAGCCACCTAGCTCCTGGGACCCTGCTCTGCACCTAATCACCTGGCTATGAGGCCCCTCCTCTGAGCCGCCACCTGGAGCCCCGTACAATAGCTCCAAGACCCAGAGATCTGCCACACACCTCCTCCTCTGGACAGCCGCCCGGTTTCCGATGCAGTCACTAGGAGCCCAAGCAATTTACTTCGCATCTCCTCCTCCCGCCAACCGCCCATAGCCCTAGGCAGTCACTCCAAGTCCAAGCGACCCGCCCTGTTCCTCCTCCTCCTCCTTGGGGTAGCCCCCCGGGTGTTCAGGAGCAGTGGCTCCGAGACCAAGTGACCCACCATGCTCCTCCTGCAGGCAGGCCACTGGTATTCAGGAGCGGTCGCTTTTAGTCCAATCAACTCCCCACTCGCCTCCTCCTCTGGCAACCGCCTGTGATTCTGATGCAGTCACTCCTAGACCAAGCGACCCACCGCACTTCTCCTCTTCCTCCGCACAAACCCCAGTGTTCAGGAGCGGTCGTTCTGAGCTCAAACAGCTGGCCACGCAGCTCCTCCTCTGGCAACCGCCTGTGGCTCTGATGCAGTCATTCCTAGACCAAGCAACCCACCGCACTCCTCCTCCAGGCAGGCCACCGGTGTTCAGGAGTGGTCCTTCTGAGTTCAAACAGCTCGCCACACAGCTCCTCCTCTGGCAACTGCCTGTGGCTCTGATCCAGTCACTCCTAGACCAAGCGACCCGCCGCATTCCTCCTCCTCCTCCTGGCAGCCCCCCGGTGTTCAGAAGCGGTCATTCTGGGTCTAAACAGCTCGCCACGCTGCTCCTCCTCAGGCCGCCGCCCGGAGCCCCAGTGATTGCTCCGAGTCCAAGTGCTGTGCTGAGCCGCCTCCTCTACGATGATCCCAGTGGTCCGTGTTTACCGCTCTAGCGGGGGGAGGGGTGTTTCGCCGATCAACTCTACTTCACAAAGTTCCCTGCGTTCTGGGGCTACAGCCTCATCCGGGATGCCTCCCCAATGGGAGAGACTCACCCGGCGGCTTTGAGTTGGTCCCAAGTCTCTCACTATCTCCTCTTTTGAATCTTGCGTCCTGGAGCAACGTGAAATGCAGCCGCCCTCTAGTCCGCCATCTTGAAACTCCAAATTTTGACAGCATTAACAATGTATTTGCTATCAGAGAATAGGTTAAAGGGCTCATGGTGGGTTCTGAATACTTCTCTAGCTACTAATAATTCTGTTTGTTGTGCAGGTAGAGTATTAAACAGAAATGTTTCTGTAACATTATTTACAGTAATAGCACCCATACCATTTTTTGATCCATCAGTAAATATAAGGGTAGCTCCTATAATAGGTTCTTTTCAGGTGACTTTGGGGAAAATTTTAGGATGTTGATTCCAAAACTGGAGAAGAGGATCAGATGGCAAATGATTGTCAAACACAGCAGAAGTACTAGTAAAGACTATAGCCCATGAATTTGAATTATTAATAAGATATTGTATCTTATCAGTAGTATAAGTAGTAGTTATTGTTGAGGGATGTGACCCAAAGATGGAAAGGGATAATTTTAATGCCCTAAGGATTAATTCTGCCACAGATTCAGTAAACAAGAATAAGACCTTGTTAGGGGCATAATTCATGTGAACCCATAGAATAGGACCCTTTTGCCAAAACACTCCTGTGGGTAACTTATTTGTGGTCAAGACAATGAATGATAAAAGCTTAGCTAGGTCAATAGGATCAAGATGAACCTTTTCCATAGCTGTTTCCACAAGCTTGAGAGCTGTTCGAGCCTTAGGGGTAAGCACCCGCTTAGAAAGGGGATCAGAATCACCTTTAAGAATGTCAAACAGGGGGCCCAAACTTGAGGTGGGTAAGTGAAGGTAAGGTCTAATCCAGTTAATGTCACCTAATACTGCTCTGGCAGAGGCACAGAGTTCCAATCCTGCGCTTCCTCTTGTTTGTCTAATTGAGGTGTCAAGGGGTAATGGGTCCAAGGTACGTATTGGATAGCCCCGTATATTTGTGGACCCAAAGGCCGGGGTCCCTGATTCCCGTTTTTTTGGAGGTAAAGGGTTACCATCTTTGTCTCTAGTGGATTTACAGTCACTTGCTCAGGGTTTACCTTTTTTACATTGGGGACATAATTTTGGCACAGGACCCTGGGGGCAGTCCTTTTTTATGTGTCCATATTGTTACACTGAAAACACTGTTGACCTGGGCTGGAGTTGGCATTGCCTCTAAGACCCTGTGCAAGTTCTGCAGCCATCACCTGACCTTGAATAAAAGCCTCATTAATATCCCTACAAGCCTTTAAATAGACTCCAAGGTCTTTGTTTTTCCAAGGTCTTATTGCTTCTTTACACCATTTATTTGCTTGCTCATATGCAAGCAGTTTGACTAAAGGCATAGCCTGGTCTACATCTCCAAATATACGTCCTGCTGTTTGAATCAATCTGTCTACAAAATTGGCATAGTGTTCATTGTTGCCTTGAATAACCTTAGATAACTGTCCTTGAAGATCGCCAGCCCCTGAAAGCATTTTCCAAGCTTTAGTGGCAGCAGCACTAATTTGTTGATACACACCAGGGTGGAAATTAATCTGATTACCTTGCCCTTCATATGTTCCTTGGCCTGCCAGCATATCTAGATTCCATTGAAGATTGCCCGCAAGTGCATTACATTGGACAGTATCAGAACATAACTCCTGGTTGGCCACCTTCCACATAAGATATTGTTCCCCAGATAAACATGCTTTTGCTAACTTACCCCAATCAGTTGGAGTAAGATTTTGACTTGCAACATTCTCTACTAAAGAAATGGTAAATGCAGCTTGTACTCCATAGGACATAACTGCCCCTTTTAACTGTTTCACTAATTTTATATCTAATATTTGATGATATCTCTGATAGTTTTGATTTTCAAATACCAGGAATATTGGGAACACGGATCGAGATTCTACATCAGCCCACTCTCTGCGGGCTGCCCCTGTGCAGCAAGTACATGCTCCCCTACAACTTAGAAAAGAGTGGTGACCTGGATTATATGCCAGAGGGCGCAGTGTGGTAGGGGCTAAATGTCACTCAGAGAACTTCTTTTCTAGCTCTGTCTCAGATAGTTCCTGTTCTTCAGAGTCATATCCCTGTTCTGAGTCTGAACATCTACTTTCTCTTTCAGAAGCTCAACATGATTGTTCTTCTTTTACAATTTCTAATATCTCTTCCCCTTCTCTTAGCTGTTCTTGAAATTTTGGTTCCCTGGAAGTCAGACAGAAATGAACTAATGTCCATATAGGCACAGTACCAAGAGGGAGAGGCGTTAAGAGAGTATTCCATGTGAATCCGTGAAATTTAAACAGAAACCAAACAAGAAAAAGTAACAAAAATATTAACACAACTAACACCTTACATACATTCATTTACTACAGGATATCCTTTGCTGTCTTTTGGGACAGCCTTCTGTTAAGTTCCCTCACCAGGGGAGCCTTCCGTTAGTACCTTAAGGCCACTGTTTCCTCGAATAGGAAAACCTGATAGTAGACTGCTAGTTGACTGTGCTAGTGAAAAATTTTCTCCTTTATTACTTACCTGAGTGCTCACCATTCCCCATACGGGCCATCAAATGTCACCGTCCAGCAGGACATAAAGACACGTACATCTCAGATTGTCAAGAAGCAGCTTCTTTTTTATTCGGATCCCAACAACAACAACAACAACAAAATCCCCAAAAAGCAGTCTCACCCTCAATATATAAGCAGTCTCATGCATAAGCAATTTCAATCAGATATGTCCACCCAATCCTGCTAAAGGTCAAGCAATCACAAGCTCAAGCTTACATGTAGCTAATTGTAACAGTTTCCTGTTTTTCTCCAGGCATACCAAGCACACCCTTTGGCTCCCTGCCAGCCCACACACACCAAGGACAGTGTCCACCATATGTGTGAGAAGAGCCATCAGGATGCATGTACACACCAAGGACAGTGCCCAGCACATGTGTGAGAAGAGTCAACAGGCTGTATGTGTACACCAAGGACAGTGCCCAGCACATGCATGAGAAGAGCCATCAGGCTGCATATGCACATCAAGGACAGTGCCCAGCACATGCATGTGACAGAATTGTTAATGATTGCCACCCATGAAACAACATGAAAATCTTGTTACCTCTTCCAGGATTCTCAGAACAAGAGTGGAACAACAACACATGAGCATGGACTTGGGAGATATGGAGAGGGCACAGGATGGAGAGTTACCTCCATGTGACTGACAGCTTACAGAAATGACTGGGAAAACAGATCAGAAAGGATCAGACACAGGGAAAACTTGTTATGGTTTATATATTAGGTGTCCCACAAAAGCTCCTGTGTGACACAATGTAAGAAAGTTCAGATGTGAAATGATCAGGTCTTGAGAATTTGATTAGGGTTCACTGAGTCATAACTGCAGACGTGTAGGTTGTGTCTAGAGGTATTGTGTCCTTGGGTTGTACCTTTGGGTGTTATATTTTGTCTTTGGTGATATTTAAGTGGGTGATAACTGTAGGCTGTTGGGATGTGGCTGGAGGATGTGGGTCACTGGGGACAAGGCTTTGGGGTGTAAGTTTTCTCCTAGATGACCTAGCACTCTCTCTGCTTCTGATGGTCATGTGCTAAGCTGCTAACTAAAACACAGCTATATGCACAAGTCTGTCTGTGTGCCTTTGGTTGGTGAACGTACATGCCCTTATAGAGGCACATAACAGTATCTGTCTATAGTTTAGGGAGCCCAAGACCCCAAAATCCAGCTCAGAAAGTGACTAATGATAAAAGCCAAGGATGAATTCCTCAGTAAAGTCAAGGACCAACCACAGTATTCAATCCAGGAATTGAACAGGGCAATAAACAGCAACAATAAAAGTGTATAGCATTTGTCCCCAAGGCAAAAAGAGCTTCTTTACATATTACATGTAAGGAGAACAATTAGGGGTGTGAATAGCTGTGCTTTCTAGGAGTCACATGATTTTCCATATCTCTGAAAGAAGAAAATTAAAAATTAAAAGAAAATAATAAGAGTATAGCAGATAATTCTTTGTCCTAAGAACAGTGATCATGGAAGAGCTGTCCCTGAAGGAGGTTAAACCCATCCCAGTTCTTGCACTTTTGTAGACCCTGGTCACATATGGTGTGAACACTTGAAATGTGGAGGGTACAATTTTCTTTCCTTCTTTATTTTTTTGGGACAGCTGGGTATTAAATCCAGAGCCTTATGCATGCAAGGCAAGCACTCTACCAACTGACCTACATCCCCAGTCAAAGGATACAATTTCCTATATGCTGAAAATATAAAATATGCCCAAGATTTGACAGCGTAGAGTGAAAAAAAAAGAAATGTACAGTGATAATTTCATGTATAAATATATAGATAAGATAATGTCAATAGCATAACAAATATTATTACATTAATATCAATGTATACCCCAACAGATGATGTAAAATATCATTTGCTATAGATTGTTCATAATTAGTTTCACCATTTTAAAGTTAACATTGGTTGCAATCTTTTCAATTAAATAAAAATACTAATAATGTAGTTGTTTATAATCATCAATATATTATTTTAATAAATCTTATGGTTGAATGTTTGACTACACAACGTAAATTGCATGTGTGTCTCGTACTTCTGTTGGCCAGCACTGATCTCTCATGCTCTAGTCGGCTTGGGAGAAGTCATGCAGAGCAGCAGGGTCAGGCAAGCTATTTCTTCCTGGAGGAGAATATCTCACACACTCTTCTCATGGTACCCAGCACCTCCTGGTTCCTCAGGCTGTAAACAGTGGGATTGAGCATGGGAGTGAGGACACTGTAGAAAACTGCAAGAATCTTGTCTTCTTCTGGTGAGCGGAGATTCCTGGGCCGAAGATAAGTGTAGACAAAAGGTGCATAGTAAAATGTCACCACAGTCAAATGTGTGGAGCACGTGGTGAAGGCCTTTTTCTAAACTTCTACCCTATTCTCTATCCCCAGGTAAAATTATATTTGTAGACTCATCTCTCAATTGTCTTTGTTTTTCTGATTGACTTTCACACTGACATTCCTACAAAGGTCAGAGATAATATAATTTTTCTTACCAGTAACTTTACTACCAGCAAATACAGAGCACTCCAAGGCCATCAGAAATGACTTTATAAAATCCTTGAACTAGAAGATTTTCCCATCACCTTCCACTCCCTTCATTCCCTTTATCTAATTCAATGAACTTCTATTCTTCCCTCTCCTGCTTATTATGTATTAGCAAACACATAACAAAGAGAACAATTGACCTTATGTTTTTTGTGATTGGTTTATTTCACTTAGCATGTTAGTCTCCAGTTCCATCCATTTACCCACAATTGGAATAATTTCATTTTTTATGGCTGAACAATATTCCATGGTGTTCATATGATACATTTCCTTTAATCTTTCATCTGTTGAAGGGCACCTAGTTTGGTTCCATAGCTTAGCTCTTGTGAATGGAGCTACTATAAACACTGATGTTGCTATTTCACTGTAGTTTGCTAATTTAAAATCATTTAGTTATATACCCAGGACTGAGATAACTGGGCTAAATCGAGGTTCCAGTTCAAGTTTTCTGACAAATCTCCATACTGCTTTCCAGAGTGGTTGCAACAATTTGCAGTCACACCAGCAATGTATGAGTGTATCATTTCCCCCACATCCTCATCAACACTTATTGTTGCTTGTATTCTTGATACTTGCCATTCTGACTAGACTGAGATGGAATCTCAGTGTAGTTTTAATTTGCATTTTTTTATTTGTTTTATTGTAAACAAATGGGATACATCTTATTTCTCTGTTTGTACATGAAGTAGAGGCATGCCATTTGTGTACTCATACATTTACACAGGGTAATGGTGTTTCATTTATTCTGTTATTTTTTCCTTCTCCCCCACCCCTCCCACCCCTCTGTTTCCTATATACAGTCCTTCCTTCCTCCATTCTTGCCCCCTCCCACACCCCATTATGTGTCATCATGTGCTTATCAGTGAGATCATCATCGTTTGTTTTTTTTTGAGATTGCCTTATGTCACTTAGCATGATATTTTCCAATTTCATCCATTTGCCTGCAAATGCCATAATTTTATGATTCTTTATGACTGAGTAATGTTCCAAGATATATATCTATATATATACATATATATCACAGTTTCTTGATCCATTCATCAATTGAAGGGCATCTAGGTTGGTTCCACAATCTGGCTATTGTGAATTGAGCAGCTATGAATATTGATCTGGCTGCATCACTGTAGTATGCTGCTTTTAAGTCCTTTGGGTATAGGCCAAGGAGTGGGATAGCTTGGTGAAATGGTGGTTTTATTCCTCGTTTTATAAGGAATTTCCCCACTGCTTTCCAGAGTGACTGCACTAATTCACAACTCCACCAACAATGTATGAGTGTACCTTTTTCCCCACATCCTTGCCAGCACATATTGTTGTTTGTATTCTTGAAAATCACCATTCTAATTGGAGTGAAATGGAATCATAGGGTAGTATTTATTTGCATCTCCCTTATTACTAGAGAAGTTGAACATTTTTTTTATATCTGTTGATTGCTTGTAGATCTTCTTCTGTGAAGTGTCTGTTCATTTCCTTAGTTCATTTGTTGACTGGGTTATTTGTATTCGTAGTGTAGAGATTTTTGAGTTCTTTATAGATTCTGGAAATTAGTGCTTTATCTGAAGTATGAGTGGCAAAAGATTTTCTCCCACTCTGTAGGCTCTCTCTTCACATTGCTGATAGTTTCCTTTGCTGAGAGAAAGCTTTTTAGTTTGAATCTACCCCAGTTATTGATTATTGCTTTTATTTCTTGTGCTATGGGACTCCTGTTAAGGAAGTCTGACCCTAAGCCAAAATGTTGAAGATTTGGTCCTACTTTTTCTTCTATAAGATGTAGGGTCTCTGCAGGGTCTTTGGTAGTATGGCCATTTTGATAATATTAATTCTGCCTATCCAAGAACATGGGAGATCTTTCCATCTTCTAAGATTTTCTTTAATTTCTTTCTTTAGTGTTCTCACTTCTCATTGTAGAGGTCTTTCACCTCTTTTGTTAGATTGATTCCAAAGTATTTTATTTCTTTCAAGGCTATTGTGAATGGGGTAGATTTCCTAACATCTCTTTCTGAAGATTCATCACTTATGTATAAAAATGCATTAGATTTATGAGCATTGATATTATATCCTGCTACTTTACTGAATTCACTTATGAGTTCTCAATGTTTTCTGGTGAAATTTCCCGGTTCCTCTAAGTGTATAATCATGTCATCAGCAAATAGGGATAGTTTGAGTTCTTCTTTTCCTATTCGTATTCCTTCAATTTCTTTGGTCTGTCTAATTGCTCTGGCTAGAGTTTCAAGAACAATGTTGGTGAATAGAAGTGGTGAAAGAGGGCATCCCTGCCTTGTTCCAGTTTTTAGGGGGAATGCTTTCAGTTTTGCACCATTTAGAATGATATTGGCCATGGACTTGTCATAGATTGCCATTACAATGTTAAGGAATGTTCCCACTATCCCTATTTTTTCTAGTGTTTTGAGACTGAAGGGGTGCTGTATTTTATCTAATGCTTTTTCTGCATCTATCGAAATAATCATGTGATTCTTGACTTCAAGTCTGTCAATATGGTGAATGACATTTATTGATTTCTGGTTGTTGAACCAAACTTGCATCCCTGGGATAAAACCCACTTGATCATGGAGCACTTTTTTAATATATTTTTGTATGCTAAAATTTTCTTGAGAATTTTTGTGTCGATGTTCATTAAGGATATTGGTCTGAAATTTTCTTTCCTCGATGTGTCTCTGTCTGATTTAGTATCAGGGTGATATTCGCTTCATAGAATGAGTTTTGGAGGGTTCCCTCCTCTTCTGTTTCATGGAATACTTTGAGAAGTATTGGAGTGATTTCTTCTTGAAAGGTTTTGTAGAACTCGGCTGAGAACCCATCTGGTCCCAGACTTTTCTTTGTTGGTAGGTTTTTGATGTCTTCTTCTATTTCATTACTTGAAATTAATCTATTTAAATTGTGTATGTCCTCCTGGTTCAGTTTAGGTAATTCATCTATCTCTAGAAACCTGTTGATGTCTTCAAGATTTTCTATTTTGTTGGAGTATAGATTTTCAAAATAGTTTCTAATTATGTTTTGTATTTCATTCAAATCTGTTCTGATATTTTCTAGTTCATTTTGAATTTTGGTATTTTGAATTTTCTCTCTCCTTCTCTTGTTAGTGTGGATAAGGGTTGATCAATTTTGTTTATTTTTTCCTAGAAACAACTTTTTATTTTGTCAATTTCTTCAATTGTTTCTTTTGTTTAAATTTCATTGATTTCAGCTCTGGTTTTAACTATTTCCTGTCTTCTACTACTTTTGGTGTTGCTCTGTTCTTCTTTTTCTAGGGATTTGAGGTGTAGTGTTATGTTGTTTACTTGTTGATTTTTTTATTCTTTTATTGAATGCACTCCATGAAATAAATTTTCCTCTAAGAACTGCTTTCATTGTATCCCAGAGATATTTATATGTTGTTTCTTTGTTCTCATTTACCTCTAAGAATTTTTTAATTCCCCCCCAATGTCTTCTGTTCTCCATTCATCATTCAATAGTGTATTATTTAATCTCCAGTTGTTGGAGTAGTTTCTGTTTTTTTTTTTTTTTTTTTACTCTGTCATATATTTCTAATTTCAATCCATTATGATCTGATAGAATACAAGGTAGTGTCTCTGTCTTCTTGTATTCGCTAACAGCAGCTTTGTGGCATAATATATCGTCTATTTTAGAGAAGAATCCATGTGCTACTGAGAAGAAAGTGAATTCGCTCTTCATCGGATGGTATATTATATAAATGTCCATTAAGTCAAAATTATTGATTGTGTTATTAAGATCTATGGTTACTTTGTTCAATTTTTGTTTGGAAGATCTGTCCAGTGGGGAGATAGGTGTGTAAAAGTCACCTAGTATTATTGTGTTGTGGTCTATTTGATTCCTGGCATTGAGAAGAATTTGTTTGATATACGTGGATGAGCCACTTTTTGGGGCATTGTATTTATGATTGTTATGTCATGCTGATGTATGATTCCCTTAAGCAGTATGAAATGTCCTTCTTTATCCCTTCTGACTAACTTTGGCTTGAAGTTCACATTATCTGATATGAGGATGGATACTCCAGGTTTTTGCTGAGTCCATGTGAATGGTATGATTTTTCCCATTCTTTCACCTTTAGTCTGTGGGTATCTCTTTCTATGAGATGAGTCTCTTGCAGGCAGCAAATTGTTGGATCTTTCTTTTTAATCCAATCTGCCAGTCTATGTCTTTTGATTGATGTGTTCAGATCATTAACATTCAGAGTTGTTGAAATATGATTTGTATTCCCAGTCATTTGGCTCATTTTTGTTTTTTGACATGACTTGATTTCTCCTTTATTTGGCTATTCCTTTAGGGTAGTTCCTCCCTTTGCTGATTTACATCATTGTTTTTCATCTCTTCCTCATGGAATATTTTGCTGAGAATGTTCTGTAGTGCAGGCTTTCTTTTTGTAAATTCTTTTAGCTTTTGTTTAATCATAGAAGGATTTTATTTTATTGTTAAATCTGAAGGTAAGTTTTGTAGGGTATAAGATTCTTGGTTGGCATCCATTTTCTTTCAGAGCTTGAAAAATGTTCCAGGCCCTTCTAGCTTTTAGGGTCTGGGTTGAAAACTCTGCTGATATCCATATTGGATTCCCCCTGAATGTAATTTGATTCTTTTCTCTTGCAGCCTTTAAAATTATGTCTTTATTTTGTATGTTATGTATTTTTATTATAAAGTGCCTTGGTGTGAGTATGTTGTAATTTTTTATATTTGGAGTCTTATAAGCCTCTTGTACTTCATTTTCCATTTCATTCTTCAGATGTGGGAAATTTTCTGATATTATTTCACTGAATAGATTGTTCATTCCTTTGGTTTGTTTCTCTAAGCCTTCCTCAATCCCAGTAATTCTTAAATTCAACCTTTTCATGATATCCCACAATTCTTGTAGATTCTGTTCATGATTTCTTGCCATCTTCTCTGTTTGGTCAACTTTCTTTTCAAGATTAAATATTTTGTCTTCAATGTCTGAGGTTCTTCTTCCAGATGTTCTATCTTATTGGTTATGCTTTCCGTGGAGCTTTTAATTTGGTTTATTGTTTCCTTCATTTCAAGGATTTCTCTTTGTTTTTTTTCAGTATCTCTAACTCTTTATTGAAATGATCTTTTGCTTCCCATATTTACTCTTTTAACTGTTGAGTCATGTGATCATGAAGCCTGCATTTGCTCTTTCATCTCATCATTTGCTTCTCTGGTTACTTTAATTACATACATTCTGAACTCCCTTTCTGACATTTCTGCTGCCATGTTGTCATTGAATTTTATTGTTGTAGCAGCTAGGTTTATTTGGGACATTTTCTTTTCTTGTTTTCTCATATTGGTCAGGTGTCTACCCCTCTAGTACTGAAACTCTGAGATATTGCAGATTTCCTCTATTGACTGATAGTGTTCCTGTAGATTTCTAATCACTCACCTCCTAGACTTCAGTAGCCTGAAGTCTTGGAGGAGCTTGATAATGCAGTGCTCCACAAGGAAGCTGTCCCTCTAGGGGTGATGGCCTTCATGTAGGGTGCTTTTCCTGCTAGTCAACAGAGGTTCCTCCACTTGTTGACTGATGGTCAGTCAGAAGGGGGACTAGGCTGCAGGCTGGGGCATGGCTATTCTGCTCCTATATCTCTGGTTCTACCATCCTGGTGGGAAAGCCTCACCCAGTGGGGAAGACTCACCTGGTGGGTAAGTATCACTGGGCAGCTCTCCTCCTAGATGTTTCCTTCAGTCCAGAACTACCCCCTTGGCTGGGCAGCCCTCCTCTGCAATGTTCCCTGGGGTCTGGAACTATCACCTGTGCCAGGGAGCCTCGCCCCTGGCCAAAGCCTCTCACAGGCACCCCCTCCTCTCAGTAGCTGCCTGTGGTCCTATCCTGCTGCTGGACCCGGGACCCTCGCTCTGCTCCGAAGTCCCTCGCTGAGCGGTCTCTCCTCTACAATGCTCCTCATTGTATAAGTTCACAGCTCCAGTGGGGCAGTCTCACTGGGCAACTGTACCCCACAAAGTTTCCTGCATTCCAGGATTACTGCCCAGTCCAGGTAGCCTCGCCCAGGGGGAGAGACTCACCTAGCTGCTCTGAGCTGGTCCCGATTCTCTCAATACCTCCTCTTCTTGAATCCTGAGTCCTGGAGTGACATGAAATGTTGTCACCCTCTAGTCTGCCATCTTGAAAGTCCCTAATTTGCATTTATATAATTGCTAGAGATGTTGAACTTTTTATACTTTTTATATGTTTATTGATTGTTCATATTTATTCTTCTGTTTAATTCCTTTTCAGTTCCTTTGTTCATTTATTGATTCAGTTATTTACTTTTGTTGGTTTTAAGTTGTTTGAGTTCTTTGTATATCCTGGAGATTAATTGTCAATCTGAGGTGCATATGGTAAAGACTTTTTCCCATTCTGTAGGTTCTCTCTTCATGCTCTGATTGTATCCTTTGCTGTGAATAAGTTACTTAATTCAATACCATCCCATTTACTGATCCTTGATTTTATTTCTTGCAACTTATAAGTGTTGTTGAGGAACTCAGTCCCTAAGTTGACATGATGGATAGTTGCACCTACATTTTCTCCTAGTAGATGCAGGGATTTTGGTCAAATGCCTGTGTCCTTGATCCACTTTAAGTTTTATGCAAGGTGAAAGATAGGGGTTAAGCTTTTTTCTATTACACATGAATTTCCAGTTTTCCCAGCACTAGTTGTTGAAGAGGTTATCTTTTCTATAATGTATGTTTTATGGTGCCTTTGTCTAATATAAGGTAAATTTATTTGTGTGGGTTTGTCTCTGTATCTACCAGTCTGTTCCATTGGTCTTCATATCTGTTTTGGTGCCAATACTATGTCATTTTTGTTACTATAGTTCTGTAGTATAATTTACAGTCTGGTATTGTTACCTCTTGCTTCACTTTTCTCACTAAGGATTACTTGGGCTCTTCTGGTTCTTATTTTTCCAAATGATTTTCATGAATGCCATTTCTAGTTCTATGAAGAATGTCATTGGGATTTTAATAAAAATTGCATTAAATCCGTATATTGGTTTTGGTAGTATGACCATTTTGACAATATGAATTCTGCCTGTCCAAGAACATCTAAGATCTTTCCATCTTCTTAAGTCTTCTTCAATTTCTTTCTTTAGTGTTCTGCAGTTTTCCTTGTAGAGGTCTTTTGTTTCTTTTGTTTGAGTGATTCCCAAGATTTTTTTTTTTGAGGCTATTGTGAATGGAATAGTTTTTCTAATTCCTTTTCAGTTGACTCATCATTGGTGTATAGGAACACAACTGATTTATGTGTGTTAATTTTATGTCATGATACTTTGTTGAATTCAATTGTGAGTTCTAGAAGTTTTCTGGTGGAGTTTTGGGGGCCTTCTAAATACAGAATTATTTCATTGGCAAATAGGAATAGTTTGAGTTCTTCTTTTCCTATTCATATCCCTTTAATTTTTTTCATTTGTCTAATTGCTTTGGCTAGGGTTTCAAGGACTGTTGACTATAAGTGGAATACGAGGTCATTCCTGTCTTATTCCAACTTTTAGAAGGAATACTTTCAATATTTTTCTATTTAGAATTATCTTGGCCTTTTACAATGTTGAGGTATATTCCTACTATCCCTAGTTTTTCTAGTGTTTTGAACATGAAGTGGTGCTGTATTTTGTCAAATGCTTTTATTTTGCATCTATTAAGATAATCATGTGATTCTTGTCTTTAAGTCTATTGATGTGATGAATTGTGTTTATTGATTTTCATATGTTGAACCAACCTTAAATCCCTGGGATGAACTCCACCTGATCATGGTGCACTTTATTTTTAAACTATGATTTTGTATATGATTTGCCTGTATCTTATTAAGAACGTTTGTATCTATGTTCATGAGGGATATTGGTCTGAAGTTATCTTTCCTTAACATGTCTTTGTCTGGATTTGATGTCAGTTTGATTTTAACCTCATAGAATGAGTTTGGAAGGGTTTCCTCCTTTTCTAATTCAGGGAATACTTTGAGGAGGATTGGTATTAGTTCTTCTTTGAAGGTCTGGTAGAATTCGACTGAGAATTCATCTGGTCCTGGGTTTTTCTTTGTTGGTAGGATTTTGATGGCTTCTTCAATGTCATTGCTTGAAATTGATTTGTTTAAATTTGACCTAGAAAGTTCTCAGACTTGGAAAAATAATATAGTAATTCCCACTGCCATGTGACTTCACCCACATGCCCTCCTTTCCCTTTATATTCAGGTTGTTCACAGAAGTGATGTAGAAAGAAGTAGCTTTGCTCAAATCTGTGCAACATGCATCACTCTTTCCTAGCATCTACTCCAGGTTGTCCTGAATGTTAGACTCAGATGCCCTCGGGGAGAACCACATCTTCATATGCCCCTGATACCCTCTTCATTGATCACCATTTTGCCATTTTTCACCCAAATGTTAATCTACAGTCATTATTTTGCACTTTCACTCATTCAGTTTTTTTGCCTCCAACAGTGAGATGCAAATTTTAAACCACATGCTATCTATTGAAATGATTTTATAATGTGTACTGAATGCATTTTTGGTTTTCCTCTATATTTGTTTAGCAGAACATGGGTTATTGAAATAAAAATATTTTCTTTCTCTCTTCCTATGTTCAAGGATTGATATCTTTCTCATCCCAATTGTGGTTCAACAGTGGGATAATGTGGAATGTAGTGATGATTATCCTCCTGTTCTATGATTTACTCAAACCTACCATTTATATTTTTGTTTGCTTGTTTTTGAGGAGAAGAGAAAGTCCCTTTGGCATAGTTTTAGATATCTCAGTCCATACAGCAGCTGAATTCACTGCTGTGCATTCGAGGTGAGGCAGAACATCATAACGAAAGGTTGTGCTGAGAAAGTCAGTTCAGGACATTTCAAGCAGGAAACAGAGAGAGTTCTGCTCACCAGGGACAGAACACTGCCCAGAGGCACATTCCCAGTGACTCACTACTCCAGTCACACTCCACCTGCCTATGGCTACCACCCAGTTTATCCCTACAGTGAATGAAGTCACAGATTAGGTCATACTCTCATAATTTAATCATTTCACCTCTGTACATTCTTACATTATCTCACACATGAGCTCTGCAGGGTCACGAACCATAACATTCCTGGCCCTAAAATGCTCATGACTGTCTCACAAACCAATTCTTGGTTCCAGCTTCTGTTTTAGTCACTTTGTAATCCCTTTGACCAAAAAACCTGATGAGAAGTATGCAGAGGAAGGAAATTTTATTTGGGGTCATGGTTTCTCAGGTCTCAGTCCACAGACATCTGGCTCCATAGCCCTGTGCCCAAGGTGAGGCAGAGATCATAGTAGAAGCACAGTGGAGGAAACAGCTCAGAAAGGACCATCAGGAGTCAGTCTTCCACTGTTTTTTGCCTTTAAAATCTGGAGGGAAAAAAAGAGCAGTTACTTCTAAGAGTGGAAACTTTATCAGTCACTAAGTCCTGAGTACTTATTATATCGGGGGCACTGAGGTGTAAGTGTCTCATAAATTGGAAACAAGTGTGACATTTAAGTCTTAAACTAAGTTATTTTATTCCATTGCCACCACTCTGAACAATGATAAATTCATCTTACTCTGTTTCCGAAGTATGTAAAGATATCTTTATCCCTGCTCCTTGTTTGTAATCACTGCCCTTACTTTCCATAGGATTATTCAGTTACATTCAAACTGACATTGAAATATGATTGTATCAGCCAGGATTCTTAGTTGAGAAAGAAAAAAAGAAATTATATAACTAATTAGAATACAGATAATTTTTTTAAAAAAAAATTAATCTTCATTGGTGAAAGAGAGAAACATATTTAAAGAATCTGGTGGCCCTTAAAATCTTCCAAAACACAGAGGAATCAGGCTGGATATATACATACCAAGAACAATGCACTTGCAAGAAATAGGATTAATAAAATATATTAGAAGGTCAAATAGCAGATAAATTGTTTTAACTCATTCTTGGATTAAAGGACCTCAGGACAGCACATGAGCATGGGTTTGGTGAAATGTGGAAAGCACAGATTTCAGAATTACATCCAGGAAGGAATTAGTCAAGTGGTCAAGGGCTCATGGAACTGAACAAACAATAGATTAGAAAGCACAAGAACATAGTGACAATTATATCTGAAAGCCTGTCTGTGAGGCTTTAGATGGTAAACTCATGTGTCCTTTGAGAGGCACAAGATATTAACAGCATAGATTTTAGCAAAACAGACATCCCAACATCAAGCCCAGATGAACCACTGATGAGTAAAATCAAGGATAAATCTCTCAGTGAAGTTCAAGGACCGTGGACAGTATTGGATCAAGAGTTTGAATAGGGCAATGAATGAAAAGTTGTAAGCAACTCTCCCCATGGTAGGAAGAGCTTCTTTACCTGTTGTATACCAGGAGAATAATAAGCATGGTTTCTAGGATCCACTTGGAGATGAATATCCCTAGAAGGATTAAAACTAAAAATTAGTGGAAGAGAAGATGGCAGATTAGAGGAAGGGTGCCCTTCCCAGCATTTTCTTAGCTTGAGATTTAAAAAACAAGAAGACTGCTCTTGAGCAAGGTGTGTACCTAAGGAAATTAACTAAAATTCACTGTGGACAGTAAAACCACATCAAAACAAGACAAACACAGGGACACAGAAAGTTGGGTGCTTTGTGCACAATATGAGAAGTCAGGCATTAGACTCACATTGGTTTGGCAAGTGGTAGCCAATTCTGAGGGAAAGAGAAGCAAAGGCAGAGAGAGAAGGTCAGCACAGGGAAAAGTTGATGTAGGGGAGTGTGTGACATGCAGGAGACTGTCCTTCATGGACTCAGAGGTGGTGGGGAAATGTATTAGTCAGGTTCTCTAGATGAACAGGATCCACAGGATCCTGTGATTATAAAAGCAAATTTATTAGATTGGCTTACATGATTAGAAGCTGGATAGTCCACAATGGCCATCTGCAGCTGAGAGCTGGAAGAACAGCACCTACACAGTCCAAGATCTTCTGAGACCCAGAACAAGAAAGATCAACAGGGCCACCCTAGTCCAAGACCAAGGCATCTGGAAACTCTCTGGAGAATCCCTGGCAGAGTTCACTTTGGAAGAGTAAAGAAGCAAGAGTCTGATATCCTCAGATGATTGAAGCAGCAATAAAGAACCCATTCAAGAAGAGTCACACTTTCATCTGCATTTGCTTCCTTGTCCTTCCAGCTTTTATTCCATGCTACTGGGCCGTGCTACCCATGCTTAGGGAGGGGTTCCACTTCAGTTCACTATCCCACATGCCAATCATTCCTAGACACACACTCAAAGACACACTCAGAGTCCTCTTAATCCAATCGAGTTAACAATTCAATTTAACCTTTACAAGAAAGTTACTGAGTGAAAAGCAGCCAAAGTTGCCAGGTGTGCAGGTTAAGAGTCCTGAGCAAACCGGGGTCACTGAAATTGGGCACCATTTCTAAGTGGCCTCACAGCAGAAGCAGAGGCAGGAGATCAGGAGCTCATGAAGTATTGCCAGTCAGACAGAGCAGTCACCTATTGTGGGGTACAGATTGTGCCTGAGTCAAGGTGAGTGAAGTAGGCACAGAGAGAATGGTGCCTCAAGTGATCCAGACTTGAGATATCAAGGACAGAGGTGGCTCTAAATTGCTGGCATCCCATGCAAGCTAATTGGAAGATGGCAACAAACAGTCAGACAGGAGTGTCCATTCTCCAGGCATGACCATGGGTAATTCATATTCATAGCAGTGAAGGTGAGACCTATGGAGGTTTGGATTCTACATCCTAAAAGAGGAGTTTACAGGAGGCCCCAGAGACTCAGATGTCCAGCAGAGCCAGCATCTCCCAGCAATAGGAGGTTATGGGTCAAATCACAAATACCCATTAAAATAGTTCCAAAGATCAGCCACACCTAATCCCGATTACAGGAACTTCCAGTTTAGAACTCTGCACCAAGCTTGCTATGGGAGGACACCACTGGTCAGCATTCCCCAGTCTATACCATACAATACTGGGAGATGGGGTGCTGGGAGTTATACCACCAGCTCTGACTTCAGCCCAAGGCCTGGCACCAGGTGAGAAAACCAAAGACACTGGACTCAACCATCCCTGAGGACATTACAGAGCCAAACAATAAACACAACGAATGGCCAACTGCAGAGGCAAGGGACATCCATCCTGGCCCACAGTTTTGATAGCCACCGTGGAAACAAACCCTTTGCTTTTCATTAAAAACTTTTACCATGTTTTATTCCCTATCCATTTACTTTTTTAAAATTGTACTTTTAATTTTACTTGCTATGTTTTACCATTTTGAATGATTGTGAGTATGTGTGTTATCTTTTCAAAGACCAATTTATTTTGGGTATTTGAAAGACTGGTACCATTGAAAGACTTCTGGTACCATTGCTAGTACCAGAAGACTTCTAGAACTGATAAACAAATTAAGCAAATAGGTAGATTTGGATATATATTTTCATATAATCTTACATTCATTTCAATTTCCTTCTTCGCTTACTTATTATTCACCCTTGATTTTACTTTGGTGGGATAAAATTTTATGTTAGCTTGAGTTGTTTTGATCTTACATTCCTTTGTTTCTACCTTGGTTTTTTCCCTTATTACCCCTTCTTCACTTCTACCTCCACTACTAGCCAAACTTTGATGTTCTACCTTCTTCTTTTTCATTACTTTATTGTTTTTAATTATGTTCTTATTCTCTTTCTTTATAGCCACCATAGTCACCATCTGCTACTTAACTTCTTTTTCTACTCTGTTCATTCTTTAAATGTTTCACTTTTTCCCTTGCCTCCCAACCCTATTTTCTCTGCATTTATAGAAAAAGCTGTAATTACACAGTCTGATAGAATTATATAGTTTATACAATTCCTGATGCATTCATTCTGTTGTGATTTTTAGTGTAGTGGATGCATAGTAAACGCCTGCTGCTTCATGTCTGAACTAATCATGGTTGTTTAGTGGTGCTGATGTTAAATTCTGACCTCAGCAGTCCTAGACATATATTTTAAGGCTATACATCTGTTGCTAACAGCATATCTATTCCCGGTTCCCCTTTTCTCTAAGAGGGGCTGGAAAATGATCAGAACATTCATTTTCAAGTTAAAAATTCATGAATTAGAGATCCTGGGGCTGAAAAATATTCAAAACTCAGCAAAGTATTAGCAGTTTAAGTCTACACATAAACTAGCCTGATGTGAACCTCAATAATCCTGCAATGTGTATAGAGTTGTTTAGGGTCTTCCCTCTCTCTTTTTGGTTAGTGTGGCTAAGGGTTTGTAAATCTCATTTATCTTTTCAAAGACCAATTTATTTTGGGTATTTGAAAGACTGGTACCATTGAAAGACTTCTGGTACCATTGCTAGTACCAGAAGACTTCTAGAACTGATAAACAAATTAAGCAAAGTAGCAGAATATAAGATAAACACTTATAAATCAATAGCTTTTCTATTTAATCCAACAGTAATTCTGCTGAAAAAGAAATCAGGAAAATAATTCCACTCACTATCACCTCAAACAAATAAAATAAAATACTCAGAAATTAATATAGCAAAGGAGTTGAAGTATCTCTACAATTAAAATGGTAGAACAATGAAGAAAAAAATTGAAGAAGACCTTAGAATATGGAAAGGCCTTACATGTTCATGGATAAGCAGAATTAATATTGACAAAATCAGTATACACATTCAGTGCAATTTCCATCAAAATATCAATGGCATTCTTCACAGAACAACAACATCATCAAGTTCTAAAATTCATTGAAAGAATAAGAGACTCAGAATAACCAAAACCATCCTGAGCAAGAAGAGTGATGCTGGACACATCAGAATACTTGATTTCAAATTATGCTACAGAGTTATAGTAATAAAAATGGTACCATAAGGGTATCAAAACAGACATGAATATCAACAGAATAGAATAAAAGACACAAATAAAATTCACATCTGTCATCTAATACCTAAGAAAAGTGCAAAAAAAAAGTTGCAGAAAAAAATAGCCTTTTTAACAAATAGTGCTAGAAAATATGTAAAAGAATAAAATGAGATCCCTATTTCTCATCCTGAACAAAATCCCAACCAAAATGGATCAAAAACTCAGAAATTAAGTCAGAATATTTGCCACTGCTAGGAGAAAAAATAGCATCTACACTCCAACATAGCAGTGTGGGCACTACTTCCTTACACAAACCCTAAAGCTCAAGAAATAAAGAATTAACAAGTTGGATGGATCAAATTAAAAAGACTCAGTGCTGAAAAGTAAATGGCTGAGAGCATAAAGAGCCTACAGAATGGGAGAAAATGTTTGTGAGCTGCTCATCTGACAGGGGATTAATATCCAAAATATATAAAAAACTCAAAAAGCTTATTACCAAAACAAATAACCCAATCAGTAAATGGGTTAAAGAACTAAAGAGACATTTCTCAGAAGAAGAAATGCAAATGTATAAAGAAGTGTGAAAAAACGTTTGGTATCTCTAGCAATCAGTGAAATGCAAAGTAAAACTACACTAAGATTCCATCTCGCTATAGTCATGAGAGCAATTATCAAGAATAAAAAGAATAAATGTTGGGAATTTTAGGGAAATGCACACTCATTCATTGGTGGGGCTGCAAATTAGTCAAATCACTCTGGAAGGCAGTTGGGAGATTCCTCTTAAAACTAGGAATGAAATCACCATAAGACTCAGCTATCCCACTCCTCAGTATTTCTCCAAAGAACTGAAGTTAGCATACTGTAGCAATACAGTCACATGAATGTTTGTAACAGCACAATTCACAACAGCCAAGTTGTAGAACCAGCCCAGGTGCCCATTCTTAGAAGAACTGAATAAGAAAACATGGAACATACATGCAATTAGTTTTACTCAACCATCAAGAATTATGATATTATGGCATTTGCCAGTAAATAGATGGAAGTGGCAGACATGCTGAGTGAAATAAGCCAGACTCAGAAAATCAAGGATCAAATGTTGTCTCACATATGTAGACGCTAGAGAAAAATAGTAATAAAAAGGAGAGGAATAGATATGGAAGTATCTACAGAAGATCACTGGAGTTTAAGGAGGAGAGGGAGGCAGAGGGAGGAGGGAAGGGAAAAGGGAATTTAAAAGAAAGTAAACAGATCTTTTAAAGCGTGTGGGTAAAATTCATTGTCCCAACACCAGGAATAATGATCAGAAAAAGAAGCCACATCTGGCTGTGAAGGGGAGGACTGTCAGTCACCCAGAGGTCCTGTGCTGTGATATGTGGTTTACTGATGATGAATATATATATATATTATATATATAATATATATATATTCATCAGCTCTGCTTTGAAGTGCTAGTCAGCATGGAAAGAAGCCACACAGAGGAGCAGGAACAGCCATGCTCATGTCTTCCTGGAGGAGAACATCCCACACACTCTTCCCATGGCACCCAGGACCTCCTTGTTCCTCAGGCTGTAGATGATGGGGTTGAGCATGGGGGTGAGGATGGTGTAGAAAACCGCAAGAATCTTGTCTTCTTCTGGTGAGCGGAGACTCCTGGGACGGAGATATGTGTAGACAAAAGGTGCATAGTAAAAGGTCACCACTGTCAAATGTGTGGAGCACGTGGTGAAGGCCTTTCTCCTTCCCTCTTTTGAGCGCATGTGGAAGACAGCAAAGAGGACCCGTCCATAGGAGGCAGTGATGCCAAGGAATGGAAGAAGGAGAAACAGGCTTGTGCTCACAAACACCATGTACTCGTAGTCCCAGGTGTCCACACAGGCCAGAGGCAACATGGCGGGAACATCACAGAAGAAATGATTGATGGCCCTGGACCTGCAGTAAGGAAGATGGAGGGCATAGACAGTGTGTGCCAGGGAGTTGATGGAGCCCAGTGTCCAGGACCCCAGGATCATCTTCACACATGTCACTTTACTCATGCGGATGGGGTAGTGGAGAGGGTGACAGATGGCCACGAAGCGGTCATAGGCCATGGAGGCCAGGAGTAAGCCTTCAGAACATGCCATTGTCAGAAAGAAGAAGCTTTGCACACCACAGCCCAGGAAGGAGATGCCCTTCTGTCCCGAGAGGAAGTTGGACGCCATCTTGGGCACAGTGGAGGAGATGTACAGCAGGTCCATGAGGGAGAGCTGGCTGAGGAGAAAGTACATGGGGGTGTGGAGCCGGGGGTCCAAGAGGATGAGGGCGGTCATTCCTGAGTTCCCCAAACAGGCGAGAACAAACACAAAGATGATCAGGAGCAAGAGAAGTAGGCCTTTCTGATTTGGTGGAAACAACCCCAACAAAATGAAGTCATTTGAAGTTTGGTTCCATTTCTCCATTAAAGGCTACTGCTTTAAATTCCTTGAAAGAAAAACAAAATCAAATGCTAAGGAATAATCATGAAATGAAACAAGGAGGGAGAATAAGAAGGAATTGACTCTATTAGACTTTGTTAATGAATCTTCTTCCCCCAAAACCATAGCCTTTGTTCAGTAGTTTTTAAAACCTGAATAGAATTTCCTGCCCCACTTCTCTCTGGTAACCATCTCAGCCTCTCATACATGGACACATACATGGTCCTGAATACAAAGTCTAGTACAGGCACAGCAAACCCAGTGAAGTACTTGGAGCCTTCCTCCCTGCGGACTCCTGGCAGGACATTCCTCAGTACTATGCACCGTCTCAGCTCCTGAGGAGCTAGGGTCCTGCTTCCCCTCCTCAACTCAGTGCTCTGGTTCACCACAGACCTGGTTGTGTGACTCAGAATGTCCCTGTGTGCTTGAACCTGCATCCTCAGTGACCTGCCTGCTCCACATCTGCTGTTGCTACTCTCCTTCCCCACAAGAACTGCTGCAACTGAGTACTGGGTCTTCTCCCAGGAGCTGTCTGCTCACCTTCTCAACAGAAGCTTCTCTGCTGGTCCTAAATTGGGTCACCACTCAAAGCATTGTTCTTGAATTGTAAAGGTATCCTTTGTTCTGTAAGAGTCACCTTAATAATAATGTGTTCTTTGGATATTGTCTTCTAGAAAGTTTTCCATTTTCTGAAGTCCTAAAAAATGAAAATCAAGCATGTAGATTTTCATACGAATTTTCCTTTCATTGAGTAAGTAAATTATATATGATAAAAATAACATATTTAGCAATATATAAGGTTTCATTCTGTCTGACATGGTGGCATGCTAAAACTAATATAATAATGGAAACATACATAGATGTGGAAAAAGTAAACACACCCTCAGGTGTTCTTTCTATGTAGGAATCTTTGAGATGCAATAATATGTGGGAACTCTTCTTCAGTTTGCTTCATTAATTATAATCTGCCCACAGCCCAAGTTCCATGAATTAAGGCATTAAAGTCTTCATTTTCTAAATATTAAAAGCAGATGAGAAGAACACTCTGAAATACATTAAGAACTTGGAGCTTCTGCCTTCTTCTAAATGCTGACAAAATATTCTTTTGATTTTTACAGACTGCATCTTGATTCATTGTACACAAATGGGGTACAACTTTTCATTTCTATGGTTGTGCATGATATAGATTCATATCATTTGTGTAAATGTACATGTACATAGGGTAATGATGTTTGTCTCATTAACCAATTCTAAGTATCACATTTAGCAATTATTTGGAAATTGTTGATTGTGTGTACAAAAAAAACTTGTTCAACACAATTTATTTTTTTATTTTGCTCCTCCAAAATGTCATGCCCAATTCCATGATTCAGTCTAGGTCAGGCACTTGGATCTTAGGGAGGATGTTTCTCCCTTGCTGTCCTGCAGTTTAGCTTCCTAGGTGCAGGCAGGAGCTGAGGGCTGCTGAGCTGTGCACCTGGGAAGGAGAGTGAGGGGATGCAGTTCCCTGATTGGATCTCACACAGGTGAGCACTTACCCTATCCAGACTTAATTATGTAGAAGAAGCAAAATAAAAATCCTATTCCAATCATACAGAGAATTCATAAGAGAAAGGAAGTGTAAATTTCCATTCCTAGATGATTTTTCTTGAGTTTTGGTGCATCTGCATCTAGACTCTGCACAACCTCTTGTGTTCTCTTTATGTCATCTCAGTACTGGCAATTGTTTTTTTCTTTCATTCCTTCTCCAAAATTCATATTAACTGTAATTTTGTCATTTCTTAGATTTGCAATACAAATGTTTGACTTCCTCCCTCATCTAGTCTCAGTGTGACTTTCTGCTTTCTATGTTTGTGTTCTTCCATCTGAAAGACATGCTGATGCCACATTCTGTCCGAGACATTAATCTGTGTAGTCATCTTGGATCATTGCTCTTTCAACAGGAAAAAACAGCAAGTGATATTCTCCTGCCATTATTCCCATTTAGCACTTAGGATCAATTTTTGTTTCATAGTTAGATAAACGAGTAAAGATAGCTTGTAATAAAGACTGGGAATGCATTTTCATAACTGTCTAATTGACAAATAGCCAAGGGTGGGAAATGTGTGGTCAGGAACCCAACGGGAGAAGAGAGTCACTAGGCAGGCAGGAAAGGTGGGATCACAGGCTCCTCTGCTTCTAACACTGATTAAAACAAAAACTCATGACCTCATAAGAAAAGTTATAAAGCATAAAATCCTCATCACTGAGATGCATTTATTCTTTAAAAATATGCTCAGTGTTTCTATTTTATGTCAGTGCTACTACATATAGACTTGCTCATGATTAAAATATACAGGATTCAGTAACCTATAGCTAAAATTTAATGGGTGATATAGATAATAAAACCACAAGTTAAAATATATACCAGGAGGTTATATATTCATTCATATTAGAAAAAGATAAAGCGGGGGGAAGCACAGAGGGACAGTTGGGCAGGGCACTGAGAACCACTCCAGGAGGTGCCATGGGAGCCTCAGGCTCTGGAACACTGTGCACAGACTGAGCAGCAGGACCAGCCCTGGAGGAGCCTGCCTGTCCTCAGCACAGCACAGAGACAGAGTGCTCTGCAAGCTCCAGGCTCCAGGGCAGGTGTGTGGGAGGGAAGAGGACTTGGAGTCTGTTCTGGACCAGGTGAGAGCCAGTGGGTGTGGCATGGGACCAGGTCCCCTGGAGCTCACACAGGACGCTCTGGTTGAGCAGAGGTGAGAGGAGGAGCCCACAGAGCCTGGGCAGTGGACAGTGAGGACAGTGGAGCTACCCTGGGTTTAGCAGAGGAAGCCAAGCCTGCTAGGGACCCCTGAGGCCTGGGCACATCAGCAGAGCTAGTGCTGCTTAGGGACAGTGGGGACCCACTGAATCCTGTCTCTGCCCCCTGGCTCAGGGGCTACTGCATAGGAGTCTCAGTAGATCTTCTGATTGACCGAACCAAATATGAGCCTCATGAGTAAATTAGTAATATAGACTGAACTAACCAAATCTGACTAGATAATGTTTTACTCAGTCTATAGTATACACACCTGGAAAGTCAGACATGAGAACCTCTTATGGTACTTTCTTCATTCTTTTGCTTAGGCCATGTTCAATTTCAGAGGAAGAAAGGGGCCAGCAGCCCTGACAGTGCCAAGCAATAAACACACTCTGACTCACTCATTTTAAAGGGAAAGGTGTGTTTACAGTTAGATTCTCTGCTGTGTGGGTTACAGTTCAGAGCATCATAAAAGTTGTTTGAAGGCACTTAGCACAATAACTACTTATTTCTAAAGAGAAAACTTACTTGTTGTCTGGAACTGGATGAGATTAGTTCCTTTCAGTTTCCTGTATATTTGGGATTGAAGACTTTAGGATCTATGACATTGGAGTTAGACATGAGGGTCTATTTCCATGGATGACAAGAGACTTTCTTTATTGGACATGGGACATTATTTTATAAACTATAATTACATGAAACACCACACTCTTGAGCATATTAACCCTTGGATAATACTTTTCCTGTGTCTACAAGTTGGGTCTACGATGAGCATTTCCCTTGATCATCCTGAGTCACATTGGTCAAACATGTACAGTCAGTAAAACCCTTACTCTATAGGGCCTAATAAATGTTAAGTGTAGCAAGTGTAGGATCCTGAGTTTATCTTGCAAAGTAACAGGCAATATACATTTTAAAAATATTAAAAAAAAATTATGAACAACAGCCCAAGACCAATAAGCAAATTGTTTCTCCAAGTCTCAGCTAACTCAATCCCACAAATCTCATGAGACAGCTGTAAAGTGGAATTAAGCAAACTCTATGTTTAGCACATATAGTCCTGAATATATGTTCATCTCCTCTCTTCCTTCCATACTTTAAACACTGTGAAGACATGGGCCAGAGAAATCCATTGCCTCAACTTGAGAGCAGTACAAAGTAGAATTTTCACAGGTTCACATCACCTCACTTTATACTTAAGTTTAAACTTAGTTTGTCCAAGTTGTTATGGAATGGCATATGCTTTGTGCATCAGAGCATGTTATAATAGGAATACCTCATCTCCAAAGTGTCTCCATTAGTTAAATCTAACCCAAATCAACTTAGTTCAAAATTATCACCTTGATTTAACTTGTCTGAAGTTCTTGAGTTTGCATTTTGAGAGAAGTAGTTTTTAATTAAAATATTATCTTCTGACAGTCCACTGGATTCTTGAAAATATTTAAACCCTAAGCCATGCCCACACTCTACGAGGCTAAACAGTTAGGTCTGCCACTGAGCCCCAGCCCTGCTCTCACCCAGCTCTCCTGACAGGAGATGCCAGAGCCACCAGGAAGGAGTCCTCAGAAGACGCTCTGCTCAGGGTACCTCCTCTAGCCATCAACTTCATGCTGAGACCACAAATCTCTTTTTCCTTATGCAATGCTTCCCTGCATTACTATGATGTTATTTGCTCACACATCCTCCTTTGCTCTTCCCTTGTTCAACCAAAACAGAGTAACACATTTCACACTTACTCAGTTCCACACAGGGGGGCAGAGGGAGGAGCTATGGCACCTGGTGTGCAGGCCCTTCCTCCAGCAGGCCTTATGTGTCCTATCTTCCCTCTAATTGATCCCCAATGTCCAAGCCCACAGGGACAGGAGCCTGGGCCCTTTACCTGATTTTGCTGATGTGGAGATAAACTCAGCTCAAGCTTAGAGCAAATCTTCCCACCTGGTCAGCTCTGCAGCTCTGGTCTCCCAGAGTTAGTCTCAGGAGGGAGGAACCAGTTATTCTAGAACAGGATGGAGAGCTGTGTGAGATACTTGGTAATGTTCACCCAAATCTTCTGTTTTGTAAGTGAGAGACCTGAGGATCAACAAGAAGCAGGCAACTCTACAAGTATTCAACTGAGTAATGGCTCCATTATTATCAGGAACAATTACCTCCTACAGTCTACCTTCTAAAGGCATTTATTGGTGACTATAACTAAGTTAAATTATGCTATGATGACATACTTCCTCTTATTTCAGAGGCAGACAGGTTTTTAGTGAAAATACTAATGCACTCAGCACTTTACTATAGAGGAATGGTCTGTCCAGACCCCCTCACATTCCCTTGACTCAACTTGGAAAAGAATAAATTTAGTGGGGAAACCAGATGGGTCAGAATCCAACTCTCCTGCCACTAAATGTTTCAGTTTTCTTCATGTTACACCCACACACTCAGCCTACCTCCAGGGATGGTGCAGGAGGTGGCCTGCTCCTACCTTAGATCCCCCTCCTGCTCTGGCACTGGACTCCTCTCTCTCTTCATCTCTTGTCTCCATCTTTCTCTCTGCCGATTCCTCCTCCTTGTCATGTAAACATAATTTTTAGAGGAAAATTTGACCCTGTGGAAACTAATCCTGCTCCCTAAACCAATATAAAAATCAATGCTGTGACATCATAGGGAGCACCTTTATCTGTGGAGATAGAAATTGCTCATGATTGAGGTGGAATGCTATGAGTATTTTAGGTAAGAAGTTTCAGGAAAGTGATCAAGGAGGGGAGCCAGAGTGGAAGAGACTACTCAGAGGGTGTCCTCTTGAATCTGGGAAATTTGTGTGCAGAGAAATTCTTATACTTAATGGGTAGGTGAGGCTGGGTGTCCCAGGGTGAAGAGGTCCTACTGAGAAGACATTGCTAGCACAGAGGAACTTGGTGTGACAGGCACGTGCAGCTTTTGGAAGAGTGGGAGGCCAGGAGAGATTCAGCAAAGGAGGTGCACATCAGTAACCAGAACTTCAGTGTGGACAATGGCAAGAGACCAGGAAGGACACAATGAAGAGGGTTACTTTTCAGAAAGGCACATGTAAATGGGCACCTTAGGACTGTGATTGTGTCAACCTGCTCCAAATGCCTCAGTACAGAGAACTTTCATAGGGGGCCCCAATAATTGGTTCAAATACTGACACTCTCCAGAGAACACCAGCTGTCCCTCCAGCCCCCTGTTGCTTCCTACCTGGGGCCCCTTTAGAAGTGACTGTGGAGGCTTAGATGGAGTCAGTGCAGGAGTTGATCAGCATGAGCTACTCTTATTGTTGAGAAATAATGTTGAATCATCTTTCTGTGGAAATATTATGTATTTATAGTGTGCAACAAGCAAATCAGGACAAAAAACACCTTCTACTCTTCCAACATCCATTGCTTCAGTAGATGTCTTGGGAAGCTTCACATTGTTCTGAACATTTGAAACATACCATCTGTTCCTGCAGCCAGCCTTCACCTTACCACACAGAGAAAACCGAAGCTATTCCTCCTCCTCCTCCTCCTGTGTCTGTGCCTTTTCTCAACTCCTCCTCTCAACTCCTCCTCTTACCTCCTCTCAATTCCTCCCCTCACCACCTCCCCTCACCACCTCCTCTCACCTCATCCCCTCACTTACTCCTCTCCTCACCTCCTCCTCTCACCTCCTTAAGTCTCCTCCTTCTCTCTCTGAACCCACTTTCTTGCCAGTCTCATCACCATTCTTCTAAGAGATCAACATTTTCGTTTCCACAATTGAGTGACAACAGATAGAATTTGTCTTCAGTTCTGGCTTATTTCACTTAATGATTGACTACCAGTACCACCCATGTTGCTGCATTCTTTATTCATATACCCATTGATGCACACCTTGGCTGATTCCATATATTGGGTTTTGTGAATAGTGCTACAAGAAACATCAAATTGCAGGCATCTTTCTGATACAATTGCCTCACTTTCCTTGGTTCTATACCAGGTAGCAGGATTACTGGATCCTGTGAGAGTTCTACCTTTAATATTTCTTGGAACCCCCAAGCTGTTTTCGATAATGGCTGTAGTAAATTATATCACCAACAATGTAAAAGATTTATCCTTTCTTCATATCAAATCAGCATTTATGATTTTAGGCTTTTTGCATTTTCATAAAACCCTTTCTAACTTATTTTAAATAATGTCTCTCTGTGGTTTCAGTTTGCCTTTCCTTGTTGACATGACATTGAGCATTTTTCATAGATTTGCCATTCATATTTCATTGAGAAGTCTCTGTAGGACTTCCTTCACTTTATCAATATGTTTCTCTTTTCAAGAGTTACTTGATGAATATCCTGCCTCTCAGCAGTGGAAACCCAAGCTCAGTCTCTGATACAGACTCATTCACTGAGGCAATGAGCAGCCACGTGGAGGCAAGCTCACTGGGACTCTTCCGTGCTTGAGGACATCAACTCCAACAGATGGGCACAGATTTTGGCCTTTGTATTTGTCATCCTGTGCAACCACCTTATTGGACAGTAGCACAGTCCAAGAATCTGCATTCTTGCACACACATGCCCTCATTCCTGGAATCCTCTACCCTATGATCTCTGACTAGCAGGCAGATTTTGGTGAAGCCCAATGGGCAGTGGACTCATTCCCATGGAAGCCACTGCTCTTGCCACTTTCACCATCATGCAGAGTGTATACCTTAGTGCAAAATTAAAGACTTGGTAACATTCTCTCATGGTGCCAGCTGGGGAAAGCACAAAGCACTTCTTGAAGCTGTGATATATGAGCTAAATCTGTGATAATATGTAGTAATAGTGTGAGTTTTTTCATCTTGGTCACATTACCAAACAATAAACACAGAAACAACTGCTCTCAGTATTTCACAAAACAGACCACTTAATGTACTTTTGCTCCTGTCCTGTGACATTTCATGTCATTGTTTGAATATGAGGTGTCTCCCAAAAGTTTCTGTTAAGATGGCAATGTTCAAACATGTACTGAACAGATTCTAATAACTGCAACGTATTAGCTCCATCTCAATTTGAGTGGACTCATTGGTGGTAACTGTAAGCAGGGGGCATGACTGGAGGAGATGTGTCACTGTGGGCATGTCTGGCAGGGTGTACCATCCCTCCAGTCTCCTAGAAAGGAGGGGAACAGGGTAAAGAAGTCCATGCTGCAATGAGTGAGCAGCTTCCCTCCACCTCACCCTTCTGCCATGGTGCTTTACTCACCTTGGGCTCAGAGCAATGGACTTATCTGCCCATAGACTGAACATCTGAAAATTCTCCTTTAAGTTGTTATTTTCAGGTATTTTGGTCCCAGAAAGAAAAAGTTGACTCACATAAATTGGTACTGAGAATTGGGGTCATTGCTGTGACTTACCTGACCATGTGTTTCAGAAGTTTTTGAAGCTGGTTTGTGGGAAGACTTTGGAACAGTTTGGAGATTCAGGCTGGAGAAAGTTTAGAATGTTGGAAGCTGAGTCTAATGAGATATTCTGATGGAAGCTCAGAAGTCCAGAACAAAGACAGTAAAGACTGTGTTCATGAAGTTTCAGAGGAGAATGGGTCTATATCAAAAATTGGACTAGAGAACATTCATGTTATATTTTGTCCATGTCTGGAGACTGAGTGTGAGACTTAATTTAAAGGTGGTGGGCTAATTAATCTGGTGGTGAAAAGTTCAAGGCAGCGTAGTTTTTATGCACTGTTATGGATTTTGCTCACTGTCTGTATAAAATTTTATTGAGAATCAGGAACAGAAGGCAGCTGATAAGGGACCTGAACCATGGCCATGACAGGCTTCATTTAGGGTATGAAAGATTTCAGGCCCAGATTTCTATCAGGAACTAACGAGTCAATGCCTAACATTCCAAACCACATATGTCAATATGTTAAGATCTAGGTACCCTAAGCCAATGGAAACATGCCAAACCACACATGCTGAAAGATCAGCCAATTGTGTGCTTTGTTTTATTCAAATTTCCTGCTCTACTGTGGAGCTCATTTATCCCACAGAATGAAGACTGGGGGCTCTCAGCCAGTACCTGCTGCATCAGTGAACACTGTGAGTCTGAGCTTGAGGTTGCAATAAAGGCCCTCTTGCTTTTGCATTTGAGATGGCTCCCTGGTGGTCTTTGGGGAATTGTGAACTGGGCACAACAGTTGGGGGCTCGTCCGGGATCCCTCAGGACCCCCAGGACTCCCGAACCAAAGGGTAGATCACTGGCCGGTAAGTATGTTTACATCTCTGTGTGTCTGGCACTTTTTTCCTGAAGAACTTGAAACTGGTCAAGTTCCTGTAGAGGTCTTTTGTATTAGAATTGGCAGAGGACCTAGGCAGATGCACTGGAGGGTCGCCAATGGAAGGTCTTGGACAACATTCCAGGCCCTCCTGGAGGGAATGTAAGTCCCCCTGAAGGACTGAAATTGGTCAAATTCCTGTAGGATTTGAAACCGGTCATGGGTTGCTCCCGCATTACGGTGTGTGGCCGTGGGTTTACTTTTGGTTCTATTTTAGGTCGACCTAGGCATTTTTCTGTTCTTCTTTGTCTGTTTTCTTAAGTCTTTTGTTTGTGGCTATTTTTGTGACTGATGACATGGGACAAACTCAGATGGCTCCCTTGACTCTGGTGACTGATCATTTTAAGGATGCATGCACTCATGCTCATAACCTCAGTGTGGACATAAAGAAAGGAAAACTAACCATTCTTTGCAGATCTGAATGGCCCACTTTGGGAGTAGGTTGGCTGCCTGAAGGAATCTTTGATGTTTGGAAGATCAGAAGTGTAAAAGCAAGGGTCCTTCTCAGAGGAACCAAGGGGCACCTGGACCAAATCCCCTACATTTTGGTCTGGAAGGATCTTGTAGAAAATTCCACTCCCTAGTTAAAACCATTTATTCTAGCAGGAAAGATTCTGGCACTAAAGGCACAATCCACGGAGGAAGATCGCCCAAAACCTAAGCTTTCTGCTCCCTTGCATTCCTCATGTTCTATTTTTCAGGAAGGCATGGAGGAAGAAGTCATCTTTCCTCCCCTGCATCAACCCAGGGTTCCAGTACCTCCTGAAAACCAGCACCACTCGGCTGGTGCAGCTGCAGTCACCCAACCGGTCGTAGGACCAGCAGCCGGTACACGAGCAAGGAGCCACTGGGCAGGTTCCCCAGCTGCTCAAAGGCCAGCAGATTCAATAGTCCTTCCTCTCAGGGCCATGGGGCCCCCTAATGAGGAGGAAAATCAGCAGTACCATTATTGGCCCTTTGCCACCAGTGATCTCTATAATTGGAGGTTCCACTGAGATCTACACCAAGGTAAGTACGTTTCTCTCTCCACTCACCCTGCATCTGTTTGAAGTGCATGTTTCTGTCTCTTTTTGGAGGGTAAAATGGACACCTGTGGGATACTTAAATGCAGTTAGTGCAGCCACCATTCTTCAAGACTTGAGTGAGAAATTTCCCGGCCAAGGCAGTTTCCAATCACGTGCTCTGTACAGACCAGGCATGTTGGACTCTGCCAAAGTCATTTCCTACTTTTCTGTACAGGCCCGTAGTGCAATTGTAATCAGTACATGGTGTCCCTAGTCCTGACCTACCTAGGATGTGTGGAGGTGGAAGAAGGGTTGGAACAACTGCGGGGTTCTCTGACCCAGGCTACTCTCAGAAAGACCCCAAAGGTTCCTTCTCCAGACTCCCCTTCCCAAACGCTCTAAGGGGTATCCAGGGTGATCAGTTGAGAAATGGCACTTAAGGAAAATGACAATTACCTTCACCTCCAGATTGGCTGCACACCACTCCCCCACATCCACTCCCTCCTGGATGCTTTCCTTCCCTTGCTAGTCAGACATTAGGAATTCAAACTGTAGGATTAAGACCTGGGACAATTAGTATGAAAATGCCCAGATTCCCTTTGTTCAGATAGTTAGCCTTCACTACTCTATCTAGAGTCTCCCCATTACTGTTCCTGTGCTTAAATGTGCTCACTGTGTTCTCTTTAAGCTGAAAGAGGGAGGCATTTAAAATCAATCCCTCCCATGAGACCCTCCAAGAAAAGGGCATTATACACCAAGAACCAATAGATGTCCCCTCACCCTCTGGAGATGCCTTTAGTCTACAGGGCAAAGAGATAGGCAAAAATGCACACTTTTACTAAGGAAGGAAGATCAAGGGGACCCCCCCAACTTAAGACAGACAAAAATAAATTTAGGGATATTTTTGGAGAATCCTAATAAATATTGAGTTGTTTCAAAACTTACGCCAGGTATTTGACTTCACCTGGAAAATTGTGCTATTAACCACCTAGAGCACAGGCAGTTCCCAGAAACCATCCTAACTGGGATTAAAACAATGAGTAAGATGCCTAGAAAATTATTAGGAGGCCTTCAGGAAAGTTCTGCTATTTTCATGGAGAGACTCAAGAAGGCAATAAGAAAACACACCACCCTGAATCCTGAATCCATAGAGGGCCACCTACATTTAAAGTGTAAATTTATCATTCAGTCAGCCCCAAACATTTAGAGGAAATTACAAAAACTGGCGCATGGCCCTGATCAATCCTTAAATGATCTCCTCCAACTTGCATCTTCCATTTTTTATAATAGATATCAAAAAGAAAGAAAGGGAGCATAAAGACAAAAAGAAAGGGTTTAATAAAGATCATTCAAAACCTTAAAGATCATTAAAAATGATAGAAACTTTTAATGCCTTGCAACAGTCCATGCAATCCACCCATTTTAGGATTTAAAAAGCAACCTACCTAGCCCAAAGTCTTAAAATAATTTAATGAAGCAGTAATTTTCCCCCACCCTGTAGTTCTTAAATTCCAGCTGTTGCTTGGTTTACTAAGTTAGATTTAAAAGATGTATTTTCCTGTATACACTAGTCTCTCAATTGCAATTTCTGTTTGCCTTTGAGGAACCAGATAATGTATTTCAACTAACCTAGACAGTGTTGCCTCAGGATTTAGAGATGGCCCTCACCTGTTCCAGACAAACCTTAGCCAAGGACTTAACAATATTCAGAGGTAGAACATCTGTGATTGTTCTCCAGTATGTAAATGGCATCCTTTATGTGCTTCCACCCAGGAAAAATATCAAAGGCCATTACAGAGCTCCTAAACTCCTTAGCTAATAGGAATTATAAGATCTTAAGAAATAAAATTTATGCCATCAACAGGTTCAATACTACAGGAAAATAGCCACCATAGGACAATATTCTGCCTCAGGAGTATCAAAAAGTGGCCTTACTTCAAGCTCCTGTCCTCAGCTTACCTATGAAGCAGGATTTAACCTGTTTGTCACTGAGGGGAAAATAAATCCTGGATAAGCAGTCATAGGCAGCTCAAGAACCAATGGCATATGTAAGTGAGGAGGTAGCATAGTAGCTTCATTCTCAAAAGTAATGGAAAATAAGGTCTCATAATTTTCTTTGACAACCAAGCCTGTCCTAATAGAAATGGCTAAAATGCCCTAGGCATAAAGTTTCTGCTAAAACCTGTTATCTCAGAATTCAATCAAGGCTTACATTGAAATGTAAATAGAGGAAGCCGGAAGGCTCAGTAGGAGACTCATCTCAAGCCCAAGAAAAAAAAGAAAATAAAAAAGTTTTATCTGAGCTCCACAAAAGAATTTATATGATGCTTTACCAAAACAATTAACATTCATGTCATTTTTCCAGGACTCTTTTTTTTCCCTTAAATTCTATATTTTTTGAGCTCATGACTTGTTTTAATCAGTTCTTTTTTTTATTCAACTAGAGTTTTTGAACATCTGTTACAGTTCAATGGAGATTCACCTATAAATTTACAAGGTCTTTGATTTTGTTTTATGTATATATCGTATTGTCTGACCTGTCTTGTGTTTTGTCTGTATTTGAAACTTCATGCACAAGATAATAACAGATCCAGATACCTTTAATTCACGTGATTTAAAAGGGTTCAATTTAAATTGGGTAAACTAATAAAAGTAAAATGTCTTTGAAAATAATTTGCAAGTCTCTAGATGGTCAAACTAATAAAATGTTGTTGTTTATAAAATTTCTAATATCAATAGTCTTAATACCATTTCTAGGACTTTTCTTCAACAGAAGATGGAAAATACTGTTAGTGCTCTTGTCTGATATCTTGATTTTTTTCAACAATAATAAGATGAGTGAATTAGAGTTGACACGTATGGGATTACTCAAATGTGTTTGTTAGAGACATCTGATTAATTACAAAGTTAAAATGCTAATTGTTAAGTAACATTGAGTTAACTCAAATTCCATGGAATATCACACTTAAACATTATTGGTGTTTTCATAGGTTGGTAAATAAAAAAGGGTTTAGAATTGCTTTGTGTCATTACTAAAAACAAGATTACTAAGAGTTATGTCCTAACAGGTACAATTCTATATACAAAGGGTTCCAAAAATTCAACTGTGTTTCAATTAGAGTAGAATAAATAACAAAATATTCAATCTTATTAAAATGGAGTAATTTATCTAAATTCAGAAATTTCATAAAGGTTGTTTCAGAATGTGAACAAAAAGGGGTCAACATATAGGAAAGAGAAAATAAAAGGTTCTGGGTATGGAAATAAATTTAGTAGAAGGGAAAAGAAAATGTTTCTGGATAAGAAAGTGCTTATGTGATGAAATACATGAGGGTCAAATTAAGTGCTAGGAAAGTCTATGTGTAAGTAAAGGGCAAATTTCAACAAGTTGCATGTAACTAAATTGGCTATATGTATGTGAGACAATCAGTTAAAGCTATTAAAGATTTTTCCTAAGGTAAAATACTAATATACTTGTAAGCTTGGGGGCATGGCTAGTGACCAAATAAAATTGGACAGAAAGTAACTGAAGCAAGCTTTATTGGAATCTGGCTCTCAGGCAAAATTCCCAAACACCTAGGGTACAGGTCAGGATAGGGAGTCAGAGAAAATTGCACATGCCCCCGGCTGCCCAGGGTCTTTATAGGCCGGAATGGGTGGGGATCATGCTGAGTGACAGGTGGATGTAAGGGGTGGAGTTTTCCTGCTGTTTGATTGGTCACCATGTGGCACACTGCCCTTTGCCTCAGTTGTTCTGCTCTCCATCATATGTTAGGTCGCCCAAATTCCGACCTAACATCCAGACCTTTGTGGTGATATAGGGCACCATAGTCCATCTGGCTACTTCCTGCATGTTAGAGGGCATTGTGGGGAAAGCTTCAGGTTCTAGGTCAGTGGAGAGGTGGATCTAAGAGTGTAGGAGCATCTGGTTGTATGTCACCCTGGCAACCTCACTCATGCAGTTCCAGGCAAACCTGAGAAGACAGGGAGCAATCATTAGCAGAAATCCTATCACAAATAGGGGAGTATGGGTAAGGGTCAGTCAAGTGACAAGAGTTGCATTCAGCCATCCTGGCCAGGGGTCATTTGATTCTTCTTGTTTCAGTCTTTCATTTACATATCTGATATTTTCAAAGTTTTTTTTCCATTAGACCGGTTTCATTGATGCAGCAACAACATTCATCTCTTAGGAAGAGGCATGTTCCCCCTTTTTCTGCCATCAGATCTAGTATTCGACAGTTCTGCACGGAAATTTGAGCAATAAATGATATTCATTTTTGCAGGGAAGTCAGGGGGGCAGCAGATGTCTCTACTGCCTTCTGGAGTTGCTGTTCTAGCTTTTGGTTGGCAGTGACTGCATAACCAAGTCCTCTTGTTGGTATAACCTGTGTTTAGTAGAGATCTCTATATTTCTGTGACTTAGGACTAGATAATCATACTAGCAAGCATACATTAAGCCTACCTATGTAGCTTAGGAGGATCTGTAGGTCTTAAACTAACTAAAAACTCCTGATTCTGGCAGTTTCTCTTGATAGTTAGCAGGTACATGTGCTTAAGAATCTCTCTTATAGCTTCCAGTCTTTATTCTACAGGGGTTAACACAAGTGTACATCTTAGGTTATGTTTAACTATTGTTTCTTTTAAATGCCCAAGAATGGTTATAATTTAGTTAACTGTTTTGCCAGGTGTTTAAGACCATGCTGGTCAAATTGACCTGTTTCTGTCTGTTAAGGGTCAACTGAGTTCCCACAGGCGTCACTCATGGGGAACTTAAGAGCAGCTTCTTAGCTCCATTAGTGCTGTCCATTAGGCAGGGCCTCCTTGATGAGGTGGCTTCCCTTGGAAGCATCAGGGATGTCTCCCTTTTTCAATGACCCTCCTCTGCAGCATGTGCACTGATTGGTTTTTCATCCTCCAGTGGTCTCATCAAACTCCCTGATTGGGAGGTCATGTGGCCCAGGGTTGCAAAGCTCCATAGAGAAGTTTTCTTGTTCCCTGGATTCAGGCTGACTCAGGGCAAGAGCCAAATACTGGCTTTTCTTGGCCTCTGTATTTAATCTCAATTTCTAAGTTTGATATTAAACATCCAGCACATTATTCTCACCAGTCACAAAGTAAGAGTACTGGCCTTTACTTTCAATGTCTATGACTTTGCTGTTATTTACCCCCTTTAACGTAATTGGGGTCTACATCATCTGTCCTATAGGTGATGGCTTACTATTTCAAGTTAATTTACAATGTTTGCTCTTGAAGCAGTACTTCTGCAAAAAAATTAATCAGGCAACAGAGTTTACAAAATACAAAATGGAATCACCAACAGTAAAACATTCAGTTTGTCCAATAGCTATCTTGAATTTTTACTGAATTATTCATTATCAAACTTTTGAATACAACTTTAAATGAGTTAAAGTCTGGCTTACTTTGGAACCATTCTAACATTCAGTAGGGTGAGACAGAGCCTTATCTCAGATAAGGTGGGGTTCTTCACAAATCTTAGGTAAAATGATCTAATTTGGTAGCTAATTTTTGCCTCTTTTGCTATTACCAGCTTGACCAAATTCTCAAGTTCAGTGAGGAGCAAAGGGGTTTTAGAAAATAAAGATTTATAAACACATATTTTGAAGATTAAGCTGACATCAGATGGAGCTCTGTTCTCTGATGGAAATGCAGATCTAAAGAGTTACATCAGCAATCTTTATGTATGTCTTATTATCAGGTTAAAGACTATGTAAGCCTAATTATTTGTTTTCAGGAAAGTTGCAGACTCAGACATCCACATAACTTTTTCACAGCTGCAAAGTGCAATGTTAGGAGCTCTGTGTAGCTCTCATGAAAGTTCACTGTTGAAAGTTACTGTAAGGTGGGCAGGAACCAGAGAAGGGAGCTTAGGAAACACTGATTATCTAGCAAAAGAATTTCTTCCTGCCCAAGAGCTCTGTGCCTGAGATCAATGTCAGAGCTAATAAGACTCCTGCACAGAGACTCCCCAGCGAGGGTACTGCTACAGCAGTTAGGCATCTTGTGCTCCTGCACAGGAACACTCCCAGGCATCAGGCATGCCACAGCCATGAGGTCATCAGAGACCAAAATCTCAGTCACTGTTGTCCCATTTTTGCTCTTGTGCATTACATTCTTTCTTAAATGTCATTTTAAGAAGTTTATACAGAATAAAACTTAACGGACACAATGTCAAGAGTAAAGTAGTGTTTTGAAGAAATCCTTGTCATTTTAACATATAAATTAAACTTTGGTTTATATCAGTACATTAATATTTGACCTTAGGAAAATCTTAAATAGCTTTAACTGATTATCTCACATACATATAACCAACTTAGTTACATGCAAACTTTTGAAATTTGCCCTTTACTTACACACAGACTTTCTTACCCAGAAACATTTTCTTTTTCCTTCTACTGAATATATTCCTTACTTAGAAACTTCCATTTTTCTTTCCTATCTGTTGAGCATTTTGTGGTGAAAAATCCACACTCCTTCCAAATAGTCCAATGTGAGTGAGAAATCAAGAAGGCATATTTGGAATCTGTGTAGATGTTAACCTGTTTACCTTTGGATAGAATTAGAACCCTAATCAGAGCAAAGAGCAAAGACTTTGACCTTTTGGGAAGTGGTCCCTTCTTGAAGGCAATTGACTTCCAGAACTGAGGCAGTGGTAATCACTGGGTAAGCAACTCTACAGCATCTATCGGGACCCAGCACAGAACTGCCATCTACAAAAATGGATAGGTCATGTGAGGGGAGTGGGTAATTGAAGAGGTCTTCATGAGGTGAATGTAGCACCTCTAGCACCTGTGGGAGTGGAAGGAATTTATGGTTTAAGAGGTTCTATAGTCGATGGGTGGAAAACAGTTATTGGTTGGAGTAGGATGAGTTTTAGAGCTTCCTTAGTTAATTCAGCTACTGCAGTCAGTGCCTGGAAACATAGTAGCCACCCATGAATGACAAAATCAAGCTGCTTGGAGAGATATGCTCCCAGTCTGTAGGAAGGTTCAGTTGGTTGCATGAGGAGGCCAGTGGCAACACCCTGTCAATTAATTAGATGTTTCCAAGAAATACATTTGAGTAACCCCACACATGTTAAATCCTTATTTTACTGTAAAAAACAAAATATCAGATAGGTATCTTTTCTGTTGGAGACAAGTTCTAGAAACAAAAGATTAATATCAATTAACATTTTTAAACTTGACCACCTGGAGACTTGTGAGGTAAGTCATGATATCATGTACACAATTTTTGGACACACAATAGACAAAACATTACACATAACACAAAACAAAGGCATTGTAGTTTTTACAGGTGAGATTTTCATTGCAATGTAACAGATACTAAAAAACTCAAGTTCAATAAAAATAGGACTGATAAAAACATCAATGTTATAAGCTCAAAAAATACAGAATTTTAAAAAAACAGTCCTGGAAAAAATGACATGACTGTTAATTATCTCTTTGTTGAAGTTCTGGTGAAAGACTTTTTTTTGCACCTGTGGGGAGATTCATGACCGTTAGGTGGACTTGGTCGGCAAGATTTTCTGGTGCCTGTTGGAGGCAGGGATTGTTAGTCTGGGGTGAGAGCAGAAGAAAGCCCTGCTAAGTGAGATCATAAGTCTGGGAAAGATATCTAAATTCCTTAATATAAGTAGAGGAGTCAGCAGAGAAAGACCCTAAGCATTTCTCAATCTGGGAAATATCCTGGAGTGAGAATGGAACTTGGATTCGCACCAGGCCCTCTGCACCAGTCACCTCCATAGGAGAAAGAGCTCTGGGGTAGGCACTGGGAAGGCTCTCAGGAGGAAGAGGAGGAGGAACTGCATCCACAGGAGGAGGGGGCAGGTTTGCAGGAGGAAGACAGGGAGAGGAGGGGAATTCTGGCCAGAGCATGGAGAAGGTGGGGTTTGAGCCCGACCCTGGGGAGGAGAACTTGGGTGGTGGAACAGGTAAAAGAAGGGGTGGGGCGAGTGCCAAATTCCAAAAAGAAAAGCTTGCTAATGGTCCTGAGTGCCCTTTGGTGGCCATCTTGAGATCTAAAACATACTGAGACTAGGCCATTATCAAATAAAAACTAGTTGTTTACCACTAAGTCTTGGGGGAGTCCCAGTTTAGTAAAATTATGATAGAGACAGCCCAAAGGAGTTGTGGGGTCCAATGAGCTACTGGTATTTCCCATTAGTCATCCAACCTTACCCAGATAGATGTACAAAACCAGAAAAAGGCATCCCAATTTCAGCTTGTGCACACCGGAAAAATGGCAGACAGACCAAAAGCCAAAAGGTCTTTCGACTTTCAGGGGTCTGGAATGGAATAAACAGGGGGCTAACTGGAGGCCAGGACATCTCCAGGGCAACCACAGTCCAAACGGAATGGGCAGGGGGGTCTGTGGTGTGCGCAACAGGCAGACCCCGTGCAGATTGAATGGTAAATATTGGAAAGGCAAATGGGAAAAACCCCAGGGAACTTACCCTGTCTGTTGCCAGATAAAGGCAAACGGGATGGAGTGGAAAGGAGTAGAGCTGAACGGAACGGAACAGAACAGAATCCTCTGGTTATTCTGAGGGAGGGTGTGGATCTCAACCCCAATGGGGGAAGCCCGAAAACCCTCCTGGGTTTTGGTACCAAATGTAAGCTCAGGTGCATGGCTAGTGGGCAAATAAAATCAGACAGAAAGTGACCAAAGCAAGCTTTATTGGAATCTGACTCTCAGGCAAAATTCCCAGCCCCCTGGGGTACGGTCAGGGTAGGGAGCCAGAGAAAATTGCACATGGCTCTGGCTGCCCAGGTTCTTTATCGGCCAGAATGGGTGGGGGTCCTGCTGAGTGACAGGTGGATGTAAGGATCAGTGGAGTTTTCCTGCCCGTTTCATTGGTCACCGTGTGGTGTGCTGCCCTTTGCCTCAGTTGCTCTGCTCTCCATCATATATTCACCCAAATTCCAACCTAATAGTACTGATATAAACCAAAGTTTAATCTATATGTTAAAATGACAAGGATTTCTTAGAAACACTAATTTACTCTTAGCATTATGTCTGTTAAGTTTTATTCTTTAGAAGAATTAGTATTAAAATTGGGGTTTATACAATTATGGTTAAACAATAACAGTTAGAGTATTGTACTTTGTTACAGAGTCTAAATTTTTCTTTAAAAACTAAATTTGGTTAATATAAAGGTATCAAGGTAATTGGTCATTCTTTGTATATTAAATGTGTTCATATTTTCAAGGAATACAAGTCTTTAAAGCAGGAAATTTATCAAGCTGCTGATCTCCAAAATAAACTTCTCTGTAATGGTAATTTTAAACTTATAAAAAAAGCAAATTTTATTGGGGACTGATGTATATCATTTAATGTTCTGTTTTAGAACCTGTTATCAATAGAGTATATATATAAAATGTGTTACTTTTTACACTGAGATAAAAAAATTTAAATGTAAATGTATTTCTAAAAGTTAGTGAGAGCCTGGTTTGTTTAAAGGTTAATATCGTGAAACATAAAAGCATTTTGCCACACAAAAAGAAAGTTGGAAGTTCTCTCAGCCTTTCTTTAATTCATGTTTCAGATATAATGTTAAATTGTGTTAACTAATGGTTCACATAGACTCAGTAATCAATATATGTAAACTTCTTAAAATGACATTTAAGAAAAAGCAAAGATCAACCTTAGAATTAGAACACTTCACTTAAGATTTGTAAAGAGCCACGTCTTACCTGAGATAAAGCTCTGCCTCCCCTCCCGCCCTACTGCATGTTAGAGTGACTCCAAAATAAGTCAGACTTCAACTTATTTAAAGTTATATTCAAAAGATTGGTTTTTGTTGTAGAATTACTGTGATCTCAAACAGGGGATATAATGTATAGCTCAGCCAAAATTCAAGATAGCTATTATACAAGCTAAATATACTTTTACTCTTGATAACTTAATTTTGTAAAACTGTTACCTGTTAATGTTTTGCAGAAGTAGCTGCTTCAAGAAAATAAAACTAGGTAACGTGATAATAAGCCATCACCTACAGAACAGATAGTATGTAGTGGTAAGCTCCAGTACTAATGCAGACTCTACATAAAGAAAAGGGCAAATAACTGTAAAGTTACAGACATTGAAGTTAAAGCCCAGTACTCTTACTTTATGACTGATAAGACTGGCTTGCTGGATGGTTAAAGAAAACTTAGAGATTGAAATTAAATACAGAGGCCAAGAAAAACCAATATTTGCCCTCAAAGTCAGCCTGAATCCAGGGAACAAGAGGAGCTTTGCAACTCTGGGTCACATGGCCTCCCAATCAGGGAGATTGATGAGACTACTGTAGGATGAAAAGCCAATCAGTGCACTTGCTGCAGAGCAGGGTGATTGGTAGAGGGAGACATCCCTGATCGTTCCAAGTGAAGCCACTTTATCAAGGAGACCCTGCCTAGTAAATGGCACTAAAGGAGCTAAGAAGCTGCTCTTAAGTTCCCCATGAGTGACCCCTGTGGGAACTCAGCTGACTCTTAACAGACAGGAGCAAGTCAATTTGACCAGGTTGATCGTAAACACCTAGCAAAACAGTTAAAAACAAAACAGCCATTCTTGGGCATTTAAAAGAAATAATAGTTAAATGTAACTTAAAATGTACTTTTGTGTTAGACCACTACAATAAAGACCAGAAGCTACAAAAGAGATTCTTAGACAAATGTGCCTAATAACTATCAAGAGAAACTGTCAGAGTAAGAAATTTTTAGTCAGTTTAAGGCCTACAGACCTTCCTACACAGGCAGCCTTAATCTATGTTTACTAGTATGATTATTTAACCCTAAGTAATAGAAGTATAGAGCTCTCTACTAAACACAGGTTATACCAACAAAAGAATATTTTACAAAAATCAGATGACATTAAGTATCTTAACTATATTTTCTGGGGATCAATGATATTAAGAGTTAAAGGTTGTGTTTACATTCCTGATAACCTGGACAATGTTAAAGTTCCCAAATAAAGGCCTCGTTCTCTCCAACCTTTGTTAGGCCTTGTTATGGGAACAATTTCTCAGCTCTTACACCTCCTGATGATAGATTTTTGACTTCTGTCATCTTCACAATATTCATTGGCATGTTCCAGATGCTGCAACATTTACTTTGTACTAATCTCATTTCAGTACTCATGTCTCTTCGTTCTTCTCTCATAGAAGCACCCACCCCCAGATGACTTTACAACCTGTTCTTTCCCAACCAGACTTCTACCATGGACCCCTTGATTGACCTGCTTTTTAAAAGGGAACTCCAAACTGCTTGCCCCATGCTACCGCCTTCCAGCTCGAAGCAGTCAGAGTGGTTGTCGCCCCCTTTCCTTACAGCAGTCAGGAGTTCCTAAAGCAAAAGGGGAAAATAAAGCCAGAATTGGGGACAGGTAGTGTAGAAATAGGGGATTGGGTCAAATTGAGGAAATGGAGGCCAAGAAAGCCATCTGCCTCTGGGGCCCTTGATTGTTTTACTAATGTTGCTTACCTTCAGTCCCTGAATCTTTAATAGGTTGGTGAATTTCATGAAGGATCGCTTAAACACAATTCAACTTATGGTACTTAGAACTTAATATAGCCAATATAGGAGACAGAAACTGAATTTTCAACCCAGGATCCATGATTGGCTCCCCTAGGTACAAAGGAAAGGGGGAAAATAAGGGAGATGAACCGTGGCCATGACAGGTTGCATTTAGGGCATGAAAGATTTCAGGTCAAGTTTCTATCAGGAGCTAACAAGCCAATACCTAACATTCCAAACCCTATATGTCAATATGTTAAGACCTGGGTACCCTAAGCCAATGCAAACATGCCAAACCACACATGCTGAAAGATCACCAATCATGTATTTTGTTCAAATTTCCCACTCTACTGTGGAGCTCATAAAAATTCCACTGAATCAAGACTGGGGGCTCTCAGCCAGTACCTGCTGCATCAGTGAACACTGTGAGTCCAAGACTGAGCTTGCAATAAAGACTCTTTTGCTTTTGCATTGGAGATGACTCCCTGGTGGTCTTTGGTGATTCATGATCTGGACACAACACAGCAAAGAAGGATTATAAAAACTTGCAGTTTGGCCATAAAGTTGCAGGTAAACTGATGCCAAAGGTGGTGTTGGAGAAATTCCATCTAAGTCCTTTTCAGAGGAAAAACAGGAAAGATGGCTTGAAGGCATCTCAGGAATTTGCAAGATCACCCTATTGCAGGCTCAGGGTGTAGCATGAAATATTCCTTTGAGAGGAGACCCTGGGGCACCTGCTTGCATGGGATTGCCTAAGTTGTTTCCAGCTCCCCTGGCACACTGAGGTGACTGCTGCCATGACCTCAGAACCCAGCCACTCTTTGAACTTGTGACAGACCTTGGCATCAACCACGTCATGCTGGTTGTACAGAAATATAAAATGCTCGCATTAACAGGGTCTTGAGCGCTTCCACCAAGATTTCAATTTTGCCAGGCAAATGTGGCAGGGTCAGAATGTCCTTGCACTGCCCATGAGAGCTGCCAGGAGGAAGCCAAATCCAACGTGGGGCTCCCAGTTTTAAAAAAAAGAGATGTTAGTAACATGGACTGTGTACTGAGAAAAGCTGCTGACTGCAGAAAGAGCCAAACTAAAGGAGAGGCCACGGGGGCTGAGACTGGCAAGGCCAAGAGCGCAGTTGCCCAGGCTCTCTGGATGGCATTTCTTGCCAACCCTCGTCCTGGCTTCTGTAAGTGTTGTCACAGGAACTGTTTGTTGGCTGAGTTCCAGTGTTACTTTGGTCCCATCCTGTCTCTCTGTGCTCCCGCTCCTCCCTTTTGGATTGGAATTGCTCACTCTGTGCCACTGCATATTGTATATGTATGATTTGGTTTTGATTTTCAGCAGGAACTGACAACCAAGAATCTACCTTATTCTTAGATTGGAATAAGGAACAGTTCAAAGATGTAGATCTGGGCAGTGCTGGACCTGTGAAGAGTATGGAAACGAATTCAATGCACTTTGCATTTTGAGATGGACATGAGCTTTCAGGACCAGGGGTGGAATGTTATGGTTTGAATATGAGGTGTCCCCCCAAATGCCTATTAATTAGGAATTCATCAGAGCTGCCCTAATCAGCCCATCCTGGTTTGGGCTGACTTGGAAGTCTCTCCAGGCAGGTGAGGTCAGGCTAGAGGAGGTGTGTTAATGGGAGTGTGCACCAGAAGGCTTCAACTTCCCCATGGCCCCTTCCCCTGTCTGCTTTCTGGCTACCACAAAGCAGTGCTTCTATGCCACACCCTCTACCACAATATTCTGTCTTGCCTTCAACCCAAGGCAATGGAGTTGGCTGCTCAAGGGCTGAACCTCTGAAATGGTTAGCCAAATTAAACATTTCCTCTTCTAAGATATTCTTTTTTTAAATCACTTTTATCCAGTGTAGGAACATTTTAAGCTTTATTTTATAAAACATTTAAGATTTTCTAATATCACAGCATATCAAAAGCAAAATGCACATACTGATTTTACATTTCATGTATAAGTCCCAAATTTCCAGTCCTAGGTAAGATGCTAGGTCAAAGATACATCTACTGGTAATTAAACTATAGGTAGTGTTTTGTACAAAAATAAATGAGTTTTTAACACCTACAAGAAAAGAGACTTTAATCAAGAGACTTAATTCCAAGGGTGTCTTTTTTCTCAACACTAATCAATTCAATCAGTCTATGATCCCAAGCTCAGTGACAGGTGTACCCCAAGCACAGAGAAGGTAGTCCACAGTGGTGCATGTCTGCCATGCATCCAGACACTCTCAAAAGGCATTCAATTTTTAGAACTTATTTTGAAATCTAATGAAACTAAATAACAGGGGCACTCTGGTTGCACTTGAAGAATACAGCCTGAAGTGTTCTGTCTGCACACAAGTGCATTCCCAGACTGGTGGCTTTAGTCCACTTCCCACACCAACTGATTCATAGAAGCATACTTCAGCTACCATGCTGATTAAGGAGCACACAGATTTTTACACAAGAAAATTCTGTACTTCAAGCTTTAAAAAGCAGAGTTCTATGAAGAAACAACCACTTATGTATGAGAATGCATATTCACAATTCATACCGCAAGACAGATTTCCATTTCAAAAGTGTCCTATAGACCCAGTGACACATATTTACATTGTACATTTTGAACATGTGAGAAACTAAATGACACAGAATAATAATGATCACAAAATTTTATAAAATTCTCAAATTTCCAGTGATCTTAAGAAAAGACATAGTGCAGTCACTCTGGAAAGCAGTGTGGAGATTCCTTAGAAAATTTGGAATGGAACCACCATTTGACCCAGCTATCCCCACTTCTCAGCCTATACCCAAAGGATTTAAAATCAGCATACTACAGACATACAGGCACATGAATGTTCATAGCTGCTCAATTCACAATAGCCAGACTGTGGAACCAACCTAGATGTCCTTCAGTTGATGAGTGGATAAAGAAACTGTGGTATATTTATACAATGGAATATTACTCAGCTATAAAGAATAATAAAATTATGGCATTTGCAGGCAAATGGATGAAATTGGAGAATATCATGTTAGGTGAGATAAGCCAATCTCAAAAAACCAAAGGACAAATGATTTCACTGATAAGCAGATGATGACACATAATGGGGGGTGGGAGGGGGCAAGAATGAAGGAAGGAAGGACTGTATAGAGGGAAAAGAGGGGTGGGAGGGTGGGGGGGAAGGAAACAATAACAGAATGAATCAAACATCATTACCCTATGTAAACGTATGATTACGTAAATGGTATGCTGTTATTCCATGTACAAACAGAAACAACATGTATCCCATTTGTTTTTAATAAAACTAAATAAAAAAAAGAAAAGTCATTATAACTGCCTATTCAGCTGATACATCCCGTTTTGGTTATCTAGAAAGTCCCAAGTTATGTGAAAAACACCAGTGTAAGACAATCCAAAACTCTGATACTTTTCAGTGTGTTAAATATGGATAGTTAAAAAGAAAACCGTGCTGTTTTGGCTTCTGAGCTATTAGGTCAAGGAGTGTCACAGCTCTGAGCCACTATTCAGATAGTGTTTAGGTTTGACATAATCTTCAGTCTCAATACCACCAGTTATCCAGATAAAAGAATGACCTTTGCAAGTCACGGACCTGAGAAACATCACTTAGGGACAAAAATCACCATTAGAAGCTGAGGAAAAAATGAATCTCAGCAAACACAATTTCTCTGCAATAGTAGGAATGTTATATGACCAGTACCCCACAGAAGCCTTTCTTTAGTTTGTTTTATTAAACAGTCTGAAGTAACCATTGCAATCTGAGGTGCTTTAGCTGGGTGCACACCTGTAATCCCAGTATCTTGGGAGGATGAGGCAGGATCCCAAGTTCAAGGCCAGCCTCAGCAACTTAGGCCCTATCTAAAAGTAAAACGGGCTGGGGCTGTAGCTCAGTGGATAAGTGCCTCTGGGTTAAACAGGCAGAGTGGGGTAGGGGGTGAATCTCAGAGTCTTTGAAACCCAAAAGCCAGAAAAAATAAAAACAGAAAAAGAAAATGCGGCACCAATCATTCTGAGAGTTACACGGGATCTCTTTTCCCTGAGCTTTGGGCATATCAAAACACAGAATCCGAAACAAATCTGTTTGGTCATTTTTTTTCTTTTGGTACAGGAGATTAAACCCAGGGGTACTTTACCATGGACCTACATACCCAGTGCTTTCTATTTTTTAAGGTAGGCCTCACTAAGTTGCCCAGGTTGGCCTTGTACTTGGAATCCTCCTGTCTCAGCCTCCCAAGTCACTGGGATTATAGGCTTGTGCTACCACACCTTGCTAAATAAATATCTCAGCAGAAACTTTTTTCCATTTGCCTGAGACTCAGCCATTGTACAAGCTATGCTGAAGGAGTGGGAAGTCTCAAGTCACTGAGTTCTGCCAGGCTCCTTGGTGTGCTCTTTTTTTATTAGTACTTTATTTAATATGACAAAGACAAAATTTCAGCTGGAAATTCACACAATTCAGAATGTGTTTAAAAAAACTTATCAGGGTCTTGTAGACACCCAAGTAAATGCTCCCAAACAAAATGTCATGAAGCTGCTAATCAGCAACTCCAAATTAAACATTTCCTCCTCTAAGATATTCTTATCAGGTATTCTGGTCACAGCAACAAAAAGATGCCTCATACATTGAGTTCATCAAATGTAATCAAACAAGTTGATCAGATCAAGTGTTCAAGGAAGAAACATGGACTCAGTTTACACAGGAACTGGAAATGTGTCTAACAGACAGGCATCTGGAACTCTCCCAAATCCCCTGGGCTCCCACATTGCTGAACCACTGTGCTCACCACTTCATTCTAAACTGCCATGAGTGAGTGGATCCCTGTCACCTGGGGACAGGACATTTTGCTTAGAATCCAGAAGATGCAGTTCTTCCTGTGAAATGGTCCTAATCACTGAAGAAACACATCAGTTCACTAAGAAAAACAGATCTTTCCAGCTTGAAATGAAGGCCTGCATTACCTATCAAAGAAACTTATCTAGTCAAAATTCTGGCAAATGGTAAAGGGAAGTCAAACTGTGTGGGGAAAGAAAGTAGTCATAGTTTTCCATTGTATGTCACCACGGCAACAGGGTCCATGCCATCCCTATTTTATGTTGATTATTTGCCTTCATCTCCTCCCACCACATTACCAATGTTACTGGTGGATTGTGGCTTATGTTTTATGAGGCAAGCAAAATTTATATCAGTTTATATTAGTTGAGAATATCTTTTAAATTCTCTTGAGATTTCTTTGACCTATGTGTTATTTACAAATTCAGATTTTTGTAAGAGAGTCCTAACGTGGAAACATTGCCATAGAGCGTCTGTTCCTTTAAATGGGTCAACTTCTGTCTTACCAGCCAGAATGCTCTCTTGCGAGGGCTCTGCCGCATGGGCCTGTGGAGCGCTGCATTCGCTCTTGTTGGGTGGAGTGGCCCGTGGAGCTCACTCACATCCAGGTGCGGGCGGTGATGCTGACCTGCCTGCTGGACGGCAGTACTGATGGGGGCATGCTCGAGTCCATCCCCACCTCTGCAGCTCCGCATTTCCCTTGTGCGTTTTGACACTCGTGCGGTGTGTACCTGTGAAGGGCTGTCGTGTGTCCTTTGAGAAAGGGCCCCTTGATCACTATCCCTGGCTTCACCCCTGATAACAGGAGGATCGGGGAGCCTCTGACTTTGCATCCAGATGGACAGAGATGTGGGAGCCTGGACCTGATCGCAGAGAGGCCGCTGCTGTGGGGCTCCACCTCCCCTACGTGGACTGTGGGTCAAACCCTGCTGCAGGACCGCAGCTGCTGCTGGAGGGGCACCCCAACTCAGTGTCAGGGGAAAAAGCCTTCCCACTGCCCTCTTGGAGTTTCTATTAGGATAAAGATCAATGATGTGCTGCATTGCTTCAAACAGGATGCAGACATGCATGTGCACTTGATAGAAGTGCATGTAGATACATGTACAAGCAGATAGAGATCGTTTTCTACTTGACACAGATACACATGTACCTTTTCCAAACATGCATGCAAGTTCTAATTAAGAGTAAATGACAGATCAAACACAAGCACATTCACCAAACAAACCAAATCATATTTGAGTGGACCTGTTAATGCTCTGGTATAACGTTGAAAGCAGAAGCTACATTAGCTGCATTATTTTCAGTTTCAGATCAATTTTCCCCATCTTTAGGCCACAATCAATAAAAATTCTGTATTAGATTTTTTTTTAATTAAACCATCATAGAATGAGAACAATAATCATCAACGGAGAAGGTCATATGTTCTTTCAGGGAACTTAAAAGCCTTTCATTTAGTTGCTCTACTCTTGCTATAATGTAAGCAATTTCATTATACTCATTTTACAGAACAGGAACTTAAAGTTCATTTTTAATGGTTATCCAGGATTATAAAATGGATAAGGAATAGAAACAGGATTAAATGCAAAGCAAAAGAAAACACAACAAACCAGTCAGGCAAAATTGGGAATAGTGTGTAGGGTGTCAAAGGATCAGAATCTAGTTTAGGATAGTGCCACGATTCACATTTATAGAGTGGATGAAGGCATAGTTTCTCAAAGTGCAATTATCAGGCCTTCAGAGTGACTTGGATGCTTCCTCAGTTTTGAGAATCACCCATTAAAGTGATTAAGCACAAAATTCTTATACTCAGGTACATCATGCTGGTTAAATAGGAAAGTTTCTTAAAATCATTAACAGTGCTCCCATTTCTGTGAAAAGTACAAGTTACTTGATCAAAAGCTGTTAGTTAGATGAAGTAAAAGGCTTGTGAAATACTGACCACTCTGGCTAGCATGGGAGATGCGGAGTGAAGACAGTCCAGCCGTATTGTCATCATACAACTGAAAAAGCTGACTCAACGCCACGCAGTGAGGTCATGCTTGTTGAGCCCAGTGATCACCACTGAGCAGATTCCAGCTTTGCCTGACAGTTCTTAACAGGTGCCTCTTCACCTCCCATCCATGTTAATCTGGAGCAAATCCAGGGAGCTCCTGACTGCCTCACGTTCTTTTACCTTGTTCCTCGGCAAAGGTGATTCACCTTTACCAGTGGCAGTGCTCTTGGGAAAGGGTGCCTAGGTGGAGGAAGCTTCCAGTGGTCGGTCACCTGGGACTCCTGATGAGGGTGGCACCATGTCAGAAGCCCAGGTGCGAGTCCACAAGGCTGATGAAGGCAGGTGTTTGCAGTCACCTGTGGAAGGATCCACCACCACACATATGTGACCCATCGAGTATGATCCTCTGCTACGAAGGTGAGTCTGATTTGGTTGAGATTTATTTTTCTAGTATTTTAGAAAGTCATTCCAAATGATTCATATACTTATTTTACATGTGAATTTTGAATTGCAAAGTAACCTTTGTAAAGCTGCCCCCACAAATGATGCAAAATAAGTCTAACTGTTCACATAATGTTTTGAAAATATAAGATGCAGTTTACGTCCACCCAGATCCATCAATCCAAAACTCCTCTTGAAAGAGTCATTCATTTGGGAAATGATTAAGTTCCTCTTAGGGAATTTTTTCACAGAATCATGTGGCTGCTTCTAGATGGAGAAATTTATTTTTTATTTTTTTTATTTTTTGTGGAGGGTAGGATGTAAATTGTTGAATGTAATGTCAACATCTAGAACAATGATCTGTGTTTTCATGTGTGAATAGGGAGGAGACTCTAATCAGTTTACCTACCAGCATCAGAAAGAACATGGTCTTGAGTGGTCTTGAGGTAAACAGACACAAAATTCCTCATGTCATTTGTAAATAAAGAGCCTAAAATGGATGCTTAAAAAAATGAGGGCAAGATATATTGTTAATTTTACAACAATAGAAAGAGTCTTTTGGGGGGGAGTTGTGGGAGGATACTAGAGATTGAACCCAAGCTTACCACTGAGTTTCATGCCCAGTCTTTCATATTTTTTATTTTGATTTTGAGACAGGTTCCTGATAGGTTGCTCAGGACCTTGCCAAATTGCTGAGGCTGGCCTCCAGCTTGTGATCCTTCTGCTTCAGCCTCCCTAGTCTCTGTGATTACAGGCATGTGCCACTTCAGCCAGTTCCCTTTCTTTCTGTAAAGGATGCATATCTGGATAATTAGGAAGTATCTATCCCCTATTCCTGGAGGTGAAAATTCCCCCCACTTTTAAGCTATCTACATGCAGCTTAAAATTAATTTAGTCTACAAACTGACCTCAAGAGGAACTATTCAGAGTTACCCTTGCCTTTTAATTAGGGAATATTAACTTCAGTTAGCAAGGAAATACAGTCATGTATCCAAAATGCCAAAAAAAATCCTTTATCTAAAATAAAATGCTTCAAATAAAGTATAGTGAAGATTGCCAAGTTGCAGTAGCTTTATGTAATGAAAGAAGATTAATACATTCAAATTCATTTTCTATTAAGTTATCTGACTGCCATAAAGCATAGTTTATTAGGATATTATACATCATAATTTTTCACAGTATAGGAGAATGAATATTTAATTTACTTGTTACAATTTCTCCTTTAAGAGTCATAGTTCAGATTAAAGAGATTTTATTCGGACACATATCTGTGTACATGTCTATACTAACTATGTTTCTCTTTTTCTTTTTTTCTGTCACATATAAATACTTCTACCTCTACTTTTCCTCTATTTCTCTACTTCTTTCTCTAAGAGTATTTATTCTGAAAAAGTCTGAACATTTAGAATGAGAAATCTATTGCTTTCAAATCTTAGAATTTCAGCTTCATGTCACAATAGCGTTTGGTCAAATGATCAAATTGACATTTTCTCCTGTGACTTTCAAGCTTCTGAACATGTAGGAAAAGTGGTAAAATGACCTAGACTATAAACTAATATCAAAACTAAAAATTTTGCAAGAATATACAAAATGTCTTCAGGAACTAATTCTAAATCCTCTTATACATTAAACATTTAATTCATTGGGTGACGTGTTTGGAAGATTTATCATTCAAAACATAAGAAATAAAATTAAATGAACTGCCCTCATAAGTATAAAATGATGGCGACCTTTTTTTAATTATGATTTCAGGTTCATTTTTAGCAAACATTAAAATTCATATACTCCCCAGAGAGAAAATATCATTCCTAAAGCCATCTCATGCCCTGCCAGCACCACCCTGCTGCTCCTGGATGGCTTCCTAGGCAGCGGTGATAGTGCTCCCATACCCCAAGTCCCGTGGTCCTCCAGCTGTACCTTCTGCAGCCACAGGACCAGTGCAGTGGATTGAAGTTTCAGGGAGGCTGTGGCCCAGGGTCCAGCAGACAGGCAGTCCTATGGGAGAGGCTCCTTAGCTAGCTTGCAAAGCAGGGCATCGTGCACACTGACCAGGAGCTGCGAACTGCAAGTCAGCCCAGCTTGCAGAGAACTGGGTCCATCAAATCTCTGCCTGTCTTGCCCAACTTTTGCCCACAGAATTTGCTTCCCTGACACCCAAGGCTTGAGCGAGTCCTCTAGAGATGCAGGTCCTACTGTGTGCTCTGCCTACTCTCATCTGAATGCTCCTGTGCTGAGTGAGTCTGACAGAAACCACCTTCTGTGTGTCCCTGGCAGAAGCCACTTGTCCATGAAGTCACTGTGCATGAAGCAGGTCCTGTCTGCCACCTGACTTGGCAGTATCAGAGTACAAGCAGCATCAGACCCCCCAGGTCAAAGAGCACCACCTGCCTTTCCATGTGTGCAGGAATTGAGGACCTGACAGTCTCCACAGGTGGGCTCAGACATCTTCCTGACTTTAAAGCTTCAGATGGAATCAGTCCAAGATGTCCTGGCCAGGGGGGCGACCTAAGATCCTGTGAGGGGAAAAGGCAGTGCCTTTGTGCATTTCCTTCTGATAAGAGGGGATTGGCTCCTTAGAGCTGTGCACTCTTTGTGTCTTTTTGAGTTTACAAGTTTTGTTTATAGTAGGGAGTTAAAAAATCGTAAGCACTCAAAACATATTTTTTATGCTCAATGTGTAACAACTTTACACCTACAAACCCTTCCACATGAAGATGTGCTCATTTTTGTGAACCTAGTAAGTTTGACTGTATCTCCAAAGAAAGTGAATCTATTCATTTAAGTTTAAAATCAGGTACTGAGATGCCTTTAGTATTATTATTATTATTATTATTTTTGCTCACATTTGCTGTGGCTAATTGGGGTCTTTTGTGTATCCATGTGAATTTTAGATAGTTTTTCTACCATATTACATTTGGTATTTGGATGGGGAATGCATCAAATCTATAGGCCACTTTGGGTACTATGGACAATTTAGCAATATTATTTCTTCCAGTCTAAAATCTGGGGGAATCTTCCTTTTTTGTTGGTTTGTTTCTTCTTCAATTTCCTTACAAGAGTTTCGTGACTTTGAGTGTCGCTGTCTTTCCCTCAGTTGGTTGAATCTATTTCCAGCTGCTTTTTGTTCACAGCTGTTCTGAGCAGCACTGCCATCACTGCCTTCCCATCAGGCCTGCTCCTGATGTGCAGGAGAGGTACTGATCTTCGTGGAGTGACCCTGTATCCTGCTACTTGGCCAAAATCTTTTATCCGTTCTAATGAGTAGTGGAAAATACAAATTTAGGTATTGAAAACCAGGTGGGATTGTTCTTTTTAAATTTATTTGTGTATTCGGGGGTGTTCAGTCTCAAATACAGTCGCTCTTGCTGCAGTCAGAAGATTCTCCACTTATGCAGAATTCTTCTGAGGGATCTGTGCTGTTCTGAGTCAACGGATGGACTCTCCCACCTTCATTCTGCAATGGATCTGGGGATGAGGGGAGTCTCAGCTCCAGCACATCTTCCTGCCCTTTGGAAAACACCCCACCTGTGAAATATATGTGGCTCTTTGACTCAATGAGACAGGCTCAGTGGACTCTGCTCAGCAGCAAAGCTGGAGAAGTCACCTCTGGTCACTCCCAGGGCAGCTGTGAAGCTATTCAGTCCATGCAGGAAACTTTTGGTGGCCAGGATGGGAATTGAGGCTGGGGCCCTGGCTGACTCCCATGCAGCTTGGGTGCCACATTTGGGTTTTGCTCAGGTCCACGCAGGCCACAGCTCCTGCCAACAACATTGGAGTGATCACAAGACACAGGGTGCACTGGAATTAGGGACACCTGCTAGAGATGAAATAATTGCAGTGGCTTGGGAAATATAGTCAGCAGCTTATTAAAATCTTCTGAAGGGCACTTGAAGAAAAGCAATCACAAATTCCATCTGAAGGCTAGAATCAATATGTAATTATTTAATGCATAAATCTACAAGTGTCAAGAATATTTGAGGAATTATGACTTTATCAATTGGGCAAAAAAGACATCATTGACTGATCCAAAAGATGTGTGAGCTCTCAGAAAAATAACTCAAACAACTGTCGTAAAATGAGTACAGTGGGGTCACAGCCATGGAGCGAGCTGGCGGTGAGTCAGGCTACCTGCATTGCAGAGGTAGCAGGCAGGCACACAACCCGCCCAACCGCCAGGCCGAAGACAGACGCCATCAATGAGTGACCCCACCTGACTCCTGCACCTAGGTTGGCACCATCACTGAGCGACCCTGCCTGACCCCTGCACTGAGGATGGGCGTCATCACTGGTCGATCACAATCACGGAGCGAGCTGGCGGGTGAGTCAGGCCACCTACATTGTGGAGGTAGCTGGTGGGCACCCAACCCACCTGCCTTGCGGAGCTAGGCAGCAGGCAGCCAACCCGCCCAACCGCCAGGATGAAGACAGACACCATCACTGAGTGACACACCCCCCAACTACCAACTGAGGTCTGTCGCCATTGTGGAGCAAGCTGGCAGATGAGCCAGCATGCCTGCATCACAGAGCTAGCCAGAGGCTTCTTTATAGGCTGATGCAGGCATTTTGAATTATTCCTGAGGGTGTGACCATCATCATTGGAAGGGCAGCTCCCTTCCTGAGACACCTACAGGAGGCAAGAGGACCTTTGACAAGACCCAGGAGTCAAGAAGAGCAGGAATTGAGAGACTTGGAACCAACTCAGAGTCACTGGGTGAGTCTCTCCCATTGGTTGGGCTCACCAGATGGGGCAGTAGTCCTGAAACACAGGGAACTTCATGGAGTAGAGTGGCCCAGTGAGACTCCCCTGCTGAAGCCGAGAACCCAGTCAACCGGGAGCATTGCAGACGAGGGCCGCACAGTGAGAGGCTTTGACACAGAGTGACGGTCCGAGGCTCAGGTGGTAGCTCCAGTCCCCAGGGAATGTAGCAGAGGAGGACCACTCAGGAAGGGAGTCCCTCTTGGGGCCAGGGTCCCCAGCCCAGGCAGTAAGTAGAACAACTGAGAACATCACAGAGGAGGGCTTCCCAGTCCCGTGGTAGTTCTGAACCAAAGGGAACTTCTTGGAGGAGATCTGTCCAGCAAAACTTCCACACTGGGTGAGACTTTCCCACGAGGGCAGTAGAACCAGAGACACAGGCCCAGATCAGATGTGCCCCAGTCTAGTCCCCCTTTAGCTGGCCATCAGTTGAAAAGTGGAGGCACCTCTGCCCACTAACAGGGAATATACCCCACCTGAAGACCACCAACCCTAGAGGGGCAGATTCCTAGTGGAGCACCACATTATCAAGTTCCTCCAAGACTTCAGGCTACTGAATGCTAAGAGGTAAATTACTGGAAATCTACAGAGAAAATACAGGAAATCTGCAAAATCCCAGAGTTTCACTACTAGAGGGGTAGATACCTTAGCAATATGAAAAAACAAGGGAAGAAAATGTCCCAAACAAACCTAGATGGTGTAGGAATAAAATCCAATGACAGCATGGCAGACATTGAATGATTGCACCAATCGACAGTTAAAAGAGCAAATGCAGGAAGCAAAAAATCATTTCAATAAAGAGATACTGAAAAAAAAAAAACAAATAGAAACTTGAAATGAAGGAAACAATAAACCAAATTAAGTACTCCATAGAAAGCATAACAAATAGGATAGAACACTTGAAGACAAAACCTCAGATATTGAAGACAAAATATTTAATCTTGAAACCAAAGTTGAACAAACAAAGAAGATGGTAAGAAATCATGAACACAATCTACAAAAATTATGGAATATCATGAAAAGGCAAAATTTAAGAATTATTGGGATTGAGGAAGGCTAAGAGAAACAAACCAAAGGAATGAACAATCTAGTCAATGAAATAATTTCAGAAAATTTCCCAAATCTGAAGAATTAAATGGAAAATCAAGTACAAGAGGCTTATAGGACTCCAAATACACAAAATTACAACAGACATACACCAAGGCACATTATAATGAAAATACCTAACATACAAAATAAAGACAGAATTTTAAAGGCTGAAAGAGGAATGAACCACATTACATTCAGGGGGACTCTAATACAGATATCAGCAGATTTTTCAATCCAGACCCTAAAAGCTAGAAGGGCCTGGAACAACATTGTTCAAGCCCCGATAGAAAACAGACGCCAACCAAGAATCTTATACCCAGCAAAACTTACCTTCAGATTTGATGATAAAAGAAAATCCTTCCATGATAAACAAAAGCTAAAAGAATTTACAAAAAGAAAGCTGGCATTACAGAACATTCTCAGCAAAATATTGCATGAGGAAGAGATGAAAAACAATGATGTAAATCAGCAACAGGAGGAACTACCCTAAAGGAATAGCCTAATAAAGGAGAAACCAAGTCATGTCAAAAAAAAATTGAGCCAATTTGCTGCCTGCAAGAGACTCATAAAAAGAGATACCCACAGACTAAAGGTGAAAAAAGGGGAAAAAACATACCATTCACATGGACTCAGCAAAAAAAGCCAGAGTATCCATCCTCATATCAGATAATGTAGACTTCAAGCCAAAGTTTGTCAGAAAGATAAAGAAGGACATTACATACTGCTTAAGGGAAGCATAAATCAGTAAGACATAACAATCATAAATATCTATGCCCCAAATAGTGACTCATCAATGTCAAACAAATTCTTCTCAATTCCAGAAATAAAATAGACCACAACACAATAATACTAGGCGATTTTAACACACCACTCTCACCACTGGACAGATCCTCCAAACAAAAATTGAACAAAGAAACAATAGATCTCAAAACACAATCAATAATCTAGACTTAACGGACATTTATAGAATATACCATCTAATAAAGAGTGAATAGACTTTCTTCTCAGCACCACATGGATCCTTCTCTAAAATAGACCATATTTTATCCCACAAAGCTAATGTTAGCAAGTACAAGAAGACAGAGATACTACTTTGTATTCTCTCAGATCATAATGGATTGAAATTAGAAATAAATGACAGAGTTAAAAACAGAAACTACCCAAACACCTGGAGATTAAATAATACGTTATTGTATGATGAATTGATAACAGAAAACATCAGGAAGGATTTTAAAAAATTCTTAGAGGTAAATGAGAACAAAGAAACATCATATCAAAATCTATGGGACACTATGAAAGCAGTACTTAGAGGAAAATTTATTTCATGGAGTGCATTCAATAAAAGAAGAAAAAAATCAACAAATAAACCACCTAAAACTATGGCTCAAAGCCCTAGAAAAAGAAGGACAGAGTAACACCAAAAGTAGTAGAAGACAGGAAATAGTTAAAATCAGAGCTGAAATCAATGAAATTGAAACAAAAACAATTGAAAAAATTGACAAAATAAAAAGTTGGTTCTTTGAAAAAATAAAATTGATAAACCCTTAGCCACACTAGCAAAGAGAAGGAGAGAGAAAACTCAAAATACCAAAATTCGGAATGAGCAAGAAAATGTCACAACAGACATGATTGAAATACAAAACATAATTAGAAACTATTTTGAAAATCTATACTCCAACAAAATAGAAAACCTCAAAGACATCAACAGGTTTCTAGAGACATATGAATTACCTAAACTGAACCAGGAGGACATACACAATTTAAATAGATCAATTTCAAGCAATGAAATACAAGTCATCAAAAGCCTACAACAAAGAAAAGTACCGGACCAGATGGGTTCTCAGCCGAGTTCTACAAACCTTCAAAGAAGAGCTCATTCTGATACTTCTCAAAGTATTTCATGAAATAGAAGAGGAGGGAACCCTCCCAAACTCATTCTATGAAGCCAATACCACCATGATACCTAAACCAGACAGAGACACATTGAGGAAAGAAAATTTCAGACCAATATCCTTAATGAACATTGATGTAAAAATTCTCAACAAAATCTTACCAAATCTCATACAAAAATATATTAAAAAGATTGTGCTCCATGATCAAGTGGGTTTTCTCCCAGGGATGCAAGGTTGGTTCAACATCAGGAAATCAATAAATGTAATTCACCATATCAACAGACTTAAAGCCAAGAATCACATAATTATTTTGATAGATGCAGAAAAAGCATTTGATAAAATACAGCATCCCTTCATACTCAAAACACTAGAAAAATAGGGATAGCGGGAACATTCCTTAACATTATAAACATCATCAACGTTAAGCCAATGGTCAATATCATTCTAAATGGTGAAAAACTGAAAGCATTCCCCCTAAAAATTGGAACAAGGCAGGGATGCCCTCTTTCACCACTTCTATTCAACATTGTTCTTGAACTCTAGCCAGAGCAGTTAGACAGACCAAGGAAATTAAAGGGATATGAATAGAAAAAGAAGAACTCACACTATCCCTATTTGCTGATGACATGATTATACATTTAGAGGAACCAGAAAATTCCACCAGAAAACTTTTAGAACTCAAAAGTGAATTCAGTAAAGTAGCAGGATATAAGATCAATGCTCATAAATCCAATGCATCTTTATACATTATTGATGAATCTTTAGAAAGAGAAATTAGGAAAACTACCCCATTCACAATAGCTTCAAAAAAAATAAACTACTTGGGAATCAATCTAACAAAAATAGTGAAAGACCATTGAGAAGTACAGAACATGAAAGAAAGAAATTAAAGAAAACCTTAGAAGATGGAAAGATCTCCCATGTTCTTGAATAGGCAGAATTAATAGTCAAAATGGTCATACTACCAAAAGTGCTATACAGATTCAAAGCAATACCAATTAAAATCCCAATGACGTGCCTTACAGAAATAGAGCAAGCAATCATGAAATTCATGTAGAAGAATGAGAAAGCCAGAATAGCTAAAGCAATCCTTAGCAAGGAGAGTGAAGCAGGGAGTATCACAATACCTGAACTTCAACTATACTACAAAGAAATAGTAACAAAAATGGCATGGTATTCGTACCAAAATAGGTAGATCAATGGTACAGAATAGAGGACACAAACAAAAACCCAAATAATACAATTTTCTCATACTAGACAAAGGTGCCAAAAATATGCAATGGAGAAAAGATAGCCTCTTCAACCAATGCTGCTAGGTACACTGGAAATCCATATGCAACAGAATGAAACTAAACCTCTGTCTCACACCCTGCACAAAAATCAACTCAACATGGATTAAGGACCTTGGAATCAGACCAGAGACCCTGCATCTTATAGAAAAAAAAGTAGGTCCAAACCTTCAACATTTCTGCTTAGGATCAGACTTCCTTAACAGCACTCCCATAGTACAAGAAATAAAGGCAAGAATCAATAACTGGGATAGATTCAAACTAAAAAGCTTTCTCTCAGCAAGGAAACTATCAGCAACATGAAGAGAGAACCTACCCAGTGGAAGAAAATCTTTGCCACTCATACTTCAGATAGAGCACTAATTTCCAGAATCTATAAAGAACTCAAAAAACTCTACATGAAGACTACAAATAACTCAATCAACAAATGGGCTGAGGAAGTGAACAGACACTTCACAGAAGATCTACAAGCAATCAAAAGATATATAAAAAAATGTTCAACATCTTTAGTAATGAGAGAAATGCAAATCAAAACTACCCTAAGATTCCATCTCACTCCAATTGGTATGTCAGTTATTAAGAGTACTAGCAACAATAGGTGTTGGCAAGGATGTGGGGAGAAAGGTACTCTCATACATTGCTGGTGGGGCTACAAATTAGTTCAGCCACTCTGGAAAGCAGTGTGGAGATTCCTTAGAAAACTTGGAATGAAATCACCATTTGACCCTGCTATCCCACTCCTTGACCTATCCCCAAAGGACTTAAAATCAGCGTACTATACAGATACAGCCACAGCAATGTTCATAGTTGCTCAATTCACCATAGCCAGATTGTGGAACTAACTTAAATGTCCTTCAATTGATGAATGGATAAAGAAACTGTGGTATATATATACAATGGAATATTACTCATCCATAAAAAATAATAAAATCATGGCATTTGCAGGTAAATGGATGTAATTGGATAATATCATGCCAAGTGAGATAAGCCAATCTCAAAAAACCAAAGGACAAATGATCTCACTGATAAGCAATTGATGACACATAATGGGGGGTGAAAGGGGGGCAAAAATGGAGGAAGGAGGGACTGTATAGTGGGAAAAGAGGGGTTGGAGGGGTGGGAGGAAGTAAAAAATAACAGAATGAATCAAAAACTATCACCATATGTAAATGTATGATTACACAAATGATATGCCTATTCTTCATGTACTAATATAGAAATGAGATGTATCCCATTTGTTCACAATAAAAATAAACTTAAAAAAATGACTACAGTGAATTTCAAAAAAACAAAAATTCTATCAGAATTTATCAGATACATTTTATACACTTAAATAATAAAAAGTATCAGAACACAATTTCTGGAACTGAAAAATTTAATGTAGAAAATGAAAAATACAATGATGAACAACCAAAGCAGAATTAATTAAGCAGAAGATAGGGTGCTAAAGGAAGGTTAACTGAAAACACACATTCAAAGTTTAAAAAGAATGAAAGAAAGGAGGATATCTGAAGAAAATATTTGTTTTTCAAAAGTAAAACAAATTTAAGCCCTGTGATGTCAATAGAGTTCCCTTTATTTTTATTTGTATTAGTGGTCAGAGGTTTTATGGTTAACTTTGGTTAACTTTAAGGAGAAACAAAAAATACTCAAAGCATAAACTAATCATATTGTTATGTATGACTAAAAACAACCAATGGAAAAAAAAAAGAATGTGTAGTGTTATACAAAATGGAATATTATTCAACTATAAAAAAGAACCAAATCTTGTCACTTACAACAACATGGACAGACTTGGGAAATAGTATGTATATGCCTTGTGGAATCTAAAACATTTGGCGCCAGAAGTTAAGAAAGTAAAAATGATTTCCATCAGATAAATAGGTTTTAGAACATATGGTACAGAAAACCATATGGAAAGGCCATTTAAATTTAATATGAATAAAGAATTTCAAGTAGGTAGCCTTGGTTTATAGGAGAAAATTAAGGAAGCAAACAATCACAGAATGAACATTATCTTCAAGCAAATGTAAGACATTAGTAACAACAGGAAGCAACTTAGAAAATGGGGACATATTCCCAGAAATGTTATTTTCAACCAGTCATCTCATCACAATAAAATAAAGTTTGAAATAAAAAATAAAACTCCAAAATAGTATTTGAAATAACATGTCTTTCTTTTTCTTTCTTTCTTTTTCTTTCTTTCTTTCTTTCTTTCTTTCTTTCTTTCTTTCTTTCTTTCTTTCTTTCTTTCTTTCTTTCTTTCTTTCTTTTATTTTTTGGGGGAGTTCCTACCCTCAAATCCTGAATAAATGTTTGCAATAAAAATTATTTCACATGTATTAATGGATGTGTCTTCTATAGATCCCTGTTGTTACAGAAGAAGAATCTAGTAGAGGCAGAATGCACAAGAGCATTAATAGTAGGAGCACAAATCTCTGTCAGCTTTAGCTGTTTCTTGGACACACAATGGTTATGTCCAACTTCTTCAGTCACTTCAACCTCCAGAACAATTCAAGATAGAAAGCAAATGCACAAAGATGCCCTCATTTAGAGTTCAGTTTTGTGCAGGGTGAGAGGTAGAAGTTTAATTTCATTTTACTGCATATGGATTTCCAGTTTTGCCAGCACCATTTGTTGAACAGGCTATCTTTTCTCCATTGTATGTTTTTGGCTCCTTTGTCTAGTATGAGGTGACTGTATTTATGTGGTTCTGTCTCTGTGTCTTCTGTTCTGTACCATTGGTCTGCCTGTCTATTTTGGTGCCAATACCATGCTGTTTTTGTTATGATTGCTCTATAGTATAGTTTAATGTCAGGTATTGTGATACCTACTGTTTCACTTTTTCTATTCAGGATTATTTTGGCTATTCGAGGTCTCTTGTTCTTCCAGATGAAGTTCGTGATTGCTTTCTCTATTTCTATGAGGAATGTCATTGGGATTTGAATTGGAATTGCATTGAATCTGTATAGTGCCTTTGGTAGAATGACCATTTTACAATGTTAATTCTGCCTATCCAAGAACATGGGAGGTCTTTCCATCTTCTAAGGTCTTCCTCAATTTCTTTCTTCAATGTTTTGTAGTTTTCATTGTAGAGATCTTTTACCTCTTTGATCACACTGATTTCCAAGTATTTTATTTTATTTTTTTGACGCTACTATGAATGGAGTGGTTTTCCTAATTTCTCTTTCAGAGGATTCATCACTTATGAAGAGAAATGCATTAGACTTACACGTATTGATTTTATATCCTGCTACTTTGCTGAATTCTTTTATTAGTTCTAGAAGTTTTCTAGTGGAGTTTTTGGTTCTAAATATAGGATCATGTCATCAGCAAATAGTGACCGCTTTAGTTCTTCTTTTCCTATTTGTATCCCTTTAATTTCTTTGGTCTGTCTAATTGCTTTGGCAAGTATTTCAAGGACAATGTTGAACAGAAGTGGTGAAAGAGGGCATCCCTGTCTTGTTCCAGTTTTTAGAGGAAATGCTTTCAGTTTTTCTCCATTAAGAATGATGTTAGCTGTGGGCTTAGCATAGACAGCCTTTACAATGTTGAGGTGTGTTCCTACTATTCCTATTTTTTCTAGTGTTTTAAGCATGAATGGGTGCTGTATTTTATCAAATGCTTTCGCAGCATCAATTGAAATAATCATGTGATCCCTATCTTTAAGTCTATTGATGCAGTGAATTACATTTATTGATTTCCGGATGTTGAACCAACCTTGCATCCCTAGGATAAACCCCACTTGATCTTAGTGCACTACATTTTTAGTATATTTTTGTATGCAATTTGCAAGTATTTTGCTAAGGATTTTTGCATCTATGTTCATCAGGGATATTGGTCTAAAGTTGTCTTTCTTTGATGTGTCTTTGTCTGGTTTTGGTATAAGAGTGGCCTCATAGAATGAATTTGGAAGGGTTCCCTCCTTTTCTATTTCCTGAAATACTTTGAGGAGCATTGGTATCAGTATTTCTTTAAAGGTTTTGTGGAATTCAGCTGAGAATCCATCTGGTCCTGGGCTTTTCTTGGTTGGTAAGCTTTTGATGGTTTCTTCTATTTCAGTGCTTGAAATTGATCTGTTTAGATTGTGTACGTCTTCTTGATTCAGTTTGGGAGGGTCATATGTCTCTAAAAATTTGTCAATGTCTTCAATATTTTCTATTTTGTTGGAGTATAAATTTTCAAAGTAGCTTATAATTATGTTATGTATTTAAACTTTTCCAAGAAACCTTCCTCATATATGCTAATTCACAATAAGTGGGGAGGATAGGTAAGAATAGAGTTAACTATATATTAGGTAGAGGGGAATGAAGGGAGGGAAGGGGTGTGGGGATAGGAATGAGAGTGGAGTGAAACAGACATTATTACCTCATGTACACATGTGACTGCATGGCCAGTGTGATCTGCAATATGTACAATCAGAAAAATGAGAGATCACACTCATCTATGATCTATCAAATTGTTTAAATGCATTCTACTGTCATGTGCAACTAAATTTGCACATGACAAAATTTTTAAATGAAACATAAAATGAAAAATAAAAAATGAAAAAATAAAACCTTTCTCAAAGCCAGCACCATTCCCCCACCTGGCCCCACTCTCACAGTTTTTGCCTAGATCTTGGTGAACTATGATTCTTCAGTCCGCAAGACAGAGGAAAGAGCGTGTTACAGTTTAGATGTGGTCTAAAGCTAATGTGTGAGACAATGCGTGAGTTTTCAGAGGTGAGATGATTGGGTTGAGAGCTTTGACCCAATCAGTGGGTTTGTGATCCTCAGGGGTATGGATTGACTGGGTGGTGACTGTAGGCAGGTGAGGAGTGGCTGGAGGAGGTGGGACATTCGAGGTGTGTCTTTAGTGGTCTCTGGTGAGCAGAGCTCACTCTCTCTCTCTGCTTCCTGGTTGCCAAGTCCTGAACTGCTTTGCTCCACCACACCCTTCCACCATGATGCTCTGCCTCACCTAGGCCCAGAGCTGTGGAGTTGACAAAGGACTAAACCTCTGTAACCATGAGCCAAAATAAACTCACCCCCTTTAAAGTTGTCCTTGTCAGGTCTTTTGCTCACAGTGATGCAAAAGCTGACCAAAATTATGTCTACACATAACCTAAATTTTACAAATACTGGTAAATCAAGTGCACCGTTGGGTCATTTTTATCAAAATTACACTTGATAAGGACACTGATTTCCTAAATATTGTTAAATATTATCAAGTAAAAGTAACACTTCCTTCTCACTCTTGGCCTTGGCTGAGATGTTTTGCATTGATAATGTACTTCTGCCTTAAGCACTTTGTCATGTGTTCATGGGTCACTTTTCTCTCTTTCTTCCTCTTCCTCTTACATCATTGCTTTTACTTCAGCAATCTTCTTAATGAGTCCTCTTCATATAAATGGCCTTTACATTGGAGCACCCAGATCAGTCCTCAACCCCTTGCCCACTGACACCCCCTTGACTGTCCTCAGCTCCAAGACTGAGCTGCATCTGCATCTGACGACTTTCCAGTCATATCTGTGACCCTGATTATTTCCTGTCTTCAGAGTTATACCAAATGCCTCCCTTAAGAACTTAAATTGGAGTTATCATTATCTCAGGATGATAATAAGTTAATAAACAATAATGATTCATTATTTAATAATTCATCTTTAAAGTTTTTACTTTTTTGGTTTATGTCAAGTGCTTTAATATCTTACATCAAAATAATAGTGCATGAGAATATGAGTAATACATACAGAAAAATTTGAGATATATATCATATATTAATATAGAAGAATTTGAAGAATAGTATGATAAACACCAACATATTCTCCGTATAATCCTTAAATTTAATCTTTATCCTATTTTATTTATTTTTCTTTACACTAAAACATTTGACAGCAATTTGCAGAAATAGAAACACTTGATTTCCACATACCTTCACAGGTGTCTTGTGAACAAATACAATATACATTATATAAAGTATATGTTGCACATATAATACAATATAAACATATATCATTGCAATGGTATCACATTCATGTAACATTTCATAACCAGGACTTATTCAAATTCTCTCAGCTTTTCCTCAAATGAAATGTGTGTCTCTTTTTGTGTACCAAAACCCCTCATTTTACATGCTGCATTTGGATGACATGACACTGTGGTTTCTGTTAATATGCAGAATCTATCATGACTGCAGACTGAGCTCCAGATTCACCACTACACTGCCCTCCCATGCTTCTCCCCTCCACAGCGGCCACCCCAAACCTTCTTGCCTGTCTTCATTCTGACTAGAAAATCATTTCAGTCTTCAGATATTTTCTTGAATCACTTATAGTGCATTATCACTGTCATTTGACTGCTGACTTAATATTTTATGATCATTAAACTCTTTCATTATACTGTTATCTTTATATAATCATTTTACTCCCTTCACTTTGCCAAATGAGGTTTGAGGTGAATTAATATTCAAAACTTCTGTGTATGATGGCACAACTAAAATACAGACATTTCAAAGACCATATAGTGCACCCACCAAGCCTTAAATAATAAATTCAGATTAGAGATAGATTTTGGCATGAGAGGAACCTAGACAACATTAGCATAATGTGAGGCATATAATTCTAGTGGTATATTTTACTTTTAAAGAATATCAATTTTTGGAGGTGGCTGCAACACCTGTCACCACACTGATCACCAGGGTTGATCTGGCTGATCTGGTTGGCTAGGCGGGTGTCCCCTTCCTCCCTCACCACTCCATGTGCATTCCTCCAAAAGCTGCACACCTGGTGGAGGAGTCGACCTTCCTGATAGAGGAGGACCATTTTGGGTCAAGGGTATAGGAATAGCCATGATCCCTGGCTAGACCCTCCAAACGAGCTCTCAAGAATATAAGTTGCACCCATCATACTAAGATGCAGATTCCTTTATTAGGAATTGTATTCAAAAGTTGATTACTACATTAGTTGAATTTGTGCTAGTCTTTGCATCACACACTGGCTCTTTGGGGTTCACTTTCTGTTACAAAGTTCCAAGACATATTTGAAGCTTCCCTTTTCCCCACTTCCATTGGTGCACAATGTAGGACCAAGACCACCGCATCCATCTGAATCAGAAAAAAGTTATAAATACAATATAGTCCTTATCATTGATTAAGTGTAAAATCAGAGAGAATATTCCAAACAGAACATGCAAATTGTCCCATCAGAGGATCAAAAAGAAAAAAATAATTCTTAAGAAATGAAGAAAGCCTGTGATAACATGGGACATCCACAGACCAAAAATAGGAAGAATTTAAAAAGACAAAGGTGAACAGGCCCAGGAGGTATATTTAAATAAATGAGACTCCGGCGGTGGGCCCCGCCCACACAGCCAGCTGACTCCGGCGGTGGGCCCCGCCCACACAGCCAGCTTCTCCAGGTTCTCGGAACGGAACTGGCCCGCTAGTGAGAGCCTGTCTGAACAGAGCACGCTCCGAGTCCCGGAGCCCCTGCAGTGCAGTGTACTCCTGCAAAGAACCAGCGGAGAGCCTCGATCTGCAATCAGCCTCAGGGATAAGGGCAGGGCAGCCGGAGACCTCTTCAGGCGGCTCTGCCCACTCCGGCTGCGGGCTCTCTTCACGGGGCGATCCAAGATGGCGGCCTAGAGGGAGACTGCACCCCCGGTCGCTCCAGAACCCAGGAGTTAAGAAGGGGAGGCATTGAGAGACTCGGACTGAAGTGGAGCCACGGGTGAGTCTGCCCACTGGGTAAAGCTCGGCCCGGGTGGCAGGCCCAGATAGAGGTGGCTTATCGGAGCCGGGCAGGGCAGCTAGAGTCATCCACAGGCAGTCCTGCGCACTCCGGCGGTGGGCCCCACCCACACAGCCAGCTTCTCCAGGTTCTCGGAACGGAACTGGCCCGCTAGTGAGAGCCTGTCTGAACAGAGCACGCTCCGAGTCCCGGAGCTGCTGCAGTGCAGTGTACTCCTGCAAAGAACCAGCGGAGAGCCTCGATCTGCAGTCAGCCTCAGGGATAAGGGCAGGGCAGCCGGAGACCTCTTCAGGCGGCTCTGCCCACTCCGGCTGCGGGCTCTCTTCACGGGGCGATCCAAGATGGCGGCCTAGAGGGAGACTGCACCCCCGGTCGCTCCAGAACCCAGGAGTTAAGAAGGGGAGGCATTGAGAGACTCGGACTGAAGTGGAGCCACGGGTGAGTCTGCCCACTGGGTAAAGCTCAGCCCGGGTGGCAGGCCCAGATAGAGGTGGCTTAGCAGAGCCGGGCAGGGCAGCTTGAGTCTTCCCAAGGTAGTCTTCCACACTCCGGCAGTGGGCTCTTTCCACACAGCCAGCTGCACGGTGCAGGCCCACAGTGAGAGCATTTCCGCACAGAGCCAGTTCCAAAACGTGGAACCAGTAGGGGGCTAGGGGCAGTATTCTTCGAATGAGCTGCTTTATCAGATTCCTCCAAGACATCAGGCTACTGAAGGCTGGGAGGTGATACACTGGAAATCTACTGGGACACTATAAGCCAATAGTGGAAAACTGCAATATCTCAGGGTCCCACTGACAACTGACCATTATGAGAAAACAAGGGAAGAAAATGTCCCAAACAAACCTAGATACTACATCAATAAAACCCAATGACAGCACAGCAGAAGAAATGTCAGAAAGGGAGTTCAGAATGTACGTAATTAAAACGATCAGGGAAGCTAATGAGGAGATGAAAGAGCAAATGCAGGCATTGAAGGAGGAGATGAAAGAGCAAATGCAGGCATTAAATGATCGCACCAATCAACAGTTAAAAGACCAAATACGGGAAGCAAGAGATCATTTCAATAAAGAGTTAGAGATACTGAAAAAAAACCAAACTGAAATCCTTGAAATGAAGGAAACAATAAACCAAGTTAAAAACTCCATAGAAAGCATAACCAATAGGATAGAACACCTGGAAGACAGAACCTCAGACATTGAAGACAAAATATTTAACCTTGAAAACAAAGTGGAACAAACAGAGAAGATGGTAAGAAATCATGAACAGAATCTCCAAGAACTATGGGATATCATGAAAAGGCCAAATTTGAGAATTATTGGGATTGAGGAAGGCTTAGAGAAACAAACCAAAGGAATGAACAATCTATTCAATGAAATAATAACAGAAAATTTCCCAAATCTGAAGAACGAAATGGAAAACCAAGTACAAGAGGCTTATAGAACTCCAAACATACAAAATTACAACAGACCCACACCAAGGCACATTATTATGAAAATACCTAACATACAAAATAAAGACAGAATTTTAAAGGCCGCGAGAGAAAAGAATCAAATTACATTCAGAGGGAAACCAATAAGAATATCAGCAGATTTTTCAATCCAGACCCTAAAAGCTAGAAGGGCCTGGAACAACATATACCAAGCCCTGAAAGAAAATGGATGCCAACCAAGAATCTTATACCCAGCAAAACTTACCTTCAAATTTGACGATGAAATAAGATCCTTCCATGATAAACAAAAGCTAAAGGAATTTACAAAAAGAAAGCCAGCATTACAGAACATTCTCAGCAAAATATTCCATGAGGAAGAGATGAAAAACAACGATGCAAATCAGCAACAGGAGGCGCTAGCCTAAAGGAATAGCCAAATAAAGGAGAAACCGAATCATGTCAAAAACAAATATGAGTCAATTGACTGGGAATACAAATCATATCACAATAATAACCCTGAATGTTAATGGCCTGAATTCATCAATCAAAAGACACAGACTGGCAGATTGGATTAAAAAGAAAAATCCAACAATATGCTGCCTGCAAGAGACACATCTCATAGAAAGAGACACCCATAGACTAAAGGTGAAAGGATGGGGAAAAACATACCATGCACACGGACACAGCAAAAAAGCTGGAGTATCCATCCTCATCTCAGATAATGTGGACTTCAAACCAAAACTAGTCAGAAGGGATAAAGAAGGACACTACATGCTGCTTAAGGGAAGCATAAATCAGCAAGACATAACAATCATAAATATCTATGCCCCAAACATTGGCTCATCCACGTACGTCAAACAAATCCTTCTCAATTCCAGAAATCAAATAGACCACAACACAATAATACTAGGCGATTTTAACACACCTCTCTCACCACTGGATAGATCGTCCAAACAAAAATTGAATAAAGAAACTATAGATCTCAACAACACAATCAGCAATTTAGACTTAACGGACATATATAGAATATACCATCCAACAAAGAATGAATACACTTTCTTCTCAGCAGCACATGGATCCTTCTCTAAAATAGACCATATTTTATGCCACAAAGCTACTGTTAGCAAATACAAGAAGATAGAGATACTACCTTGCACTCTATCAGATCATAATGGATTGAAATTAGAAATAAATGACAGAATAAAAAACAGAAACTTCTCCAATACCTGGAGACTAAATAATACACTATTATATGATGAATGGATAACAGAAGACATCAGGAGGGAAATAAAAAAATTCTTAGAAGTAAACGAGAACAAAGACACATCATATCAAAATCTCTGGGACACTATGAAAGCAGTACTTAGAGGAAGATTTATTTCATGGGGTGCATTCAAAAAAAGAAGTAGAAATCAACAAATAAACGAGTTAACACTACAGCTCAAAGCACTAGAAAAAGAAGAGCAGACCAATACCAAAATTAGTAGAAGACAGGAAATAGTTAAAATCAGAGCCGAAATCAACGAAATCGAAACAAAAGAAACAATCGGAAAAATTAATAAAATAAATAGTTGGTTCTTTGAAAAAATAAATAAAATTGATAAACCCTTAGCCACACTAACAAAGAGAAAGAGGGAGAAAACTCAAATTACTAAAATTCGGAATGAACAAGGAAACATCACAACAGACACGAGTGAAATACAAAACATAATTAGAAGCTATTTCGAAAATCTATACTCCAACAAAATAGAAAACCTTGAAGACATCAACAAATTTCTAGAGACATATGAACTACCTAAACTGAACGAGGAGGACATACACAACTTAAATAAACCAATTTCAAGCAATGAAATAGAAGAGGTCATCAAAAGCCTACCAACAAAGAAAAGTCCAGGACCAGATGGATTCTCAGCCGAGTTCTATAAAACCTTTAAAGAAGAGCTCATTCCAATACTCCTCAAATTATTCCATGAAATAGAAGAGGAGGGAACCCTACCAAACTCGTTCTATGAAGCCAATATCACCCTGATACCTAAACCAGACAGAGACACATCAAGGAAAGAAAATTTCAGACCAATATCCTTAATGAACATCGATGCAAAAATTCTCAACAAAATTTTAGCAAATCGCATACAAATATATATTAAAAAGATAGTGCACCACGATCAAGTGGGTTTTATCCCAGGGATGGAAGGTTGGTTCAACATTCGGAAATCAATAAATGTCATTCACCATATCAACAGACTTAAAGTTAAGAATCACATGATTATTTCAATAGATGCAGAAAAAGCATTTGATAAAATACAGCATCCCTTCATGCTCAAAACACTAGAAAAAATTGGGGTAATGGGAACATTCCTAAACATTATAAAGGCCATCTACGCTAAGCCCATGGCTAATATCATTCTAAATGGTGAAAAACTGAAAGCGTTCCCCCTAAAAACTGGAACAAGGCAGGGATGCCCTCTTTCACCGCTTCTATTCAACATCGTCCTTGAGACTCTAGCCAGAGCAATCAGACAAACCAAAGAAATTAAAGGGATACGAATAGGAAAAGAAGAACTCAAACTATCCCTGTTCGCTGATGACATGATTATATATTTAGAGGAACCTGGAAATTCCACCAGAAAACTTTTAGAACTCATAAGTGAATTCAGTAAAGTAGCAGGTTACAAGATCAATGCTCATAAATCCAATGCATTTTTATACATAAGTGATGAATCTTCAGAAAGAGAAATTAGGAAAACTACCCCATTCACAATAGCATCGAAAAAAATAAAACACTTGGGAATCAATCTCACAAAAGAGGTGAAAGACCTCTACAATGAGAACTACAGAACACTAAAGAAAGAAGTTAAAGAAAACCTTAGAAGATGGAAAGATCTCCCATGTTCCTGGATAGGCAGAATTAATATCGTCAAAATGGCTATACTACCTAAAGTTCTATACAGATTCAATGCAATTCCAATTAAAATCCCAATGATGTACCTCGCAGAAATAGAGCAAGCAATTATGAAATTCATCTGGAAGAATAAAAAACCTAGAATAGCTAAAGCAATCCTCAGTAGCAAGAGCGAAGCAGGGGGTATTGCAATACCAGATCTTCAACTCTACTACAAAGCAATAGTAACAAAAACGGCATGGTATTGGTACCAAAATAGACAGGTAGATCAATGGTACAGAATAGAGGACATGGACACAAACCCAAATAATTACAATTTTCTCATACTAGACAAAGGTTCCAACAATATGCAATGGAGAAAAGATAGCCTCTTCAACAAATGGTGCTGGGAAAACTGGAAAACTATATGCAATAGAATGAAACTAAACCCCTATCTCTCACCCTACACAAAACTCAACTCAAAATGGATCAAGGACCTCGGAATCAGACCAGAGACCCTGCATCTTATAGAAGAAAAAGTAGGTCCAAATCTTCAACTTGTTGGCTCAGGATCAGATTTCCTTAACAGGACTCCCATAGCACAAGAAATAAAAGCAAGAATAAACAACTGGGATAGATTCAAACTAAAAAGCTTTCTCTCAGCAAAGGAAACTATCAGAAATGTGAAGAGAGAGCCTACAGAGTGGGAGAATATCTTTGCCAACCATACCTCAGATAGAGCGCTAATCTCCAGAATCTATAAAGAACTCAAAAAACTCTACACCAAGAATGCAAATAATCCAATCAACAAATGGGCTAAGGAAATGAACAGACACTTCACAGAAGAAGATGTACAAGTAATCACCAGATATATGAAAAAATGTTCAACATCCCTAGTAATAAGGGAAATGCAAATCAAAACTACCCTAAGATTTCATCTCACCCCAATTAGAATGGCGATTATCAAGAATACAAGCAACAATAGGTGTTGGCGAGGATGTGGTGAAAAAGGAACACTCATACATTGCTGGTGGGGTTGCAAATTAGTGCAACCACTCTGGAAAGCAGTGTGGAGATTCCTCAGAAAGCTTGGAATGGAAACACCATTTGACCCAGCTATCCCACTCCTTGGCCTATACCCAAAGGACTTAAAATCAGCATACTACAGAGATACAGCCACATCAATGTTCATTGCTGCTCAATTCACCATAGCCAGATTGTGGAACCAACCTAGATGTCCTTCAGTTGATGAATGGATAAAGAAACTGTGGCATATTTATACAATGGAATATTACTCCGCAATGAAGAATGATAAAATTATGGCATTTGTAGGCAAATGGTCGAAATTGGAGAATATCATGCTAAGTGAGATAAGCCAATCTCAAAAAACTAAAGGACGAATGATCTCGCTGATAAGCGAATGAGGACATATAATGGGGGGTGGGAGGGGCTAGCATTAGGTTTAGGGTTAGGTTTAGAGTTAGGCTAAGGAGAGCAGTAAGAATGAAGGAAAGAAGGACTGTGTAGAGGGAAAAGAGGGGTGGGAGGGGTGGGAGGGGTGGGAGGGGTGGGAGGGGTGGGGGGGAGGGGAAAAATATAATAAACATCATTACCCTATGTAAACGTAAAAAAAAATAAAAAAAAAAATGAAATGATATATTACTTAGGCATCAGAAAAAAAATAAAATAAAATAAATAAATAAATAAATAAATGATAGATGGAACATCCTTCATCTGGAGTTCGTCTGTGAGGATCCAGGCACAGGACCTGTGAAGGACTAATTTCAGTTTTTTTAAACAGTTAATTGTTTCATTTTGATTCTTTTCTTAAAGTGTTTACAATCCACTTTCCACTATTTGGTAGTGTCCCTAGACTACTGTCTCATGATGAGTAGGACAGTGGACTGCCTAGGAATCCATGTCTTCATTACACATTTCAGTCCTGATTCTAGGAGCAAGAGGGTGTAGTAGACCCTCTAGAGGTCATCCTCTCAAAGAAGCATCAATCTAAACAGTCACCAATGCACAGAAAATATTTTCACCAGAACTAAGGATACCAGAACATCACAGTGCAGTTCTGCAGCCCTTAGATCACAAAGATGAACAAAGCTAAGTTGTACAGTAAATGCAACGTTTCTCTATAATCACATTGCCCTTCCCCAGGGTGCTAAGTTACCACATGTGAAAATTCTCAGTGTTAGTCAGCATTTGCATTGTGGTGACCAAAACACCTGTCCAGAACAACTCAAGAGGAGGAAGATTATTTGAGACTCTAAGAGCTCTAAGTCCACAGATGACTCACTCCATTGCTCTCATCCAAGGGGAGATGGAAGAATGTGAAGAAAAGCTGCTCAGGATAAGGCACCCAGGATCAAAATATAAACCCCTAAGGCACACCCCAGTGACCCACCTCCTCCAGTCACACCCCACTTCTCAACAGTTTCCACCCAGTTAATCCATGTCAGGATTAATTCACTGTTTAGATTACAATACTCAAAATCTAATCATTTCACCTCTGAAACTTCTTGCATTGTTTCACACATGAGGTTCTGGGGGACACCTCACATCAAAACCACACTGTTCCATCTACACTCATGGATTATCCCCGGGATGAAGGAGACTGGAGACAGTCATTCAGGTCTCCCACCATCAAGTACTCCACAGGAGAATCACTCCTGCATTGGCCCATGGGAAGCACCATGAGCACTTGTGGGACCAGTTATGGACAAAGACAGAAGAGAAGTTCCCAAGGTCAGTGCATGGAACTTGGCAGCAGCTCCCCGTCTCTGCCAGAAGGGATGTAGCACCAGGGCAGATGTTCACTAACATCTGCCATGACACTAACATGCACTGGTCAGTCCACAGATCCTCTGGGCTTGCCACTGATTGGCTCTCTCCACTCTCCAGTGCCCTGGGTGGACTCCCCACAAACCAGTACATGTCAGACACTGCCTCACAGCAGGGCCATAACTTTGAACCCAGGCTCAGTATAAGCCTAGTACTGAGTGGAACATGATAGTCTGCTTTCTGAGAAAACATGCTCACAAGCAAATTCAGGAAACAGGTCACCAATGCACAGGCACACGTGCACACACACACACACACACACACACACACACACACAGATGCACAGGTCAAAGATGCAAGAGCAGTTAGGGAGAGACATGTGTCAGCAAGACTCTAAACATTGTTTAGTTTGCCTCTGGAATGTCCCCAGAAGACTCAGGTGCTGAAGGCTTGGTCCCCAGCTGGTGGCACTATTGGGGGTGCTGCAAACCTCAGGAAGTGGACAGAGCTGAGAGGTGGGCCCCTGGGGCATGCCCCTGGAGGGGTTCCTCTCCCCACCCTCCCTGTCCCCCTTCCTCTCTGCTCTTGAGTGTCCTGGAGAGTGGCTCTGTCCCCACATGCTGCCCACTGTGACGTTCTCCTCATCACAAGCCCACAGCCAAGGGCCCAGCCCATGTGGATCAAAGCCTCCGAAACCACAAGCCAAAGCAAAGCTACTCTCCCTGAAGCTGTGGTTTGCAGGGTTCTGTTGCAGTGATGGAAAAGTGACCCATCAACTTCAGATGAACAATTTGGCAGAAAAAGATTAGAGATAGTTATTGTAAGAAGAATAAAAAGAGTTTGACAAAACATAGAAATGATTCTGAATTTATCAGAAAGAATGACAGAGAAGTTGAAATAATAAAAGTGCAGGAGCAGGGTGTAACTCAGTGGTAGGGAGTTTGCCTAACATGCATGAGGCCTTGGATTTGATCCCAGAGCCTCAAATAAATAATAAATAATGAATAAATATTAAAAGCAAGCAGAAACTCTGGGTCTAAAAGATACAATAAATGCAATGAAAATTTAATAGCAGGAATTGGCAGCAGAATTGCTCAAGTAGAAGCATTGGTGAAATCAAAGACAGATTATTCAAACATAAAAAATCAACAGAGAAAAAAGATTAAGAAGAAATGAAGAAAACTAATGAGATTATGAGATATCAAAAAAGTAAATATGCAAGTCACCGAAAGGGCCTGAAGAAACACCAGCAGTAGACTTAATAAAAGAAATAATAACTGAAAACTCTCCAGTCTGGAGTCATATTTGTGGACACAGAGGCCCAAGGTCACTGATCAGAGTCCACACAGATGCATCTTAGTCATAGCAGAGATGATCCTGAAAGCAGCAAGAGGAAGAGGCAAAGCACACAGTGCAATTCCAATACCCAGCAGCAGGCTGCCCCCCAGAAACCCAGGGCCGGGAAGGGTATTAAAGACGAAGAAAGGAAAAAAGATGTGAAACTGCCAACAAAGACTGCTGTGCCTGCAAGACCCTATGACAGACTGGAGGAGACATGAAGGCACCCTGAACAGCAGGAGCAGAGGCAATTCTCTGCAATCAGAATATTCTTATAGGAAATTTTAAAGAAGACTTTCAAAGTGGAAGAAAACGATACTAACAGGAAACACACAGACTTCAGAGGCCCAACCCACAGACAGGAGTGAGCACCACACAAACTCACAATACACTAACACTGTGATCATGGATGCAAGCCACTTATGGCCTTAGAAGGAGTATCAACACATATGAAAACAGACAAGGACGATAATTATGTAATGATGAGGGGGTCAGTACAGGAGGATATGACCCTGGTAAGCATGCACACACTCGCCACTGGAGTACCCAAGAGCATAAAGCAAATGCTAATCCATCTAAGAGGAGAGAAAGATGCCATGATCTCAGGGGACTTCAATGCCCTACTTTCAGCAAAGGACAGGTCTTCCAGGAAGAAATTCATCAAAGACACATTGAATTCACAGTAGGAATGCATCACACACACACACACACACACACACACAGAAAAGAGAGAAAAAAGAAAAGAAAAACCAGTAGTGTTTCTATATACTAATATTGAACTATGTGGAAAGAAGTCAAGAAAGGAATATCAACAATACCTAGAAAAAGAAAATATCTGGAAATAAGTTCAACCAAGGAGATTAAAAATCCCAATAAAGAAATTGTATAAAATATAGGTGAAAGAAATTGAAGAGAATAAAATAAATGAAAGTGTATTTTGAGATAATTAGTAGAAGTATTAATATTATGAAAATTTCCATCTACTCAGAGAGATCTACAGATTCAATGCAATGTCTAAAATTTCTAATGTCATTCTTCATAGAAATATTTTATAAACCTAGAGTTTGTATAAAACCACAAAAACCCATATAACCAAAGCAAACTTGAGCAAAAATAACTAAACTGCAGTCTTGACACTCCTTAACCACAAAAGTGACTGCAAAACTACAGTTGCCAAAATAGCTTGTTACTGTCACATAAAGAGAAACAAGCAGAATAGAATAGAGGACCCAGAAAGACATCAGTCAACTGATTTTCCAAAGCTGCCAAAAATACAAAATGAAGAAAGGATAGTCTATTCAATAAACACTACTCAGAAAACTGCATATCCACATGCAAAAGAATGAGACTAAATTCCTGTCATCATGTAACAATATCTACTCAATATGGACAAAAGACCTAAGTGTAAGACCTGAAAGTGTAAAATGTGTATGTCATAAGAGAAATGCTATGCGGCATCGTGACATGGTAGCAGGCAAGGATTCTGAGACAAAACCTTTAAAGTAAGATTAACAAAAGCAAAATTTTTTTTTTAAATAGGATAACACCAATTTGATGAACTCATGCAAAGCAAAAGAAACAATCAACAGAAGGAAGAGACTGAAGACAGAAGGCTAGAAAATGTTTGCAAACTAGAACCCCTCTGAGGAGGGGTTCATATCTGGAAGGTCTAAGGAACTCAATCTACTCAATAGCAACAACTAAAAACAATTCGATTAAAGAGTGGGGAAAGGGCCTGCATAGACATTTCTCAAAAGAAAAATACAAATGGTCAACAGATAGATGAAAAAGCAGTCAATGTAATTAACTGTAAGGAAATGCAGATCAAAACCACCAAGAGAGATCACCTCATCTCAGAATGGCATGTTCAAAAAGAAAATGTAGCAAATGCTAGTGAGGGAGAAGGAGGTCTCTGCACACACCTGGTGACAAGGCAGATTAGTGCAGCCACTATGGGAGAGAATAGAGAAGTAGAGACCTGTGACCCCACATGTCAGAGAGATGTCCGCATGCCCACACACACCCCAGCACCATCCACACCAAGGTGCTGCATCGACCAGGCACTCTCAGTGAATCCGTGGTGAGGGACACATGAGAAGCATGCACAGGGAAATACTAAGTGCTCTTTAACAAATAGACACCACCCTATCATTACTGCAGCACAGATGGCGGGGGCATTATGCTGAGTGAGGTAAGTCAGTCAGGATGCCAAAGACAAATTCCACATGATCACACTCTCTGGGCTAAGCAAGTCAGGCTCACATGAGCTAAGAGAAGAATCATTGTGACCAGAGGCTGGGGAGCCTGGTGGGGCAGGGAATGGAGAGGTTTCTGTCAATGGCCACACGTTGCAGTTAGATAAAAGGAGTCATTCTGGTACTCTAATGTACAGTGAGGCAAACACAGCTAAGAATAATGCTAAGAATAATGCATTTGCTGTTTAAAATAACTAGAAGAGAGAATTTTGAAGGTTCTCACAATAAAGAAATGATAATGTTTAAGATGATTGCTATGGCTTGATCTTTAATATAATGTGTATGTATTTGAAATGTCAAGTTGTACCCCATAAATATGCACATTTATTATGTATCAATAAGAAAAAACATCAAATTCATAATTGCCCTTCTCCCAAAAACTTCAGGCCAAGATGGTTTCACAGGAAATTTCACTATGTCTGTATCAAGGTCTGCCATGTACAGACACAGTGATCCTGACATTAACTGACAGGTTGACACACTGATGAAGGAACAGAACTGAGAAACTAGAAAGAGATCAGAAAGGGACAGTGACTTAACATTTTCAAAAATGCAAAACTGGGGCCTGTGTTGTAGCACAATGGTTGAGTATTTGCCTAATGTGCATACATCCCAAATTTACCTGGGTTCAATCTCAAGCTCTTAAAAAAATAGAAGTTAAAAAAATAGAAAAAGGAAAGAAAATGTGTGTAAGTAATCCTATGTTTTTTAGGGTGCAACTTAAGAACAGACCAATCACCATTGAGAAGTCCAAATTTGAGAGTCTTTATTAAACCAGCTGGCTGACTGTCTCACACGATGCCCCAAAAATGGCTATTGGGAGAACAGCACTGACCATAGGGTTGCGGGGGTTCTTATACCAAAAATCACATCAATCATAAGTGTCTGTTGCTATGATTCAAAATTACAAACTAACATCATGAGATCATCAACAGAGGCAGAAGTGGGTCAAAACGACCCTTACCTAGGTACAAACTGAAGAATGGTTACTAACATCCACACAATCACCGTTCACATGGTACATTGTTTAGGAGAAAGAAGGGAATCAAAAGAGCAATTTTTCATCACATAAGAATTGTCATTTTGTATTGCTAAACATGTCACACTAAGTAACTGATGATGGGCACAGAGGCGGGGTGTTCCCGTGGAGAAGCTAAGCAATTGTTGATGGGTACAGAGGCGGGGTGCTCCCTATGGGAGAAGCTTATTTCCTACATAACATGGAGTCTCAGAGCAAAATGGAGTCTGTGCAGTCATTTCCATTAGAGTCAGGCCTGTAACATTCTCATGGAGCCAGATCTGTCAGCCCATCATATATGAAAAAATAATAGCCTTGTCATCAAGAGGAGTTGAAGAGCTTGGGTTTTCACAGAAAAGAAACATAAACTTCACACCTGATAGAAAGGGCAACTCCAACTGCAGAGTTCTGTGTGTTACTTAAAATTGTAAAATTTTCAGAATGGTTCACCCAGACAGAAAACCAAGAAGACACTGGATTTGAACTATACTTTGAGCTAAATAGACCTGATGGGCATATGTATGCACACCAAACAAGAGATTCAGCAAACACAGTTCATAAAAGAAAGTGTACAGCAATAAGAGTGTCCATCAAACAAGTAGAAGTGATTCAAATAACAAAAAAAATGTTATACATCAAGGAACTAGGGGATGAAAACCTAAGTTCAGATTTGGCAGGATAAGATAATAGAGATTAGTGCAGAAATATAAATAAATGTGACAGAGAGTAGAAAAGTAATGCAAGAGATGGGAAAACTGAATTTCTTTCTGATGAGAAAAAAATTCAACAAATGCTTAGCTAGACCACCCCTCAAAAAAGGACAAAAACTTACAAAAAAAAAAAAACAGAAATGAAAGATGCTACAACCACACCACAGAAATACACAAGATCATAAGACGTTATTGTGGACAATTATATGTCTACAAATTGGGTAAATTTGATAAAATAAATAAATCACCATAAATATACAGCCCATCAAGACTGAATTATGAAGAAATAGAAAATTCAAACAGTTCACAAAAGAGAAAAGTAAAATATTGTTGTGGCTTAGATGAGGGGTGTCCTCCAAAAGCTCACATGTGAGACAATGCAAGAAGGCACAGAGATGAGATGGTAGGGTTATGAGACCCTTGATCTAATCCACGTATGGTGCTGTAGGCAGGTTGGGTGTGGCTGGTGGAGGTGGTCCGTGGGAACAGTCTTTGTGGTGTGCATTTTGTCCCTGGTGAGCAAGGCTCTCTGATTCCTGGTGCCATGTGCTGAACTACTTTTCTCCTCCAAGCTCTTGCCCTCACCTGGAACCCCAAAGAGTGGAGCTGGCCATCTAATGGCCTGTGAAACCATGAACTTCAGATAAACTTTTCCTCCTCTAATGTTCTTGCCATGTTTTTTTTTTTTTTTTTCACAACGGCAAAAACACAGCCTAACACAAGCTGTCATAAAACTCTCCAAGAAATGCTGCAACCCTGTGGCTTCATGGCTAAATCAGTTTTAGAAACAGCTAAGAAATAATCCTTCTCAAGCAATCTTAAAATTTAAAGAGGAGGTAACACTTGCAAACTAGTTTTCTAAGGTCGTGGTTAAATTAATACCAAAGCTGAAAAAAGGACAATACAAGAAAAAAAATTACATGCCAATGTTTCTGAAGACAACACATGCAAAAATTGTCAATAAAAAAACTGGCAAATGGGATCACACCAGAATATGAAAAGATCATTTATCATAATCAAATGGTATTTTCCCTGTGGTATAAAAGGATTATTCATCACATGCAACTTTAAAAATGCACATGAAGAAAATAAAGGAAAAAAAACCTATGTAATCATCTCAATAACTACAGAAAACATTTGGCAAAATTCAACATTTTTTTTAAAAGGTATCAAAAACTTAGGTGTAGGAAGTGACTCTACCACTACAAAGTGAAGGTCTCATGTGAGAACCCACAGCTAAGATCACACTGCAAGGTTGACAGTTGGGTGGTTTTCTTCTACAGCAGCAAATGCACAGGATGCTCACCTGCAGCATTTCAGTCTAGCACAGTTTGGGAAATGCTGGCAAGACTATCTGGATTGGGAGTAATTTGTTTCCAGGTCAAACACAGGACATATTTCTGAAATACATGAAGCACTGAAGCAACTCAGAAGCAAGGAAGCAAAGCGAGGGTGTATAAAGTGGCATGTCTCTTCAAGACCACAACCTTTTCCCAGAATGGCTTGCACTTTTATAAAAATTCAGCTGGGTGTGAGTATGGGACTTCAGTTCAGGCATCTCTGTTCTGTTCCATTGGTCAGTGTGTCTATTTTAATGCCAATGACATGCCATTTAAAATACTATAGCTCTGCAAAATAGTTTGAAGTCAGGTAGGATGATGCCTCCTTGACCAATTTTATTTCTAAGTACTTTTTGTAGCCATTTCAAATGGGATATAAATCTCTTTCCCAATTTCTCTTACCTCTTATGTCACAGGACAGGCCTTTAATGCCTGAATAGCTGACATTGATATAGGGAGAAGAAAGTATATGGGGTCTGTGTCATCACTTTGAGGGTGTTCTGTTGATAAGAACGTTCAAGTGGGGTTGGTGAGAAAATCCACAGTATTCAGCACCTATGGGTCAACTACTGTTGACCTTACTGAGACTGCTGGAACAGTGCAGGAGGGAGTTTGGAGAGAGTCTGAGGAGAGGCACCAGCCACCTCCTTTCCATCTCCTTCTCCACTTCTCTTTATAAGGGTCAACACATGATTTGAAGACAGACCTAAATGTCAGGTGTCTGCATGTCCATTATGTTACCATGCTCTTGTCTGTGCATTTGAAATATTTCAAAATAAACTAACATTTTTTCTTTTTATTCCTTTATTACAAGTTTCATAAAATAACTTTTGTCTAATTGATAATATTGGCAAGAGGTAAAATTGAGGATAACAGTCCAGCTGGATTCTTAGTTGTCTTAAAGACTATCCCAAGGTGATCCCTCTGCATGAACACACAATGATCCTCCACGAAGTGAAATGATAAATTGCCTTCTCTCAGCTTATTTAGAGGAAGCAGATTTTTATCATACATGCTTAATACAGATAGAAAATTCATGACAACAGGTGATAAAGAAATAGCATTTTGAGGTGAAAATTTATTTTTTATGTAGTGCTGATAAATCACTCATCTCTTTTGTATTTCTGAATTTAAATTATCCCAATTTAACATTATGCCTTTACATTAGACTAGGAGGAGATGGTATTTAATACTAAAAGTTTATCACCGAACACCAGGCAGCAGCTGGCAACACTTGATTAGTGTGTGAATAGTTCACAGAAAGGTAACCTAGTGTCACGGGATTCAACTCTGCCAAGTGTCGTGGTGGCAACAAGCAGTTGTCTCCTGAGTGTGCTAACAAAGGGTCCTTACTGATCCCTGATAATTTCCCTAAATTCCCTAATGTGTTAAGATGCTAATTAGCTGCAAATTCCAAGGAACAAATTAGTCTCAACTTTTGCTAATTGGGAAGCTGCTGTAACAAGGCTCAACTTTTCCGCACTCATTAAAAGTTTCCCACCACGTCCCAGAAGTCTGACTTAAAGAGCTGCTGAAACAGATCTTTTAATTAGGGCCTTTCCCTCTGTGAACAGTGCAGGGAATGTATCTGTAGTGTAGTCCTGCCTTGCTGTCCTCAGCAGTGGACACCCTCAGACCCCCTAGTGCAAGGGCAGAAAAATGCACCAAAGCTCCTGCTCCTCTGGGTTCCCATGCAGGCAGATGTGAGCTTCTGCCCTGGCTTGCCAACCTTGGTCATGGTCTGTGGGAAAACAGACTGCACAGTGCTGCATCTATTTCCTGCCACTCCGACACTTGACACAGTTCTGCTGATCATTCTCCCTCTTGGGGGCCATAGGCATGGCATGTGTCCATGTGTAGTTGCTTTTTAATATTAATAATCAATATATCATTAGAAACTTATTGGAAAAACATTGGGAAAGTTTTACTGTATTGGGACACAAAATAGTACACAATAAAAATTTAGTAGTAGTCCATAGATAAAATATATGAAAATAAACAATTGTAGATATGCTCAAGTTAAAAGGAGCCTAGGATTGCTTTGGTATAATAATTTCTATATAGATGGATAAAGAGGCATTCCTCTGAGGTTGGATGTGGTGTTTAGCCTTCGTTGCTTTCCTAGTTTTGATAGTTTATTATAGAGATACTTTACATAATAAAAATATTTAGGTTAGTCATAAATATAATTTGTGTTTTCCTGTGATTAGTCTAATTCTTTGAGAATCAGAATAAGATTATAATCTGCCATTATATGAAATAGAATAGACTAAATATTAACTATAAGTTGATTTCTTTGCCCTTTATTAATAATAGTAAAAGCTTTTCACAAACACTGGAGTTCATGGTGGGGGTGGTTTCTCAGAAAATCTAGTGACGTGTTTGTTCTGAAGGTTGAAGGTTGGCAGATCATGATGCCCTCAGTTTAGCTGGGAGACAGGTCATTTTAATTTAGCTGGGGGACAAGGTTGTTTTAATCTATTTGGAAAATAAGGTTGTTTGAGTCTGGACTGTCATACAGAGGGAATGTGTACTTTGAGAAGAAGCATAGATTGTACTTTTGAAGGTTTGTCTTATTTTAAACTAACCATAAAATGATATAATCATTACTAAAGAAAAAAATCTGTAAAAAAGCTGGCAGAAAATATAAAGATTCAGATTCAGCCTCAGAACACTTGGTGTCTCTGTCTGCTGTTTCTCCACCACACTGACACCTCCCTTCCACCTAGTACCCCCAATCCCTGCTAGTGCTGGACCCCAGCAGCACAGTCTTCTCCAAACACCTTGGAATGCACATGAACTAAAACCCTCATGGGGAAAGGATGGTGTAGGAAGAACAGCAAACCCTGCAGTGACTGAGAGGAGCTGACCAGTGCATCCTCAAACCCAAGAAGCTGGTGAGATGCTACCTTGGGGTCCTTCTTCTTAATGACACAGTGTGTGAGGGGCTGCTGTGTGGTCCTCTTCACTGATTCATGACTAGGTGTGCAGGCGTAAACAAACAGCAACCTGCTGGATACTCGTTCTGCTCAGTTGTGTGTATAAAGGGACGTGAGAGAGGGGTCACCTTCTTTCTGAGGCACAATGCACCTCTAGTTGCTGCAGTGCATTTTGAAGTCTGACTGTTGACCACAGGCATCAGAGTGGAAGGGCTTTGCAAATTAGCCCAGGTGACAACATGGAAGCCTGACCCAGACCCCAGCCTGTGGCTCTCCAGAGCCACCCACATGGGTTCCCTGGTAGAGATGCCCAGTGTCCAGTGCCAGGCAATATGATCTTTCTTTAAAAAAAATTTCCCCCCTAGTCCAGAATTAAGAGACAACTTGGAGAGGAGACCCCTCTTCCCTTTGTGCTTTCTTCCTGACCCACCATGGGGCTTGGCTCTTGGTAGACCGCCAGACGGTTCACACAGGTGTCAAAGTGTCTTCATGACAAGTGGCATGCAATTTGCTTGTTTCAAACAGTGGTGGAAATCCAGCCCTTCCTTCCTGTCGGACTCCATGTTCCCTCATGATGGCCCACACTCTGAGAAGGGACCCACAGTCTGAGGAACGTCCTGAATGGGGGCCCTCTTCTCAGGGGTCTGCCTGCAGGGTGGGGCTTCTGTGGGGATGGGTGAGGTAAGCAATGCAGTTATTTCCTCCTGGAGTCTGGGTTGCAGCTTTTCCTTACCCCACATGTTGTCAGACAGGACCCTTCCCAACAGAAACTGCCATGGGCCTGCCTCCTGCATTGACCCTCCTCCCTGCTGGACACCAGAAGCCCAAGGATTTCACCATTCCCCACCCACGTCTGAAGGTGATCTTCTAGACTCCTACTCCACTGCATAGCCTGCCCCATGTCCCTGATGGAGACAGTCTCCTGCTCTTTACGTGGCCAGCCAAGGAGTGCAGAGTTCCAAGCCACCTGAAGACCAACGCTGCCCTTAGCCTGCTGTGTATATTGTGAACTTATTGTGAACTGCTAAGCATCTACGTCTAGGTTGTAAACAGCTCTGGTTTGGTGCCCCTGAGGGGGCACCAGAGGAGAATAGGCAGCACTCCGTTCACTGTCCGTAGTCCCCACAGCATCCCTGGGTCCCCACAGCAACCCATATGATTATGCTGTAGCTAGTGAAGGGTTATTTCTTTCCTTAATTTCCTGATTTTTATGAACAATGACCCCAGGAAGACTCTTCATCATCTCCCAGGGTCTCTCTGACTAAACTTATTACTGGTTGTAAACTAGAATTTGGTTTTGGGGTCATTTTATTAGTGTACTCCATTTTACTACCTAACACCTACTTATTTTTCTAAATAAATAGATTGTACAAAATTAGACATCTACTATCCATTATGAGATATTTCTGTTGATTCTTAGATAACTCATGGTATTACAGAGTTTTTTTAAAAAAATTTTATTTGGATGTGTTTCTAAGTACCTTGTGATGTTAATTTTAATTCTCTGATTACTATAGTTAAGCAACTAAGTTGATATCCTCATCTCAGAACTACACAGTGCCTCCACACGTCCTCCTCTATCCTGACTCAGTAAACACTGGGTGTGACTGGTGATCAGTGGGAAATGTACCATCAGGAGACAAGACCCTTGGATAACTTCATTTATGAACATTCTTCAAAGATCTATTCCTATTCATTTAAAAGTGATATCAGAAATGTCAATTCTGCATGGAAGTCATAAGAGGAATTTCAATTGTTCTTTAATTACAATAACTCTTACTATAATATTTAAAATTGTTCTAATTTTTAAACTAGACTTACACTGTGTCACAAATTACCACAAGCTTGATGTTTTCATACAGCACTTGGTGCCAGACAGGTTGCTCTCTGCACCTGGAACCTGCTATGTATGCTGCTTGCACACGCCCCTTCACGTTCAAAGCCAGAATCCCAGCCCAAACTCCTCTCATGATTTCTTTCCTTCCCCTCTTAGTCTCAGCCAGAGATAACTTTTTTCCTTAAAAAGCACATAAGATTAGGTTAGATGCAAACTTGCAATCTCCTAAACTTGAAGTAAGTTGAATTGTAATCTTAATTACATCTGCAAAATCCATTTTGGCCATGTAATGTAACAGCTACAATGCTCTCAGCCCCTGGAATATAGTGATCATCTTATAATTAAGTACGTCACATCCTGTCACATCCTTAAAAATGCATTGCTATTGGTCTGTATCTACTTATTCCTTAAACATAAACTTCTTGAAATCAAAAATAATGCAGTGCTAATTAAACCTCATAAAATGCACGTTACTTATTACAGTTTGTATTCATCAAATTAATGAATGTGTAATAGAATAGGAAATAAATTAAAAGATTGAGTATCCCACACAAGTATTACTGATTATAGTTATGAATGACCATTGATGAAAACCAAATGAACAGGCACTGAAAAGAATGTCTATAATCAAGAACACAAGCAATAATAAGTGTTGGTGTGGATGTGGGGAAAAAGGCCCACTTGTATATTGCTGGTGGAGTTGCAAATTGGTGAATTGGTGCAGCCACTCTGGAAAGCAGTATGGAGTTTCCTCAGAAAACTTGCACTAGACTTAAAATTAGTATAATACAAAGGACTTAAAATTAGTATAATACAGTAATACAGTCACATCAGTGTTTACAGCAGCTCAATTCACAATAGCCAGATTGTGGAACCAACCTAGATGCACTTCAATTGATGAATGAATAAAGAAACTGCTATATATACATGCATAATGGAATATTACTCAGCCATAAAGAATGATAAAATTATGGCATTTGCAGGCAAATGGATGGAATTGGAGAATATCATGCTAAGTGAAATAAGTCAATTCCAAAAAACCAAAGGCCAAGTGTTTTCTCTGATAAGTGGATGCTGAAATATAGTGGGGGCAGGAGGGTGGGGGGGTGAGAGAAGAATGGAGAAACTTTGGATTACATAGAGGAAAATGAGGCAAGAGGGGGTAGGGGAAGGAAAAATTGTGAAATGAGACATCATTACCCTATATCCATGTATGATTACACAAATGGTGTGACTCCACATTGTGTACAACCAGAGAAATGAAAAGTTGTACCCATTTGTGTGCAATGAATCAAAATGCAGACTGTAAAAATATAAAAAAGATATCAAAAAATAAAATAAAAAATGGAAATTTAAACAAAAAGGCAGAATTTTAGCACAGGTTGATTACCATTCATATAATATGTAAATGAGACAGAAATGTGCAATACGGTTGCCTAGACACCATGGAATAAAAATAATCCCCTACAGGACATTGCAATGGGCAAGGGTTTTTTGGACAAGACTTCAAAAGCACAAGAAACAAAAGCAGAAATAAACACATGGGTTATATCAAGTTTAAATCAGCACAGGAAAGGAAGCAATCATCAGACTGAAGAAGCAATAGAACAGGAGAAAATATTTGCAAACTATCTATCTGACAAGCGATTGATATTCAGAATATAAAAGAAACTCAAAAAATTAATTATCCAAAAGGCAAATAACCCAAATTTAAAAACTAGGCAATAGGACTGGGGTTATAGATCAGTGATAGAGTGCACAACATGAGGTTTGGATCCTCAGCACCACTACACAGACACACACACAAGGCAGTATATCTAGGTGATCAAAACTTACATACTTTTGTAACGCAAAAAGATAGAAGAAAAAAATTGTCTGTTTTTACCATAAAGGAGTAGTACATTTGAAAAACATAGATGTGCTTAACGTGAGTTAAATGTTGCACAATGAATACACCATCAAACCATCACCAAGTGCAGGGTGCAGGGATGCACACCTGTAATCCCAGTGGCTCGGGAGGCTGACACAATAGGATCTCAAGTTCAAAGCCAGCCTCAGCAAAAGCAAGGCACTGTGCAACTCAGTGAGACCCTGTCTCTAAATAAAATAGGGTTGAGGATGTGGCCCGGTGGTTAAGTGCCCCTGAGTTCAATCCTGCGTACCAAAAAAAAAAAAAAAAAAAAAAAAAAATCACATAGTACTCCATTAATATGTAAAATTTTATGTTTTATGTATTAGTTAATAATAAATTTTAAAAAAATAAATTTAAATTTTCTAAAAATAGAGTAAATAGTGTACTTGCATATGAAACAAGCAAACAAATGGAAAGAACTTTACCTATTAGGAAATGTGGATTAAATAAAACAGCTTTAAAATTCAGTTAATAGGAACAAAAAGACTAAGAGAAAGAAAATTTTGTGTGCATATATGTGCATAAGAACTAATTAAACACGTGTGTGTGTTACAGGTATGTATATATAGACAAAAGAAGAGCAATGATCCATTCTGGGCTTTACAGATATACAAATTATATTTGTGTAATACACAAATATTGATTGCCTAATTTCAAGCTCACAATAACAGCACTATTATTTTTTGCTCTGTTGGACAGACAGAAATTGAAGCACAGGGTAGAATTGATTTTTCCCTTGTTAGGTATCTGTAAAAAACTGGTGCTCGCACATGCCCCGCCATGTTCAAAGCCAGCAATGGCAGGCCAAATTCTTCCCATGATCTATTTCTCTCCTTCCCTCTTATGGTTAGATGAGGTGTCCCCCAAGAGCCTAGGTGTGAGACAAGGCAAAAAAGTTTAGAGGTGAGACGATGGGGTTATGAGAGGTTTAGCCTCACCAGTGCATTAATCCACTGATAGGGTTACCTGAGTGTAACTAGGCAGGGAGGGTGTGGCCGGAGGAGGTCGGCCACTGCGGGTGTTCCTTCGGGTCTGTATTTTGTCATGGTGAGCATTCCCTCCCTCTCCAGTCCATTTTTCTCTCTCCCTCTGTCTTTCCTGGTGCCAAGGTCCCAGCCTCTCCACACCTTCCACCCTGATGTTCTTCCACGTCTCAGGCCCAGAGCAATGAAGTCAGTCATCTATGAACTGAGACCTCTGAAACTGTGAGCCCCAAACTAAACTTTTCCTCCACTAAAATTGTTTTTGTCAGGTCTTTTGGTCATAGCGACCAGAGGCTGGCTAAATCACCCTCCCTGCTTCCACCCAGGGAAGTGAGCTCAGGCTCTCTGACCACAGGGTTTTTGCCTGACTAAAGCAGAGAAGAGAAGCAAAAGCTTTTCAAACAAAGTCTGCCCTAGAGGTCCCTCTGCACGGGGTGATCCCAACTTACGCTGGGACCAGCCTGTAGCACAGCTGAAGGGTTCCCTCTTCCCACAGGCAGGCGGGCCTCGGCCTACCACAGGCTGAAGGAGCCAAAGCACCACCAAGTCAGTTTCCCCCTTCCTCACACCCCCTCCCCCTTCCTCACACCCCTCCCCCTTCCTCACACCCCTCCCCTTCCTCACACCCCTCCCCTTCCCCTCACTCCTCCCCCTTCCTCACACCCCTCCCCTTCCTCACACCCCTCCCTTCCTCACACCCCCCTTCCTCACACCCCTCCCCTTCCCCTCACTCCTCCCCCTTCCTCACACCCCTCTTTTTCTCACACCCCTCCCCCTTACTCACACCCCCTCCCCCTTCCTCACGCCCCTCCCCTTCCCTCATGACTGTCCCCTTCCTCACACCCCTCCTCTTATTCACACCCCTCCCCTTCCCTCACGCCCCTCCCCCTTCCTCACAGCCCTCCTCTTTCTCACACCCCTCCCCTTCCCTCATGACCCTCCCCTTCCTCACACCCCTCCCCTTCCTCACACCCCCCTTCCTCACACCCCTCCCCTTCCCCTCACTCCTCCCCCTTCCTCACACCCCTCTTTTTCTCACACCCCTCCCCCTTACTCCACCCCCTCCCCCTTCCTCACGCCCCTCCCCTTCCCTCATGACTGTCCCCTTCCTCACACCCCTCCTCTTATTCACACCCCTCCCCTTCCCTCACGCCCCTCCCCCTTCCTCACAGCCCTCCTCTTTCTCACACCCCTCCCCTTCCCTCATGACCCTCCCCTTTCTCACACCCCTTCCCTTCCGTTTTTGAGACAAGATCTAGAGAAATTGCACAGGCTAGACTTGAACTTATGATCCTCCTGCCTCAGCCTCCTGAGTAGGAGGAATTACAGGCCTGCACCACTGTGCTGGGCAATTTGAGCAGTTTTCCTCCCTACCCTCCTGCTTGCCAAACTTTGTGGATGGCCAGATTATATCACAAACTTGAGTGGGTTGAATCCAGTTCCGAGGTGTCTGGTAGGTCCTTTTATAACAGGATTGTAATCCATGGAGTCTGAGACCCCACTGTGTGGGGCTCCAGCCAATTCAGTGTATAAGATCTATGGATCCAGAACTTGTCTGCTTTTTGGGAAATGGTTTAATTTTAGTATTAAAATGACCACAGGGGAAGTTGTGATTTAAATAAAATTATTTATTAGTGATGCCCATTGGAAAATAAAGTCTCAAAAAAGCCTTTATAGAAACAATGGAATGGAATGTTAATTGGTTCACATATGCATATGAAAGATCAAGTGGAAACTGCCATAGCGTCCTCAAATAGCATCAGGAAGGACAAAGGAAAAGCCTCAGCGGTGAACTGCAGTGACAGAGGACCACCTGGCTGAACAGGCCCGTTCTTCCTTCTCTCCCTGTCTTTACGACATGACCTCTGCATCCAAACACCCTCTCACCTTGATGAAAACAGGAATGGAGAAAGGCTTGGTAGAGGATACCTCTATGCTGATCTTAAGAAGAGTTCATTTTTCAGACATCATATGCTGTGGAAAGTCTGTTAAATTCCACTCAAGCTGAACATTTTTCAGCAACCAAACATCTTATAGAGTTCTTGTTAGACAGGATATTCCACTAAAATGCAGAGCTTTTGCAGGTGCCCAGTCTTGTATGGCAGCCACTGAAAACCTGTGAAATTTTCACAGGCAGCAGACAGGTTCAGAGCAACCCACAGCCTCAATCTGTCATAGAAACAAAGTAAGGAACTCTTTTCTCCCACCTGCTGCCCTCACAGATCGCCTTGTTAAGTTGGGTACTCATGCCTGCACCTCCAGCCTCTGCCTCAGGGCCTCGCAGGTCTGCAAGCTGAGGCAGTGAGCACTGAGATGGCTGTATGACTTTCCCTGCCTATGAGTGAACAGTGCAATACGCCTGATTTGGAAAAGCAAAGTTTTTGCTTTGAAAAAAGCAAAGTCTCTGAAAGGCACATTCAATGTTAACTGTGGATGCACAGGTGGCTGGGATAACTATCTGGTTCTCTCTGAGTCCTGAGGCTTCTATTGCCTAAAGCTTTGGACTCCACAGCTCATCTGGGACTGCCAAAATGATTTAAATTATGAGAAATTAGTGGTGGGGATGTTATCTCTCTATTACTATAACAAACACTGAAAAAGAAGAAAGGTTTTTTTGGGTCACAGTTCTGAAGCTCAGTCCACTGCTGGTGGGACCCAATGTGCTGGGCCCCTGGTGGCACAGTACACCTGGGGGAGCAGGTAAGACTTCTCCAGCACCTAAGGAAGCCATCTTGCCAGGCAAGTGACCGAATCACTAAGTGACAAGTCAGAAAACAACGGCCTCACCATTGCTCCTTTCAGTCTGAGTCTGGGGATACTTGAAAGGAGAAAGGGCATTTTAAAATTGAAATGGGCAAAGTTGAATGAGTTAGATTGCCTTGGCATGAATAATTCCTTTCACTTTAATGGCAGTCGGACCCATTTTCCCTGGAAGCACACAGTGGCCCCTTACGAAACAGCTACGCATCCCAGGAACGCCTGAGAATGGGGCCGTGTGCTGACTCTGTTGCTGCTGTGCCAATGACACAGTGCACACTTACCCACCCACCTGTTCTGCCTGTGGTGCACCCGGGCCACACGACACATTCAGACACACACATGTGTAAACAGGTTCTCGCTCCCAGGGCTGTCACGTAGAGGACGTAAGATTAAATCAGGCACGAGAGAAAACGGGGCGAGGAAGAGAAGTGCTAGACGCAAGGTGCGTGAGGCTGCGGCTCCCAGAACATGGAACACCGCACGCTGGTCTCAGATTCTTCTTTGACGGGAAGCTGAGGGCATTGGATCTACACAACTGTAAAAGCAGAGCTTGTGAGCGTGCAGAGCTGGGCTGCAGGGCTTCAGCATCACTGTCCAGGTTCTGCCCTGTGCGCTGCTGCTGCTGCCGAGTCTTCACCCTGCAGGAAGCACAGCTGTGCACACCAGCATCCCTGCAGCCCCTTAAGAGCTGGTGCCAGGTGATGGCTCTGACCTCGTCTCCTTTTCAGCTCCACTACATTCGTAGGGGCCACTGCATGTACACAGGCCACTGCTGCTGGACATGTCGCTATGCAGGGGTTGGTGGTAATTACTGGAAAGCCTATGCCCTTAAGTTTAGAAACTCAGGCATTTCTCACTCACCCATATGTTGGTGCAAGTGGACACTGCAAGGCTTCAAAGCACTGTGCACAAGGGACCACTTCCTGTGGTCCACCAACTGACGACAGACACACCTTTCATGATCTGGAACCTGGACAATGGGTCTTCCAGAATGCACAAAAAAAGGATGGCTCTCAATCCCCCTGGACAGGCCACTTGCAGCTCCTCCCACCAGCTACAATGCAGCACAGCTTCGGGATGCAACCGTGGGCCCACACTACAGTTCCGATGTAGTTTCCCTGAGTGTCATGTGCTAGAAGCTTGGTCCTGGAGGCAGCAGCATTGAAAGGCAGGAGGCCTTCAGGAACCTGAGGGAGTGATGGGGTCTGGGCCTCCCATCAGGAGGCTGATGCCAGTCATGGGAAAAGGCTGGGTCCCACAGCAGTGGCCCACTTGCTTGAGCACTCCTCATTGCTGCGGAAGAGTGAGCCTGGCCCCTCCCTGGTGTTTGCTCTCTCTCACCACCCGGTCTTTCTTGAGAATCCTCCTGCCATGTGACGCCACCTGCCACAAAGTCCTCACCAGGATGACGTGGACTTCCAGACTGCAAACTCAAGCAGCCTCATCTCTTCAAAAAGTACACAGTCCCCCCCAAAAAACGTACACAGTACCCAGTCATAACAAAGGTACACAACACAAAAAGGGCTAAGAAAGCCACATCTCACCGTCCAGATCCCTGGACCTGTATACTCCTTACAATCATTAAGGGAATGCTGACCATGGAAGTTTTCACCAGAAGCAAAAGTCATCTTAGATGTGGACAGCTTTCCTACGATCACGGAGAAAGACACCTGTCTATCCCTCATCTCCTGCTGACTCAGTGCTTCCCCTGTTCTCACAGGACAGTCCACAAGGACATAATCTGGGGATGGCTTAAGAAAAGGCTTGTATTCTAGCAAGACATGAGAACGATTGCCTGATGTGTACACACTAATGCTAAAAAGAAAGGTGACCTCTCTGTTTCCTTAATGAGGGTCATCCTGAAACCCCAAAGAAAAGATGGGAAGTCAGTTATTGATCTTTTGCACATCAGCTTGCTCTCTCATATTCACTGGAAGCAACACCCTGTTCTCTCTAATGAGCACCCAAGTGCTAGCAGGATGGAAGCACTGCCTGAGTGAGGTCTGTAGAAGGCCTCTTGCACTTCCAGGATTCTGTACTTGGGATCTGGGAAAAATCCGTTCAGGAAGGAGCAATTGCTGTAATGACACTGGGCAGAGTCTAGTAGGGCTCCTTGCACCTAATGTGGTTGGGTACACTTTTAGCATGTTGTAAGAGGACCACAAAGAAGGGAGTCTCCCACTGGGCCCTGCTCAGAGTCCTGCAGATCTATGGGTGAGCAGATGGGACCCAGTCCACACCTCTGTAGGACCACCTTTTCCAGCTCCCAAGGGCCATATTGAGTCTGCAGGAAACTGATCTCACTCAAGTTTGTGCCCTCTCTGGTTCGGACCCTGTTACTTGGCCTGGCCCACTTTTGCCTTCTGAACAGCTTTCCTGGAGGTTACCATGATGGTTCCTTTAACCCAAGGTCAAGGTGGTCAGTAAACAAAATTAGTACCAACATTGTCATAGAAGGTAGGCTGGTTTCCATGGAGGAAAAGTTCCAGTGGACCTCCTGGAGGCTCACTCTACATGTATGTACATTTGCATATGAACCTGTGAAGTGCAGTGTGGAATTTAGGGTTAACCCATAAGTCGGGAAAAATGTTTGGATTTTATAGGCAATCAGACCTCCCACGGGTACAGATAGAGACCACCCTCCAACAGGTGGATGAGACTGTTTATCCAACAAAAACACTTAATGAAACATTATGAATTATTAGATATTTTCATTGTCTGAGAATTTATTCGTGGTGAAGAACATTCTGATTTCTACTCTTCTATTTCCCATGACTTTACTATGATGGGGAGCTTGAATCAAAAGGTGACTGGCAAAGCTGTTTCTCTAGATATTGCCACTGAATATGGAGAGGACATCTCCCATGGAAGTGAACACTTGCTGTGTTTGTGGGAATAGCTAGGCACTCACTTATCAGCAGACGGAGTGGTGGACGGAAAGTTGGGCCAATCCAGGATTTTCTCATTTTTTTGTCTCTGGGTCTCCAGATTACTATCATCCATGTTCCCAGACTGACCACAAAATGCATGCCACTTTAAAACAGGCTTTCTCAGTGAGAACTGTGGTTCTTAATTGCCATTGGACCCAGAGTAAAGACCATGAGCAAGGACTCAACTGCTATGGAATCAATGTTACTGCCTGAACTTTGAATCATTTGGCTTTGCTGAGTGTGGAACCTGCAGACTTGTGTGACGGAGTCTACTTCAGTGTCTTGGCACTATCCGTGTGGTGACCATCTTCATGCCTTGATGTGTGCTGCTCACTGGAAAACCTAAAGTTCTCATAGATAGTTATCCTTTGTACCTAAAATGATCTTGTTACAATCAGTATCAAAGTCAAGAGGAAAATGTGAGAATCCTCTACCTAATTTGAATTGTGCATTCTCCGCTGATATCAAACATATTGTGACAGGAGGTGGTGCCATTGCCCATGATTTTGGACAACCTTTCAAACTGAGAGGCTGACAAAAGGGGCTAATTGCTAAATTGTTTGCCCAACTCTGCATCCATGCACACTTTAAGCTTGACCAATGCTACCCCTGCTCACAGTGATCTGTAGCATCATCTACGTATTGAAAAACAGCATCCTAAAACCAGCAATGAACAATCAGAAAATGTAATCAGGAAAACAAATGTATTTATAAAATAATAAAAGCTAATAAATTCTTAGCAATTAATTCAAATAATAAAAAATAAAAGATCTGTACACCTCTGAACTAGAAAATGTTCAAGGAAGGAAGTTTGAAAGAAAGGATAAAAGATACCTGTATCTATGAATTAGACTGAGTATTAAAATAGATATGCACCAAAACCAACCTGCATAGTAAATCATCCCCTCAGCTGTTAGGTTTTTCAGAAATTTACAAGAGGATTCGAACACTTACATGGGAATTCAAGAGACCTAGCATAATTGAAACTGGTCAGAGTCACAGAATTGAAAACCTCATTTCCTATCTTCAAGCTTACCATGACACTATCATATTCCAAATCACAAAAGATAATCAGGCAGATTCCTAAAACAGAATTAGATGTCCATAAGTAAATAATGAATCTAGGGTCAACTAGATATTGATGAGAGTATACAAGAAATTCAAGAGGAGAAACGAAAAATGGCACTATCACAACTGGATAGCCACCTGCAAAAGAAGGGAGTTGAACAACAACTTCTGCTTTGGACAGTTCCCTCAAGATGGGTCCATATTAATGCAAGAATTAAAGCCATCCATTCTCTTAAGGAAAAACTAGGCTTAAATCTTTTTGACTCAGATTAAACAATGTTTCTTAGATATTGTATTAAAGCCATAAGCATTGAAATAAACCTCAGTTGAACTCAAACAAAAGACATTACCAACACAGTAAAAAGACAACTCACCACATAAGAGAAAATATGTTCAATTATACAACAGACAGAGTACAATGTTCAGAACACACAAAGAGCTTTGACAAATTTTATACATAAGTGATGAATCTTCAGAAAGAAAAGTTAGGAAAACTACACCATTCACAATAGCCTCAAAAAAAAATGCTTGGTAATCAATCTAACAAAAGAGGTGAAAGACCTCTACAATGAGAACTACAGAACACTAAAGAAAGATATTAAAGAAAACCTTAGAAGATGGAAAGATCTCCCATGTTCTTGGATAGGCAGAACTAACATTGTCAAAATGACCATACTACCAAAAGTGCTATACAGATTCAATGCAATTCCAATTAAAATCCCAATGACATACCTTACAGAAACAGAGCAAGCAATTATGAAATTCATATGGAAGAATAAAAACCCAGAATAGCTAAAGCAATCCTTAGCAGAAAGAGTGAAGCAGGGGGTATCGCTATACCAGATCTTCAACTCTACTACAAAGCAATAGTAACAAAAATGGCATGGTATTGGTACCCAAATAGAAAGGTAGATCAATGGTACAGAATAGAGGACATGGACACAAACCCAAATAAATACAATTTTCTCATACTAGACAAAGGGGCCAAAAATATGCCATGGAGAAAAGATAGCCTCTTCAACAAATGGTGCTGGGAAAACTGGAAATCCATATGCAACAGAAGGAAACTAAACCCCTATCTCTCACCCTACACAAAAATCAACTCACAATCGATCAAGGACCTTGAAATCAGACCAGAGACCCTGCATCTTATAGAAGAAAAATTAGGTCCAAATCTTCAACTTGTTGGCTTAGGATCAGACTTCCTTTACAGGACTCCCATAGCACAAGATATGAAAGCAAGAATCAATAACTGGGATAGATTCAAACTAAAAAGCCTTCTCTCAGCAAAGGAAACTATCAGCAATGCGAAGAGAGAGCCTACAGAGTGGGAGAAAATCTTTGCCAATCATACTTCAGATAGAGCACTAATTTCCAGAATATGTAAAGACCTCAAAAAACTCTACACCAAGAATACAAATAACCCAATCAACAAATGGGCTAAGGATATGAACAGACACTTCACAGAAGAAGATCTACAAGCAATCAACAAACATATGAAAAATATTCAACATCTTTAGTAATAAGAGAAATGCAAATCAAAACTACCCTAAGATTCCATCTCACCCCAATTCGAACGGCAATTATCAAGAATGCAGGCAACAATAGGTGTTGGCGAGGATGTGGGGAAAAAGGTACACTCATACATTGCTGGTGGGGCTGCAAATTAGTGCAGCCACTCAGGAAAGCAGCATGGAGATTCCTTAGAAAACTTGGAATGGAACCACCATTTGATCCAGTTATCTCACTCCTTGACCAATACCCAAGGGACTTAAAATCAGCATACTACAGAGATACAGCCACATCAATGTTCATAGCTGCTCAATTCACAATAGCCAGATTGTGGAACCAACCTAGATGCCCCTCAATTGAGGAATGGATAACGAAACTGTGGTATAGATACACAATGTTATATTACTCAGTCATAAAAAATAATAAAATTATAGCATTTGCAGGCAAATGGATGAAGTTGGAGAATATCATGCTAAGTGAGAAAAGCCAATCACAAAAAAACAAAGAATGAATGATCTCACTGATAAGTGGATGATGACATATATAGGGGGTGGGAAGGGGGCAAGAATGGAGGAAGGAGGGACTCTATAGAGGGACAAGAGGGGTGGGAGGGGTGGGGGGGAAGAAAAAAGAAATAACACAATGAATCAAAAACTATTACCCTAGGTAAATGTGTGATTACACAAATGGTATGCCTCTACTTCATGTACAGACAGAGAAACGAGATGTATCCCATTTGTTTACAATAAAAATGAATTTAAAAAAAAAGCTGCTGGTGAGTGGTCATGATGTAGCAGAGCAGAGAAGGGTAATTAAAAAAAAATATGACGAAATTGGTCTTAGTGGACATTCCTTCAAAGATGGGATGCAAATGATCACAGACAAGTAAAAAATTCTTAATTATCATTAGTCATGATACAATCAAAACCACAATGAGATACAACTTCACACCCAATAGAACAGTTAAAATCCAAAAAGTGGAGAATAACACAGGATGGGGAGGATGTGGAGCTATTGAGACCCTCAGACATTGATGGAGAAAACAAAATTTTGCAGCTGCTATGAGAAACAGTCAAACAATGTCTGTAAATTAAAGAGTGTTTCCATGTGGTGGAGCAAATCCACATCGAGGTATACACCCAGGAGCTTTGGAAGCATGTCCCATGGAACTTGTGTGTGAATGCCAGAGACAGCATTATTCATAAGAGCCCAAACGTGAAAATATTCCAAAGGCTTCACTGTTGAGTGAACAAATAAAATGTAGGACAATCTTCCTAAGGAATATTGCTAATTTGCATGTGAGAATGGAGTGCTGATCATGCTTCCACAAGACACAAGAAAACATTATGCTAGGTAGAAGAAGCCAGTCCAAAAGAACTTACATATCATTCCTATGATATGCATGATAGGCAGATCTATGGTCAAAGCCAAGGACAGGGCAGGAGGGAATGAAGAGTAACTGCTAGAGATTATGAGCTTTCTTTTGTAGTGATAAAATTTAAAGAGCAGTGAAGCTTGCACAAATAAATGAATATATTAAAATCCACTGATTTGTACACCTATCTATGCTAAATTTTATGCAACATGATTTTTATCTAAAAAATAAATGCATTAAGAATATTATTCTTGTCCCAAAATATTTTGTAGTGCCCCAAGGAGAGCAATAGATTAACACACGTTCATGGTATTAAAGCATAAGGTAAAGGTTTAGGTAAAAGAAATTTAAATTAATACTCCATACACAACAATGATTGGGTTTAAAATATGAACACAGAAATCAGGCAATGACTGATTTCAATTCACAAGGATATAATGGATTTAGGTACATAGATTGCAATCTTGTGAAAACAGCTTGGGAACATATACATTTTATCAAAGGGCAACTTGTGGGTACTAATCAATTAATTCGGACAAATTTAGAGGCCAGAAATGTTTTTCTCAGTACAACTGCAGTAAATTTTATGGGATTATGTATACTAAATCATTTTTGAGCTGTATAAAAAGTCATGGCCAGCAGTTCCAGAAACTGAAAGTTTGCTAACTTCTCCAAATAGATCCTGGCTGCTGATGTAAGGATGAAAGAGGAGTAAAGCAATCACAGCCAGGACGGTGATCCTGCAGCCAAGTGAAAGATGTTCCTCTGGACTCACTGAAATCTCCACATTTAATATAAAGGTGACAAAAGAATGATTTCTAAGGGCTATCTTATATAGACATAAAACCTATTTGGAAAGATTCCCCATTCCTAAACATGTGGGAAGGAAGTAAAGAAGGATCAGGATTGAAAGAGCCAGGGCAGGTCTGAGGGTCAGGAAAACCACAGACAGGTACAGGCAGGTACTGAATCCAGGGACAGAGAGGCGTCTCCCCAGAAGCAGGGTGGACTGCAAGCCCTGCTCTCAGCTAAGGTGAGACCTGCAGACTGACCCCTGGCTGGAGGTCAACATCCCCAACAGACGCTGAAGGAAGTCACATTAACCTTCCCATCCTCAGGAGCTTCCTAAGTGCCCTGGACACCTCCCTGTTGCGCAGGCTGTAGATGAGGGGGTTCAGCATGGGGGTGAGGATGGTGTAGAAGGCCGACACCGTCACGTCCTGCTCTGCTGTGTGGGTAGAGGCTGGTCTCAGGTACACGAACATGGCAGCCCCGTAGTAGAGTCCCACCACAGACAGGTGGGAGGAGCAGGTGGTGAAGGCTTTCCTCCAACTTTCTCCAGAGCCCATGCGGAGCACAGCTCGGAGAACACGGGAATAGGACACGATGATAACTGAAACTGGCAAGATGAGCATCACCACACAACAGATGAAGAGTAGTCTTTCAAATGCAGATGTGTCTGTGCAGGAGAGAGGTAAGAGGGCAGCAATATCACAGAAAAAGTGCTGGATTTCCAGAGAGCTGCAGTAAGAGAATGACAGGGCAGCTGCCAGCACGAAGACGCCATCGAGAGATCCCAAGATCCAGGAAGCCACCACCAGGAGTACACAGAGTTTCTGACTCACGAGGACGGGGTACCGAAGTGGGTGGCAAATGGCCACATAGCGGTCATAGGCCATCGCGGCCAACAGGAAGCACTCGGCTCCCAGCAGGGACACGTAGAAGAATATCTGGGTCCCACAGCCTGCCAGAGAGATGGAGTTCCTGCCAGACAAGTAGTTGAAGGCCATCTTGGGGACAGTGGTGCAGATGAGCATGAGGTCCATGAGGGAGAGCTGACTGAGGAGGAAGTACATGGGAGTGTGGAGCTGGGTGTCCAGGTAGATGAGGAGGACCATGGCGGAGTTGCCCAGGAAGGCCACCGTGAAGATGCCCAGGACCACAGTGAAGAGGAAGGTGTGGGTGGGGCTGTGATCGAAGATGCCCAGCAGGACGAAGACAGGGCTGAAGGTCTGGTTTCCTGACTCCATCCTCAATAATTTGCCTGATCTGAAAGTTCCAGGGAAGATAAAAAGAAGCTTACTTATAAATTCAGCCTTTACATGCATGGTGCAGCAAAAACCTCTGCTGGGCAGGATATCTGAGGCAGGAAGGACCCTCTCACCAGCCCCACCTACCTCCCTTAATAGCAGTGAGCCATGGGACTCAGTTCAGGGCCTTTATGCTTTGCTCCTCATTTACCTTCATAGAGAATGGTTTTATTATGCATTTCCTTTACTTTACCCACAAGAGTACTAAAGTTTCTAAAAGTCTACTCACAGGTATCAGAAATAGAGAGTTTACGAGAAAAAAGTGATTTTACATCTCTGTTGTTAAATGCTACAATTAGCCCTGACCCCAGGAGAGTTGTTATTGAAGGTTTGCTTCTCTGGTCTGCACACACCTCTTGGTGGTCTTCAGTGCTGGAATTCCTGTGCTCACGTTCTCCTCTCACCACCACCCCAGTCCAGTGAAAGGTTAGATGAGGTCACTGAGGCTTCCTGCTGGCCCCCTGTGCACATTAATTCAGAAAGCGGTGGACACCCTATGCTTTAACTTCCCCAACTCGGATCAAATCTTGGAGTCTCATCTTATTCTATGAAGACATCCATTAAAATATCCCTGCATGGAAGAACATGGCACCTGCTTCTCTTTGGGATATAATTTTGCTTCTCCTAATTTTGTGTGTGGAGCAGTGCTGAGGATTTTGTTTCTTTGTTTTTGCTTATACCTTAGAAATTCATTTCCTCCTGCTATCATAAAGTGCTCTAGACAGAATGGGATAAACATCTAGAAGAAAAAAGAGGAGCCCTCCTCTGGTTTTGACAGCTTCACAGGAATGTCACCCTGAGGAGGACTGGAGCTTCTTATGCACTGTGGGTGATGGTGAGCAGAATTTGCCCCAGTCCAGCTCCCAAGGGACAGCATCCAGGGTGTGCTTGTGAGTGACAGAGAACCCTGAGGCACAAAGAATCAGAACACATGCTACGCACTTCAGCTGTTTTGAATCCAGCAAGTATTTAAAACTGTTGAGGACAGATGTGGCATGATATGAAATGATTTTGCATTGAAACAATCTCTCAGATGTTCAGTAGAGGCACTAGATGGGTTGAGTCCGTAACATGGAAACCAAGGAGAAACTACCTACATCCAGAGGAGTCAATAGGACCCAGGAAATAATGATGGCAAAAGAGAGAGTGTATTGGAAAGGAAATCAGCAATCAATCAGTCTTTGTAAAATGCTATCAGTTATTTTCTCTAACCTCCATGTTTTTACTGTGCCTGTAAAATATCATACCCCATAGACTTTTCTCAAATTAACTTTATCCCAAATAAAATTTTCCTAAGTGAGACCCACTTTTATTTCTGTCTGATAAATATCAGTGCCACCAAAATTCTTCTGAATTCCCAGATTTCAAACTTCAAATAATGATATCTTTATCATTATTTTCTATGATTTATTTTTTAGTTATTAATAAAGAAATATTTTTGGACTCCTTGATCACCATTTTTGATATTGAGTTATTCTATCAACTGAAGGGTACATCTGTGAGTATTTCTCTTGGTAAAGAAAATACTAAGCAGGTATAGTTTTCAAATTTGTTCCAATAGAATCCAACTAAACTGTAAAAAAAAGTACATTTATGTTTCCCCTCTTAGAAATCTCCTTGACCTATGACAAAATGGAGATCAAGTTTATTTCTACTTAACATCAAAATGTATATATACTATTTTGTTCATCAACCAAATATTATATTCTTCCAAGAGCAGAGCAGATTCCAAGTTCCATCTTGATAGTGTGCACACTTTGCTTATCACAGCACCTCATGATGTGAAAATTAAATTCCTTTTGATACTGATATTTTTCCCAGAAAATGTTCTAGTACGTGTTAATATTCTAAATGAACTTATGTCAATTATAATCAATGGTAACTCATTTCAAAATATGCACACTGAATAACAGAGACCCTTTTACCTATTCTAATGATACTCAAAAATGACATGACTTTTTTGTTCACAAATTAAAATGTAATGTCAATATTCCCAGAAAACATCTTCATTCCCAGTTCTAACTTCTTAACATGGAAGAGCACATTAAGAAATGATCAATGGCCATATTGAAATTGGAGAGTAACTCCTCCACAGTCCCACGTTCCCTTACTTGCGTGAGTAGCACACACCGCCTGCTTTCTCTTGTTTTAATCTCGCACGCGGGTGAAGGGAACCCATAGTCTCTGCAACAGAAACAAAACCCCAGTGACTCCATGTGAAAGCCCAAGTACAGCCCCACGCTGAGCCTGTCCGCACTGAGGCCAGCGGCTTCTTCCTTGTTCCCACCTGACTGCCATGCGGGGTCGCGAAGCCACAAGGAGTCACGCCCCCTCAGAGCCGGGCTGCTTTGACTTTCCCATCAGCTTTCAGTCAGTCGTTGGAACCTGGAGGGGAATCCCAGGGGAGGTGGTGGAGCACATCTTGAGGAGAGCAATGGTCAGCCAGGGGGCAGGTTGGGTGGGGGGAGGCACAGGGTGCGCACCATACTCAAAGGGAAGGAGGCGAGCAGCCCCGCGGAGCAGAGGGAAGCCCAGCGCTGCCCGTCCAGTCTCCCTGGCCCCTGCGACGTCACCAGCTCCGGTGCCTGCAGGGTGATTCACGCCCTGCCTGCCGTGGCTAAATCAAGCTTCCTTCAATTTCTCTTTACTTCATCTCTCTGGCATTCATTCCCAGAATTTTGTTAGTGTATTTGGCAAACATTAATGACAAACCATAAATAAGGAAACTTTATTTCTTTTAGCCAGAAAATCACTCCATGATTATTTGTAAACTAAAAGCTTGCACTAGAAGATATATAAAGACTTTTTGCTTCTAAGTTTTCATAAGTGTGTTTCAAAGCAGCCGACAGAAGCCACTTGGCACCTGATTTTCTCTGAAGTCATTTTGGGGTGCACCCCTACCAACTAGAAGATAATCTTTATCATCAAGGCTTCAATAAACATTTTTAGTAAATCAAAAGAATGTTACCATGAAGGAGAGCTTGTCCCTTTCTGCCGCCTCCTTCCCTTTGAGCATGAAAGGGACAGGCAGGATTTGAGAGGGAGAGGTGGCGGTCCCAGGACGTCATGACAGTCATCCACAACGTGAGGAATGTGTGAGCACTCCCAACACCAGGCTGGGACCGTCTGCACGCTGGACCCTGCCGGGTGCTCTGGACACACCATGCACACCAGCTCCCGAGGCGCACTCATCCCGGCACCAGGCACACCGACCTGCGGCCTGCGCAGCTCCGGAGCGGTCCCTGCCCTCCCTCCGCGCCCTGACCCTTCCTCCCTCCCAAGCTCTCCTCCTGTTTCTGGGAGGTCCCCCTTCTCCGCCTGTTCCCCCAGCTCCCACGTGTGAGAGAAGACCTGGCCTGTCTTCAGGCTGCCCTGCTTCCAGCGGAGGCCAAGGGCAAACTCACCGAGTAGCCCCGGCAGCGCGCTGATTTCTGGGAGGCTCGTGCTTGATCTCACTCTGCTCGGTGCTCGCCTTCCCTGTGTCTCTTCTAGAGAAGATTCTAGAACAGTCACTCAGCACGAAGGGCTTCCAGAGACCCAGCCACCTCGGGGCATCCTGGACCTTAAACCCTGTGCCTTCGGGAGCGGGAGCGCTCAGTCCCTGACTTCAAACACTGCCGCGCCCCCTTGGAACATCTCCCGGGAAGCCATTTCCCTACGTGTCCCCAGACTCTATTAGTCCTCTCGATATTTGTCGGCTTTGCTTGCTGTGAAGTTCAAAGGATGACTGCCTACTTCTCCTTCAGAAGGAAACAGTGTGAATGATGCATCTACATTGTCACAAATTTAAAAGGAAAGAAGGTTGGGATGGAAAGAGGGAATGTTCATTTCCACGTGAACGGAAGCTGTCGGCCTGCCTTCTCAGCCGCGCTTTCCTTTCTGCCTCTTCCCACGATGCCTCCTCAGAGTCGGCTGAAATCAGCATAAACAAACTGCAAGTGTGTGAGCACCCATCCAACAGTCCAGGTGGGCCCGGAGCCTTCCTCAGGACCCCGAGGGGTTTCAGTGAATGCACTTTCTAACTTTGAAACACCCTATCTTTCTGTCTTAACCTCTCTTCACTCCACAAGCTTTCATTTGCCTAAAACAATATTCATTCTAAAATGCAAAGCCCAGCACGATTTTTTAACTTAAAATTAATTGGCACCATTTTGTAAATTTCAATTCCAAAACCTAAAACTCCCTTGCACAACCCTGACAACCCGGCCCTGGACAGCTGAGCCTCTTTTTGGAACTCTTGGTTGTTTGGTTGCTGTAAGGCCTGCTTCCTCCCACACTTCTGGCCTTTCGGGGAGATTTTCTAAAGGGGTTTTCAAGGTCCTTCAAACCCTATTCACATCAGCACCATTCAGAGTTGGAAGCGCTCAGATGTCCACCAGCGGTTGAGGGGAACAATAAAATATGGTGTATTCACAAAATGGAATATTATTCAACCTTAAAGGGAAAGAAAGCCACGTCACCTGCTACGACAAGTGTGAACTTGGAGGACTCTATGCTAAGTGAAATAAACCAGCCACCAGAAGCCAAAATTAAGAAGGTGGACTTAGCTTACATGAGAATCTGACCATCATCAGCTACATAGAACCAGAAGGTAGAATGATGGCCACCAGCGACAGGAAGGAGAATCCAGCTGTGTGACAGGCACGTTTCAGTTCTGGAAGATAAAAAGGTTCTGGAAATCTGTTTCACATCAGTAGGAATGCACTTCACACTACTGACCCTAAAGCACATACTTCCCTGTGTCCTTTTCAAAACTTTCATTACAATTTATCCCCTTAATGCAGTAGGTAATTTATTTGTTGAGCTTGAAACCTGCTTCTAGCCCCACATCCAACCTGGGAGTAGACAATAAGGCTTTGTGACATCAGAGTTTATTTTTCTGGTTTTTTTCCTTAGTTTATTTATATATTTTATAATAATTCATAGCAAATATTAGGTGCTCAATAATAGCAAATATTATGTGCTCAATACTTGTAGGGTAGTATGCGCCCCCAGTGGGTAATATATAAAAGTGAAAGAATGGCTAATCTTGGACACAGAGCCTCCTATAGTGGCCGACAGCTGTGGAGCTTGGTCAGCCAAAAAGAAGTGCCCAGGGCCAGGTTCTCTCCCCACTAATGGAGGACCCATTGCATGGTCTGCTTGGATAATTATTCTTCTCTGTCACATGAGTGCTCACTGGTACAAGTACATGGCCAGAGCTTCTGCAGGAAAAGTGCATCCAGTGTCATTGGGTTCTACCACAGAGCTCTTTCCAGACCACAAATTCTCAATATCATTTAGGTTTTCCCCTCATAAGCTTTAAGAATGATGGTTTCTGCCATCTTTTTTGCTAGTATGAAAACTAAAAATACATGAATTCTAGAGATATTGATGAAATTAGTGTGAACTGGATTTTCCAAATGCATGGACAACACCAGAGTACACATGTGGGCTTTAACTGTGTCAAGCTCATTACTATTAGGAGACAATTCTCTCTGACTTCCTCCTGGGATTCTCTGACTTGGATGTTTAGAATTGGGTTCTTAAAATACTTGCTTGGAACGATGACAGATGGTAACCTATGTGCCTAAATGTGAATGTGGTGGCTGTAATTAAACCCTAGAATTACCAGGGGTGTGTTCTGTCTATGGTGCTGGGTGGAACCCAGGGCTTGTATGCAGTGGTCAAGCCTCTGCCCCCTACTATATCCCCAACCCCCTACCAAGGTCTCTAAATGAGATGCACTTAGGCTTTGCAGCTATTTGAAAACTTGTTGCATCTACATTTGGGCACCTTGTGTGGTGGAAGCCAGCATGGAAGGAGTGGGTTGTCCTGTGCAGTATGGATGTGTTTGCTGGTGTGGTGTCCACTCTCCTGACCCTGTGGTCTGTCCCACACATACCTCTGAGGCTTCCTGTTTGCTGCTGGGCACCAGCTCCTGGTCTTATCTGGGAAGATGGAATGAGTTCCCCTGAAACACGGCTGTCTGTGTGAGGTGCTGACGGCTCCAGTGAAAGGTGGCCCAAACTAGTCATGTCATAAAACTGATGGTTCATTCAAGTAAGGAAGCAAGTCAGTAGGTGGCTGAGAGCCAGGACAGCCAGGCAGAGGGCAAAGGCTGCCACCAACCACCAAACTCAGAGGGTAAGATATCAAAACCAAGCAGTGGGTTTTCTCTGGAGTAGCTGTCACTGGAAATAAATAAAAATAATGATCTTCAACTGGTTCTTCTCAAATCCTGAGCAGTGGAATAGGGGGGAGAAGGGTGCACCTAAGATCTAAGCTTTAAGGCTGCCCCTGAGAAGAAAAACTGACTTAAGAGAGAAATAAAGGAATATAAGTATAATAGAAGACGTGTAAGAGAGAATAATGTCGCTGTTCTAAGGAACTTGTAAAACATGCTTCACTGTGTGCTCATCTCCCTGACTGAACACCATTCAGAGCCAGGTTGTGAGTGTTTATTCACCATCTAGTCCCTGGCAACTGACCACAAACAGAAACACTAGAGACACAATCACAATTTCCTGAGTAACTGAAAATATATGGATATGTAAAAAGATGATTCCATGAGTAACTTTAAAACTTTAACCAATGAATTTTCTGTTTTAAATTCTACAAAACACAAAAAGCACTTTTCATTTTTTTTACACAGAAGTCCATATATTATATATTCATTTTCTATTAAGGTAAATGCTGTCCTCTTAGTGATCATAGGAGAATATTTATTTAATGATACAATTTTGAAAAATTTTAAAAATCATGACTTCATCTATTTTAAAAGACACTAAATTACTACCTAGAGAGAATAATTTTAGCTAGAATATTTAAACTACAATTGATAAATGTAAGGAGAAATTTTTAAATAGAATATTTGATCATTTTGTTAATGCAAGGTGAGTTTATAATTTTGAAGGGAATGTCCGTCATACCATATGGTCAAAAGATAGAAGAGTTTTCTTTAAACTACCTACCATTTTTAATTGCCTGCTGTTTTGCAGGATGTTTGCCTGCAATAAACTTCTAAAACACAGGCCACTGCCATGTTGTATGGTTAAGAGGGTAATTTATGGAGGTAATTATAGTAACTGGCTTAGACAAGAGAAAATCCAGCCTTTTAAACCCAAAACATTCTGCTTCTAAAATGTTATTTTGCCACATAGAACTTAAAGTTTTAACCAAATTTTCTTTCATAAATTTAAAAAAGAGAAGGAAAAAGTGATGTTTCAAATGTTTGCTTACTGCATTTTAAGGCGATCTGAGCTTGTTATCAACTTTTTACAAAGACTGGAGGAAATGCCATGAAGACAGTGAGTTCGTCCCTATTGAGTCACCTCAGGCTCTAAACATAGAGGAGATACATCAGCACATGTCTTCATAGGGTTAGGGATTTCTTTCGACAAAACTAACCGCATAATGTGTTCAAATAAATAATGAAGAAGCAGGCTATTGATGGGTGGTGAATGACTACTTAATCACAAAACTGTGAAGTCTCTGTGCAAATAAAAGTTCTTTAAATATCTAGATTTTGATGAATTATCAAGAAAGTGTACTCTTTTAGAAAAAAAACTGTATTATTTAAATCTGGTATATAGGAATGGTTTCCATGGAGCACAATTATAATTCATCCAACATAGAGTAATAAATGCTTGTGTATGCAAATTAGAGCAAGTTAATAAATACAATGGATTCTGGGTGACCCAGGTCTTCTCCCCAATCCTGAGTTGCCCTGATGCACTGTAGAGAAAAATGGAGTCATGTTTAAGAGTTCTTTCAGAGGGTTTCAAGATGGCGGACTAGAGGGTGGTTGCATTTCATGTTGCTCCAGGACTCAGGATTCAAAAGAGCAGATAGTGACAGACTTGGGACCAACTTAAAGCTCCCAGGTGAGTCTCTCCCATTGGGGAGGCGTCCCGGATGGGGCGGTAGCCCAGGAACGCAGGGAACTTTCTGAAGTAGAATTGCTCAGCGAGACGCCCCCCCCCCCCACTGGAGCGGTAAACATGGACAACTGGGATCATCGTAGAGGAGGAGGCTCAGCACAGCGCTTGGACTTGGAGCAACCATTGGGGCTCCTGGCGCCTGCCTGATGAGCTGTTTGGACTCAGAACTACCGCTTCTGAACACCGGGGGGGGGTGCCCGGAGGAAGAGGAGAAGCATGGCGGGTCGCTTGGTCTAGGAGAGACTGCATCAGAGCCACAGGCGGTTGCCAGAGGAAGAGGTGAGTGGTGAGTTCTTTGGACTCAAAACGACTGCTCCTGAATACCGGTGGCCTGCATGGAGGAGGAGCACGGTGGGTCACTTGGTCTCCGAGCGACCACTCCTGAACACTGGGGGGGCGACCCCGAGGAGGAGGAGGAACAGTGCGGGTCACTTGGACTCAGAGTGACTGCCTAGGGCTAAGGGCGGTTGGCGGGAGGAGGAGACGTGAAGTGAGTTGCTTGAACTCCTAGTGACTGCGTCGGAAACAGGGCGACTGTCAGGAGGAAGAGGTATGTGGCGGGACTCTGGGTCTCGGTGCAATTGTACGGGGCTCCAGGTGGCAGCTAAGAGGAGGGGCCGCATAACCAGGTGATTAGGTGCAGAGCAGGATCCCAGGAGCAGCTTTTTGGTGGAAGAGCTGCACAGAGACACGCATGGGGCGGAGTGAAGTTTCCAGGACTGTGGGCAGATTCTCTGAGGAGAGGCAGCCTAAGGAGACTCGTCTGTGAAGGGTGAGATTCCCAGGCCCAGGAGGTAGGTCCAGGCCCCTGGGAACATTGTAGAGGAAGACAGCCCAGCCCAGGCGGTAGTTGTAGACTGAGGGGAATCTCTAGGAGGGGAACTGACCAGCAAGACCTCCCCACTGGGTGAGTCTTCCCTGCCAGTTGAGGTTTTCCCACAGGGACGGTAAAACCAGAGACATAGGCTCAAACAGGCCTTGCCTCAGCCCACAGCCTAGTTCCCCTTTGGATGACCATTGGTCAACAAGTGGAGGCACCTCTGCCCACTATCAGGGAATATACCCCACCTGAGGGTCACCAACACTAGAGAGGCAGCTTCCTTGTGGAGCACCACATTATCAACTTCCTCCAAGACTTCAGGCTACTGAAAGATAAGAGGGGATATACTAGCAATCTTCAGGGACATTATAAGTCAATAGAGGAAATCTGCAATATCTTAATGACCCACTGATTCCTGAACAATATGAGAAAACAAGGGAAGAAAATGCCCCAAACAAATGTAGATGTTACATCAATAAAATCCAACGACAGCATGGCAGAAGAAATGACAGAAAGGGAGTTCAGAATGTACATAATTAAAATGATCAGAGAAGCAAACGATGAGATGCAAGAGCAAATGCAGGCATTGAATGATGAGATGAAAGAGCAAATGCAGGCATTGAACGATAGCACCAATCAACAGTTAAAAGAGCAAATACAGGAAGCAAAAGATCATTTCAATAAAGAGTTAGAGATATTGAAAAAAACCAAACAGAAATCCTTGAAATGAAGGAAACAATAAACCAAATAAAGATATCCATAAAAAGCATAACCAACAGGACAGAACACCTGGAAGACAGAACCTCAGATATTGAAGAAAATATATTTAACCTTGAAAACAAAGTTGAACAAACAGAGATGGAAAGAAATCATGAATAGAATCTCCAAGAATTATGGAATATCATGAAAAGGCCAAATTGGAGAATTATTGGGATTGAGAAAGGCTTAGAGAAATAAACCAAAGGAATGAACAAACTATTCAATGAAATAATTTCAGAAAATTTCCCAAATATGAAGAATAAAATGGAAAATCAAGTTCAAGAAGCTTATAGGACTCCAAATACACAAAATTACAACAGACCCTACACCAAGACACATTATAATGAAAATACCTAATATACAAAATAATGACACAATTTTAAAGGCTGTGAGAGAAAAGAACCAAATTACATTCAGCAGATTTTTCAATCGAGACCCTAAAAGCTAGAAGGGCCTGGAACAACATTGTTCGAGCTCTGAAAGAAAATGGATGCCAACCAAGAATCCTATACCCAGCAAAACTTACCTTCAAATTTGATGATGAAATAAAATCATTCCATGATAAACAAAAGCTAAAAGAATTTACAAAAAGAAAGCCAGCATTACAGAACATTCTCAGCCGAATATTCCATGAGGAAGAGATAAAAAACAAAGAAGCAAATCAGCAAAGGGAGGAATTATCCTAAAGGAACTGTCAAATAAAGAAGGAACCAACTTGTGTCAAAAAAATAAATAAATAAATAAAATTTAAAAAAAGAACCAAATGACTGGGAATACAAATCATATCTCAATAATATCCCTGAATGTTAATGGCCTGAATTCATCAATCAAAAGACATAGACTGGCACATTGGATTAAAAAGAAAGATCCAACAATATGTTGCCTGCAAGAGACTCACCTCATAGAAAGGGATACACATAGAATAAGGTGAAAGGATGGGGAAAAACATACCATGCACATGGACTCAGCAAAAAAGCTGGAGTATCCATCCTCATTTCAGATAATGTGGACTTCAAGCCAATGTTAGTCAGAAGGGATAAAGAAGGACATTTCATACTGCATAAGGGAAGCATAAATCAGCAAGATATAACAATCATAAACATCTATGCCCCATACATCCATGTATGTCAAACAAATCTTTCTCAATTTCAGAAACCAAATAGACCATAACACAATAATATTAAGTGATTTTAACACACCTCTCTCACCACTGGACAGATCTTCCAAACAAAATTGAACAAAGAAACCATAGATCTCAATAATACAATCAATCATTTAGACTTAACAGACATTTATAGAATATACCATCCAACCAAGAGTGAACACACTTTCTTCTCAGCAGCACATGGATCCTTCTCTAAATTAGACCATATATTATGCCTCAAAGCTAATGTCAGCAAATACAAGAACACAGACACACTACCTTGTATTCTCTCAGATCATAATGGATTGAAGTTAGAAATAAATGAAAGAGTATAAAACAGAAACTACTCCAACACCTGGAGATTAAACAATATGCTATTATATGATGAGTGGATAACAGAAGATATTAGGAAGGAAATTAAAAAATTCTTAGAGGTAAATGAGAACAAAGAAACATCATATCAAAATCTCTGGGACACTATGAAAGTAGTACTTAGAGGACAATTTATTTCATGGATCGCATTCAATAAAAGAAGTAAAACTCAAAAAATAAACGACCTAAAACTACAGCTCAAAGCCCTAGAAAAAGAACAGACCAACACCAAAAGTAGTAGAAGACAGGAAATAGTTAAACTCACAGCTGAAATCAATGAAATTGAAACAAAAGAAACAATACAAAAAATTGACAAAATAAATAGTTGATTCTTGGAAAAAATAAATAAAATTGATAAACCCTTGGCCACACTAACAAAGAGAAGACGAGAGAAAACCCAAATCACTAAAATTCGGAATGAACAAGGAAATATCACAACAGATACGACTGAAATACAAAACATAATTAGAAGCTATTTTGAAAATGTATACTCCAACAAAATAGAAAATTTCAAAGAGATCAACAGGTTTCTAGAGACATATGAATTGCTTAAACTGAATGAGGAGGACATACACAATTTAAATAGACCAATTTCAAGTAATGAAATAGAAGAAGTCATCAAAAGCCTACCAACAAAGAAAAGTCCAGGACCAGATGGGTTCTCAGCTGAGTTCTACAAAACCTTTAAAGAAGAGCTCATTCCAATACTTCTCAAAGTATTCCATAAAATAGAAGAGGAGGGAACCCTCCCAAACTCATTCTATGAATCCAATACTACCCTGATACTTAAACCAGACAGAGACACATAGAGGAAAGAAAAATTCAGACCAATATCCTTAATGAACATCAACGCAAAATTCTAAACAAAATTTTACCAAATCGCATACAAAAACATATTAAAAAGATAGTGTACCATGATCAAGTGGGTTTTCTCCCAGGGATGCAAGGTTGGTTCAACATCAGGAAATCAATAAATGTCATTCACCATATCAATAGACTTAAAGTCAAGAATCACATGATTATTTCGATAGATGCAGAAAAAGCATTTGATAAAATACAGCACCCCTTTATGCTCAAAACACTAGAAAAAATAGGGATAGTGGGAAAATTCCTTAACATTGTAAAGGCCATCTATGCTAAGCCCATGGCTAATATCATTCTAAATGGTGAAAAACTGAAAGCATTCCTCCTAAAAACTGGAACAAGGCAGGGATGCCCTCTTTCACCACTTCTTTTCAATATCATCCTTGAAATTCTAGCCAGAGTAATTAGACAGACCAAGGAAATTAAAGGGATAGGAATAGAAAAAGAAGAACTCAAAGTATCCCTATTTGCTGATGATATGATTATATACTTAGAGGAACCAGGAAATTCCACCAGAAAACTTTTAGATCTCATAAGTGAATTCAGTAAAGTAGCGGGATATGAGATCAATGCACATAAATCTAGGCATTTTTATACATAATTGATGAATCTTCAGAAAGAGAAATTAGGAAAACTACCCCATTCACAATAGCTTCGAAAAAAATAAAATACTTGGGAATCAATCTCACAAAAGAGGTGAAAGGCCTCTACAATGAGAACTACAGAACACTAAAGAAAGAAATTAAAGAAAACCTTAGAAGATGGAAAGATCTCCCATGTTCTTGGATAGGAAGAATTAATATTGTCAAAATGGCCATACTACCAAAAGTGCTATACAGATTCAATGCAATTCCAATTAAAATCCCAATGATGTACCTTACAGAAATAGAGCAAGCAATTATGAAATTCATCTGGAAGAATAAAAAACCCAGAATAGCTAAAGCAATCCTTGGCAGAAAGAGTGAAGCACGGGGTATCGCAATACCAGATCTTCAACTCTACTACAAAGCAATAGTAACCAAAACGGCATGGTATTGGTACCAAAATAGAAAGGTGGATCAATGGTACAGAATAGAGGACACGGACACAAACCCAAATAAATACAATTTTCTCATACTAGACAAAGGGGCCAAAATATGCAATGGTGAAAAGATAGCCTCTTCAACAAATGGTGCTGGGAGAATTGGAAGTCCATATGCAACAGAATGAAACTAAACCCATATCCCTCACCATGCACAAAACTAAACTCAAAATGGATTAAGGACCTTGGAATTAGACCAGAGACCTTGCATCTTATAGAAGAAAAAGTAGGTCCAGAGCTTCAACATGTCGGCTTAGGACCAGACTTCCTCAACAGGACTCCCAGAGCACAAGAAATAAAAGTAAGAATTAATAACTGGGATAGATTCAAACTAAAAAGCTTTCTCTCAGCAAAGGAAACTATCAGCAATGCGAAGAAAGAGCCTACAGAGTGGGAGAAAATCTTTGCCAATCATACTTCAGATAGAGCACTAATCTCCAGAATCTATAAAGAACTCAAAAAACTCTATACCAAGAATGCAAATAATCCAATCAACAAATGGGCTAAGAAAATGAATAGACACTTCACAGAAGAAGATCTATAAGCAATCAACAAACATATGGAAAAATGTTCAACATCTCTAGTAATAAGAGAAATGCAAATCAAAACCACCCTAAGATTCCATCTCACCCCAATTAGAATGGTGATTATCAAGAATACAAGCAACAACAGGTGTTGGCGAGGATGTGGGGAGAAAGGTACACTCATATATTGCTGGTGGGACTGCAAATTAGTGCAGCCACTCTGGAAAGCAGTGTGGAGACTCCTTAGAAAACTTGGAATGAAACCACCATTTGACCCAGCTATCCCACTCCTTGGCCTATACCCAAAGGACCTAAAATCAGCATATTACAGAGATTCAGCCACATCAATGTTCATAGCTGCTCAGTTCACAATAGCCAGATTGTGGAACCAACCTAGATGTCCTTCAATTGATGAATGGATAAAGAAACTATGATATATCTATCTATCTATATATATATATATATATATATATATATTTATATATATATATATAGATATATATATACACACACACACACAAAATGGAATATTGCTCAGCCATAAAGAATGATAAAATTATGGCATTTGCAGGCAAATGGATGAAATTGGAGAATATCATGCTAAGTGAGATAAGCCAATCTCAAAAAACCAAAGGACGAATAATATCCCTAATAAGTGGATGATGACACATAATGGTGGGTGCGAGGGGTTAGTGTTAGGGTTATAGTTAGGGTTAGGGAGGGGGGCAAGAATGGAGTAAGGAAGGACTGTATAGAGGGAAAAGAGGGGTCGGAATGGTGGGAGGGAAGGGAAAAATAACAGAATGAATCAAACAACATTACCCTATGTAAATTTATGATTACACACATGGTATGCCTTTACGCCATGTACAAACAGAGAAACAACATGTATCCCATTTGTTTATAATAAAAAAAAAACAATTATGGGGAACAGCAATTTGGAAAAGTATTTGGGAAATGCTTAAATGTACTAACGTGTCTGTGTTTCATGTAGATACTCATTCTTGGAGAGACACCCCAGAACGTAAGTATAATACAATAGTGGACTATCTGGCTAAAATAGCTGTTTTAGAAGAAAACACCTCCCAATCTGAAGAAGATATAATTATCCAGTTGGCTAATGATTTTATCAAAAGACAGGATATGCTGGACCTACTGCTATGTACAGGTGGGCATGAGAACATGGAATATCTATTCCATTATCTATATGTAAGAAAACAGTTATGCAATGTCCCTTTTGCCATTTGGATAAAGTTCAGCCAGTGCCTCCCATTGTCACTGGAGAATTAAGTAGAGGAACTCATCTAGATCATATTTGGCAAATAGATTATATAGGATCTCTACCCATGTTTAGAGGATGTAGATATATTTGTACTTGTGTAGATACATATTCTGGGGTGTTAGTAGCTTGTGCACATAGAGATGCTACACAAAAGAATACTATTAGAATTTTAGACATAATAACTTTATATTATGGAACACCTTTGCAATCAAAAGTGATAATGGCTCTCATTTTAAAGGAAAATTAATACAATTATACTGCCAAGAAAATAGTATTCAGTGGCTATATCACATTGCATATTATTCACAGGCTGCAGGACTGATAGAACAAAGGAATGGTCTTTTAGAAGAAAAATTAAGAAAACTGGGAAATGGGAAATATGGACAGAGGAAAGATAATTTATTTACAGCTTTAAAACAATTGAATAATTCAATATTAACCAAATCAGGAACTCCCTTTTCTCGAATGATGACTCCAAATTTACAAATTTGGGATGCTGAAATTTCTTATAAAATGTTGGGCCTTACATCCTAAAGCCCAACTTCCCTGGCAAGGCACTCCTGCTTCTGCTGGTTATGACTTATATAGTGTAATTGATGTTCTTATCCCTCCATCAAACTCAAGTAATACCAATAGGTCTGGGGATTGAAATCCCTCCCCAACCCTTTGAGCAGATCGCTCCTCAATGTATCCTGGCCCTACAAGGAATCCAAATCATGGTGGCATAATTGACCCTGATTATCGAGGAGAAATTAAAGTTATATTCCATAATGTATCCCCTGACCCATTCCAAGTTAAAGCAGAATGCAAGTTGCTCAAATAATTATAATACCTTGTGTAATGCACAATCAATGGACTCAAATAAAACCAATAGGAAAGGTGGTTTTGGATCTACAGATATTATTGCAGGGACCAAAGTATGGACAAAACAACAAGAAACTGATGTTCCTATAATTGCAGAAATAATAGCACAGGGAAAGGATAATATGGTTATAGTAATGATTCCTGGAGATAAAGAACGTAAAATATTACCTAACAACCATCTATTTTTATGGAACTAGATTATGAGCTGGATCTTCATGACAAGTCCTTTAATATGGGCCTGGACTCCCAGAATAGAACTTCATGCACCATCAAACAGCTTCTTGATCAGATGGTATTGGAGGAACGCCATAGGGAATAGGACACAAGATAATAAAAAAAAAATGTAACTTTGCCAATGTGACTGTGAGTGGACAAAATATAACTGGATAGAAGGGAAAATCATCTGTATATTGGTTAATATTCTCCAGTAGTAATGAAATACAAGTAAATAGTACCTCTAAATTATTAAGATGTTGTAAAATTTCCACATTAAAATTGCAATTCAAATATAGATATCATTTGACACAAGCCATAAATAATTGCAGTGTCAATGGTACTAAGGATTTTGCTTTTAATGTTAATACTTCTGCCTTTATTTTATGTAGTAATGGAATCCTGTTTGTTACAACACTCTATTAATATTTGTTTATGGACATTGTATCCTCTACAAAATTTTAACCTACTATATGAAATTGAACCTCAACATATTTGTATGGTAAATAATAATGGTACTGAATTACAATGAATAAATTTATCCTTTCCTTTTGTGGGATATTTAAAAGATGTGGAAATCTTCTTTGGGCTGGAGAAACATTCTATTTATCCCCTGATAATAATAAAGAACTTAATATTACTTGAATTTCTACCCCCTTACCAATGCCAAATATTTATATTAACTTTTCCCTACCTACTCTCTTAACACACTCAAATTTATTGCACCAATATCTACAGCATAATAAACGCTCTCTAGCAGAGCACCGAATAGCCACAACTCTTGTTTCTAATAAGTTAACTGATTTGTAAAATGTAAAAACTGAGGACACTAATCATAATTGGTCTGATTTCTTGTTTCCTAGTGTTTGTGCTTCTAAATACTTTTCAGCTGTGTTTTCTCTGAAATTCTGTATCATTGGCATTTTAATCATATTATGTATATGTAATTATCAAATGTATTATTGAATCAAGCAAATGTATCATACAATGATAATGACTTCCTTTACTTACCTCTTAAACAATCCTAGGGCTGAAATGTAGAGAAAAATGGAGTCTTGTTTAAGAGTGCTTCCAGGATGGTTTCAAGATGGTGGACTAGAGGGTGACTGCATCTCCCATTGCTCCAGAACTCAGGATTCAAGATGGGAGGTATTGAGTGACTCAGATGAGCTCAGAGATGCCGGGTGAGTTGCTCCCACCAGGTGAAGCTCGGTCCAGGAAGCAGGCTGGGACAGTGGGTAGCTTCTCAGAGCAGGGCAGGGCGGTGAGAGGTTTTCCCTAGCAGCCCGGCTCCATCCAGCAGCAGGCCCGGCCAACAGCCAGCTTCTCTGAGCGGGTCCGCCCAGTGAGAGGCTTTCCATGCACAACCAGCCCCAAGCAGCGGGCCCCAGTCTAGTCCGCAGGCAGCTTCTTGGACCAGGGCAGGGGGGCCTGAGGCTTTCCCATGCAGACCAGCTCCATTCAGTGGCAGGCCTGGTCCACAGCAGTCTTCTTGGAGCAGGCCCTCCTAGTGAGAGGCTTTCCAAGAACACCCATCCCCCAATCCCACACCCAGCAGCGGGTAAGGGACAGCTTTCTTCTGAAGCACTGCATTATCAAGTTCCTCCAAGACTTCAGGCTACTGAAGGTTAAGAGGTGATATACTGGAAATCTACACTATAAGGCAATAGAGGAAATCTGCAATATCTCAGAGTCCCACTGATATCTGACCAATATGAGAAAACAAGGGAAGTAAATGTACCAAACAAACCTAGATGCTATATCAATAAAACCCAGTGACATCATGGTAGAAGAAATGTCAGAAATGGAGTTCAGAATGTACATAATTAAAACAATCAGGGAAGCAAACAAGGAGATAAAGAGCAAATACAGGCATTGAAGGATAAGATGAAAGAGCAAATGCAGGCATTAAATGATCACACCAATCAGCAGTTAAAAGAGCAAATATGGGAAGCAAAAGATCATTTCAATAAAGAGTTAGAGATACTGAAAAAAAAAAACAGAGAGAAATCCTTGAAATGAAGGAAACAATAAACCAAATTAAAAACTCCATAGAAAGCATAACCAATAGGATAGAACACCTGGAAAAGAGAACCTCAGACATTGAAGACAAAATATTTAATCATTGAAAAGAAAGTTGACCAAACAGAGAAGATGGCAAGAAATCATGAACAGAATCTACAAGAATTGTGGGATATCATGAAAAGGCCAAATTTGAGAATTGTTGGGATTGAGGAAGTCTTAGAGAAACAAACCAAAGGAATAAACAATCTATTCAGTGAAATAATATCAGAAAATTTCCCACATCTGAAGAATGAAATGGAAAATGAAGTATAAGAGTCTTATAAGACTCCAAATATAAAAAATTACAACATACTCACACCAAGGCACATTATAATAAAAGTACATAACATACAAAATAAAGACAGAATTTTAAAGGCTGCAAGAGAAAAGAATCAAATTACATTCAGGGGGAATCCAATATGGATATCAGCAGAGTTTTCAACCCAGACCCTAAAAGATAGAAGGGCCTGGAACATTTTTCAAGCTCTGAAAGAAAATGGATGCCAACCAAGAATCTTACACCCCACAAAACTTACCTTCAGATTTGATGATGAAATAAAACCTTCTATGATAAACAAAAGCTAAAAGAATTTACAAAAAGAAAGCCTGCACTGCAGAGCATTCTCAGCAAAATATGCCATGAGGAAGAGATGAAAAACAATGATGTAAATCAGCAAAGGGAGGAACTACCCTAAAGGAACAACCAAATAAAGGAGAAATCAAGTCATGTCAAAAAACAAAAATGAGCCAAATGACTGGGAATAAGAATCATATTTCAATAACTCTGAATGTTAATGGTCTGAACTCATCGATCAAAAGACATAGACTGGCAGATTGGATTTAAAGAAAAGATTCAAGAATTTGCTGCCTGCAAGAGACTCATCTCATAGAAAGAGATACCCACAGACTAAAGGTGAAAGGATGGGGAAAATCATACCATTCACATGGACTCAGCAAAAACCTGGAGTATCCATCCTCATATCAGATAATGTGGACTTCAATCCAAAGTTAGTCAGAAGGGATAAAGAAGGACATTTCATACTGCTTAAGGGAAGCATAAATCAGGAAGACATAATGATAGTAAATATTTATGCCCCAAACAATGGTGCATCCCTGTACATCAAACAAATCCTTCTTAGTTTCATGAATCAAATAGACCACAACACAATAAGACTAGGTGACTTTTACACACCTCTCTCCCCACTGGACAGATCTTCCAAACAAAAATTGAACAAAGAAACCATAGATCTTAATAACACAATCAATAATTTTGACTTAATGGAAATTTATAGAATATACCTCCCAACAAAGAGCAAATTCACTTTCTTCTCAGCAGCACATGGATTCTTCTCTAAAATAGACCATATATTATGCCACAAAGCTACTGTTAGCAAATACAGGAAGACAGAGATATTACCTTGTATTCTATCAGATCATAATGGATTGAAATTAGAAATATATGACAGAAAAAACAGATGGAAACTACTCCAACAACTGGAGATTAAATAATACACTATTGAATGATGAATGGAAAACAGAAGACATCAGAGGGGGGGAATTAAAAAATTCTTAGAGGTAAATGAGAACAAAGAAACAACATATCAAAATCTCAGGGACACTGAAAGCAGTTCTTAGAGGAAAATTTATTTCATGGAGCACATTCAATAAAAGAAGAAAATAATCAACAAGTAAATGACATAACACTACAGCTCAAATCCCTAGAAAAAGAACAGAGCAACACCAAAAGTAGTAGAAGACAGGAAGTAGTTAAAACCAGAGCTGAAATCAATGAAATTGAAACAAAAGAAACAATCGAAGAAATTGACAAAATAAAAAGTTGTTTCTAGGAAAAAATAAACAAAATTGATTAACCTTTATCCACACTAACAAAGAGAAGGAGCGAGAAAACTCAAAACACCGAAATTCAGAATGAACAAGAAAATATCACAACAGACTTGAATGAAATACAAAACATAATTAGAAACTATTTTGAAAATCTATACTCCAACAAAATAGAAAATCTTGAAGAAATCAACAGGTTTCTAGAGACATATGAATTACCTAAACTGAACCAGGAGGACATACACAATTTAAATAGATTAATTTCAAGTAATGAAATAGAAGAAGACATCAAAAACCTAACAACAAAGAAAAGTCCGACACCAGATGGGTTCTCAGCCGAGTTCTACAAAACCTTTAAAGAAGAAATCACTCCAATACTTCTCAAAGTATTCCATGAAACAGAAGAGGAGGGAACCCTCCCAAACTCATTCTATGAAGCCAATATCACCCTGATACTAAATCAGACAGAGACACATTGAGGAAAGAAAATTTCAGACCAATATCCTTAGTGAACATCGACACAAAAATTCTCAAGAAAATTTTAGCATACAAAAATATATTAAAAAGATAGTGCTCCATGATCAAGTGGGTTTTATCCCAGGGATGCAAGTTTGGTTCAACAACCAGAAATCAATAAATGTCATTCACCATATTGACAGACTTGAAAGTCAAGAATCACATGATTATTTCGATAGATGTAGAAAAAGCATTAGATAAAATATCGCACAGCTTCATGCTCAAAACACTAGAAAAAATAGGGATAGTGGGAACATTCCTTAACATTGTAATGGTACTATATGACAAGCCCATGGGCAATATCATTCTAAATGGTGAAAAACTGAAAGCATTCCCTCTAAAAACTGGAACAAGGCAGGGATGCCCTCTTACATCACTTCTATTCAACATTGTTCTCAAAACTTTATCCAGAGCAATTAGACAGAACAAAGAAATTAAAGGGATACAAATAGGAAAAGAAGAACTCAAACTATCCCTATTTGCTGATGACATGATTATACACTTAGAAGAACTGGGAAATTTCACCAGAAAACTTTGAGAACTCATAAGTGAATTCAGTAAAGTAGCAGAATATAATATCAATGCTCATAAATCTAATGCATTTTTATACATAAGTGATGAATCTTCAGAAGGAGATGTTAGGAAATCTACCCCATTCACAATAACCTTGAAAAAAATTAAATATTTTGGAATCGACCTAAAAAAAGAGGTGAAAGACCTCTACAATGAGAAGTAAGAACCCTAAAGAAAGAAATTAAAGAAAATCTTAGAAGATGGAAAGATCTCCCATGTTCTTAGATAGGCAGAATTAATATTATCAAAATGGTCATACTACCAAAGACCCTGCAGAGACCCTACATCTTATAGAAGAAAAAGTAGGACCAAATCTTCAACATTTTGGCTTAGGGTCAAACTTCCTTAACAGGAGTCTCATAGCACAAGAAATAAAAGCAAGAATCAATAACTGGGACAGATTCAAACTAAAAAGCTTTCTCTCAGCAAAGGAAACTATCAGCAATGTGAAGAGAGAGCCTACAGAGTGGGAGAAAATCTTTTGCCACTTATACTTCAGATAGACCACTAATTTCCAGAATCTATAAAGAACTCAAAAATCTCTACACGAAGAATACAAATAACCCAATCAACAAATGGACTAAGGAAATGAACAAACACTTCACAGAAGAAGATCAACAAGCAATCAACAGACATAAGAAAAAATGATCAACTTCTCTAGTAATAAGGGAGATGCAAATCAAAACTACCTTATGATTCCATTTCACCCCAATTAGAATGGCAATTATCAAGAATATAGGCAACAATATGTATTGGTAAGGATGTGAGGAAAAAGGTACACTCATACATTGCTGGTGGGGTTGTAAATTAGTTCAACCACTCTGGAAAGCAGTGGGGAGATTCCTTAGAAAACTTGGAATAGAACCACCATTTGACCAAGATATCCCACTCCTTGGCCTATATCCAAAGGACTTAAAACCAGGATAATACAGTGATGCAGCCACATCAATGTTCATAGCTACTCAATTCATAATAGCCAGATTCAATGTTCATAGCTACTCAATTCATAATAGCCAGATTGTGGAACCAACCTAGATGCCCTTCAATTGATGAATGGATCAAGAAATTGTGATATATATATATATATAAAATGGAACATTACTCAGTCATAAAGAATCATAAAATTATTGCAGGCAAATGGATGAAATTGGAGAATATCATGCTAAGTGACATAAGTCAATCTCATAAAAAAAACAAAGGACAGATGATCTCACTGATAAGCACATGATGACACATATTGGGGGTTGAGAGGGGGCAAGAATGGAGGAAGGAAGGACAGTGTATAGGAAAAAGAGGGGTGGGAGGAGTGGGGGGAAGGAAAAAATAACAGAATAAATGAAACACCATTACCCTGTGTAAATGTATGAGTACACAAATGGCATGCCTCTACTTCATGTACAGAGAAATAAGATGTATCCCATTCATTTACAATAAAACAAATTTAAAAAAATGCAAATTAAAACTACACTAAGGGGGGACCAAGATGGCAGACTAGAGGGCGGCTGCATTTCACGTTGCTCCAGGACGCAAGATTCAAAAGAGGAGATAGTGAGAGACTTGGGACCAACTCAGAGCCGCCGGGTGAGTCTCTCCTGTTGGGGAGGTGTCCCGGATGGGGCGGTAGCCCCGGAACGCAGGGAATTTGTGAAGTAGAGTTACTCGGCGAGACGCCCCTCCCATCACTGGAGCGGTAAACATGGACAACTGGGATCATCGTAGAGGAGGCGGCTCAGCACAGCGCTTGGACTCGAGCAACCGCTGGGGATCCGGGCGGCTGCCTGAGGAGGAGCTGCGTGGTGAGCTGTTTAGACCCAGAACGACCGCTTCTGAACACCGGGGGGGTTGCCCAGAGGAAGAGGAGAAGCCCGGCAGGTCGTTTGGTCTAGGAGTGACTGCATCAGAGCCACAGGCGGTTGCCAGAGGAGGAGCTGCATGGTGAACTGTTTGAATTTAGAGCGAGCGCTCCTGAGCACCGGGAGGTTGCCCGGCGGAAGAGGAGCAGCACTGCGTGTTGCTTGACCTAGGAGTGACTGCATCAGAGGCACAGGCAGTTGCCAGAGGAGGAGCTGTGTGGCGAGCTGTTTGAACTCAGAACAACTGCTCCAGAACACTGGTGGCCTGCCTGGAGGAGGAGAGCGGTGGGAAGTCGGTCTGGGAGTGACTGCATCAGAGTCACAGGTGGTTGCCAGAGGAGGAGATGAGTGGTGAGTTGATTGGACTAAAAGCGACTGCTCCTGAACACCGGTGGCCTGCCTGGAGGAGGAGTGTGGTGAGTCACTTGGTCTTGGAGCCACCGCTCCTGATCACCCGGGGGGCTACCCCGAGGAGGAGGAGGAGGAACAGGGCGGGTCACTTGGACTTGGAGTGACTGCCTAGGGCTATGGGTGGTTGGAGGGAGGATGAGACCCGAAGTGAGTTGTTTGGACTCCTAGTGACTGCGTCGGAAACCGGGACGCTGTCCGGAGGAGGAGGTGTGTGGCGGGTCTCTGGGTCTCGGAGCTATTGTACGGGGCTCCAGGTGGTAGCTCAGGGGAGGGGCTGCATAGCCAGGCGACTGGTGCAGAGCAGGGTCCCAGGAGCTAGGTGGATTCTTGCTGGAAGAGCCGCACAGAGACACGCCATGGGGCGGAGCGAAGATTCCAGGACTGTGGGCAGATTCTCTGGGAGAGGCAGACCAAGGAGAATCGCCTGCGAAGGGTGAGGCTCCCAGGCCCAGGACGTAGGTCCGGGCCCCTAGGATCGTTGCAGAGGAAGACAGCCCAGCCCAGGTGGTAGTTGTAGAATGAGGGGAACCTCTAGGAGGGCAACTGACCAGCGAGACGTCCCCACCGAGTGAGTCTTCCCGGCGGGGGAGGTTTTCCCACAAGGACGGTAAAACCAGAGACACAGGCACAAACAGGCCTTGCCTCAGACCGCAGCCTAGTTCCCCATTGGATGACCATTGGTCAACAAGCGGAGGCACCTCTGCCCACTAGCAGGGAATATACGCCACCTGAGGGTCACCACCCCTAGAGAGGCAGCTTCTTCGTAGAGCTCTGCATTCTCAACCTCCTCAAAGATTTCAGGCTACTGAAGGATAAGAGGGGATATACTAGCAATCTTCAGGGACATTATAAGTTGATAGAGGAAATCTGCAATATCCTAATGACCCACTGATTCCTGAACAATATGAGAAAACAAGGGAAGAAAATGCCCCAAACAAATCTAGATGTTACATCAATAAAATCCAACGACAGCATGGCAGAAGAGATGACAGAAAGGGAGTTCAGAATGTACATAATTAAAATGATTAGGGAAGCAAACGATGAGATGAAAGAGCAAATGCAGGCATTGAACGATTGCACCAATCGACAGTTAACAGAGCAAATTTAGGAAGCAAAAGATCATTTCAATAAAGAGTTAGAGATATTGAAAAAAAACAAACAGAAATCCTTGAAATGAAGGAAACAATAAACCAAATTAAGAACTCCATAGAAAGCATAACCAATAGGATAGAACACCTGGAAGACAGAACTTCAGGTATTGAAGAAAAAATATTTAACCTCAAAAACAAAGTTGAACAAACAGAGAAGATGGTAAGAAATCATGAACAGAATCTGCAAGAACTATGGGATATCATGAAAAGGACAAATTTGAGAATTATTGGGATTGAGGAAGGCTTAGAGAAACAAACCAAAGGAATGAACAATCTATTCAATGAAATAATATCAGAAAATTTCCCAAATCTGAAGAATGAAATGGAAAATCAAGTCCAAGAGGCTTATAGAACTCCAAATACACAAAATTACAACAGACCCACACCAAGGCACATTATAATGAAAATACCTAACATACAAAATAAAGACAGAATTATAAAGGCTGTGAGAGAAAAGAACCAAATTACATTCAGGGGGAAACCAATACGGATATCAGCAGATTTTTCAATCCAGACCCTAAAAGCTAGAAGGGCCTGGAATAACATTTTTCAAGCTCTGAAAGAAAATGGATGCCAACCAAGAATCTTATACCCAGCAAAACTTACCTTCAAATTGGACGATGAAATAAAATCATTCCATGATAAACAAAAGCTAAAAGAATTTAGAAAAAGAAAGCCAGCATAACAGAACATTCTCAGCAAAATATTTCATGAGGAAGAGATAAAAAACAAAGAAGCAAATCAGCAAAGGGAGGAATTATCCTAAAGGAACTGTCAAATAAAGGAGGAACCAAGATGTGTCAAAAATTTTAAATATGAACCAAATGACTGGGAACTGGGAATACAAATCATATCTCAATAATAACCCTGAATGTTAATGGCCTGAATTCATCAATCAAAAGACATAGACTGGCAGATTGGATTAAAAAGAAAGATCCAACAATATGTTGCCTGCAAGAGACTCACCACATAGAAAGAGATACCCATAGACTAAAGGTGAAAGGATGGGGAAAAACATACCATGCACATGGACTCAGCAAAAAAGCTGGAGTTTCCATCCTCATTTCAGGTAATGTGGACTTCAAGCCAATGTTAGTTAGAAGGGATAAAGAAGGACATTTCATGCTGCTTAAGGGAAGCATAAATCAGCAAGATATAACAATCATAAACATCTATGCCCCAAACAGTGGCTCATCCATGTATGTTAAACAAATCCTTCTCAATTTTAGAAACCAAATAGACCATGACACAATAATACTAGGTGATTTTAACACGCCTCTCTCACCACTGGACAGATCTTCCAAACAAAAATTGAACAAAGAAACCATAGATCTCAATAACACAATCAATAATTTAGACTTAACAGACATTTGTAGAATATACCTTCCAACCAAGAGCGAATACACTTTCTTCTCAGCAGCACATGGATCCTTCTCTAAAATAGACCATATATTATGCCTCAAAGCTAATATCAGCAAATACAAGAAGATAGAGACACTACCTTGTATTCTATCAGATCATAATGGATTGAAGTTACAAATTAATGAAAGAGTAAAAAACAGAAACTACTCCAACACCTGGAGATTAAACAATATGCTACTATATGATGAATGGATAACAGAAGATATTAGGAAGGAAATTAAAAAATTCTTAGAGGTAAAGGAGAACAAAGAAACATCATATCAAAATCTCTGGGACGCTATGAACGCAGTACTTAGAGGAAGATTTATTTCATGGAGCGCATTTAATAAAAGAAGTAAAACTCAACAAATAAATGACCTAACACTACAGCTCAAAGCACTAGAAAAAGAAGAACACACCAACACCAAAAGTAGTAGAAGACAGGAAAGAGTTAAACTCAGAGCTGAAATCAACGAAATTGAAACAAAAGAAACAATACAAAAAATTGACAAAATAAATAATTGATTCTTCGAAAAAATAAACAAAATTGATAAACCTTTAGCCACACTAACAAAGAGAAGACGAGAGAAAACCCAAATCACCAAAATTCGGAATGAACAAGGAAATATCACAACAGACACGACTGAAATACAAAACATAATTAGAAGCTATTTTGAAAATCTATACTCCAACAAAATAGAAAATTTCGAAGACATCAACAGGTTTCTAGAGATATATGAATTGCCTAAACTGAACGAGGAGGACATACACAATTTAAATAGACCAATTTCAAGTAATGAAATAGAAGAAGTCATCAAAAGCCTTCCAACAAAGATAAGTCCAGGACCAGATAGTTTCTCAGCCGAGTTCTACAAAACTTTTAAAGAAGAACTCATTCCAATACTTCTCAAAGTATTCCATAAAATAGAAGAGGAGGGAACCTTCCCAAACTCATTCTATGAAGCCAATATTACCCTGATCCCTAAACCAGACAGAGACACATCAAGGAAAGAAAATTTCAGACCAATATCCTTAATGAACATCGACGCAAAAATTCTAAACAAAATTTCAGCAAATCACATACGAAAACATATTAAAAAGATAGTGCACCATGATCAAGTGGGTTTCATCCCAGGGATGCAAGGTTGGTTCAACATCAGGAAACCAATAAATGTCATTCACCATATCAATAGACTTAAAGTCAAGAATCACATGATTATTTCCATAGATGCAGGAAAAGCATTTGATAAAATACAGCACCCCTTCATGTTCAAAACACTAGAAAAAATAGGGATAGCGGGAACATTCCTTAACATTGTAAAGGCCATCTACGCTAAACCCATGGCTAATATCATTCTAAATGGTGAAAAACTGAAAGCATTCCTTCTAAAAACTGGAACAAGGCAGGGATGCCCTCTTTCACCACTTCTATTCAATATCGTCCTTGAAACTCTAGCCAGAGCAATTAGACAGACCAAAGAAATTAAAGGGATACGAATAGGAAAAGAAGAACTCAAACTATCCCTATTTGCTGATGATATGATGGTATACTTAGAGGAACCAGGAAATTCCACCAGAAAACTTTTAGATCTCATAAGTGAATTCAGTAAAGTAGCAGGATATAAGATCAATGCACATAAATCTAAGGCATTTTTATACATAAGCGATGAATCTTCAGAAAGAGAAATTAGGAAAACTACCCCATTCACAATAGCTTCGAAAAAAATAAAGTATTTGGGAATCAATCTCACAAAAGAGGTGAAAGACCTCTACAATGAGAACTACAGAACACTGAAGAAAGAAATTCAAGAAAACCTTAGAAGATGGAAAGATCTCCCATGTTCTTGGATAGGAAGAATTAATATTGTCAAAATGGCCATACTACCAAAAGTGCTATACAGATTCAATGCAATTCCAATTAAAATCCCAATGATGTACCTTACAGAAATACAGCAAGAAATTATGAAATACATCTGGAAGAATAAAAAACCCAGAATAGCTAAAGCAATCCTTGGCAGAAAGAGTGAAGCACGGGGTATCGCAATACCAGATCTTCAACTCTACTACAAAGCAATAGTAACCAAAACGGCATGGTATTGGTACCAAAATAGAAAGGTGGATCAATGGTACAGAATAGAGGACATGGACACAAACCCAAATAAATACAATTTTCTCATACTAGACAAAGGGGCCAAAAATATGCAATGGAGAAAAGATAGCCTCTTCAACAAATGGTGCTTGGAGAATTGGAAATCCATATGCAACAGAGTGAAACTAAACCCATGTCTCTCACCATGCATGAAACTAAACTCAAAATGGATTCAGGATCTTGGAATCAGACCAGAGACCTTGCATCTTATAGAATAAAAAGTAGGTCCAGAACTTCAACATGTCGGCTTAGGACCAGACTTCCTCAACAGGACTCCCATAGCACAAGAAATAAAAGCAAGAATTAATAACTGGGATACATTCAAACTAAAAAGCTTTCTCTCAGCAAAGGAAACTATCAGCAATGCAACGAAAGAGCCTACAGAGTGGGAGAAAATCTTTGCCAATCATACTTCAGATAGAGCGCTAATCTCCAGAATCTATAAAGAACTCAAAAAACTCTACACCAAGAATGTAAATAGTCCAATCGACAAATGGACTAAAGAAATGAGTAGACACTTCACAGAAGAAGATCTACAAGCAATCAACAAACATATGGAAAAATGTTCAACATCTCTAGTAATAAGAGAAATGCAAATCAAAACCACCCTAAGATTCCATCTCACCCCAATTAGAATGGTGATTATAAAGAATACAAGCAACAACAGTTGTTGTTGAGGATGTGGGGAGAAAGGTACACTCTTACATTGCTGGTTGGGCTGCAAATTAGTGCAGCCACTCTGGAAAGCAGTGTGGAGATTCCTTAGAAAACTTGGAATGGAACCACCATTTGACTTAGCTATCCCACTCCTTGGCCTATATCCAAAGGACTTAAAATCAGCATATTACAGAGATACAGCCACATCAATGTTCATAGCTGCTCAGTTCACAATAGCCATATTGTGGAACCAACCTAGATGTCCTTCAATTGATGAATGGATAAAGAAAATGTGGTATATATATACAATGGAATATTGCTCATCCATAAAGAATGATAAATTTATGGCATTTGCAGGCAAATGGATGAAATTGGAGAATATCATGCTAAGTGAGATAAGCCAATCTCAAAAAACCAAAGGAAGAATGATATCGCTAATAAGTAGATGATGACACATAATGGGGGGTGGGAAGGGTTAGTGTTGGGTTGGAGTTGGGTTTAGGGAGGGGGGTAGGAATGGAGGAAGGAAGGACTGTATAGATGGAGGGGAGGGGTGGGAGAGGAGGGGGGGAAGGGAAAAAATGGCAGAATGAATCAAACAACATTACCCTATGTAAATTTATGATTACACAAATGGTATGCCTTTACGCCATGTACAAACAGAGAAACAATATGTATCCCATTTGTTTACAATAAAAAATAAATAAATAAAATAAAAAATAACTACACTGAGATTTCATCTCACTCTATTCAGAATGGCATGTATCAAGAATACAAGCAAAAATAAGTGTTGATGAGGATGTGGGGGAAATGATACACTCTTACATTGCTGGTGGGACTGCAAATTGGTGCAACCACTCTGGATAGCAGTATGGAGATTTGTCAGAAAACTTGAACTGGAACCTCCATTTAACCCAGTTATCTCAGTCCTGGGTATATTACTAAATGATTTTAAATTAGCAAACTACAGTGAAATAGCAACATCAGTGTTTATAGTAGCTCCATTCACAATAGCTAAGTTATGGAACCAAACCAGGTGCCCTTCAACAGATGAAAGATTAAAGAAAATGTATCATATGAACACCATGGAATATTGTTCAGCCATAAAAATGAAATTATTCCAATTGTGGGTAAATGGATGGAACTGGAGACTAACATGCTAAGTGAAATAAACCAATTACAAAAAACATAAGGTCAATTGTTCTCTTTGTTATGTGTGTGTTAATACATAATAAGCAGGAGAGGGAAGAATAGAAGTTCATTGAATTAGACAAAGGGAATGAAGGGAGTGGAAGGTGATGGGAAAATCTTCTAGGTCAAGGATTTTATAAAGTCATTTCTGATGGCCTTGGAGTGCTCTGTATTTGCTGGTAGTAAAGTTACTGGTAAGAAAAATTATATTACCTCTGACCTTTGTAGGAATGTCAGTGTGAAAGTCAATCAGAAAAACAAAGACAATTGAGAGATGAGTCTACAAATATAATTTTACCTGGGGATAGAGAATAGGGTAGAAGTTTAGGATTCTGCTGCACCGGCTTGGGTGGTCTCTGGTATGCCTGAAGAACTAAGGAAAGATTCACAGATTTATCAGGAAGGGGATGTGCACATGCCTTTCAGGAAGCTGTCAAACAAGGAAGCATGTGTCCAGAGCTACTTTGTGAAGCCCGTCTTCAGGTCATGTTTGGTAGTTCCATCAACAGATGTGAAGGGGAATAAAATAGGGTCTTAGAGATAACGAGCTGCTTTCCTGCACTGCTGGTGCAGTTCCTTGAAGAGTTGCTAGTGACCTATAGTCTAGGACTTTGTGAGACAACTATTTATGACTAGAAAGCTTTGCAAGAAATTTGAAAATGTATGGTACAAAACCATCTTTGTTTTAATTTCAGTAAGAAAAGAATGCTTTATAGCCACACAGGAACTTACACTTTATCTAAGTCACATGCTCTACTCAAAATATGGAAATTCAGTAAGTGCATACCATATGGGTATGTACTAGTTAGATTTTTTGTTGTTGTTGTCATGACCAAATACCTGATAAGAACAAGGGAGATGAAAAAAAGTTTATTTTGGCTCACAGTGGTTTTTTTGAACTTCTAAAAAATTCTTTTTGAATATACATGACAGTATAGCATTTTATACATACATGGAATAAAACTTATTCTAATTAGGATCCCATTCTTCTGATTGTACATGATGTGCAGTTCCACTAGTTGTATATTCTTATATGCACAAGAGAAAGCGATGTTCAATTCATTCTACTGTCTTTCCTATTCCCAGCTCCTTGCTTCCCTTCATTCCCTTTGTATAATCCAATGAATTTGTATTCTAACCTCCTCCACACACACATTATTGTGTGTTAGCATCCTCATATCAGAAAGAACATTTGGGCTTTGTTTGTTTGGGATTGGCTTTTTTCACTAAGGATGATAGTCTTCAGTTTCATCCATTTACCAGCAAATTTCATAATATAATTCTTCTGTAAGACTGAGTAGTGTTCCTTTGTGGATATGCACCACATTTTCTTTATGCATTCGTCTATTGAAGGACCTCTAGTTTGGTTCCATAGCTTACCTACTGTAAGTTGTTGGCTCACAGTTTTCGAGGTTCAGTCCATGGTTGACCTACTCTGTAGCTGCGGGTCCACATGTGAGGCAGAAAATGATGGTGGAAAGCAGCTCAGAACATGGCAATCAGGAAGTAAAGAGAGAGCTCCACTCACCAGGCACAAAATATAAACCCCAAAACCAACCTGCAGTGACCTAATTCCTTCAGCCAAACCCTGCTGGCAACAGTGACCCCTTCCTATCAGTGGATCAATGCACTGGTCAGGTGAGGACTCTCATAACACAGTCACTGCACCTCTGAACTTTCTTGCATTGTCTCACCCATGAGATCTGAGGGACTGGACCCCTCATATCTAAAACATGACATTTGTCCCTGAACCTCCAAAGCAAATGCCCATCTCACAAAGCAATACACATTTAGTCCAAGGTAGGGTCAATGAGCTCTTGCAATGACTCTATCACCAGGGTTACTTTCTCAAGAGACCCATGAAGTCTACCACAGGGGCTGGACAGAGAACTGGCATATCCGGAAAAGTGCAAATACGTGAACTCCTTACTGGGTCTTCATAAAATGTCACGATACTGAATTGAACACTTAGAACATATGGAAATAATCACATTCCTAAAGGATCCATTTATATGTGCCATTCCAAAATGTCACCATTCTAAATCTTGCTGATCCCAAACCCCTTACTGGCCATTTGTCAGCACACAGATCTGGGACTCATCTGTACAGCTCCACTGTGTCCCTTCCTGGGCCTCCCACACTCCCAAAGTCAGCATGACATTCATGCCATTCTCTTGAGGACTGCCTGTCACAGCAAGTGCCCCTGTGCTGGCAAAGTCTTTTCACAAGGACCTCTTCCCCCTGGGAAACCCAGGCTTTCCTTCCCATTAAGTGTGAGGAATTTCCTGCTCTAAGTCCCGGGCACAAAGGTACCCCATGCACAGTATTCTCTTACACTCTGGATCCCCTCCTGGATCACATTCTCAAAACTCCTTACCCATAAGTTATTGTGAGGGACTGGGTGTGGGTGGCCCATATGTAATTCCAGCAGCTTGGGAGGCTGAGGCAGGAGGATCAGGAGTTGAAGACCAGCCTCAGGAACTTAGCAAGGCCTGTCTCAAAATGAAATATTTAAAAAAATGTCTGGGGATGTGACTCAGTGGTTAAGCATCCCTGGGCACAATACCTGGGACTAACAAAACAAAACAAAGCAAAACAAACAAAACAAAACAAAACAAAAACCGTATTGTGACACACCACAGGGCCAAGTTGAGGTTCCTGCTCCTATTTTACAGCAGAGTCCAGTCAACCTGACCTGCTCTTTTCTTCTACCATGTGTTGTTGATCCTCATGAATTTCAAAGCTTGGTGGGATTAGCTGAGTTGGCATCGTGCAGGTAAAGGCCCTGGGTGACATGCAAAGGGAAGACAGAGCTGGGCACAGAAATGAGCAGTGACAGTGACAAATAAGAGCCCTGTGTACCTTTGCCTTACTCAACCCCAAATTCAAAGCAACAGAACCCACTTGTTGAGTTTGGTACATTGTGTGTTTCCATGGTGCTGGTCACAAGTGTTGATTGAATAAAATCTCACTGAATAACATTGTCACGTCTTTGTTTTAATTTTTTTTTTTTACTTTTACAGACTGCATTTTTATTCTTTGACAAAAAATGGGGTACAACTTTTCATTTCTGTGGTTGTAGATTCACATCATTCATGTAATCATACATGTACATAGGGTAATGATGTTTGTCTTATTCCATCTTTCATACCCTGCCCCCTCCTTCCTCTCATTTCCCTCCATGTAATCTAAAGTTCCTCCATTCTTCTCTCACCCCAACCCTCCCACCCCCTTTATATATCATCATCCACTTATCAGGGAAAACATTCAGCCTTTTGTTATTTGGAATTGGCTTATTTCACTTAGTACAATAATCTCCAATTCCATTCATTTATCTGAAAATGCCATAATATCATTCTTCTTTATGGCTGAATAATATTCCATTGTGTATATATACTACAGTTTCTTTATTCATTCATTTGTTGAAGGGCATCTAGGTTGGTTCCACAATCTGGCTATTGTTAATTGAGCTACTGAAAACATTGATGTGGCTGCGTTAATGTAGTATGCTAATGTCAAGTCCTTTGGGCATAAACCGAGGAGTGGGATAACTGGGTCAAAAGGTGGGTCCATTCCAAGTTTTCTGAGGAATCTCCACACTGCTTTCCAGAGTGACTGCACCAATTTGCAACTCCGCCAGCAATGTAAAAGTGTGCCTTTTCCCCCACATCCACACTAAGATCTATTATTATTTTTATTCTTGATAATAGCCATTCTAATTGGAATAAGATGAAATCAGAGAGTTGTTTTAATTTGCATTTCTCTAATTACTAGAGATGTTGAATGCTCTTTCATATATTTGATGATCACCTGTATATCTTCTTTTGTGAAGTGTCTGTCCAGTTCCTTGTCCCATTTATTGACTGGGTTCTTTGTATTTTTGATGTAAAATTTTATAAGTTCTTAATACATTTTGGAAATTAGTGCTCTATCTGAAGTGCATATGGAAAAGATTTTCTCCCACTCTGTAAGCTCTCTTTTCACATTATTGATTGTATCATTTGCTGAGAAAAAACGTTTTAGTTTGAATCCATCCCATTTACTGATTCTTGCTTTGATTTCTTGTGGTTTGGGAATCTTGTTAAGTAAATATGATTCTAAGCCAACATGATGAAGTTTTGACCTGCTTTGTCTTCTATTTGGTGCAGGGTCTCTGGTCTAATTCCTAGGTCCTTGAGTCATTTTGAATTGAGTTTTTTGCAGGGTGAGAGATAGAAGTTTAATTTTATTTTACTACATATGGATTTCCAGTTTTGCCTGCACCATTTATTGAATATGCTATCTTTACTCCATTGTATGTTTTTGGCTGCTTTGTCTACAATGTGGTAACTGTTTTTTTTGTGGGTTCATCTCTGTGTCTTCTATTCTGTACCATTGGTCTAACTGTATATTTTGGTGCCAATACCATGAATTTTTTGTTACTACTGCTCTGTAGTATAGTTTAACGTCTGATATTGTGATACCTCCTGCTTCACTCTTCCTGATCAGGATTGCTTTAGCTATATGGGTTTCTTATTCTTCCAGATGAAGTTCATGATTGCTTTATTTATTCATATGAGGAAAGTCATTGGGATTTTAATTGGAATTGCATTGAATCCGTATAGCATCTTTGGTAGAATGGCCATTTTGACAATATTAATTCTGTCTATCCTAGAACATGGGAGACCTTTCCATCTTCTAAGATTTTCTTCAATTTCTTTCTTAGCACGTTGTGTAGTTCTCATTCTTTAGAGGTCTTTCACCTCTTTTGTTAGCTTTATTCCCAAGTATTTTATTTTATTTTTTTGAGGATATTGTGAATGGAGTGGTTTTCCTAAATTCTCTTTCAGATAATTCAATACTTATGAATAGGAATGCATTTCCTTGATGCATATTGATTTTATATCCTGCTACCTTACTGAATTGACTCATGAGTTCTAAAAGTTTTCTGGTGAAATTTCCCAGTTCCTCTAAGTGTATAATCATGTCATCAGCAAATAGGGATAGTTTGAGTTCTTCTTTTCCTATTTGTATCCCTTTATTTTCTTTGGTCTGTCTAATTGCTTTGGCTAGAGTTTTGAGGACAATGTTGAATAGTAGTGGTGAAAGAGGGCATCCCTGTCTTGCTCCAGTTTTTAGAAGAAATGCTATCAGTTTTTCTCCATTTAGAATGATGTTGGCCACGGGTTTACCATAGGTAGTCTGTAAAATGTTGAGTTATATTCCTACTATCCCTATTTTTTCTAGGGTTTTGAACATCAAGAGGTACTGTATTTTACAAAATGCTCTCTCAGCATCCATTGAAATAATCAAATGATTCTTAACTTTAAGTCTATTGATGTGCTGAATTATGTTTATTGATTTCCAGATGTTGATCCAACCTTTCATCCCCAGGAGAAATCTCACTTCATTGTGGTGCACTGTCTTTTAAAAACTTGTTTGTATATGACTTGCCAGAATTTTGTTAAGGATTTTACATCTATGTTCATCAGAGATATTGTTCTAAAGTTTTCTTTCCTTTGTGTGTCTTTGCCTGGTTTTGGTATCAGAGTAATACTACTAGCTTCATAGAATGAGTTTGGGAGGATTCTCTCCTATTCTATTTCCTGGAGTATTTTGAGGAGTATTGGTGTTTATATTAACAATGGTTTGTTTGATGAACATAGATACCCATTGTTGGGGCATAAATATTTAAAATCCTTATGTCTTGCTAGTTTATACTTCCCTGAAGTAGTGTGAAATTCCTTTATCCCTTCTGACTAACATAGGTTCAAAGTCCACTTTATCTGATATTAGGATGGAAACCCCCACATTTTTGCTGAGTCCATGTGCATGATATGTTTTTCCCCATCCTTTCATCTTTAGTCAGTGGTTTTTTTTTTCTATGAGATGAATCTCTTGAAGGTGAGTTTTTCTTTTTAATCCAATCTGCCCATCTATGTCTTTTGATTGATGAGTTTGGTCCATTAACATTCAGGGTTTTTATTGTGATATGATTTGTATGCCTGGTCATTTTGGCTCATTTTAACTTGACTTGGTTTCTCCTTTAATTGATTTTTCCTATAGGGTAGTTCCTCCCTTTGCTGACTTGTATTGTTGTTTTTCATTTCCTCCTCATGAAATATTCTGCTAAAAATGTTCTGTAGTGCAGGCTTTCAATTTGTAAATTCTTTTAACTTTTGTTTATCCTAGAAAGATTTTATTTCATCATCAAATCTGAAGTTTAGTTTTACTGGGTATAAGATTCTTCGTTGACATCATGTTCTTTCAAAGAAATATATTGTTCCAGGTCCTTCTAGGTTCTAGTTCCTGGGTTGAGAAATCTGCTCATTTCCATATTTGTTTTCCCTTTTATATAATCTGATATTTTTCTCTCACACCTTTAAAATTCTGTCTTTATTTTGTATGGGAGGTATTTTCAGTATAATATGCCTTGGTGTGAATCTGTTGTAATTTTGTACGTTTGATGTCCCATAAGTCTCTTGTATTTGATTTTCCATTTTATTCTTCAGGTTTGGGAAGTTTTCTGATATTATTTCATTGAACAGGTTGCTTATTCCTTTGGTTTGTATCTCTCTGTCTTCCTTAATCCTGATCAGTCTTAAATTTGGTTTTTCAGGGACAACTGGGATCATTGTAGAGGAGGCAGCTCAGCACAGCGCTTGGACTCAGAGCAACCACTGGGACTCCGGGTGGCTGCCTGAGGAGGAGCTGCATGGTGAGCTGTTTGGACTCAGAACGACCGCTTCTGAACACCGAGGGGTTGCCCGGAGGAAGAGGAGAAGCGCGGAGGATCGCTTGGTCTAGGAGTGACTGCATCAGAGCCATAGGCAGTTGCCAGAGGAGGAGCTGTGTGGCGAGCTGTTTGGAATCAGAACGACCGCTCCAGAACACTGGTGGCCTGCCTGTAGGAGGAGTGTGGTGGGTCGCTTGGTCTAGGAGTGACTGCATCAGAGCCACAGGCGGTTGCCAGAGGAGGAGCTGCGTGGCGAGCTGTTTGAACTCAGAGCGACCACTTCTGAACACCGGGGGGTTGCCCGAAGGAAGAGGAGAAGTGCAGCGGCTCGCTTGGTCTAGGAGTGACTGCATCAGAGCTACAGGCGGTTGCCAGAGGAGGAGGCGAGTAGTGAGTTGATTGGACTAAAAGCGACCACTCCTGAACACCGGTGGCCTGCCTGGAGGAGGAGCGCGGTGGGTCACTTGGTCTTGGAGCCACCACTCCTGAACACCCAGGGGGCTACCACGAGGAGGAGGAGGAGGAACAGGGCAGGTCACTTGGACTTGGAGTGACTGCCTAGGGCTACGGGCGGTTGGCGGGAGAAGGAGAAGCGAAGTGAGTTGCTTGGACTCCTAGTGACTGCGTCGGAAACCGGGACACTTTACGGAGGAGGAGGTGTGTCGCGGGTCTCTGGGTATTGGAGCTATTGTACAGGGCTCCAGGTGGTGGCTCAGAAGAGGGGCCGCATAGCCAGGTGATTAGGTGCAGAGCAGGATCCCAGGAGCTAGGTGGCTTCTTGCTGGAAGAGCCACACAGAAACACGACTAGGGGCGGAGCGAAGTTTCCAGGACTGCGGGCAGATTCTCTGGGAGAGGCAGCCTAAGGAGACTCGCCTGCGAAGGGTGAGGCTCCCAGGCCCAGGAGGTAGGTCCGGGCCCCTGGGAAAGATGCAGAGGAAGACAGCCCAGCCCAGGCAGTAGTTGTAGATTGAGGGGAAACTCTAGGAGGGGAACTGACCAGCGAGACGTCCCCACCGAGTGAGTCTTCCCTGTCAGGGGAGGTTTTCCCACAGGGATGGTAAAACCAGAGACACAGGCACAAACAGGCCTTGCCTCAGCCCGCAGCCTAGTTCCCCGTTGGATGACCATTGGTCAACAAGCGGAGGCACCTCTGCCCACTAGCAGGGAATATATGCCACCTGAGGGTCACCACCCCTAGAGAGGCAGCTTCTTCGTGGAGCTCCGCATTATCAACTTCCTCCAAGAATTCAGGCTACTGAAGGATAAGAGGGGATACACTAGCAATCTTCAGAGACATTATAAGTTGATAGAGGAAATCTGCAATATTTTAATGACTGACTGATTCCTGAACAATATGAGAAAACAAGGGAAGAAAATGCCCCAAATAAATCTAGATGTTACATCAATAAAATCCAGCGACAGCATGGCAGAAGAAATGACAGAAAGGGAGTTCAGAATGTACATAATTAAAATGTTTAGGGAAGGAAACGATGAGATGAAGGAGCAAATGCAGGCATTGAATGATCGCACCAATCGACAGTTAACAGAGCAAATTCAGGAAGCAAAAGATCATTTCAATAAAGAGTTAGAGATATTAAAAAAAAACAAACAGAAATCCTTGAAATGAAGGAAACAATAAACCAAATTAAGTACTCCATAGAAAGCATAACCGATAGGATAGAACACCTGGAAGAGAGAACTTCAGATATTGAAGGCAAAATATGGAACCTGGAAAAAAAATTTGAACAAACAGAGAAGATGGTACGAAATCATGAACAGAATCTGCAAGAACTATGGGATATCATGAAAAGGCCAAATTTGAGAATTATTGGGATTGAGGAAGACTTAGAGAAACAAACCAAAGGAATGAACAATCTATTCAATGAAATAATATCAGAAAATTTCCCAAATCTGAAGAATGAAATGGAAAATCAAGTCCAAGAGGCTTATAGGACTCCAAATACACAAAATTACAACAGACACACACCAAGGCACATTATAATGAAAATACCTAACATACAAAATAAAGACAGAATTTAAAGGCTGTGAGAGAAAAGAACCAAATTACATTCAGGGGGAAACCAATACGGATATCAGCAAATTTTTCAATCCAGACCCTAAAAGCTAGAAGGGCCTGGAACAATATTTTTCAAGCTCTGAAAGAAAATGGATGCCAACCAAGAATCTTATACCCAGCAAAACTTACCTTCAAATTTGACGATGAAATAAAATCATTCCATGATAAACAAAAGCTAAAAGAACTTACAAAAAGAAAGCCAGCATAACAAAACATTCTCAGCAAAATATTTCATGAGGAAGAAATAAAAAACAAAGAAGTAAATCAGCAAAGGGAGGAATTATCCTAAAGGAACTGTCAAATAAAGGAGGAACCAAGGTGTGTCAAAAAAGAAATAAATAAATAAATAAAATTTTAAATATGAACCAAATGACCGGGAATACAAATCATATCTCAATAATAACCCTGAATGCTAATGGCCTGAATTCATCAATCAAAAGACTGCCAGATTGGATTAAACAGAAAGATCCAACAATATGTTGCCTGCAAGAGTCTCACTTCATAGGTTTTCACTTACAGCTCCAACAAAAAGCCACGTGGATAAGAATAATTCTGCAGAACACTAACACGATTAATGGTATTAAAATGCAAGACCAGGATGCATGTATGTGTGTGCGTGCACATGTGAGTTCTAAAAGCTTGGAAAATGTGAAAGAAGCAGCATGGACGAACAGAGTTCAGGAGATTTAAGAAGGCACACAGTAAAATTAGATAGGAAACAGTTATGTTAATCACAGCTGCACCATATACAGGATGAACAACCCCTTTTAACTCGTAGGTTCACTCTTCAAAGAAAGCCAAAGTAAAAAGGTAAAAAATGGAAAGGAAAGAAGATGCAAAACTAAGAACAACTGAAACACAGAGTGTCATCTAAGGTAATGTTATGAATGGAGCAGGGAACAGTTCTGCAATTTGAGTTTTAAATAAAAATGCATTATATCCTCAATGACGTTGGTTCCCATAGCACAATTTTTTCACAAAAATGTATTACTGCTTTAAAATAAAATAGCAGGTTTACACCTAAGTCAGAGAGGTCTAGCTACATAAACACACACTGAAACATCACCTAGGGCCAAGGAGATTGCAACTGCAGGAACCTAACTACCTCCTGTGACAACTCCCAGGTGTGTGGAGCTCAGCAGTGCAGCCACCGCAGAAATACTGGGTGAAGCCAGCGAGATCCAACCCCGTGCTGCAGAGAGTGTCCACACCCAGACCCCAGGAGCAGCGGAGGTCTGACCACAGGTACGAGCAGAAGAGCAGGGTACTTACAGGATGGAACGCCATTTCAACTTCACAGGAATGCAATCAGAAACTCAGTGAAAATGACAGACGACATGATGTGTGCATGTGTGCATGTCACATGTAGTAGAGGTAACACACATATATACACGTATGAACAGCCTACTTGCCCGAAACATGGTAAATAACTGATCCAGATTTGGAAAAACGGGCCTTTTTGCAGAAGCAGGATTGAACACAGAGGTGCTCTACCCTAAGCTACGTCCACAGCCATTTTTTTTTTTTACTTTGAGACAGGGTTTCACTCCATTACTCAGGCTGGCCTCGAACTTGTGATTCTCCTGCCTCAGCCTTTTGAGCAGCTGGGAGTTTATAGTCCTGCATCCCCGTGCCTGACAGAAAAATTGGAAAATTTTGATAGAGATATTCTCCCTCAAAATTTTTAGAAATTGAGAAAGCATCCTCTGAGATCTTCCAAAAGAAAACTTCAGAAGTGTTGCAGTATGCAGAAAGATAAGGAAGTGATTCCCACTTATTTTATAATCCTGTAGCGTTTCCAAAAGATAATACCTCCCATAAATATGAACCTTCACTTTAAGGTTTATGACTGTTTCCTAAGTGAACCCCAGAGATTAATCCCAGCAGCAAGCGGCTCAGACAAACCCGCCTCCCAGTTCCTTCAGCAGTGTTGAGGATTTCGTGAGCAGAGATGGAAGTCCTGAATGTGGTTTGTGGGGACTGGTTACTCAGCGCTCTGCTGCCCAGTGTTTGTCCTGGCTCTCGCCTCCTGCGAGGGAACCTGGTCTCAGTTCCCCCGTGTGCTGACTGCAGTTCTGCACACCGCTCACACATTCCCTGCAGGAACCGGGTCTCAGTTCCCCTGTGTGCTGACTGCGGTTCCGCTCACACATTCCCTGTAGGAACCCGCTCTACTGTCAACAGCGCCTCAAGTGCACTTCGTCCACAAGCACTTGTTGACACCCTCGACCAGGTGGGACAGAGCATTTCTACATAACAACAGCAAAAACAGAAAACAAGAAAACAATAAGTAGTGGATAACTCACTGAACTAGGGGGAATTATAAAGTAGCAAAATGCAATCTTAATAAAAGTACCTACAGGAATTTTCCTAATGTAAAATGATTCTAAATTTGATCTGAACAGTCCAGCATGTATTAATTGTGCCAGAAGATTTAAAAACTGACTTCAACCCTGTGGGTCCCTGGAAGATCCAGAGGACACTTAACAGAGAAAGATTCTGAAAACGGGAGAGAAAAGAGTATCTAGAAGTGAAGATCCTGCCTCGTCCCAACATACACGCAGGTGCCGCACTCAGGTTAGAGGAGGATTCCAGTTCAGGAAAACGGACCTCACAATTCCTATGCGAAGACACCAGTGCTGGAGCTTAGAGGTAAGGAACGAGACTTGCAAACACACGATCATCAGGACAAGAGCCTCAAACACTTAAGCACAAGAACTAAATGCCCTTAAAACCTCTTGCAGGGTTTGAATCTCTTTAACAAAGATGTGTGTTATTTTGCAAGGAGAAAAATATGTTTAGAGAATCACAGTATCGTTTAAGATTTTCAACATGAGGAGTGGTCAGTACTGCCAGTGTGATATGGATTCAACTTCCCTGGAAATGTTTGTCCATACTCATCAAACATATTTGCAAAGCATCTATGCATCAGCCACTATTATGAGTTAATCATAAGGAAATAGTGTGAAGACGAGTATATGAAAAGACATCAAGTAAATCATTGCTATTGTAGCGACAACAAACTAGAAACATTCAAAGATGGACATTACCAATTCAACCAGATCAAACCTTCCTGCGCACCCCTGATGAGGCTCAGGCTTAGTTGCTCCCTCCTGTAAACGTGTGTGCAATCTATTTTTGGGTAGAAACCTCTCTACAAACCCATATATGCAAAGAGAAGTTACAGTGACCTGCACTTTGTCCATCAAGACGTGAACAGAGATAGGAAAGGATGAGCTGGAGGGCAGAAAGTGGCTTTGTCACTCGGAGGACGGAGGGGGAAGCTGCAGAGGTGGGCCACCGACAGATGACACCAGGGCCTGTGCAGAGAGGGATGCGTGAAAGGTGAAACCAGTGACAGCCAGCCTGCCCGTGGGCGGCTCTCAGAAGCCACAGCCTTGGAAGGCAGCCTCCGGGGCTTCCGTTTGCTGCCCTCTCAGCCTGTTCCCCTGAACACTCGCAGGAGACCTGGGCTGAAAGGCACACATGGTGGAAGCAGATGCTCATGAGTGTTGGAAGATGGTCACTGACCTGGGCTGTGAGCTTCCACTTCAGCACGGGGCTCGCAGCTCCAGGGAGCCTGGGAGGAGGGTTTAAATAGCCAGAGGGTGGCGTCACAGCCTGCCTGGGACGCCTCGGAGCCGGGCCTCCTGGGATCAGCGGGGCAGCCATTGAACTGGCTCTGGAGTTGGTCCTGAGGACCTGACCGCAGATTGCTTAATGGCAAGCCAGGACCATGCTCTGAAGTGAGCAATTGCCACCTTCTCTGCAGTCATTTTTTCTTTTAATTAGCAGCCTGAGAACAGCTGTTTAGTGGGTGGCTCTCCTTCTGCCTCTCTTCCCCGGAGGCTAAATTACTGATTGGGGAAATCACCCAGGGCAGGGAGGCCAAGTGCTTCCTGTGGCTGTTCAACAGTTGGCGCAGCAGCAACCAGGATCCCTGAGCCCTGCGTCTCCCTTTCCCACCACAGCTTCCCAGACCCAGCACTCACCACCCAATAACCATGACATGAGCGTTTGCCGTCACCAATCCAGCAAAGGCTACTCCAAGTCATTTATTTTTCATATAAAGCTTAGATCTGTCTGTTTCTTCCTCTGTAAAGAGTATTGTTGGCATTTTGATGGAGACTGCATTGAATTTGTAGATTGTTTTCAGTAATATGTCTATTTTGATGATATTAATTCTAACTATCCACCAACATGATAGGTCTTTTCTATCTTCTTAAGGTCTTCTGCGATTTCTTCAGTGGCTTACAATTTTCATTGTGGAGGTCTTTCACCCCCTTAGATAAATTCCTAAGTATTTTATTATTTTCAAAGCTATTATGAATGGTGTGGGTGTCTCGATTTCCTGGTCAGTGGAGTCATTGTTGGAGTGCAGAAAGCTCTTGATTCCTGTATGCTGAGCTTGTATACTGCACTGTGCTAAACTCGGTTATCAGAACTAGATCTTCTGGAGGGGTTTTTTGGTTCCTTTAGATACAGAATCATGTGATCAGCAAACACATGATTTGACTTCTTTTCCTAATTTTTTCTTTTGCCTAATTGCTCTCGCTAGAGTTTCAAAGACTATTGAATATGAGTGGTAAGAGTGGACATCCTTGTCTGGTTCTGATTTTAGAGGAAATACTTCCAGTTTTCTCCATTCAGTGAGTTGGCTTTGGGTTTATTATACACAGGCTTTATGACATTGTGGTAAATTCCTTCCATCCCTAGTTTCTTCAGTGTCTTTAACATGAATGGGCCTGAATTTCTCCAAGGTCATCTTCAGATAATCATCTCATGTTTAAGCTTGATTCTGTTTGTGGGGTGGATTACATTTATCGATTTATGCATATTGAATCAACTGAGATGACTCCAGCCTGACCATGGTGTACAACCATTTTGTCTTGGAGTGTGGTTTGCTAATATTTTAACAATTTTCCGTCTGTGTTTTCCAGTAATATTGGTCTATAATTTTCTTTCCTTGACGGGTCTTTTTTCTGGTTTTGGTATCTGGGTATGGAGATACCGTGACAAAATTCAGCGCCCATTCATGTTAAAAACACCGAAGAAACTCAGGATGGAAGGAATTTACCACAACATTATGAAGCCTGTATGTAATAAACCCAAAGCCAACATGGTACTGAATGGAGAAAACTCAAAGTATTTCCTCTAAAATCAGGACCAAGGGAAGGATGTCCATCTAGTCCCAGGCTCCTCTTTGCTGGGAGGTTTTTATTATTGCTTCAATCTCCTTTTTGATATTAGCTTGTTACATTTTCTATATCCTCTTGGTTCAATTTAGGATCATATGTGTTTAACATTTTTTTCAATATCAAATAGATTTTTCCATTTTATGGGAATATAAGTTTTCAAAATAGTCCCTAATGAACCTTTGTATTTCACAAATGTCTGTGGTGATATGTAATTTTGCTGATTTGGGTCTTCTATTCCTTTCCTTTTTTGTTAGCTTGACAAAGGATTTATCAATCTTGTTTGTTTTCAAAGTACCAAATCTCTGTTGCATTAATTCTTTATGTTGTTTTTTTATTCTCTACCTTATTAATTTCATCTGTGATTTTAATTATTTCCTGTCTTCTACTGATTTTGAAATTCATTTCAGTCTTTCAAAGATCTTGAGAAGTAGCATTAGACAGTTTACGTGTGTTCTTTTAATTTTTTTTAACATGGGCACTTAATACTATAGACTTAATCTTTGGTACTGCCTTCAGAATATCCCCACAGATTTGGATATGCTTATGTTATATTACTGTTATCATTTGATTCTAGGAATAGTTTTCTTGCTTTTGATTTCTAATTTTAGACATATATCTATTTGTTTGTATATATGTACTGAATTCCACTGTCTATAGATATCTGTTAACATCTGTTTGACTGACAGTATCACTCAGATCAGAAATGACTTTATTGGTTTTATTTCTGGATGACCTCTCTCTTATTGTGAGGGGTGTGTTGAGATCACCAGGAATTATTTTACTGGGGTCTGTCTGGCACTTAACGTCAAGAAGTGGTATTTTGTCGTTCTGCAGTTAAGTGCAGTGACACTGCAGGCATAGGTATTTTCTATCCTTGTGACTTGTTGTATCTATCTCTTTAATCGTACATAGTGGCCATCTTGTCTCTTCTGATTAATTTCTTCTTGAAATCTGCTTTGTCAAATATGAGAATGGTTACACCTGTTTTATGGGCTCCATTTACAAATCATGACTTTCCTACCCACTTATTTTCAGTCTGTGGATATCACTTAAAGTGTTATTATTAGTGCATTATATCTGTACATATTATTGAAGTTCATTTTGGCATAATCATAGATGCGTGGAATATGATTTGCTCTGTTGAGGTTCCCAGTACTTCCTGATTCTCTCCCCTTCTCCTTCCCACTCTCCATTTTTCTACTCCACTGCTTTTTATTCATCGTTTTTCATTAATTGGTGATTTTCTGTGTGTGTGTGTGTGTGTGTGTGTGTGTGTGTGTGTGCATATCTCCCTCTATGTATGAAATTCACTCTGATCTGTTCGTGCACACGAGCATCATCGATAGCACTATTTGGTCAATTTCTTTTCACCATTCCTCCCTTTCCCCATCCCTCTTCACTCGCCCTCAACCCAATTCCTCTATGCCACTGGTCTCCCTTCTATTTTTTCATGGAATTCTCCCTGCTTTTTCCCCTTATTTTGGTCTAGCTTCTGTGTATGAGAGAAGACATTTGACCCTTGATTTTCTGGGTCTGGCCCACTTGCTCTAGTCCTATCCATCTAGAAAATGCCCTGATTTCATTCTTCTTCATGGTTGATTAAAACTCCATTGCGTATATATACCACACTTTTTGTCCATTCGTCTGTTGACAGGCACTGGGTTGGTTCCACAATGTGGCTATTGTGAACGGCTCTTCTATAAGCATTAATGTGCCTGTATCACTACAGCATGCTAATGTTAGTTCTTCAGGATGGAGACCAAGGAGTGTCCTGTGGGGTCATATGATGATTCCAGTCCTAGACTTTCGAGGATCCTCCAAACCACTCTCAAAAGAGTTCGCAGTGATTTACTGCCCCACCAATAATACATGAGTATGCCTATTTCCCACATTGCCATCAGCATTTATTATTAATTGTATTCTTTTTGTTGTTGTTGTTGTTTTGCAATGCTGGGGATTAAACCCAGGGCTTGGTGCTTGCAAGGCAAGCACTCTACCAATTGAGCTATCTCTCCAGCCCATATTCATTTTTTGTACTGGGGGTTGAACTCAGGGGCACTCAATCACTGAGCCACATCTCCAGCCCTATGTTGCATTTTATTTAGAGACAGGGTCTCACTGAGTTGCTGAGTGACTTGCTGTTGCTGAGGCTGGCTTTGAACTTGCGATCCTCCTGCCTCAGCCTCCTGAGCTGTTGGGATAACAGGTGTGTGCCATGTTGCCCGGCTATTAATTATATTCTTGATGAATGTAATCATAACTGGAGGGAAACGAAAACCCAATGTAATTTTTATTTGCATTTCCTTGTTTGTTAGGGACGTGGAATATTTTTTTCATATGTTTTTTGGCCATTTATATTTCCTCTTTTGAGAAATATGTGTTTAATTCTTTTGCCATTTTATTGTTTGGTTTTTTTTATTGAGTTATTTATGCATTTTGGATATTAATCCCATGTCAAAGGAGCAGCTTGAAAAGGTTTTCCCCAATATGGGCTCTGTCTTCATGCTCTTAATAATTTCCTTAACTGCACAGAAGCTTATTAGCATTCTCAGTCCATCCATCCATTGATGGGCATCAGAGTTAGTTCTGTGTTTTGGCCATTGTGAATTGTGCCGCTATAAACATGAAAGAGGATGTATTACTATAGTATTATGGTTTTACTTCTTCTGGATAAATACAAAGGAGTGATGTAGCTGGCTTACATGGTGGCTCCATTCCTAGACGGTTGGGGAATCTCCGTATGCTTTCAAGAGGGTTTGAACCCACCTGCAGTCCCGCCGACAGGCTACGCGTGCACCTGGCCCTCTGCATCCTCACCAGTGCTCTGTGCTCTGCGTTCTTGGTGATTGCCATCTGGACTGGAGTGAGACCAAGCGTTAGTACAGTTTTGACTTGTGTTTCCCTGGTTGCTACAGATGTTGAGCAGCTTTTCATATATTTGTTGGACATTTGTGTTCATTCTTTTGAGAACTGTCTGTTTAGTTTTTTGCCCATTTATTGTTTGGGTTATTTGTTTTTGGTGTTAAGTTCTGAGTTCTTTTTATTACCGGAATATAAATCCCCTGTCAGAGGAGCAGCTGCCAGATATCTCCTTTCCACAGGCTCTCTCTTCATGCTCTTGTTTCCTCTGCTATGCAGAAACTTTTTAAAATGATGCTGTCCCACTTGTTGATTCTTGCTTTTATTTCTTGACCTTTGGGAGTCTTTTAAAAGAAGTTAGTGTCTCCAATTAGAATGGCGATTATCAAGAACACAAGCAACAATAGGTGTTGGCGAGGATGTGGGGAGAAAGATACACTCATACATTGCTGGTGGGGCTGCAAATTAGTGCAGCAACTCTGGAAAGCAGTATGGAGATTCCTTAGAAAACTTGGAATGGAACCACCATTTGACTCAGCTATCCCACTCCTTGGCCTATACAAAAAGGACTTAAAATCAGCATACTACAGAGATACAGCCCCATCAATGTTCATAGCTGCTCAATTCACAATAGCCAGATTGTGGAACCAACCTAGATGCCCTTTAATTGATGAATGGATAAAGAAACTGTGGTATATATATATACAATGGAATATTACTCAGCTATAAAAAATGATAAAATTATGGCATTTGCAGGCAAATGGATGAAATTTGAGAATATCATGCTAAGTGAGGTAAGTCAATCTCAAAAAACCAAAGGATGAATGATCTTGCTGATAAGTGGATGATGACACATAATGGGGGTTGGGAGGGGTTAGTGTTAGGGTTAGAGTTAGGGTTAGGGAGGGGGGTGGGAGTGGAGGAATGATTGACTGTTTAGAGGGAAAAGAGGGGTGGGAGGGGTGGGGGAAGGGAAAAAACAACAGAATGAATCAAACAACATTACGCTATGTAAATTTATGATTACACAAATAGTATACCGTTACTCCATGTACAAACAGAGAAACAACACGTATCCAAGTTGTTTACAATAAAAAAAAAAGAATATTAAAAAAAAAAAAAAGAAGTTGGTGTCTGTGAAAATATGTTCGCCTGTTAGGCCTGTTTTCCTCTAGCAGGTGCGAAGTTTTTGGTCTTATTCTGAGGTCTTCGATTCACTGAGGGTTGATTTTTGTGCAGGGTGAGAGATAGAGATCTAGTTTCATTCTCTTACATATAGATATTCAGTTTTCTTGGCACCATTTGTAAAAAAAAAAAAAAAAAAAAAAAAGCTGTCTTTTCTCCACGCTATGTCCTTGGAAACTTTGTCCAGGATCAGATGACTGTATCTGTGTGGGTTTGTCTGTCTTCTATTCTGCTCCTGTGGACTTCCTGTCCTTTTGATGCCGATGCACTGGGATTTCTGTTACTAGAGCTCTGAGGTCAGGTTTGGGTGCCTCCAGATCACTCCTTTTGCTCAGGATTCCTTTGGCTACTCTAGTTTTTAATTCTTCCACATGAATTTTAGGACTGTTTTCTTTTTCTTCTAGTGCTGTGGTGAATGTCAATGGTATTTTAATGGGGATTTCTTTGGATCTTTATCATGCTTTTGGTATTATGACCATTTTGACAATTTGTTGATTCTACCTATCCAAGAACACGGGGATCTTTTTAACGTCTAGGTTCTTCAGTTTCTTTCTTCAGCGTGTCAGTTTCTTTTTTCATTGTAGAGGTCTTTCATCTCCTTGGTCTGTTTTATTCCCAAGTATTTTATTTTACTTGTTTTTGGTGGTTACTAGAAATGAGATGGTTTTCCTAATTTCTTTTTCTTAGCAGATTCATTATTAGAGTTTAGGAAAGCAACTGATTCATGTACATTGATTTTGTTTTCTGCTACTTGTCTGAAATTCTGAAATTATTTATGAGCTCTAGAAGTTTTCTGGTGAAGTTTCCATTGTTTTTTTTCTTTAATTTGTTCTTGTAGCGTAGGGCCGTGTCATTGACAGAGACAATTTGAATTCTTCTTTTTCTATTTGTTTTCCTTCAAATTCTGTTTCTTACTTGATTATTCTGGCTAGAATTATAGGAACCATGTTGAACAAAAATTATGAGCATGGACATACTCTTCTTGTTCCTGATTTCAGAGGGAAGGATTTCAGCTTCTCTCCATTCAGTGTAATGCTGGCATTGGACTGCTTGTACAGCCTTTATGATATTGAAATACGTTTCTTCTGTCCCTAGTTTCTCCATTATTTTTAACATGAATGGGTGCTGGATTTTGCCAGAAGCTGCTTCTGCATCTATTGAGATGATCACGTGATACGTGTACTCCATTCATGTGGTGAATTATATTTATTGATAAGCTTATGCTGAGTTAACCTTGTGTTCCTGATGCTCAGCACACCATCATCCTGGCGAACTATCTTTTAACTTGCATTTTTTAAAAAATTTCATGTTTCTATTTTTATTCGATGTTTCCAAATGTAAAAACGTTGCAATTCTTACTCCAGTTATCTCAAAAGAAGCCAGGTACAGCGATTCGGTGAGACAGCAGACACTTCTCTGCTTTAGTTTTACTGCTTCTTGTGATGGCGCGATGGGCAGGAAATTGGGTTGCGTGTGCTTGGATGGAAAAAATGTCATCTTTATGAGAAAAACACCACACAGGGCCGCTTCTGCTTTGTCTGCAAGTCAGATTACAGTAGCTTCTTGTTTTTCATGAGGGACGTAGGACTGAAAAGTTTAGTTGCCCAATTGTGTTCAACTACCCCACAGATAAGCACCAGTGAGTCTCAACATGTGGCAAGCTCTGGAGGGTCAAGGTGGTGGACACTGGTCACCTTTGGTAGATTCCACTACTTAACCTGGAAAAGTTGACTTTTCTCTTAAGCAAATCTGCTTGGGGCTTTCCTTGAATTTTGCTAGGCTGGGTCCCGCAGAACACAAAAAAGATTTAAAAGTGAAAACTGTGTTGTGCTCTGTAATATTATTCAATGTTTTGCTAGCTGCATAGATAAGATAGCTGTTTTGCTAAATGGCAAAATCTTGAGGGCTCTACTTAGACCAGAATGTTCCTGACCAAAGAAAATCATACAGCAGTATTTAAAAACTGACTTTTAAGAGATGACTGACATTAATACTTTACATTTTTACATGTTGAATACATAGTCCAAGAGTTTATAAATTAATTTCATGCTTTATTACCTCGAAGAATTTCATGTATATGATAAATCCTTCCAAATACTCGTGATGGTATTTTGGGAGAAGCAGTCCTAGTCCACTGGTGATTAATACAAAGTTTCAATTTGTAGGATTTTTAAATGTTTCTTTTTTTTTTATAACACGCAGCATACATAACCTCTGCAGGAAGAAAAATGTAAAAATTCTGTGTGATCATATCTGATTATAACACATAATTTAGAATAAAATGTCACTGGTTAAGTTTTTCTATCTACCCCTTCCCTGGACAGCATTTGTTTGTGAAATAATATGTATATTCAGTTCAGTTTGCCATCATACTCCCTGTAGGACAGTCACCCCTGCTGGCCCGGAAGGCGGGACCCCGATCCTGTGGTAATAGGCAACAGTGCAAATTAAACAGAGGATGGGTCACAAAATTTTAAAAAAATGTTTTAAGAGTAATTTCCATTGAGGCAAATATGGTTCAAAGGTATTCTCTGTAAAGGGAGATCAGAGATTCAGGAATTGACAACTGAGCATGCTAAATAAATTATGTGAACACTGTCTTCGTGGTGAGATGTGACTACTACACGCGTCCTCTTAAAAACATTTCTCTAAAACTCACCAGCTCTGTAGCATGATAGCTGGTGTTGAATCACTACTGAATTTTAGGGGCAATGGCCTTAGCAGGACGACGGGGGCACAATACCAGTTATGCAAATCCAGACAAATGAGTCAACAAATCTCCAGAGTAGCCACTGAAATCCTTTGCCCAAACCACTAGAGGACCATGCAGAAACAGCCTGAATGTGCAACTCGTGAATTCAGATCCTGATCCCGTGAATCACGTGTGGGGTGGATGGATATCTTTCACACCAGGAATATTTTCACTGATTCCAACGGCAGCAAGACTGGGTAAAGGTCCGTGCTGCAGATGCGAAAGCAAGGAAGGCAGGACGCGCCCGCAGTAATGAGATCTGAGAAGAGCCCCCCGTAAATGGACAGAGATCAAAACGAAACAGACGAAGGTAAAATCGGGCTGTGAGGACCTGACAGAACGGCAGTGGGGCACGATCAAGACAGGAGTAGTTCCGCACAGTGTTGGCTGGTTTAAAGTTCTACATGATTTTCTGTTTTAAGAGATGATCAGAAAGCATCTGAAAAGCATGCAAGTTATTCGCAATCCCGGCAGAAACAAGCAGAAGGTTCCCAGCCTCCTGCAGATGTGCCCGGAAGTGAAGAGCCTGCCCTGGGAGGCCACCTGGTGGGGAGGGCCGCCCAGCTGGCTGGACCCTCTCAGGGGTCTGGTCCAAAGGGGCTCCTCCTGCACAGGTGGGCTTCAGAGAGGCCATCCACAGTGCCACAGAGCCAGCTCCGAGGGCGTGACAGGAGCCGGCTGCTAAGGGGTTCAGAATCAGAACATGGACTCAGTGTCTCTGGGGACACCCTCACTGTGTCTGGGTGAGGAGGCCACAGACCACAGCTTTGGGGGGCGGGAATGCCTGTCACAAACACGCTGCCAGGTCTCAGCTTGGGGGAGCACTGGACGGGAGGCCTCGGATGGCCCTGTGACAGGCCGTCCCCGTCTATGGGGAGAGAAGGTCCGGGCAGTGGGGTTCCTCCCTGAGTCCTGAGGCAGGGCTCTCTGTCCCGCAGCCCCCTCCAGCACAGAACCGGGGGGCGCCCAGAGCTGCTCTGGTGGACATCACAGCCCACCAAGGCTGCCTGTACTCCACGGGTCAGGGAACCAGTGTGGGATTTAGCTGGCTGCTGAGCGCATCTTCTCCAATTAAGCACTGAGTCCGGGAAGGTATCCACACGGTCCATTCAGGGACAGGGACCCACTGTGACATGGGCCTCAGCTCCCACTTCCTGATCATTGGCCTCCTGTATGCCTCTGGGGGACATGGTGACGTCCCAGCTTCAGTTAAGCACTGCTGTCCCACAGTGCCTGAGTTCTGGTGGTGTCCTTGCCCCTCATGCACACTCACCCTGGTAAGGTGTGGGTTCCTGTGCAGGACACCGTGGGGAAGGTGGACAGCACGGCTTTGTCCCTGTGAGGCTGTTCTGAAGTGACATGTAGCCTCCTCCTGGTCCAAGTGGCTCTGTGCCGGAGCCTGGCTCATGTCTGCTGTGGACTGACAGCCTGTGACTGAGTCCAGTGACTCAACTGGACTCTGTTCTAGGTCAGCGAGAACATGGCTCACTTGCATCTGTCTTTCCTCTTGGGCACCGTGCTCTGGGCGCCCGTCGCAGCCCGAGACAGTCAGAATGCTGTGTTTGCGGCACGGCCTCCGCTGTCCACCTGGCAAACAGGCCTGCACCCCAGGCAATCAAGGGCAGCCTCAGGGCCCACGTCCCCCTGGGATTCAGTTATCCCTGGGCAGCTTGGTTTCCCCAGCGACTCTGGCTTCTGCTGTGTTTCTGAGCTACGGAGAAAACAGCCAGAGAGCACTCTGCATTGGAGGCCTCCTGGGACAGACCCCTTCCTCACCACCCTGGTGACGTCCACTCCCTCGGGCTTCCCAGGAGGACGAGTGGTCTGCACGGCAGGTTCACCCCAGCGTTCCAGCAGCCTGAACCTTCTCTACTTCTGTCACCAAGGCAGCGGTGCATGTCACTTCGCTGTCCCGGGAATCACCTTGTGGTTCACATTTCAGCAAATCAAAGAAAAATGGCATTAGTGCCTTGGTGACGTCAAACCTGGAGTCTGTGCGGGGGTCCCCGTGAGCCCCTCTGCACTGGCCCTCACAGGTCCCTGCTGTCACCATGCACATCCTCGGTGACTGCACCAGAGCTCTTGTTAATCAGCACCATCACGTGGAAACTCCCTTCAGCCTTGAGAAAGTGCTGAATTTTCCTTATCAGCCAACTCTTCAGTATGTGTATGTTTTTCAGTTGTGTTTTGTTTTGACTGTTTATTAATTTTCTAATAACCAATATTCTGTCAATCAAACTTTAAAAATCTATCTATTAACCTATGTCCTATACTTGCAATATTTCTACTTCTGAGGTAAACAAGTACATTTAAATTGTCTTCTTGATTTTGAAATCTGCTCATGCAGCATAGAGCAAAATGGTTTTCTGAAATTGCACTTTGCGTATACCTTAAGATTTCATATGAATGGCTTTAAATTCCACAAGTACTCTAATTATTTTAATTTAATTGACAAATGTGAACCTTTAAATATCATTTTGCTTTTTACATTAAATTTGCTTATACACTTTAAATTATGTGTATTTCAAAGTTGTCATCAATAGACACAGTAGAATATGACAGTTTGAAATCCCAAATTTTACAAAGAATGTCTCTTCACTGAAAATGTATCTTAGGATACAGTATGATAGACATTTACTTTATGGGACCAAATAAAGAGATTGACTCGAGTTGACCAGATTTAATACGCAGGCAGACCTCTGGGTTTAATCTGTTCGTGACTGAGAGCATTGAGCCTTCACTCAGGAGAGCTTGTGAGAACTCACAGACTTGAAAAGGAGCCACCAGGTTATTGCTCTAACCTGCACATGAGGCTAATCCACGTACCTGGCTGCTCAGGGCTTTTCTACAACATTGACAGATGGGTTCAGTCATGGGACTTGCAGATGCTCTTCCAGCAAGTACAGGGCTGATTCCGCATGAAGAGAGCTGGCTGTGACCACCTCTTCCCTAGTTGACATTTCGAGTTTATTTCTTTTATTTTCCAGATAGATTGAAGAATTAATTTGACACCTTATAAATCTTATAGTATAATATTTTTAGGATTTAATCTTGTTCAGTTTCAAAATAATATAAAAGACTTACTTATATACAAGATTAAATATGTATTTCATATAAAATATATGATTTGATGATGCAGGCTGCATGCTAGCTTCATACTTAATTTGTTAATATCACCTTCAGGGCATCCTTAGCATTGATATTGCTAAATATTTAATGAATAAAAAAATGCCCAGTCTTTATATATTCTCAGCAAATATCTTGAACTCTATCTAAGAAAATATGCCCCTACTAAAGTTCCTTACAAAATTTTCTGGGGAGGTGAGTAGAAAGTGTAATATAAAATCGAAAGAAATTGCTTTATAAGAGTGAGTCCAGCCTCGAGAGGCGGATTCCACAGCAGACAGTCTGCCCGGCAAAACCCAGACAGGCAGTGTCTTGTCCAGGTTTGAAGGTCACTGGGCAGAACTGGGGCTATCCTCTAATGTCTCCTCACCGTGCTCCTGAGTGAACCTTTCTCAGTATGACTCTCCTCACAGCTTCCTTTACTTGTTTGTTCCTGAGACTGTAGAGGACGGGATTCAAGAAGGGAGGAACCATGGTGTAAAATACAGAAAGCACCATATCCTGGAGAGCCTCTGTGGTCGCTGCCGGCCGTAGGTACACACAGGCCATGGAGCTGAGGAAGATGGACACCACCAGGACGTGAGGCACGCAGGTGGAGAAGGCCTTCCCCTGCTCTTGAGCGGGGAACTTGAGCACAGCTGAAAATATGCGCACATACGACATGGCGATGAAGACAAAGCTGCCGCCGCAAACCAACACGGCAGAGATGAGAATGGAGAGCTGGTTGCTGGACGTGTCAGAGCAGGAGAGCCTCAGCAGGGAGGGGACGTCACAGAAGAACTGGGGGACTGTGTTGGAGCCGCAGAAGTTCAGCACGAATGTATTGCCAGTGTGCACACCTGCATAGACCAGGCCACTGAGCAGAGACGCCACCGTCATTCGGACACAGAGTCGGACATTTATGATAGTCGAATAATGGAGGGGCTGGCAGATGGCCACATAGCGGTCCCAGGCCATGACAGTGAGAAACAGAATCTCCACAAAGGCACAGTAAATGACCAAGAAGATCTGGGCTGCACAGCCAGTCACTGAAATGGCCCTGTTGCCGGTGAGGGAGTTGACACAGGCATTGGGGACAGTGACAGAAATGTAGCACATGTCCAAGATGGACAGGTTCCTGAGGAAGAAGTACATGGGCGTGTGCAGGTTCTGGTCAGCCGTGGTGACGGTGACGATGAGCAGGTTCCCTAAGAGGGTGGCCAGGAACATGAGTAAGAATAACATGGAGTAGAGGAACCTTAGTTTCCAGCCTTCAGCAAAGCCCATGAGGAGAAACTCGGTCACCGTGGTGGAGTTGGCCATTTTGTGGAGATGCTGGTCAGCTGGGAAGCAGAGGAAAGGAGACAAGAAGCATTAAAAGTCGACACACCCACCTGAGATGCTTTTCTTCAAAGTCATTGTTTTATGTCGTCGTTTCTGCATTGGTCTCTCGATCAGCTTGCCCACTTCTGAGGAGATAGTCCTGAGTGCTAAAGGGGTTCACTCTCCCCCATAGCATCGAGTATTGAGGTCATTGTCTCAGTGGAGACTGAATCACCTGATACATGTGAGATCCCTGTGCTAGAGTAAGGTTAGAGTCCCACTGAAGTTTCATCAGGAGCTGACCAGCACATCTGGGTGGATGTGGACAGAGCAAGGACTAGCTCTGTGTGCTCCAGAATGATCTGCCCTTCACCAGGAGACATGCCTTGAGGCACAGTCCTGTCTGTAGGGGCAGAAATCAGTATTGAGAGTTCCACTCATTCCTAAAGCTTGTCACGACTGCCAGAATGGAGGTAGGCTGCTAATTTACATGTAATTTTACAACGGTGTTTTATGGAAATCTTTTAATTCTTGCAAATTATGACTCAGTCAATGCTTGGAGAAAAGTCAAAGCTGTGACTGAGCTTGAAGTCACAACTCAAGCTGAAGTAAACCTTGGTAAGAAAACCCCAGGCAATCACATGGGAAAGTGAGCAGGGACCTTCCCTCGTGACCCATGCTATCGGTGTTTCACATACTCTACGCAAACCTAGATTCTTACCGCTAAAATTTATACTTTGTAATAAAATGAATGGAGGCATTTCCTGATCTTTATCATCTGATTGTTTCCCATTAGAAGTATTTGGCTTCTTATATGGTCATTTTGCCATCAAAATTTAGAACTGGTTTTGGTACTGGTTCCACAGGATAGCGATCTGAACACTTAACAAGCAGCCTTAGTTCTGAATTGTCCCCCGCCCCCACGTCCCTGACTCATTATCTCCTTGCTGTCTTTCCTTGCTCCGTGGCTTAATACTATGCTTCCCTCTTCTCTAGAACAATTTTTTATGTTTTCAATTGGCATGTGCAATCTCATAATGCAAATTCTTACGTACTATGTTAGTTTTGTAGGAAACTGGTAACACCACAATTATATTAAGTGTCTCCACCAACAGGAGTCATTTACTCAGGAAGAATCAGTCTCCAAGAGAGCAAGCCTGTGCACCTCGAATTGGAGGTTCAGTAGCGTGAGGGCAGCTGAGCAGGGTCTGCCCAGCAAGCCCCGTGCACAGTGCAGCTTTGGCCTGGGTTCTGCTGGGATACTCGGTGGTCAGTCTCCTGCCCTGGGTCCTCTCCACCTCATGCTTTGCTTTCCTCTCCCAGGAGGTGACTGCAGGGATCTTGAAAGCCACTGCCAGAACCCTTCTCTTTGGTTGTTTTCCTAATGTTCTGTTGCTATCCATAACCTTCCCCTCTAAGTTTTACCTCCAGAAGAGTAAGAATCCTCTGCGTGTGGTGTGTTCTGGCTTCTGCGTGTGGTGTGTTCTGGATTCTATGTGTGGTGTGTTCTGGCTTTTGCGTGTGGTGTGTTCTGGCTTCTGTGTGTGGTGAGTTCTGGCTTCTGCGTGTGGTGAGTTCTGGCTTCTATGTGTGGTGAGTTCTGGCTTCTATGTGTGGTGAGTTCTGGCTTCTGCATGTGGTGAGTTCTGGTTTCTATGTGTGGTGTGTTCTGGCTTCTATGTGTGGTGAGTTCTGGCTTCTGCGTGTGGTGTGTTCTGGCTTCTATGTGTGGTGAGTTCTGGCTTCTATGTGTGGTGTGTTCTGGCTTCTGCGTGTGGTGTGTTCTGGCTTTTGCATGTGGTGAGTTCTGGCTTCTATGTGTGGTGAGTTCTGGCTTCTATGTGTGGTGTGTTCTGGCTTCTGCGTGTGGTGTGTTCTGGCTTTTGCATGTGGTGAGTTCTGGCTTCTATGTGTGGTGTGTTCTGGCTTCTCTGTGTGGTGTGTTCTGACTTCTGCATGTGGTGTGTTCTGGCTTCTGCGTGTGGTGAGTTCTGGCTTCTGCATGTGGTGAGTTCTGGCTTCTGCGTGTGGTGTGTTCTGGCTTCTCTGTGTGGTGTGTTCTGGCTTCTGCGTGTGGTGAGTTCTGGCTTGGTCTGGTCGACAAGCTTCATTACCTTTTCCTTTCCTCCTCCTCTTCAGGAGCATTGCAAAAGCATTATGATCCTTTTCTAGAAAGAAGTTTATTTTCTGCTGAATCCCCACTTGTGGAGCAACCCTTCCCAGCTAAGTCCTGTGAGTGGCAGCAGGACTATGTCCATCTGGTTTTTCCCTGCTCAAGTTTCCTGTCACACTAGCCATGCTGTCCCTCTGCTAAGGTTTCCTGGGAATCTCTGAGAATTGCCTGTGTATCCACCTGATCTGCCACTCAGTTGTTCTTTTCCAAAAATTCCCTCTGTGTGTTGTGACTGCTTTTGTGTTATGGTTGCTTTTGTGGTATGATGTTGACTTCCTACAAATGTCTTTTAACTTCTCTAGAAAATTTAAACATACACTTGTGTGCATTTTCCACGTTTAAAGTAAGCAAAAGTGACTTCAAAATCAACTTTTAAATGAATAGAGAGCATAAAGCAAGACTAATCCCCACGTTTCAGGTTCCACATTTGCTATGAATGCTCTGCTCCCCCTGACGTGCCACTGTGGATTTAGAAATCCAGCAATAAGATATCGGATAAGAATTCTCTGTGATGGCACTCTCCAGTTTTGCCTTATTCCTCTTATAAAATCATTTTCTTTGGAGCATCAGATAAGTTGGGCCACTGGTTGAATTCTAAGCAGAAAGCACTCACTCCTGAGGGTCACGTGTTCTCCACCTGCAACAAAACAGTCTCCCCTGCTGGCTTCTCCAAATCTCAGCCTGAAAAGTGGTCCCCACAGATTTTTCAGGCTGGCAGGCTTTCAGGACATCTTGAGAGGAAAGCAGGGACAGTTTCAGGTTGTGTGAGCTGGCTGGTGAGCTCTGCTTCATATAGAGATGTGGGCGGGTGCGTGCCTGCCACCCCCAGAGGCCTCTGGGAACACAGCACCCGCCTCCTGACCACAGCAGGCAGGCTCAGGAGTGCTCCAGGCAGACAGTGCTCTCCAGAGCACAGGCAAAGGACCCATCAACATGGGTTCAATATGGTGGACATGGGGTCGAGGGTCACCTGTGCAGATGTGTGTGGTCATGGATCAGGTACTATGGAAACTGAGAGCGCAGTCCTCCCCTGTGGGTTCACCATGGCTTCTGTGTGTGCCCCAGAGACCAAGTCCTATATTCAGAGGAGCCCAGTGACTACCCTTGCCCTGAGCCTGCTAATCTGAGGTGGCCTCCCCATTCCCTCTCTGAATGGCAGCATTTCATATTTGCCACGTTCAGTGTGAGAGAAAGTGCTGAGGCTCACTTGCAGCCATGTCTTTGAGATCACTGAACATGTGCACCGTGTCCTACATGAAAAGAATTCAGAAAAACTCTCAGCTCCCTTTCTTGGGCCATTAGCAACAATGACGGGTGGAGAGCTGAGTCCCTGAGCTTCTTTTCTCAAAGGGATTAGAAAGCTGAGCTTCTGCTGCCTGTGTGGTGCCTACTCCCAACCCAGGCTTTGCTTGCTGGCCACAGGTTCTCCCGTGTCATTTGCAGCACCAAGAATCACACCGTCTCTCTTACAACACAGTTGCATATGTGCACAATGTTATGCACACACTGATTTCTGGATGGGAATAACAGGAATGAAAACTAGGACAAGTTTAATAACAAGAAGAGGAGAGAAGTGACTGGGGCCAACCAAGCAAGAGGTGTCTTACATCAAAGGAACTCTGGAAAACCTGAGACCTTTTTTGGCCATATGCATGTTGATGGTATTATCTATCAAGCACATGCACACATACCGAAGTTCCAACACTCTAAACTGGTGTGGGTACTGTTCACCCTCTGAACAAGCACAGGTGAGAAGAGGATGCTTGATTTCAACTGCAGACCACATGAAGTGTGGAGAAGAAATCATTCACTTGTATAAGGATTTAAGTATTAGATGCTACATATTAATCAGCAAAACCTTTTTCAAACTGCATACTTCTTCTATCATTTTATCAATGAAGGATATTACAAATTAATTATAACTCATTATCTGACAGGATGAATTTTCATTCCAGAAGAATTCTAAAATATTTTTTCAGGCTTATGATTGAGATCTTAAATGGTTGAGTATGGAGAGAAAACACTCCACACTTCATTTGGCTTTGTTTGTAGCCCTTTCCTGAGGTTTACGGACTATGCTCATCACTGTGGTCCAGCAGCTGGAGGGCATCAGAATCCTCAGGTGCATGTGTCACTGTGCTCATCACAGTGGCCCAGCAGCTGGAGGACATCATGACCCTTAGGTGTGTGTGTAGGTGTGCACAACACTGTGGTAGCAGGTGGAGGGCATCATGACACTCAGGTTCATATGTCACTGTGCCTATCAGAGAGGTCCAGCAGCTGAGGAGATCATGACCCTCAGGTGCATGTGTCACTGTGCTCATTACTGAGGTCCAGCAGCTGGAAGGCATCACGACTCTCAGGTGTGTGTGTCACTTGCACATCCCTGTGTTTCAGCAGCTGGAGGAGGTCATGACCCTCAGGTGCATGTGTCACTGTGATCATCACTGAGGTCCAGGAGCTGGAGGACATCACGACCCTCAGGTGCATGTGTCAATGTGATCATCCCTGTGGTCCAGGAGCTGGAGGGCATTAACACTCTCAGGTGCATGTGTCACTGTGCACATCAATGTGGTCCCACAGCTGGAGGACATCAGAAACCTAGGGGAATGTGTCACCATGCTGATCCCTGTGGTCCCGCATCTGAAGGACATCAGGACCCTCAGGTGCATGTGTCACTGTGATCATCCCTGTGTTCCAGCAGCTGGAGGACATCAGGACTCTCAGGTGCTTGTGTCACTCTGCTGATCCCTGTGGTACCACATCTGGAGGACATCAGGACCCTTAGGTGAATGTGTCACTGTGCTCATCACTGTGTCCAGCACACAGGGATGGAGGATATCAGGACCCTCAAATGCATGTGTCTCTCTGTTCATCAATAGGTCAAGCAACTGGAGGGCATCAGGACCCTCAGTTGATTGTGTCATTGTGCTCATCACTGTGGTCTAGCAGCTAGAGGTCATCAGGACACTCAGGTACATGTGTCACTGTGCTCATCACTGAGGTCCAGCATTTGAAGGTCATCACGACCCTCAACTGCATGTGTCTCTATGTTCATCACTGTGTCCAGCAGCTGGAGGGCATGAGGATCCTCAGGTGCATGTTTCACTGTGCTGAAATCTGTGGTCCAGCAGCTGGAGGACATAAGGACTCTCAGGTGCTTGTGTCACTATACTCATCACTTTGGTCCAGCAGCTGGAGGGCATCAGGACCATCAGGCGCATGTTTCAGTCTGCTCATCCCTGTGGTTCAGCAGCTGGAGGACATCAGGACGTTCAGGTGTGTGTGTCACTGTGGACATCACTGTGGTCTGCAGAGAGCCCTAGGATGGTGGCTGGCATTGGGCCAAGAAGTGGTGCATAATTAGTGTTAACACGGCGTGATCTACTTTTGCCTGAATAGTTAATGTCTCTTCTGCGCTAGTGGTCAACAGATATCCCTCATTCTTAATTGGTACCGTGGCGCATGCTCCAACCATCCTACTTAATCCTAAGCTGATTAGCTGCCTTAGGGTATATAAGACATTCTCTTTGCCTGGGAGGAGACTGTAGATTGCAGAACGTGGGGGTCGCGGGTCACAGATTGCAGATTGCAGAACGCGGGACGAAGAACACATCTCTAGGTCACAGGTTGTAAGATTGCAGGACAGGGAACTAAGAACACACCTCTAGGTCACTAGGTCGCAGAATGAAGATCGCAGATGGCAGGACGCATGACTAAGAACGCACCTCTAGCATGCACCTTTAGGACGCAGGATGCAGGATGCACCTCTAAGAAGAAGCAGTAGAACTTTGATAAGCATAGCTTCTCTGAAAGAGTAGCATCTCTAAAACTTCCTCTAAAATTAAGCAAAGTCTCTCTTCCTCTAAGCAAAGTCTTTCTTCCTCTAAGCAAAGTCTTTCTTCCTCTCAAAGCCTCTCTTCCTCTAAAACTAAAAGTAAACAAAGCCTCTCTCCCTCTATAAACTAGCGAACAAGCAAGTAAGCAAGGAAGTAGCCCAGATAGAAAAAATAGAAGTAGTTCAGTTCCAGTCCACCTCCGATAAATTACCGTGGGATTGTTGCTGCAGGCGGCAACAGTGGTCCAGAAGCGGGAGGGCATCAGGACCTTCAGGGGCATGTGTCACTATGCTCATCCCTTTGGTCCAACAGAAGGAGGGTTTCAGGACCCTTAGGTGCATGTGTCACTGTGCTCATCCTGGGGTCCACCAGTTGGAGGGAATCAGGACACTCAGGTGTGTGTGTCACTCTGCGCATCACTGTGGTCCAGCAGCTGGACGGCATCCGATCTCTCAGGTGCATGTGTCACTGTGCTCATCCCTGTGGTCCATTACCTGGAGGACATCAGGACTCTCAGGCGTGTGTGTCTCTGTGCTCATCACTGTGGTCCAGCAGCTGGAGGGCCTCAAGATACTCAGGTGCATGTGTCACTTTGCTCATCCCTGTTGTGAAATAGCTAGAGGGCATCAGGCCATCTGGTGCAAGTGTCACGGTGCTCATTTCTGTGGTCCAGCAATTAGAGTGTATCAGGATCCTCAATTGCATGTGTCACTGTGCTTATCACTGTGGTCCAGGAGCTAGAGGTCATCAGAACCCTCAACTGCATGTATAACTGGGCTTATCACTGTGACCCAGCAGCTGGATGGCACCAAGTCCTTCAGGGGCGTGTGTCACTGTGCTCATCACTGTGGTCCAGCAGCTGGATGGCATGATGACTCTCAGGTACATGTGTCACAGTTCTCATCCCTGTGTTCCAGTAATTGGAGGGCATTCAGACCCTCATGTGTGTGTGTCATTGTGCTCATCACTGTGGTCCAGCATCTGGAGGGCATCAGGACGTTCAGGTGCGTGTGTCACTGTGGATATCACTGTGGTCCAGCAGCTGGATGGCATCAGAACCCTCAGGTGCATGTGTTACTGTGCTCATCACTTTGGTCCAGCAGTGGGAGAGCATCAGGACCTTCAGGGGCATGTGTCACTGTGCTCATCCCTTTGGTCCAGCAGGAGGAGGGTTTCAGGACCCTTAGGTGCATGTGTCACTGTGCTCATCCCTGTGGTCCACCAGCTGGAGGGAATCAGGATCCTCAGGTGCGTGAGTCACTCTGCTCATCACTGTGGTCCAGCTGCTGGAGGGCATCAGTACCCTCAGGTGCATGTGTCACTGTGCTCGTCACTCTGGTGCAGCAGGTGGGTGACATCAGGACTCTCAAGTGCGTTTGTAACTGTGTTCATCACTGTGGTCAAAGCTGGAGTGCATCAGGACTCTCAAGTGCGTGTGTCACTGTGGTCATCATGGTAGTCCAGCAGCTAGAGGGCATCAGGTTCCTCAGGTGTGTGTGTCACTGTGCTCATCACTGTGGTCCAGAAGCTGGGTGGCATCAAGACTCTCAGGTGCATGTGTCACTGTGCTCATCCCTTTGGTCCAGCAGAAGGAAGGCTTCAGGACCCTTAGTGCATTTGTCACTGTGCTCATCCCTGTGGGTCCAGCAGCTGGAGGGTATCAGGACACTTAGGTGCATGTGTCACTCTGCTCCTCACTGTGGTCCAGCAGCTTGAGGGCATCAGGACCTTCAGGTGCATGCATCACTGTACTCATCACTATGACCCAGCAGATGGAGGGCGTCAGGAACGTCAGGTACATGTTTCACTGTGCTCATCACAGTGGTCCAGTAGCTGGAGGGCATCGACAACCTCAGGTGCATGTGTCACTGTGCTCATCACTGTCCAGCATTTGGAGGGCATCAGGACCCTCAAATGCATGTGTCTCTCTGTTCATCAATGGGTCAAGCAACTGGTGCATGTGTCACTGTGTTTATCACTGTGGTCCAGCAACTGGAGGGCATCAGTACCCTCTGGTGCATGTGTCACTGATCTCATCACCATGGCCCAGCACCTGGAGGGCATTAGGACCTTCAAGTGAATGTGCCTAAGTGCTCATTTCTGTGGACCAGCAGCTGGAGGAGATCATTACCCTCAGGTGCTTGTGTCACTGTGCACATCCCTGTGGTCCAGCAGCTGGAGGACAGCAGGTCCCTCAAGTGCATGTGTCACTGTGCTCATCACTGTGGTCCAGCAGCTCAAGGCGTCAGGACCCTCACGTGCATGTGTAACTGTGCTCATCACACTGGTCTTGCAGCTGGAGGGCATGAGGACACTCAGGTGCATGAGTTACTGTGCTCAAATCTGTGAACCCGCATCTGGAGGACATCAGGTCCCTCTGATGCATGTGTCACAGTGCTCTTCCCTGTGTTCCAGCAGCTAGAGAACATCAGGACCCTCAGGGCCATGTGTCACTGTTCTTGTCACTTTGGTGCAGGAACTAGAGGATATCAGGACCTTCAGATGCATGTGTCACTGTACTCCTCACTGTGGTCCGGCAGCTAGAGGGCATCAGGACCCTCAAGCCAATGTGTCACTGTGCTCATACTGTGGTCCAGCAGCTGGAGGGCATCAGGCGCTTCAGCTGCATGTGTCAATGTGCTCATCAGTGTGATCAAGTAGTTGAAGGGCATTCGAACAATCAGGTGCATGTTTCACTATACTCATCTCTTAGTCGAGCATGTGGAGGGCAACAGGACCCTCAGGTCCATGTGTCACTGTGCTCATCACTGTGGTCCAGCAAGTGGAGTGCATCAGGACCCTCAGGTGCATGCGTTACTCTGCTCATCCCTGTGGTCCAGCAAGTGGAGGGCATCAGAACTCTCAGGTGCATGTGTCACTATGCTCATTACTTGGTCGAGCATGTGGAGGGCATCAGAACCCTCAGGTGCATGTGTCATTGTGCTCATTTCTGTGGTCCAGCAGCTAGAGGGCATCAGGATCCTCAACTGCAAGTGTCAGTGTGCTCATCCCTGTGGTCCAGCACCTGGTGGATACAGGACCCTCAGGTGCATGTGTTACTGTGCTCATCACTGTGGTCCTGCTGCTGTAGGGCATCAGGGCCCTCAAGTGCTTGTGTCACTATACTCATCTCTGTGGTCCAGCAGCTGGAGGGCATCATGGCCCTCGGGTTCATGTGTCACTTTACTCATCAATGTGGCCCATCAGTTCTAGGACATCAGGTCCCTCAGGTGCAAGTGTTACTGTGCTCATCTCTGAGATCTAGCACCTGGATGGCATCAGGACCCTTCGGTGCCTGTGTCACTGTGCTCATCTCTGTGATCCACCAGCTGGAGGGCATCACAACCCTTTGGTGCACGTGTCACTGTGGTCATCATTGTGATCCAGCTCCTGGAGGGCATCACGACCCTGAGGGGCATGCGTCATTGTGTTCATCCCTGTGGTCCAGTAGCTGGAGGGCATCAGGACACTGAGGTGCATATGTCAATATACTCATCACATGGTCGTGCATGTGGAGGGCATCAGGACCCTTATATGCATGTGTCACTGTGCTCATTCCTGTGGTCCAGCACCTAGAGTTCATCAGGATTCTCAACTGCATGTGTCAGTGTGCTCGTCCCTGTGGTCCAGTAGCAGGAGGGCATCATGACCCTCAGGTGCATGTGTCACTGTGGTCATCACTGTGGTCCAGCAACTGGAGGGCATCATGACCGTCAGGTGCATGTGTCACTGTGCTCAGCACTGATATCTAGCACCTGGAAGGCATTAGGACACTCAGGGTCATGTGTCACTCTGCTCTTCACTGTGGTCCAGCAGGTGGAGTACATCATGATCCTCAGTTGCATGTGTCACTGTGGTCATCACTGTGACCCAGCAAATGGAGGACATCATGGTCTTCAGGTGCATGTATCACTGTGCTCATCACTGTGGTCCACCAGCTGGAGGGAATCAGGACACTCAGATGCTTGTGTCACTGTGCCTCTCACCGAGACTCAGCAGCTAAAGGGCATCAGGACCCTCAGGTGCATGTTTCACTGGGCTCATCACTGTGGTCCAGCAGCTGCAGGGCATCACGACCCTCAACTGCATGTGTCTCTGTGTTCATCATTTTGGTCCAGCAGCTGGAGGGTACTGTGGTTCAGCAGCTAGAGGGCATCAGTACCTTCAGGTGCATTTGTGATGTGCTCATCCCTGTCGTCCAGCACCCGGAGGGCATCAGTACCCTCAGGTGCATGTTTCACTGTGCTCATCTCTGTGGTGCAGCAGATGGAGGGCATCTGGAACCTCAGGTACATGTGTCTCTGTGCTCATCCTTGTGGTCCAGCAGCTGGAGAACATCAGGACCCTCAGGTGCATGTGTCTGTGTGCTCTTCATTGTGGTCCAGCAGCTGCAGGGCATCAGGTCCCTCAGGTGCATTTGTCACTGTGCTCATCCCTGTGTTTCAGCAGGTGGAGGACATCAGGACCCTTAGGTGCATGTGTCACTGTGCTCATCACCGTGGTACAGCAGCTGTAGGACTTCAGGACCCTCAAGTGCATGTTTCACTGTGGTCATCACTGTGGCCTAGCAGCTGGAATGTATCAGGACTCTCAGGTGCATGTGTCACTGTGCTCATCACTGTGGTACAGCGGCTGTAGGGCTTCAGGACCCTCAAGTGCATGTTTCACTGTGGTCATCACTGTGGCCTAGCAGCTGGAGTGTATCCGGACTCTCAGGTGCATGTGTCACTGTGCTAATCACTGTGGTTCTGCAGGTAGAGGGCATCAGGATCCTCAGGGGCTTGTGTTACTGTGCTCATCACTGTGATCCAGCAGCTGGAGGGCATCAGGACCCTCATGTGCCTGTGTCACTGTGGTCATCAGTGTGATCCTGCAGCTGGAGGGCATGAGGGCACTCAGGTGCATGTGTCACTATACTCATCACTTGGTCGAGCATTTGGAGGGCATCAGAACCCTCAGGTTAATGTGTCATTGTGCTCATTTATGTGGTCCAGCATCTGGAGGCATCAGGACCCTCAGGTGCATGTGTCACTGTGCTCATCTATGTGGCCCAGTAGCTGGAAGTCATCTTGACCCCTAGGTGCATTTGTCACTGTGCTCATTCCTGTGGTCCAGAAGCTAGAGTGCATCAGGTTCCTCAACTGCACGTGTCATTGTGCTCATCACTGTGGTCCTGTCGCGGAGGGCATCAGGACCTCAGGTGCTTGTGTCCCTATACTCATCACTGTGGTCTTGCAGGTGGAGGGCATCACGGCCCTTGGGTTCATGTGTCACTGTACTCATCAATGTGGCCCAGCAGTTCTAGGACATCAGGTCCCTCAGGTGCCTGTGTCAATTTGCTCTTCACTTTGATTCTCCAGCTTGAGGGCATCAGGATCCTCAGGCATGTGTCCCTGTGGTCATCATTGTGATCCAGCTGCAGGTGGGCATCGCAATCCTGAGGTGCATGTGTCACTGTGCTCATTCCTGTGGTCTAGCCACTGGGGGGCATCAGGACACTCAGGTGCATTTGTCACTCTGCTCATCACTGCCCAGGAGTTGGAGGGCATCACAACCCTCAGGTGCATGTGTCACTATACTCATGACTGGTTCCAGCAGCTGAAGGACATCAGGACCCTCAATTGCATGTATCACTGTTCTCCACACTGTGGCCCAGCAGCTGGTGGGTATCAGGACCCTCAGGTGCATGTGTGGTGCTCATCACTGTCGTCCAGCAGGTGGAGGGCATCAGGACCCTCAGGTGTACGTGTCACTGTGCTCATTTTTGTGGTCCAGCAGGTGGAGGGCATCAGGACCCTCAGGTGTACATGTCACTGTGGTCATCACTGTTTTTGACCATGTGGAGGTCATCATGACCTTCAGGTGCACGTGTCACTGTTCATCGTTTTAGTTCAGTATGTGGATGACATACCTATCCTCAGGTGCACTGTGTCATTCAGTTTCACTGAAGGAAAGGATTAGAAGTTTCCCACTTGTTTTCCAGGACAGAACCAGAACCTTTTTTTGTGTCATATAACAGGACAGAACCAGAACACTTTTTTTTGTGTTGTACTGACGCCGTCCAGTGGAGTCAATTTGGCACGGGGGACAAATGAATAGTGAGGCTTCTGAATTCAGAACGGTTTATTGTAGAATCAGGAAACCCCGGGGACTCTGGTGCTCGAGGAGAGTCAGTTTATATCCCCTCCAGGGGGTGAAAGGTAGGGCTGACGCCAATTGTGCGAAGATTAGGCGCGGAGCTAGATGTCCGAGCAGGCACAATTAGGAGCATTTGGGAACACCTACGCACGCATTGTGTGCATGGACTTAATTGAATATGGCCAATGACAAATCACCTGGCTGTGCTTATGTTAATCAACCTCCTCACTGATAATGTGACCAAAACAACTTCTGGCTAGCTGCCAGGTGCCATCTTGGTGTAGTCCGTATGGCATAGCCCCCAGCATCTCCCCCTTCCTTATATGAAATGAAAAGGAAGCTGGCAGGGATCGTGCCTGTCTTAAGTCGTCCAGGGCAGAGCAACATTCTTACCTGTCATTGGACAATGAGGCTGTAGCCCTCATTTCCTGTCTTAGGTTGGTATGAGCTCCCCATGAATCTTACCCATCTTTGACTACCGATCCAGCATACTAAGCTACATACTGGGAGATTGTCCTGCTTCAAGGGCAGTCATGGCCTATTTTATGATCACATTATGAGTCTGTTGACTGGCTTTGAGGCGTTTGTAAATGTAGAACAGAATCAACACAAGCATACCCAAGCTTATTAGTGTGGGACTTAAGAGTCCCCCAAATTTGGTGCCAAATTGTATTAGTCTATCTAATGTTCCCATGATAAGCCCTCTTGGTTTGACTTCCACCTTAGTGGCGTTCATGGCGAGGATCTGCCATTGAAGCCCTGTCACCAGCTGGTCAAATCCATCCGTCCATTGTTGTGTGATCTGGGAAAGTAACTATCTAGAGAAGTTCTCATTAAAAGTCACAAAAGGAAAGGGAGAGCTAGGCACATGGAGTATATGAAAAAGTAATTGCTTCACTCTATATATACATTTCAGTATTAACGCCATTAACCCTTCAATTAGTGCACTCTCCCCTACCCATAGACCCTCCCTTTACAAAAGCCAGGGGGCTTACATCCATACATGCCTTAGGCCTGCATAAGGACCAAATGGATATTATTAATAGCTTTGGGCATGTAACCGGTGACATTTGTATTGGAGTTGTTTTCTTTATTTAAGGTAATATCTGCCAAAGTATGATCGATCAACTGCACACAAGGTGTGCCACTGCCAAAGGTGAGGCATAATGCATTCTCTAGTGATAAATTCAGTGTAAACTTGGAGTCCAACGGTGGTGTGTACCTAAGGGTAACTTGCCCAGTAGATTCATTAGTGGAAAAGAACTGAGGAAAGACTGCACCACCTTGAGAGACTGGAACCAGTCAAGGCAATACCCTTACTATAGTCCAGAACTGTTCACCCTGGACGAAACTTACCACCAGCATCAGCAGCAGCAGGATAACCAGAGGGGTCGGCTGCATCTTGATGAACCATCTTAACTGCTCAGACTAGCCTTTCTGGAATCCAAATTGGCATTTTATTTTCCTGTGGAAATGAACACACAAGCCCTCTTCCCCAAATCAAGACCAGGGAAGGTCCTTCCCATTCTCCTGTTACAACATCTTTCCATAAAGCTTGTGGCTTTATGTCAGTGTCAACTGCAGCATGTCGATCCGCTGCTGATTTTCCTGATCCATCCAGATTCAAAAAATTTAAGGTAAAAAGGGCTATGGATAATGTGTTCTTAGGTGGATATGACTCCCCTATTCCCCCTTTTTGTTTTATTAATAAGGTCTTAATAGTTAGATGAGCTCTTTCTATAATTCCTTGTCCCTGGGGGTTATAAGGAATACCTGTGACATGATATATACCAAATTTAGAACAAAACTGTTTAAAGGTTAAGGATGTATAGCCTGGACCATTGTCTGTTTTTATTTGTTTTTGGAATGCCCAGAATAGAAAAGGTATATAAGCAGTGATTTATAATATCTTTTGTTTCTTCACCTGACTGTAAGGAGGCCATAATAAATCCTAAATAAGTATCTATGGACACATGCATGTATCTAATCTTTCCAAATTCTGGGATATGAGTAACATCCATTTTCCATATATGGCTGGCTTGTAATCCTCTAGGGTTAACACCATTTTGAGGTACTGGGAGATAAGTGACACAATGTTGACAATTTTTGACCATAGTTCTAGCTTGTTCCTTAGTTAATCTAAAACGTTTTTGAAGAGTGTTAGTGTTAACATGGAAATTTTTATAAAAATTTTCTGCTTCTAAGAGCATGGAAAAAATATGTACGTCTCTAGTAGCTAAGTCTGCTAAAGCGTTACCCATACTGAGAGGTCCTAGTAACCTGGTATAAGCCCTAATATGTCCAATAAAAAATGGTTCCTTACAGTCCCAAATTAACTTTTGAATTGTAGATAATGAGGAATGAATGGTAGATGCCAAGGATATTTTTGGTACAATTTCTATAATATTTAGAGCATTGACTATATATTTGCTGTCAGAAAACAGATTAAATGGCTGATTTGGGAACATTTGGAAAATTTGACAAGTGGCTAGAAGCTCTATCTTCTGGGCAGACTGTGAAGGATAAAGAAAAGTAAATGTCTGTGTTGGCATGAATATAGCAGCTGTTCCATTACTGGACCCATCAGAAAAGCAAGTTATACCATTTGGTATGGGGTTTTTTCTAGTGACCTTAGGAAATATGAATGGGTGTGTGATGAACATTTGGATCATCGGGTCCCGGGGTAGTGGATATTAAAATTTGGATTAGGGGGAGTTTCAAGATGGCGGACTAGGGGGCGGCTGCATTTCATGTTGCTCCGGGATGCAATATTCAAAAGAGGAGATAGTGAGAGACTTGGGACCAACTCAAAGCCGCCGGGTGAGTCTCTCCCATTGGGGAGGCGTCCCGGATGGGTCGGTAGCCCCGGAACGCAGGGAACTTTGTGAAGTAGAGTTCCTTGGCGAGACTTCCCTCCCCCCACTGGAACAGTAAACAGGGACAACTGGGATCATCGTAGAGGAGGCAGCTTAGCACAGCGCTTGGACTCGGAGCAACCACTGGGACTTCGGGTGGCTGCCTGAGGAGGAGCTGCGTGGCGAGCTGTTTGAACTCAGAACGACCGCTCCTGAACACCGGTGGCCTGCCTGGAGGAAGAGGAGAAGTGCGGCGGGTCACTTGGTCTAGGAGTGACTGCATCAGAGTCACAGGCGGTTGCCAGAGGAGGAGGTGAGGGGTGAGTTGCTTGGACTAAAAGTGACCGCTCCTGAACACCGGTGGCCTGCCTGGAGGAGGAGCGTGGTGGGTTACTTGGTCTCAGAGCCACCGCTCCTGAACCCCCCGGGGGGCTACCCCGAGGAGGAGGAGGAGGAAAAGAGCGGGTCACTTGGACAAGGAGTGACTGCCTAGGGCTACGGGCGGTTGGCGGGAGGAGGAGACGTGAAGTGAGTTGCTTGGACTCCTAGTGACTGCGTCGGAAACCCGGCTGCTGTCTGGAGGAGGAGGTGTGTGGCGGGTCTCTGGGTCTCGGAGCTATTCTACGGGAATCCAGGTGGTAGCTCAGAGGAGGGGCCGCATAGCCAGGCAATTAGGTGCACAGCAGGGTCCCAGGAGCTAGGTGGCTTCTTGCGGAAAGAACTGCACAGAGAAACGCCTAGGGGCGGAGTGAAGTTTCCAGGACTGCGGGCAACTTCTCTGAGGAGGGGCAGCATAAGGAGACTCGCTTGCGAAGGGTGAGGCTCCCAGGCCCAGGACGTAGGTCCGGGCCCCTGGGAACATTGCAGAGGAAGACACCCCAGCCCAGGCGGTAGTTGTAGATTGAGGGGAACTTCTAGGAGGGGAAATGACCAGCGAGACATCCCCACCGAGTGAGTCTTCCCGACCGGGAGAGGTTTTCCCATGGGGACGGTTAACCCAGAGACACAGGCACAAATAGGCTTTGCCTCAGCCCGCAGCCTAGTTCCCCATTGGATGACCATTGGTCAACAAGTGGAGGCACCTCTGCCCACTAGCAGGGAATATATGCCACCTGAGGGTCACCACCCCTAGAGAGGCAGCTTCTTCATGGAGCTCCAAATTATCAACCTCCTCCAAGATTTCAGGCTACTGAAGGATAAGAGGGGATATACTAGCAATCTTCAGGGACATTATAAGTCGGTAGAGGAAATCTGCAATATTTAATGACCCACTGATTCCTGAACAATATGAGAAAACAAGGGAAGAAAATGCCCCAAACAAATCTAGATGTTACATCAATAAATCCAACGACAGCATGGCAGAAGAAATGACAGAAAGGGAGTTCAGAATGTACATAATTAAAATGATTAGGGAAGCAAACGATGAGATGAAAGAGCAAATGCACGCATTGAATGATCCCACCAATTGACAGTAAACAGAGCAAATTCAGGAAGCATAAGATCATCTCAATAAAGAGTTACAGATATTGAAAAAAAAAACAAGCAGAAATCCTTAAAATGAAGGAAACAATAAACCAAATTAAGAACTCCATAGAAAGCATAACCAATAGGATAGAACACCTGGAAGACAGAACTTCAGATATTGAAGACAAAATATTTAACCTCGAAAACAAAGTTGAACAAACAGAGAAGATGGTAAGAAATCATGAACAGAATCTGCAAGAACTATGGGATATCATGAAAAGGCCAAATTTGAGAATTATTGGGATTGAGGAAGGCTTAGAGAAACAAACCAAAGGAATGAACAATCTATTCAATGAAATAATATCAGAAAATTTCCCAAATCCGAAGAATGAAATGGAAAATCAAGTTCAAGAAGCTTATAGGACTCCAAATACACAAAATTACAACAGATACACACCAAGGCATATTATAATAAAATACCTAACATACAATATAAAGACAGAATTTTAAAGGCTGTGAGAGAAAAGAACCAAATTACATTCAGGGGGAAACCAATACGGATATCAGCAGATTTTTCAATCCAGACCCTAAAACCAAGAAGGGCCTGGAACAACATTTTTCAAGCTCTGAAAGAAAATAGATGCCAACTAAGAATTTTAAAACCAGGAAAACTTACCATCAAATTTGACGATGAAATAAAATCATTCCATGATAAACAAAAGCTAAAAGAATTTACAAAAAGAAAGCCAGCATTACAGAACATTCTCAGCAAAATTTTCCAAGAGGAAGAGATAAAAAACAAAGAAGCAAATCAGCAAAGGGAGAAATTATCCTAAAGGAACTGTGAAATAAAGGAGGAAACAAGTTGTGTTCAAAAAATAAATAAATAAATAAAATTTAAAAAATGAACCAAATGACTGGGAATACAAATCATATCTCAATAATAACCCTGAATGTTATTGCCTTGAATTCATCAATCAAAAGACATAGACTGGCAGATTGGATTAAAAAGAAAGATCCAACAATATGTTGCCTGCAAGAGACTCACCCCATAGAAAGAGATACCCATAGACTAAAGGTGAAAGGATGAGGAAAAACATACCATGCACATGGACTCAGCAAAAAAGCTGGAGTATCCATCCTCATTTCAGATAATGTGGACTTCAAGCCAATGTTAGTCAGAAGGGATAAAGAAGGACATTTCATACTGCTTAAGGGAAGCATAAATCAGCAAGATATAACAATCATAAACATCTATGCCCCAAACAGTGGCTCATCCATGTATGTTAAACAAATCCTTCTCAATTTTAGAAACCAAATAGACCATAACACAATAATACTAGGTGATTTTAACACGCCTCTTTCACCGCTGGACAGATCTTCCAAACAAAAATTGAACAAAGAAACCATAGATCTCAATAACACAATCAATAATTTAGACTTAACAGACATTTATAGAATATACCATCCAACCAAGAGCAAATACACTTTCTTCTCAGCAGCACATGGATCCTTCTCTAAAATAGACCATATATTATGCCACAAAGCTAATGTCAGCAAATACAAGAAGATAGAGACACTACCTTGTATTCTATCAGATCATAATGGATTGAAGTTAGAAATAAATGAAAGAGTAAAAAACAGAAACTACTCCAACACCTGGAGATTAAACAATATGCTATTATATGATGAATGGATAACAGAAGATATTAGGAAGGAAATTAAAAAATTCTTAGAGGTAAACGAGAACAAAGAAACATCATATCAAAATCTCTGGGACACTATGAAAGCAGTACTTAGAGGAATATTTATTTCATGGAGCGCATTTAATAAAAGAAGTAAAACTCAAAAAATAAACGACCTAACACTACAGCTCAAAGCCCTAGAAAAAGAAGAACAGACCAACACAAAAAGTAGTAGAAGACAGGAAATAGTCAAACTCAGAGCTGAAATCAATGAAATTGAAACAAAAGAAACAATACAAAAAATTGACAAAGTAAATAGTTGGTTCTTCGAAAAAATAAACAAAATTGATAAACCTTTAGCCACACTAATAAAGAGAAGACAAGAGAAAACCCAAATCACTAAAATTCGGAATGAACAAGGAAATATCACAACAGACACGACTGAAATACAAAACATAATTAGAAGCTATTTTGAAAATCTATACTCCAACAAAATAGAAAATTTTGAAGACATCAACAGGTTTCTAGACACATATGAATTGCCTAAACTGAACGAGGAGGACATACACAATTTAAATACACCAATTTCAAGTAATGAAATAGAAGAAGTCATCAAAAGCCTACCAACAAAGAAAAGTCCAGGACCAGATGGGTTCTCAGCCGAGTTCTACAAAACTTTTAAAAAAGAGCTAATTCCAATACTTCTCAAAATATTCCATAAAACAGAAGAGGAGGGAACCCTCCCAAACTCATTCTATGAAGCCAATATTACCCTGATACCTGAACCAGACAGAGACATATCAGGAAAGAAAATTTCAGACCAATATCCTTAATGAACTTCGACGCAAAAATTTTCAAAAAAATTTTAGCAAATCGCATACAAAAACATATTGAAAAGATAGTGCACCATGATCAAGTGGGTTTCATCCCAGGGATGCAAGGTTGTTTCAACATCAGGAAATCAATAAATGTAATTCACCATATCAATAGACTTATATGGTGAATCAAGAATCACATGATTATTCGATAGATGCAGAAAAAGCATTTGATAAAATACAGCACCCTGTCATACTCAAAACACTAGAAAAAATAGGGATAGCGGGAACATTCCTTAATATTGTAAAGGCCATCTATGCTAAGCCCATGGCTAATATCATTCTAAATGGTGAAAAACTGAAAGCATTCCCTCTAAAAACTGGAACAAGGCAGGGATGCCCTCTTTCACCACTTCTATTCAATATCGTCCTTGCAAATCTAGCCAGAGCAATTAGACAGAGCAAAGAAATTAAAGGGACACGAATAGGAAAAGAAGAACTCAAACTATCCCTATTTGCTGATGATATGATTGTATACTTAGAGGAACCAGGAAATTCCACCAGAAAACTGTTAGACCTCATAGTGAATTCAGTAAACTAGCGGGATATAAGATCAATGCACATAAATCTAAGGCATTTCTATACATAAGCGATGAATCTTCAGAAAGAGAAATTAGGAAAACTACCCCATTCACAATAACTTCAAAAAAAATAAAATACTTGGGAATCAATCTCACAAAAGAGGTGAAAGACCTCTACAATGAGAACTACAGAACACTAAAGAAAGAAATTAAAGAAAACCTTAGAAGATGGAAAGATCTTCCAATTTTCTGGATAGGCAGAATTAATATTGTCAAAATGGCCATACTACCAAAAGTGCTATACAGATTCAATGCAATTCCAATTAAAATCTCAATGATGTACCTTATAGAAATAGAGCAAGAAATTATGAAATTCATCTGGAAGAATAAAAAACCCAGAATAGCTAAAGCAATCCTTGGCAGAAAGAGTGAAGCAGGGGGTATCGCAATACCAGATCTTCAACTCTACTACAAAGCAATAGTAACAAAAACGGCATGCTATTGGTACCAAAATAGAAAGGTGGATCAATGGTACAGAATAGAGGACACGGACACAAACCCAAATAAATACAATTTTCTCATACTAGACAAAGGGGCCAAAAATATGCAATGGAGAAAAGATAGTTTCTTCAACAAGTGGTGCTGGGAGAATTGGAAATCCATATGCAAAAGAATGAAACTAAACCCATATCTCTCACCATGCACGAAACTAAACTCAAAATGGATTAAGGATCTCGGAATCAGACCAGAGACCTTGCATCTTATAGAAGAAAAAGTAGGTCCAGAGCTTCAACATGTCAGCTTAGGACCAGACTTCCTCAAAAGGACAACAATAGCACAAGAAATAAAAGCAAGAATTAATAACTGGGATAGATTCAAACTAAAAAGCTTTCTCTCAGCAAAGGAAACTATCAGCAATGCGAAGAAAGAGCCTACAGAGTGGGAGAAAATCTTTGCCTATCATACTTCAGATAGAGCACTAATCTCCAGAATCTCTAAAGAACTCAAAAAACTCTACACCAAGAATGCAAGTAATCCAATAGACAAATGGGCTAAGGAAATGAATAGACACTTCACAGAAGAAGATCTACAAGCAATCAACAAACATATGGAAAAATGTCCAACATCTCTAGTAATAAGAGAAATGCCAATCAAAACCACCCTAAGATTCCATCTCACCCCAATTCGAACGGCAATTATCAAGAATACAAGCAACAATAGGTGTTGGCGAGGAGGTGGGAAAAAAGGTACACTCATACATTGCTGGTGGGGCTGCAAATTAGTGCAGCCACTCTGGAAAGCAGTATGGAGACTCCTTAGAAAACTTGGAATGGAACCACCATTTGACTTAGCTATCCCACTCCTTGGCCTATACCCAAAGGATTTAAAATCAGCATATTACAGAGATACAGCCACATCAATGTTCATAGCTGCTCAGTTCACGATAGCCAGATTGTGGAACCAACCTAGATGTCCTTCAACTGATGAATGGATAAAGAAACTGTGGTATATATATACAATGGAATATTACTCAGCCATAAAGAATGATAAAATTATGGCATTTGCAGGCAAATGGATGAAACTGGAGAATATCATGCTAAGTGAGAAAAGCCAATCTCAAAAAACCAAAGGAAGAATGATATCGCTAATAAGTGGATGAGGACACATAATTTGGGGTGGGAAGAGTTATTGTTAGGTTTAGACTTAGGTTTAGGGAGGGGGGCAAAATGGAGGAAAGAAGGACACTATAGAGGGAAAAGAGGGGTGGGAGGGGTGGGGGGAAGGGAAAAAAATAACAGAATGAATCAAATATTACCCTATGTAAATTTATGATTACACAAATGGTATGCCTTTACACCATGTAAAATACAGAAAAAACATGTATCCCATTTGTGTACAATAATAAAAAAAATAAATAAATAAATAAAAAAGAATTTACAAAAAGAAAGCCAGCATTACAGAACATTCTCAGGAAATATTCCATGAGGAAGAGATAAAAAAATAAAGAAGCAAGTCAGCAAAGTGAGGAATTATCCTAAAGGAACTGTCACATAAAAGAGGAACCAAGGTGTGTCAAAAATAAATAAATAAATAAAATTTAAGAAAATAAACCAAATGACCGGGAATACAAATCATATCTCAATAATAACCCTGAATGTTAACGGCCTGAATTCATCAATCAAAAGACATAGACTGGCAGATTGGATTAAAAAGAAAGATCCAACAACATGTTGACTGCAAGAGACTCACCTCATAGAAAGAGATACCCATAGGCTAAAGTTGAAAGGATGGGGAAAAACATACCATGCACATGGACTCAGCAAAAAAGCTGGAGTATCCATCCTCATTTCAGATAATGTGAACTTCAAGCCAAAGTTAGTCAGAAGGGATAAAGAAGGACATTTCATAATGCTTAAGGGAAGCATAAATCAGCAAGATATAACAATCATAAACATCTATGCCCCAAACAGTGGCTCATCCATGTATGTTAAACAAATCCTTCTCAATTTTAGAAACCAAATAGACCATAACACAATAATACTAGGTGATTTTAACACACCACTCTCACCACTGGACAGATCTTCCAAACAAAAATTGAACAAAGAAACCATAGATCTCAATAACACAATCAATAATTTAGACTTAACAGACATTTATAGAATATACCATCCAACCAAGAGCAAATACACTTTCTTCTCAGCAGCACATGGATCCTTCTCTAAAATAGACCATATATTATGCCACAAAGCTAATGTCAGCAAATACAAGAAGATAGAGACACTACCTTGTATTCTATCAGATTATAATGGATTGAAGTTAGAAATAAATGAAAGAGTAAAAAACAGAGACTACTCCAACACCTGGAGATTAAACAATATGCTATTATATGATGAATGGATAACAGAAGATATTAGGAAGGAAATTAAAAAATTCTTAGAGGTAAACGAGAACAAAGAAACATCATATCAAAATCTCTGGGACACAATGAAAGCACTACTTAGAAGAAGATTTATTTCATGGAGCGCATTTAATAAAAGAAGTAAAACTCAACAAATAAACCACCTAACACTACAGCTCAAAGCCCTAGAAAAAGAAGAACAGACCTACACCAAAAGTAGTAGAAGACAGGAAATAGTTAAACTCAGAGCTGAAATCAACGAAATTGAAACAAAAGAAACAATACAAAAAATTGACAAAGTAAATAGTTGGTTCTTCAAAAAAATAATCAAAATTGATAAACTTTAGCCACACTAACAAAGAGAAGATGAGAGAAAACCCAAATCACTAAAATTCGGAATGAACAAGGAAATAGCACAACAGACACGAGTGAAATACAAAACATAATTAGAAACTACTTTGAAAATCTATACTCCAACAAAATAGAAAATTTCAAAGAGATCAACAGGTTTCTAGAGACATATGAATTGCCTAAACTGAACCAGGAGGACATACACAATTTAAATAGGCCAATTTCAAGTAATGAAATAAAAGAAGTCATCAAAAGCCTACCAACAAAGAAAAGTCCAGGACCAGATGGGTTCTCAGCCGAGTTCTACAAAACCTTTAAAGAAGAGCTCATTCCAATACTTCTCAAAGTATTCCATAAAATAGAAGAGGAGGGAACCCTCCCAAACTCATTCTATGAATCCAATACTACCCTGATACTTAAACCAGACAGAGACACATTGAGGAAGGAAAATTTCAGACCAATATCCTTAATGAACATCGACACAAAAATTCTCAACCAAATTTTAGCAAATCACATACAAAAACATATTAAAAAGATAGTGCACCATGATCAAGTGGGTTTCATCCCAGGGATGCAAGGTTGGTTCAACATCAGGAAATCAATAAGTGTAATTCACCATATCAATAGACTTAAAGTCAAGAATCACATGATTATTTCGATAGATGCAGAAAAAGCATTTGATAAAATACAGCACCTCTTCATGCTCAAAACACTAGAAAAAATAGGGATAGTGGGAACATTCCTTAACATTGTAAAGACCATCTATGCTAAGCCCATGGTTAATATTATTCTAAATGGTGAAAAACTGAAAGCATTCCCCCTAAAAACTGGAACAAGGCAGGGATGCCCTCTTTCACCACTTCTTTTCAATATCGTCCTTGAAACTCTAGCCAGAGCAATTAGACAGACCAAGGAAATTAAAGGGATAGGAATAGAAAAAGAAGAACTCAAAGTATCCCTATTTGCTGATGATATGATTATATACTTAGAGGATCCAGAAAATTCCACCAGAAAACTGTTAGATCTCATAAGTGAATTCAGTAAGGTAGCGGGTTACAAGATCAATGCTCATAAATCCAATGCATTTTTATACGTAAGTGAGGAATCTTCAGAAAGAGAAATTAGGAAAACTACCCCATTCACAATAGCTTCGAAAAAAATAAAATACCTGGGAATCAATCTCACAAAAGAGGTGAAGGACCTCTACAATGAGAACTACAGAACACTAAAGAAAGAAATTAAAGAAAACCTTAGAAGATGGAAAGATCTCCCATGTTCTTGGATAGGCAGAATTAATATTGTCAAAATGGCCATACTACCAAAAGTGCTATACAGATTCAATGCAATTCCAATTAAAATCTCAATGATGTACCTTACAGAAATAGAGCAAGAAATTATGAAATTCATCTGGAAGAATAAAACTTCCAGAATAGCTAAAGCAATCCTTGGCAGAAAGAGTGAAGCAGGGGGTATCGCAATACCAGATCTTCAACTCTACTACAAAGCAATAGTAACAAAAACGGCATGGTATTGGTACCAAAATAGAAAGGTGGATCAATGGTACAGAATAGAGGACACGGACACAAACCCAAATAAATACAATTTTCTCATACTAGACAAAGGGTCCAAAAATATGCAATGGAGAAAAGATAGTTTCTTCAACAAGTGGTGCTGGGAGAATTGGAAATCCATATGCAACAGAATGAAACTAAACCCATATCTCTCACCATGCACGAAACCAAACGCAAAATGGATTAAAGATCTCAGAATCAGTCCAGAGACCTTGCATCTTATAGAATAAAAATTAGGTCCAGAGCTTCATCATGTTGGCTTAGGACCAGACTTCCTCAACAGGACTCCCATAGCACAAGAAATAAAAGCAAGAATTAATACCTGGGATAGATTCAAACTAAAAAGCTTTCTCTCAGCAAAGGAAACTATCAGCAATGCGAAGAAAGAGCCTACAGAGTGGGAGAAAATCTTTGCCAATCATACTTCAGATAGAGCACTAATCTCCAGAATCTATGAAGAACTCAAAAAACTCTACACCAAGAATGCAAATAATCCAATAGACAAATGGGCTAAGGAAATGAATAGACACTTCACAGAAGAAGATCTACAAGCAATCAACAAACATGGAAAAATGTCCAACATCTCTAGTAATAAGAGAAATGCAAATCAAAACCACCCTAAGATTCCATCTCACCCCAGTTAGAATGGTGATTATCAAGAATACAAGCAACAACAGGTGTTGTTGAGGATGTGGGGAGAAAGGTGCACTCATACATTGCTGGTGGGGCTGCAAACTAGTGCAGCCACTCTGGAAAGCAGTATGGAGACTCCTTAGAAAACTTGGAATGGAACCACCATTTGACCCAGCTATCCCACTCCTTGGCCTATACCCAAATGACTTAAAATCAGCATATTACAGAGATACAGCCACATCAATGTTCATAGCTGCTCAGTTCACGATAGCCAGATTGTGGAACCAACCTAGATGTCCTTCAATTGATGAATGGATAAAGAAAATGTGGTATATATATACAATGGAATATTACTCAGCCATAAAGAATGATAAAATTATGGCATTTGCGGGCAAATGGATGAAACTGGAGAATATCATGTTAAGTGAGATAAACCAATCTCAAAAAACCAAAGGAAGAATGATATAGCTAATAAGTGGATGATGACACATAATGGGGTGTGGGAGGGGTTAGTGTTAGGGTTAGATTTAGTTTTAGGGAGGGGGGCAAGAATGGAGGAAGGAAGGACTGTATAGAGGGAAAAGAGGGGTGGGAGGGGTGGGGGGGAAGGGAAAAAATAACAGAGTGAATCAAACAACATTACCCTATGTAAATTTATGATTACACAAATGGTATGCCTTCATGCCATGTACAAACAGAGAAACAACATGTTTCCCATTTGTTTACAATAATAAAAAAAATTGGTTTTTCATTATATCACATAATTCCTGGAAGTTTTGGTCATGATTTCTTACCGTCTTCTCTGTTTGGCCAACTTTATTTTCAAGATTAAATATTTTGTCTTCATTGAGATTCTGTCTTCCATGAGATCTTTTCTGTTGGTGATGCTTTCTATTGAGTTTTTAATTTGGTTTATTTTTTCTTTCATGTCAAGGATTTCTGTTTTGTTTTTCCCCAAATCTCTATCTCTTTATTAAAGTGCTCTTTTGCTTTCTACATTTGCTATTTTAATTGTTTATTGGAGTAATCATGCATTGCCTACATTTGCTCTCTTATCTCATCTTTTGCTTCACATTCATTTTAAGTATGCAGATTCTAATCTCATTTTTTGTAATTTCTACTGCTATGTTTTCATTGGATTCTATCAAAATAGCGTCTTACTTTGTTAGGGACCCTTTCTTCCCCTGCTTTTTCATATTGTTTCTGTATATTTCCCTCTAGCAGTGAAGATGCAAGGTTGCACCTTCCCTTCTGTAGGCTTATTGTGACCCTACAGGTTTCCAACACCTCTCCTTCGAGGGGAATATCAATATCGGCAGCACCCAATACAAACATGCAGCCCTATACCAGATAGCCCCTATGAAGACATTAACAGTATTGCAACAAACAGGATGAGTTCCATTTTCATCCACAGTATAGCCAATAGGCTTGCAATGAACTCTACATCTTCTAGTGGTGGATGAACAGGATAGGGAGGGGTGTAGAATGTAATGGTTAATGGGATAAGAAGTGAGTAAACACAGGAAGCTATTCAAGGGAAGAGTGAGACCAAAATCAAAACAAATTGATCTTAGGCCTGAGAAAAGAAGAAAGGAACTCCAAGGAAAGAGGTAAATAAAAGGAAAAAACTGATAAAAAAAAAAAGAAGAAATAAAAAATTGAAAAATAAAAAAATCTACAGTTTACAATCATCCACCTCTCAATCCTCTCAGTCCTCAGTATCTCGATGTGAGTGTAATACCTGTCAAAGGGCTCCCAGTCTCCTGTAGGTGTCTCAGGATGGAAGCTACCCCACCTAAAGATGGTGTACATACCCTCAGGGATAATTCAGAATGTCTGCACCAGTCTCTAAATATGCTGGGGAGCCATAGAGTGAGCACCAAGTAGTCACGGGGTGTGGGTGGTCTCCAGGGCCCAGAAGCAGTGGCCTGTCATCTCTTTTTATGATAAAAGACCACAGGACAAATATACAGACCCCAAATACCTTCAAATGCACACCTGTCTGGTTTATAACCCATGGAGTGAATGAGAAGATAAGAGATGCTACATCTACCCATTCTGACCCTGCAACAGACACTGAGACCTGGCAAGCACACTACCATCACTTCCAGAATAGCCCCCCAATTAGTCTGGTTTTAAGGATGTGGCAACAAACTAATGTCTCCTGTAGATTTTCTAGCTCAGTCTCCTAGTCAGGGTGGATCTAGCAGACTGGACTGGTCTCTCTGAGTCTAAGGCCTTATTTTCACACAAGACCTTTGAGTCTGTTTCAATTAATAGCATTGCTGAGTGCATGAGTCATTTCACTAGCCATCTGTCTGTCCCTGAAGAAAGAAAGTATTTTGTCAGAGCATAATGTAACTTAGTCACACTCACCAATAAATGCCTTTGGAACCTAGACTGTAGGAGGTAATTGCTCCTGCTACTAATGGAGTCATTACTCAGCTGAACACTTGTAGAGCTTCCTGCCTCATATTGATCCTTATATCTCTAACTTAGAAACCAGAGGATTTGGGTGAACATTACCTAATACCCCTTACAACTCTCCATCCTGTTCTGGAATAGGTGGGTTCCTCCCTCCTGAGACTAACTCTGGGCAGCAGGCCAGAGCTGCAGATCTGACCAGGTGGGAGGATTTGCTCTAAGATTGAGCTGAGTTCATTTCCACATAGGAAAGTCTGGTGAAAGGGCCAGGCTCCTGTCCCTGTGGGCTTGGACATTGGGGATCAATTAGAGGAACAGGAGGCCATGTAAGGTCTGCTGGAGGAAGGACCTGCACACCAGGTGCTGCAACTACTCCTTCTGTCCCGCTGTGGAACCTGAGGAAGTAAGTGTGACATATCTAACTCTGTTTCCACTTGAACAAAGTGATAGTAAAGGAAGATGTGTGAGCAAAGCAATAACAGAGGGAGCCCTGCAGAAGATGAAGGGCTTTGTGAACTGAGCACAAAGACGATGGTAGAGGAGGGAGCAGTGGGCCCTGACTGTGTTCTGAGGATTCCTTCCTGGTGCCTTTGGCTCCTCACACCAGGAGAGCTGGGTGAGATCCCAGCTGCTGCAAAGTGCAGACCTAACTGCTTATCCTGGCAGACTATGTGGGTGGGCATGGCTCAGGGATTAACCATCTTGAAGAATTCAATAAACTCATAGCAGGTAAACTTTTAACTATGAGACTACTTCTCTCAAAATGCAAACTCAAGGACTTCAGAGGAGGTGAGTCACACTGATATTTTTATACTGAGTTGAATTTGGCTAGATTTAAACAAGAGAGATATTTTTGAAATGTGGTTTTCCCATCATAAGGACACACTTTCTATTGACCAATGAAGAAGTTGCTCCTTAACAACGTCCAAAGAGAACAATCTTAAGTGTAAAAGGAATTGATGTGCACCTATTAAAATTCTACCCTGGGGTACCCTTCAAGGGTGTGATTTTCAAAGAGATCATAAATTTCTTTGGATCTGAGTGTCTTCAGGGCTTAAAGTATAGGAGGAAGAGGGGAGATGGACACACCTTCAGGACCACTGTGTGCTGGACACACAGGGCTCACTGATCCATCTCCTCAGCTCTCACCTGAGGTTCTTGGGACTCAGTGAGCGGAGGCTCAACCATTGCCTGATTAGTGTAAGACTGAGTGTCTACAAGACTTTCAAACTCTTTTCCTTACAGCTTATAGAGATAAAATCAGCTTGCTACACTTGATACTTCTACATGTATGACACCCTGTCACATGAGGTTAGTTTTTATCTCTATATATTTAAGCAGCTTGCCTTGTATCATAATTCCAGAGGGACACAGATCTTAGACCCACCTGAAGTCACAGGAACAACACTCTCCAAGATTTATTATATCCAAGAGGATGATGTTTTATGTAATTGTGATGCATGAAATAAGGATGCATCCCATAAGAAAAAAAATCACTGTTCACAGGTGGAAATAGACCCTCTGGTTAGCTCCTGGATCTTAAAAGTTTCAAATACCAGATGTATAGAATTCTGAAAATTACTATCTTCATTAATTGACTGACAATATGAAAGCTTTCAATGTAGGTAAGAAATGTAGTGCTGTATTAATGACCATCAAACCATTCATATAATATTCCGAACTCCAATTTAGGCAACAGATAGTATACATGTAAAAACACCCTCCCTTCAAACTGAAAGGCCCATGGAAAATGTGAATTTACAGAACACTCAGGATTTGGCACTGCCAAGGCTGTGGCCCCTTTACTCCTCTGAAATTAAACCTGGACTAAACAAAGAAAAGACGAAATCACCCCGAGAGGCTCCATGCCCTACAGGCCAGGGTATGATTATTAAATATGGAAGTGTAGAATGATCTGACACATTTTGTTAGTTTGGTCTATATTACTAATACAACTTGTGAGACTCATACTTGGCTCAGTTACTCAGCAGATGTGCGGAGACTCCTATGCAATAGTCCCTGAGTCAGGGGGCAGAGACAGAGGATTCACTGGGTACCCCATGTCCCTAAGCAGCACCCAGCTCTGCTGATGTGCCCAGTCCTCATGGGTCTCTAGCAGGCTTGGTTTCCTCTGCTAAACCCAGAACAACCCCACTCTCCTCACTGCCCACTGCCCAGGCTCTGTGGGGCTCCTTCTCTCACCTCTGCTCAACCAGAGCCCCTTGTGGGAGCTCCAGGGGACCTGACCCATGCCACATGCACTGGCCTCTTACCTGCTCCAAAACAGACTCCAAGTCCTTTTTACTCCCACACACCTGCCCTGCAGCCTGGAGCTTGCAGAGCACTCTGTTTCTGTGCTGTGCTGAGGACAGGCAGGATCCTCCAGGGCTGGTCCTGCTGCTCAGTCTGTGCAGAGTGTTCCAGAGCCTGAGGCTCCCACGGCACCTCCTGGAGTGGTTCTCAGTGCCCTGCCCAGCTGTCCCTCTGTCCTTTCCCCTGCTCTCCTGTGCCTGCTCTTACTGATGTCCACACACCTCACAGCACATGTGTGAGCTGCTGCTCTGTGGTCTTGTCACTCACTAAACAAGAACTCTAGATTGTGGAACCTCGTGTGCTTTAACCACTGAAGCAAGTCGATACCTGCAGCACTGCCACAAATCAGCAGCACTGAACACGTTTTGAAGGGTGAGTGTGTCATGATGATGTGATCTTGTGTCGTGTCTTTTTCTATGAGGTCATGAGTTCTTGCTACTCAAAGTTGTTAGAAGCAGACAACCCTGGGATCATGCTGGGCTCCTGGTGGGTGCCTGAGCATGTGTTTTCACTCTCAGCATGTGATGACTAGAGAGAGTTAATAATTCCCATTTTTATATAAGCTCTCTTTCAAAATTTTATTCCTGTCAACCAAAATTACATGAAGCAACAATTTAAGTTACTAGTGGAGAATAATAATACTATCAAAGTACTAATTACTGTTCTTTGCTGAGGAAATATCAATAATCCAAGAGGACTGCCAAAACTGCCATCTGAGACTGGATCTGGCCTCATTGTTACTTTCTGATGGAAGAGTCAAAACATATTAAGTACAAACTCTAAAACCACAATCAGGACAGAAGTCAGGCACATATAGTGGAAATAAAAGAAATGCTAAAATACATTTTGTGCACATTTGGGATAGTGAAATAATAACAGAGCAATTGCCTCAGAGATGTCATAGAAAGGGAGAAAGACAGGAAGAAGTGGGATAAGATGAAATTTCCCAAGTAAAGACCTGGGCATAAGAAGTAAAAAAAAAGTATCAAGGAAGGTAAATTACCTTATTTTTTACTGTTTTTCATTTTGTTACTGTCAATGCTGAGTATCTGACTTTTGTGACTGTCCTGTGCACTTAACTGTGGAGAGGACAGCTAAGGCAGATGCAGCCCATGCTCCTTCCCAGCTGAGCAGCTCAGCTGCACACTGACCCTCCTGCCTGCTGCTAGGAAGACCACGCACAGTCTAGGAGAGCAGGCCATCATCCCCTCTGAGCTCCTTGTGCCTTCACCTGGATGGAATGTGGACTTCAACATGTTTTGCAGGAGAGTAGTAATTACACACATTGAATTGAATGAATGAATGAATTTACACACAGTGAGTCTTCATCAGTTCCTCAGATTGGCATTTTGAAAGATAGAAATGTGAAGTAGGAATGCAGATTCCAAGTCTGATCCCAGGCACAGCTGCATTTGATAATGTCATTCTCCACGCCAGTGAGTTCTGCCCTTTGTATTTGGAAAATGAGGGGGTTATTGTCTAAATATACAGTACTCTGTTATGGATGGGCAAAAAAAAAATCATTACCATGTGAGAAAAGTTCAGAGAAGTTATGGAATGGTGAAGTTTCATGTATAGAAGGAACATGTGAGTGTGAGGGTCTGTTGTCCACACCCATGTTATATTTCCATTATCACTCCACTTCTATTTGCAAACTGCATGAAAGCCATGTGCATTATTTACTCTGTCTCCTTTACATGGGTTAGTGGCTTATTCAAAAAAAGACAATATCTAACTGTTGGATATTGGGTTTGTAGGGCCTCAGAGAATGGACCCCTCATTAGGGAAGAAACACATTATGATTGGGTTGATCTCACAGGACACAAAACACATTTATAGTTCAAAAACAATGATTGTGTATGGTGACACACTTGAAGGACCAGGAGAGAATTGTCTTGTAGAAGGTGAGCACTACCATCCTAGGGAGAAGATCCCAATTATCTGAGTGGCAATCGTGACATCTGTGGAGGGGAGATAAGAAATGAGAGATGTGGAAGAGGGAATGTAATTGAGTACCTAGCATCAAGCTCACAGGAACACTGAGTCCCACAGGCCATGTATGTGGTAAACATGCAGGATTTAATTGAGGTTGGTAAGAAAGGTGGAATTCTGGATTTCTCAGGTGCTGAGATCGTTTCATAGAGCCCTGAGGGAGGTTCCTGCCAGGACTCAGCAGGAAGGAACCCTTCTGCCACCTTACTGGGTTTGCTGGACCTGTTATTGGTTTGTATTTCAGAGCCATGTATATTTCCATGACCTGCTGAGATGGTTCCCAGTGAAAACTGGAAGCCACATTCAATTCAAGTCTTAAAATCAATCTAACAAAAACTATGTTGAATGAAAAATTAATTATAAACAAAGTCTAATAAAGTCAATTCCTTGTTATTCTCCTATGCTGATACTTTCATATTTACTGCTTAGTTTTTATTTTTATTTTTCTGTCAAAAAATCAAAGCAGTTAATTTTCATGGAGAAATGGAACCAAACTTCAAATGATTTCATTTTGTTGGGATTGTTACAACCAAACCAAACTGGCCTACTTCTCTTGCACCTGATCATCTTTGTGTTTGTTCTCGCCTGTTTGGGGAACTCAGGAATGACTGCTCTCATCCTCTTGGACCCCCGACTCCACACTCCCATGTACTTTCTCCTCAGCCAGCTCTCCCTCATGGACCTGCTGTACATCTCCACCACTGTCCCCAAGATGGTGTCCAACTTCCTTTCTGGTCACAAGAACATCTCCTTCCTGGGTTGTGGTGTACAAACTTTCTTCTTTGTGACATTGGCATGTTCTGAAGGCTTACTCCTGGCCTCCATGGCCTATGACCGCTTTGTGGCCATCTGTCACCCTCTCCACTATCCCGTCCGCATGAATAAAATCATGTGTCTAAAGTTGATCCTGGGGTCCTGGACACTGAGCTCCATCAACTCCTTGGCACATACCATCTACACTTTTCAAATTCCTTACTGCAGATCCAGGGCCATCAATCATTTCTACTGTGACATCCCAGCTATGATGCTTCTGGCCTGCATGGACACCTGGGTCTATGAGGACATGGTGTTTGTCAGTGCCGTCATCTTTCTCCTCATGCCTTTCCTTGGCATCACTGTGTCCTATGGACGGGTCCTCTTTGCTGTCTTCCACATGCGCTCAAAAGAGGGAAGGAAAAAGGCCTTCACCACGTGCTCCACACATTTAACTGTGGTGATCTTTTACTATGCTCCTTTTGCCTATACATATCTGCGGTCCAAGAATCTCCGCTCACCAGAAGAAGACAAGATTCTTGCAGTTTTTTACAGCATCCTCACTCCCATGCTCAATCCCATTGTTTACAGCCTGAGGAACAAGGAGGTACTGGGCGCCATGAGAAGAGTGTTTGGGATGTTCTCCTCCAGGAAGAAATGAGCTTGCCTGTCCCTGCTCCTCTGCATGGCTTTTTCCATGCAGAATCAGGAGCAGTGCTGTGTAACCAAAGTATGAGACATATGCAATTAAAATTTTTCACTTACACATTTAACTGTAAAATTAATTTAATTGTTATTTTCATATGAATGAGCATTTATGCTAATGAATAGTGTTTTAATTTAATTGAAAGAATTGCAAACAATGTTAATTTTAATTATTGTTAAAACTATAAGAGGAGACCAAGATGGCAGACTAGAGGGTAACTGCATCTCATGTTGGTCCCAAATTCAGGATTCAAGAAGAGAAGGTATTAAGAGACTTGGGACCAACTCAGAGTTACTAGTTGAGTCTCTCCCACTGGGCAGGGCTAATCCGGACCAGGCAGCAGGCCCTGACCACAGGCAACTTCACGGAGCATGGCCACCCAGCAAGAGACTTGTGCACACAGCTAGGCCCGAGTGGGAAGCCTGGACTGTAGGCAGCTTCTTGGAGCAGGGCCACACAACTGGAGACTCCTTTTGCAGGATCAGACTCCCCAGCCCATGTGGTACTTCCAGAGAATAGGGAACATGGCAGAGGAGGGCTGTCAAGTGAGAGACTCACTCTTAGGGCGAGGCTCCCTGGACCAGGCAGTAGTTCTGGACTGAAGGGAACTTCTCGGAGGAGAACTGTCCAGTGATATTTCCCCACCAGGTGAGTTTTCCCTGCCAGGTAAGCCTTTACCACCAGAATGGTATAACCAGAGACCCAGGCCCAGACCAGCCATGCCCCAGCCCACAGTCTAGTCCCCTTTGGGTTGACCATCCATCAACAAATAGAGGCTCTCTGCCCACTAGCAGAGATATACCCCACCTGAAGGCCACCACCACTAGAGGAACAGCTTTCTTGTGGATCAGTGCATTATCAACTTCCACCAAACTTTAGGCTACTGTAGGCTAGGAGGTGAGTTATTGGAAATTTACAGGGACACTATTAGTCCATAGAGAAAATCTGTACTATCTCAGAGTTTCACTACTAGAGAGGAAAATACCTGATCAATATGAGAAAACAAGAAAAGAAATGTCCCAAATAAACCTAGATGCTGCATCAATAAAATCCAATGACAGCATGGAAGAAGAAATGTCAGAAAGGGAGTTCAGAATGTATATAATTATAATGATCAGAAAGCAAATGATGAGGGGGCGATCCAATATGGCAGACTAGAGGGTGACTGCATCCCCAGTTGCTCCAGAACCCAGGAGTTAAGAAGGGGAGGCATTGAAAAACTTGGACTAAAATAGAGCCACGGGTGAGTCTGCCCACTGGGTAAAGCTCGGCCTGGGTGGCAGGCCCAGATAGAGGTGACTTATCGGATCAGGGCAGGGCAGCTAGAGTCTTCCACAGTCAGCCCAGCGCACTCCGGCGGTGGGCCCCTCCCACACAGCCAGCTTCTCCAGGTTCTTGGAGCAGGCCACCTACTGAGAGCCTTTCTGATCAGAACAAGCTCCAAGTCCCAGAGCCAGCGCGGCATACTCCAGCCCACGAGTGTCTTCAGGGACCAGGACAGGGCAGCCAGAGACTTCCCCAAGCAGCCCGGCCCCCTGTGGTGGGAGGCGCCTTTCAAGGCTAGCTTCTCGGAGCAGACTGCCCAGTGAGAGCCTTTCTACATAGAGCCAGCCACAAGTCCCCGAGCCAACAGAGAGCTTCGATCTGCAAGCAGCCTGTGGGATCAGGGCAGGGCAGCCAGAGACTTCTCCAGGTGGCTCTGCCCACTCCGGCCGCAGGCTCTTTCCACAGGGCGATCCAAGATGCCAGCCTAGAGGGTGACTACATCCCCAGTCGCTCCAGAACCCAGGAGTTAAGAAGGGGAGACATTGAGAGACTCAGACAAAAATAGAGTCGCGGGGTGAGTATCCCCCACTGGGTGAAACGTGGCCTGGGCAGCAGGCACAGATAGGGGTGGCTTATCAGAGCAGGGCAGGGCAGCTAGAGTCTTCACCAGGTAGCCTTCCACACTCCAGCGGTGGACTCCTCCCACACGGCCAGCTGCACGGTGCAGGCCCCCAGTGAGAGCCTTTCCGCACAGAGCCAGCTCCAAGCCCGGGAACCAGTTGGGGGCTAGGGGCAGCTTTCTTCGGAAGCACTGCATTATCAAGTTCCTCCAAGACTTCAGGCTACTGAAGGCTGGGAGGTGATACACTGGAAATCTACCGGGACACTATAAGCCAATAGAGGAAATCTGCAATATCTCAGGGTCCCACTGACAGCTGACCAATATGAGAAAACAAGGGAAGAAAATGTCCAAAACAAACCTAGATACTACATCAATAAAACCCAATGACAGCACAGCAGAAGAAATGTCAGAAAGGGAGTTCAGAATGTACACAATCAAAACAATCAGGGAAGCAAATGAGGAGATGAAAGAGCAAATGCAGGCATTGAAGGAGGAGATGAAAGAGCAAATGCAGGCATTAAATGATCACACCAATCAACAGTTAAAAGAGCAAATATGGCAAGCAAGACATCATTTCAATAAAGAGATAGAGATACTGGAAAAAAAAAACAAACTAAAATACTTGAAATGAAGGAAACAATAAACCAAGTTAAAAACTCCATAGAAAGCATAACCAATAGGATAGAACACCTGGAAGACAGAACCTCAGACATTGAAGACAAATTATTTAATCTTGAAAACAAAGTTGGACAAACAGAGAAGATGGTAAGAAATCATGAACAGAATCTACAAGAATTATGGGATATCATGAAAAGGGCAAATTTAAGAATTAATGGGATTGAGGAAAGCTTAGAGAAACAAACCAAAGGAATGAACAATCTATTCAATGAAATAATATCAGAAAATTTCCCAAATATGAAGAATGAAATGGAAAATCAAGTACAAGAGGCTTATAGAACTCCAAATATACAAAATTACAACAGACCCACACCAAGGCACATTATTATGAAAATACCTAACATACAAAATAAAGACCGAATTTTAAAGGTTGCAAGAGAAAAGAATCAAATTACATTCAGAGGGATACCAATAAGAATATCAGCAGATTTTTCAATCCAGACCCTAAAAGCTAGAAGAGCCTGGAACAACATTTACCAATCCCTGAAAGAAAATGGATGCCAACCAAGAATCTTATACCCAACAAAACTTACCTTCAAATTTGACGATGACATAAGATCCTTCCATGAAAAACAAAAGCTAAAAGAATTTATAAAAAGAAAGCCAGCATTACAGAACATTCTCAGCAAAATATTCCATGACGAAGAGATGAAAAACAACGATGCAAATCAGCAACAGGAGGCAGTAGCCTAAAGGAATAGCCAAAAAAAGGAGAAACCAAATCATGTCAAAAAACAAATATGAGTCAAATGACTGGGAATACAAATCATATCACAATAATAACCCTGAATGTTAATGGCCTGAACTCATTAATCAAAAGACATAGACTGGAAGATTGGATTAAAAAGAAAGATCCAACAATATGTTGCCTGCAAGAGACTCATCTCATAGAAAGAGATACCCATAGACTAAAGGTGAAAGGATGGGGGAAAACATACCATGCACATGAACACAGCAAAAAAGCTGGACTATCCATCCTCATTTCAGATAATGTGGACTTCAATCCAAAGTTAGTCAGAAGTAATAAAGAAGGACATTTCATACTACTTAAGGGAACCATAAATCAGGAAGACATAATGATAGTAAACATTTATGCCCCAAACAATGGTGCATCCCTGTACATCAAACAAATCCTTCTTAGTTTCAGGAATCAAATAGACCACAACACAATAAGACTAGGTGACTTTTACACACCTCTCTCACCACTGGATAGATTGTTCAAACAAAAATTGAATAAAGAAACCATAGATCTCAATAACACAATCAACAATTTAGACTTAACAGACATATATAGAATATACCACCCAACAAAGAACGAATACACTTTCTTCTCAGCAGCACATGGATCCTTCTCTAAAATAGACCATATTTTATGCCACAAAGCTAATGTCAGCAAATACAAGAAGATAGAGATACTACCTTGTACTCTATCAGATCATAATGGATTGAAATTAGAAATAAATGACAGAATAAAAAACAGAAACTTCTCCAATATCTGGAGATTAAATAATACACTATTATATGATGAATGGATAACAGAAGACATCAGGAGGGAAATAAAAAATTCTTAGAAGTAAACGAGAACAAAGACACATCATATCAAAGTCTCTGGGACACTATGAAACCAGTACTTAGAGGAAGATTTATTTCATGGGGCGCATTCAAGGAAAGAAGTAGAAATCAACAAATAAACAACTTAACACTACAGCTCAAAGTCCTAGAAAAAGAAGAGCAGACCAATACCAAAAGTAGTAGAAGACAGAAAATAGTTAAAATCAGAGCCGAAATCAATGAAATTGAAACAAAAGAAACAATTGGAAAAATTAACAAAATAAATAGTTGGTTCTTTGAAAAAATAAACAAAATTGATAAACCCTTGACCACACTAACAAAGAGAAAGAGGGAGAAAACTCAAATTACTAAAATTCGGAATGAACAAGGAAACATCACAACAGACACGAGTGAAACACAAAACGTAATTAGAAGCTATTTTGAAAATCTATACTCCAACAAAACAGAAAAACTTGAAGACATCAACAAATTTCTAGAGACATATGAATTACCTAAACTGAACGAGGAGGACATACACAACTTAAATAAACCAATTTCAAGAAATGAAATAGAAGAGGTCATTAAAAGCCTACCAACAAAGTAAAGGCCAGGACCAGATGGGTTCTCAGCCGAATTCTACAAAACCTTTAAAGAAGAGCACATTCCAATACTCCATAAACTATTCCATGAAATAGACGTGGAGGGAACCCTCCCAAACTCGTTCTATGAAGCTAATATCACCCTGATACCTAAACCAGACAGAGACACATTGAGGAAAGAAAATTTCAGACCAATATCCTTAATGAACATTGACGCAAAAATTCTCAACAAAATTTTAGCAAATCGCATACAAATATGTATTAAAAAGATAGTACACCACGATCAAGTGGGTTTTATCCCAGGGATGCAAGGTTGGTTCAACATTCGGAAATCAATAAATGTAATTCACCATATCAACAGACTTAAAGGTAAGAATCACATGATTATTTCAATAGATGCAGAAAAAGCATTCAATAAAATACAGCATCCCTTCATGCTCAAAACACTAGAAAAAATTGGGGTAGCTGGAACATTCCTTAACATTATAAAGGCCATCTATGCAAAGCCCATGGCTAATATCATTCTAAATAGTGAAAAACTGAAAGTGGTCCCCTTAAAAACTGGAACAAGGCAGGGATGCCCTCTTTCACCACTTCTATTCAACATCGTCCTTGAGACTCTAGCCAGAGCAACCAGACAAACCAAGGAAATTAAAGGGATACGAATAGGAAAAGAAGAACTCAAACTATCCCTGTTCGCTAATGACATGATTATATATTTAGAGGAACCTGGAAATTCCAACAGAAAACTTTTAGAACTCATAAGTGAATTCAGTAAAGTAGCAGGTTACAAGATCAATGCTCATAAATCCAATGCATTTTTATACATAAGTGATGAATCTTCAGAAAGAGAAATTAGGAAAACTACTCCATTCACAATAGCATTGAGAAAAATAAAATACTTGGGAATCAATCTCACAAAAGAAGTGAAAGACCTATACAATGAGAACTACAGAACACTAAAGAAAGAAGTTAAAGAAAACCTTAGAAGATGGAAAGATCTCCCATGTTCCTTGGATAGGCAGAATTAATATTGTCAAAATGGCCATACTACCAAAAGTGCTATACAGATTCAATGCAATTCCAATTAAAATCCCAATGATGTACCTTACAGAAATAGAGCAAGCAATCATGAAATTCATCTGGAAGAATAAAAAACCCAAAATTGCTAAAGCAATTCTTGGCAGAAAGAGTGAAGCAGGGAGTATTGCAATACCAGATCTTCAACTCTACTACAAAGCAATAGTAACAAAACGGCATGGTATTGGTACCAAAATAGACAGGTAGATCAATGGTACAGAATAGAGGACATGGACACAAACCCAAATAAATACAATTTTCTCATACTAGACAAAGGGTCCAAAAATATGCAATGGAGAAAAGATAGCCTCTTCATCAAATGGTGCTGGGAAAAGTGGAAAACCATATGCAACAGAATGAAATTAAACCCCTATCTCTCACCCTACACAAAACTCAACTCAAAATGGATCAAGGACCTCCGTATCAGACCAGAGACGCTGCATCTTATAGAAGAAAAGGTAGGGCCAAATCTTCAACTTGTTGGCTTAGGATCAGACTTCCTTAATAGGATTCCCATAGCACAAGAAATAAAAGCAAGAATCAACAACTGGGATAGATTCAAACTAAAAAGCTTTCTCTCAGCAAAGGAAACTATCAGCAATGTGAAGAGAGAGCCTACAGAGTGGGAGAAAATCTTTGCCAACCATACTTCAGATAGAGCACTAATTTCCAGAATCTATGAAGAACTCAAAAAACTCTACACCAAGAATGCAAATAATCCAATCAACAAATGGGCTAAGGAAATGAACAGACACTTCACAGAAGAAGATCTAAGCAATCAACAGATATATGAAGAAATGTTCAACATCCCTAGTAATAAGGGAAATGCAAATCAAAACTACCCTAAGATTTCATTTCACCCCAATTAGAATGGCGATTATCAAGAACACAAGCAACAATAGGTGTTGGCGAGGAGGTGGTGAAAAAGGAACACTCATACATTGTTGGTGGTGTTGCAAATTAGTGCAGCCACTCTGGAAAGCAGTATGGAGATTCCTCAGAAAGCTTGGAATTGAAACACCATTTGACCCAGCTATCCCACTCCTTGGCCTATACCCAAAGGACTTAAAATCAGCATACTACAAAGATACAGTCACATCAATGATCATTGCTGCTCAATTCACCATAGCCAGATTGTGGAATCAACCTAGATGCCCTTCAGTTGATGAATGGATAAAGAAACTGTGGCATATATACACAATGGAGTATTACTCCACCATGAAGAATGATAAAATTATGGCATTTGTGGGCAAATGGATGAAATTGGAGAATATCATGGTAAGTGAGATAAGCCAATCTCAAAAAACTAAAGGACGCATGATTTGCTGATAAGCGGATGAGGACATATAATCGGGGTGGGAGGGGTTAGCATTAGGTTTAGGGTTAGGTATAAGGAGTGTGGTAAGAATGAAGGAAAGAAGGACTGTATAGAGGGAAAAGAGGGGTGGGAGGGGTGAGGGGGAAGGGAAAGAAAATAATGAATCAAACATCATTGCCCTATGTAAACATATGATTACACAAATGGTATGCCTTGACTCCATGTACAAATAGAGAAACAACATGTATCCCATTTGTATACAATAATAACAAAAAAAGAAGAAAAAAAAAGAAAGCAAATGATGAGATGAAAGAGCAAATGCAGGCTTTGAATGATTGCACCACTCAACAGTTAAAAGAGCAAATACGGGAAGCAAAAGATCATTTCAATAAAGAGTTAAGAATACTGAAAAAAAAAATCACCAAAGAGAAATCCTTGAAATTAAGGAAACAATAAATAAATTAAAAACTCCATAGAAACCATATCCAATAGGATAGAACACCTGGAAGACAGAACTTCAGACACTGAAGAAAAAATATTTAACCTTGAAAACAAAGTTGACCAAATAGAGAAGATGGTAAGAAATCATGAACAGAATCTACACGAATTATGGGATATCATGAAAAGGCCAAATTTAAGAATTATTGGGATTAAGGAAGGCTTAGAGAAACAAACCAAAGGAATGAACAATCTATTCAATGAAATAATATCAGAAAATTTCCCACATCTGAAGAGTGAAATGGAAAATGAAGTACAAGAGGCTTATAGAACTCCAAATATAAAAAAATTACAACAGACCCACACCAAGGCACATTATAATGAAAATACCTGACGTAGAAATAAAGACAGAATTTTAAAGGTTGTGAAAGAAAAGAATCAAATTACATTCAGGGGGAAACCAATATGAATATCAGCAGATTTTTCAATCCAGACCCTAAAAGCTAGAAGGGCCTGGAACACTTTTCAAGCTCTGAAAGAAAATGGATGCCAACCAAGAACCTTAAACCCAGCAAAACTTACCTTCAGACTTGATGATGAAATAAGATCCTTCCATGCTAAACAAAAGCTAAAAGAATTTACAATAAGAAAGCCAGCACTACAGAACATTCTCAGCAAAATATTCCATGAGGAAGAGATGAAAAACAATAATGTGAATCATCAAAGGGAGGAACGACTCTAAAGGAATTACCAAATAAAGAGAAAGCAAGGCCTGACAAGAAAACAAAACAGGCACCTAGGTCAATGACATCACTTGTTGGTTGCAGGCAGGGAGCGAGCTGGCGGATAAGCCAGGCTGCCTACATCATGGAGGTAGGAGGCGGGCAGCTATCCCACCCAGCCAGCAGGCCAAGGACAGACGTCATAACTGAGCAACCCAGCCTGACCCCTGCACCTAAGTTGGTGCCATCACTGGTTGGTCACAGTCATGGAGTGAGCTGGCGGCCAAGTTAGGTCACTTGCATTGCGGGACCTAGCAGGTGGGCACACAACCCCCCTCCTTGTGGAGCTGGGCGGTGGATAGCCAACCCACCCAAACACCAGGCCAAAGACAGACACCATCACTGAACAACCCCACTCGACCATGATGCCAAGGTTTGTCGCCTTCACAGAGTTAGCCAGAGGCTTCTTTAGGCTGGTGCAGGCATTTTGAATTACTCCTGAGGGCGTGGCCATCATCATTGGAAGGGCAACTCCCTTCCTCAGATACCTACAGGAGGCTAGAGGACCATTGACAAGACCCAGGAGCCAAGAAGAGGAGGTATTGAGAGACTCGGGACCAATTCAGAGCCACCAGGGAATATACTCCACTTAAAGGCCACCACCCCTAGAAGGCCAGATTCCTAGTGGAGCACTGCATTATCAAGTTCTTCCAAGACTTCAGGGTACTGTAGGCTAAGAGGTGACTTATTGGAAATCTACAAAGACAATATTAGTCAACAGAGGACATCTGCAATATCCCCGAGTTTCACTATTAGAGGGGGAGATACCTGAACAATATGATAAAAAAGGGAAGAAAATGTCCCAAACAAACCTAGATGCTATAGCAATAAAATCCAATGACAGCATGGCAGAAGAAATGTCAGAAAGGGAGTTCAGAATGTACATAATCAAAATGATCTGGGATGCAAATGAGGAGATGAAAGAGCAAATGCAGGCATTGAAGGAGAGAAGAAAGGGCAAATGCAGGAATTGAATAATTGCACCAATCGACATTTAAAAGAGCAAATACAGGAAGCAAAAGATCATTTCAATAAAGAGTTAGAGTAATTTTAAAAAAAAAGCAGAAATCATTGAAATGAAGGAAAAAATAAACCAAATTAAAAACTCTATAGAAAGCATAACCAATAGGATAGAACACCTGGAAGACAGAACCTCAGATATCGAAGAAAATATATATTCAATCTTTTTTTTTATTATTTTATTTATTTATTTTTAATTGTATACAAATGGGACACATGTTGTTTCTCTATTTGTACATAGAGTCAAGGCATACCATTTGTGTAATCATACGTTTACATAGGGCAATGATGTTTATTTTTTTCCCTTCCCCCCCACCCCTCCTACCTCTCTTTTCCCTCTATACAGTCCTTATTTCCTTCATTCTTACCGCTCTCCTTATCCCTAACCCTAAACCTAACCCTAAACCTAATGCTAACCCCTCCCACCCCCATTATATGTCCTCATCCGCTTATCAGCGAGATCATTCGTCCTTTAATTTTTTGAGATTGGCTTATCTCACTTAGCATGATATTCTCCAATTTCATCCATTTGCCTACAAATGCCATAATTTTATCATTCTTCATTGCGGAGTAATATTCCATTGTATAAATATGCCACAGTTTCTTTATCCATTCATCAACTGAAGGGCATCTAGGTTGGTTCCACAATCTGGCTATGGTGAATTGAGCAGCAATGAACATTGATGTGGCTGTATCTCTGACATAAATCAACAAGTCATAACAATCATAAACATCTATGCCCCAAATAGTGGCTCATCCATGTACATCAAACAAATCCTTCTCAACTCCAGAAATCAAATAGACCACAACACAATAATACTAGGCGATTTTAACACATCCCTCTCACCATGGGACAGATCTTCCAAATAAAAACTGGATAAAGAAACCATAGATCTCAATAACACAATCAATAATTTAGATTTAATGGACATATATAAAATATACCATCCAACAAAGAGCAAATATACCTTTTTCTCAGCAGCACATGGATTCTTCTCTAAAATAGACCATATTTTATGCCATAAAGCTAATGTTAGCAAATACAAGAATATAGAGATACTACCCTGTATTCTATCAGAACATAATGGATTGAAATTAGAAATAAATGAAAGAATAAAAACCAGAAACTACTCCATCACCTGGAGATTAAATAATATGCTATTATATAATGAAAGGATAACAGAAGACATCAAGAGAAATAAAAAATTTCTTAGAAGAAAATAAGAACAAAGACATATCATATCAAAATCTCTGGAACACTATGAAAGCAGTACTTAGAGAAAGATTTATTTCATGGAGCATATTTAATAAAAGAAGTAAAAATCAACAAATAAATGACTTAACATTACAGTTTAAAGTCCTAGAAAAAGAAGAACAGATCAACACCAAAAGTAGTAGAAGAAAGGAAATAGTTAAAATCAGAGCTGAAATCAACGAAATCGAAACAAAAGAAAAAATCAAAGAAATTAAAAAAAAATAGTTGATTCTTTGAAAAAATAAACAAATTTGATAACCCCTTAGCCACACTAACAAAGAGAAGAAGAGAGAAAACTCAAATTAGTAAAATTCAGAATGAACAAGAAAATATCATGACAGACACTAGTGAAATACAAATCATAATTAGAAGCTATTTTGAAAATCTATACTCCAACAAATCAGAAAATCTCGAAGACATCAACAGGTTTCTAGACACATATGAATTACCTAAACTGAACAAGGAGGACAAACACAATTAAAATAGATCAATTTCAAGTAATGAAATAGAAGAAGTCATCAAAAGCCTACCAACAAAGAAAAGTCCAGGACCAGATGGGTTCTCAGCCGAACTCTACAAAACCTTTAAAGAAGAGCTCATTCCAATACTTCTCAAAGTATTCTATAAAATAGAAGAGGAGGGAACCCTCCCAAACTCGTTCTATGAAGCCAATATCACCCTGATACCTAAACCAGAGACACGTCGAGGAAAGAAAATTTCAGACAAATATCATTAATGAGCATTGACACAAAAATTCTCAACAAAATTTTAGCAAATCACATACAAAAATATATTAAAGAGATAGTACACCATGATCAAGTGGGTTTTATCCCAGGGATGCAAGGTTGGTTCAACATTCGGAAATCAATAAACATAATTCATCATATCAACAGACTTAAAATCAGAATAGCATGATTATTTCGATTGATGAAGAAAAAGAATTTGATAAAATACAACATCCCTTTATACTCGAAACACTAGAAAAAATAGGGATAGTGGAAACATTCCTTAACATTGTAAAGGCCATCTATGCTAAGCCCATGGCTAACATCATTCTAAATGGTGAAAAACTGAAAGCATTCCCCCTAAAAACTGGAACAAGGCAGGGATGCCCCCTTTCACCACTTCTATTCAATATCGTCCTTGAAACTCTAGCCAGAGCAATTAGAGAGACCAAAGAAATTAAAGGGATACGAATTGGAAAAGAAGAACTCAAACTATCCCTATTTGCTGATGATATGATTATATACTTAGAGGAACCACGAAATTCCATCAGAAAACTTTTAGAACTCATAAGTGAATTCAGTAAAGTAGCAGGATATAAGATCAATGCTCATAAATCTAATGCATTTTTATACATAAGTGAGGAATCTTCAGAAAAAGAAATTAGGAAAACTACCCCATTCACAATAGCTTCGAAAAAAATAAAATACTTGGGAATCAATCTAACAAAAGAGGTGAAAGACCTATACAATGAGAACTACAGAACACTAAAGAAAGAAATTAAAGAAAACCTTAGAAGATGGAAAGATCTCCCGTGTTCTTGGATAGGCAGAATTAATATTGTCAAAATGGCCATACTACCAAAAGTGCTATACAGATTCAATGCAATTCCAATTAAAATCCCAATGATGTACCTTACAGAAATAGAGCAAGCAATCATGAAATTTGTGTAGAAGAATAAGAAACCCAGAATAGCTAAAGCAATCCTTAGCAGGAAGAGTGAAGCAGGGGGTAACACAATACCAGATCTTCAACCATACTGCAAAGCAATAGTAACAAAAATGGCATGGTATTGGTACGAAAATACACAGGTAGATCAATGGTACAGAATAGAGGACATGGATACAAACCCAAATGAATACAAATTTCTCATACTAGACAAAGGGGCCAAAAATATGCAATAGAGAAAAGATAGCTTCTTCAACAAATGGTGCTGGGAAAACTGGAAGTCCATATGCAGCACAATGAAATTAAACCCCTATCTCTCATCCTACTCAAAAATCAACTCAACATGGATCAAGGACCTTGGAATCAGATCAGGGACCCTTCATCTTATAGAAGAAAAAGTAGGTCTTAAGCTTCAACTTGTTCACTTACGATCAGACTTCCTTAATAGGACTCCCATAGCACAAGAAATAAAAGCAAGAATCAATAACTGGGATAGATTCAAACTAAAAGGCTTTCTCTCAGCAAAGGAAACTATCAGCAATGTGAAGAGAGAGCCTACAGAGTGGGAGATAATCTTTGCCACCCATACTTCAGATAGAGCTCTAATTTCCAGAATATGTAAAGAACTCAAAAAACTCTACACCAAGAATGCAAATAATCCAATCAACAAATGGACTAAGGAAATGAACAGACACTTCACAGAAGAAGATCTACAACCAATCAACAGATATATGAAAAAATGTTCAACATCTCTAGTAATAAGAGAAATGCCAATCAAAATTACCCTAAGATTCCATCTCACCCCAATTCGAACGGCAATTATCAAGAATACAAGCAACAATAGGTGTTGGCGAGGAGGTGGGAAAAAAGGTACACTCATACATTGCTGGTGGGCTGCAAATTAGTGCAGCCACTCTGGAAAGCAGTGTGGAGATTCCTTAGAAAGCTTGGAATTGAAACACCATTTGACCCAGCTATCCCACTCCTTGGCCTATACCCAAAGGACTTAAAATCAGCATACTACAGAGATACAGCCACATCAATGTTCATAGCTGCTCAATTCACAATAGCCATATTGTGGAACCAACCTAGAAGCCCTTCAATTGATGAATGGATAAAGAAACTGTGGTATATTTATGCAATGGAACATTACTCAGCCATAAAGAATAATAAAATTATGGCATTTGCAGGCAAATGGATGAAACTGGAGAATATCATGCCAAGTGAGATAAGCCAATTTCCAAAAACCAAAGGAAGAATGATCTTGCTGATAAATCAATGTTGACACATAATGGGGGTTGAGGGGACAATAATGGAGGAAGGAGGGACTTTATAGAGGGAAAAGAGTGATGGGAGGGGTGGGAAGGTAGGGAAAAAATAACAGAATGAATCAAACAACATTACTCTATGTAAATGTATGATTAAACAAATGGTATGTACAAACAGAAACAACATGTATCCCATTTGTTCACAATAAAAATAAATTTAAAAAAATAAATAAATAAAATCAATTTGAAAAGAAAAAAAAAAAAGAGTGCTTCAAAAAGGTGAAATCAGGGCAAAGAGTAAACAACTTGCATGAGAAACTTAGGGGTCTCTCAGTGCCCCTGTTCAAGGACAGATAAGCTCTCTGTCCATGAACATTAAAAAAAAACAAAAACTTAAAGACATCTGATTTCTGCTCTCAAGGCCTGGCTCCTGGCTAGATCCAGGTCTGAAGACCAAACATACTGATGGGACTGAGCCCAGTGGCTCCAGACAATTACTTTATATGTTTACTCCAGTGTATTTAAGACATGAGAAGAACTCAAAGGTGACAAGACTGCTTTCTTTACTTATGTATGCTGTCAAATTACCATGATGTCTCTCCAGTGCTGAGTTGGTGTGCTACCTGGGATGGTTTTCCTTTTGTATATACTTTATATGTCTTAATAAATACTATCTTTTCCTATATGGCTTGTGGTGGTACATTCAGCGGATTAACCCATATAAATTATAAGTCTGTGCAGAGCAATGAGAAATACATCCCAGACCTGCACAGATGTGGTCAGTCCATAGTACTTCTTCAATGGGGACCAATCAGTAATGTTTCAGCTGCTGAACCAAAGGAGAGTAAAGCTGTATTCACTGAATGCAGAACCTATAAGCAGAATGCTACTGGTGGTATTGTTTCAATGAAAGAAATTTTAGTCATATTAGAAAGTGTTGAAATTAAAACTTTAAAAACCACTTTCAAAATGTCAGATATTTAAGGCATGCTAATTGATGTGGCACAGGAGACTTATGATTCTCTGAGTATATATGTACTTCGTGTACATGCACACAGCTTACTCAAATCTTCAGACTAGTTCACTCAGACTTTCTCTACAATATGAAAAATATTTTAAAGAATGAAATTTTAGCCTGTGGATCAGTTAAATCTTTCAAAAGGTTTTTTCATGATTCTAGTTCTTCTGTCAGGATAAGATTATTATGTCAAAACTGATCTAAAGTCTTTTTTAGGGTTAGGATTCAAGTTTGACAACCCAGTCTTTTGCCCAAAACAATGTACGAAAATCTTGGGCGATAATCTAATTTATTAAATCTGTTCAATAGATGCACATGAGTCTTCTCCTTACAAAAAGCAAACACAAAACATCAGGTCCAGGGGAGAGTTAAAATATGGGACTCAGTTTCCACAAGTGCTTTGCTGACTTTCCAGGATTCCTGCTGAATTGGCCACACTCTGCTTCCGCCACTGTCACATCTGCTGTCCTCTACTAGCACAGAATCTCCTAAAACAACCAGGAATATTTGGTTTTCCTCCAGTGTTGAGCTGTACAGTGTCAGTCTCTTCAAATTAGATGAAAATGTCATGAGATTTAGTGCCTTTGGTTTCCTTATTACTCACAAAACTCCTGTGATAGCAGCACTTAGTACATATTTATGGTACTAATTAATTATGGAATAAAATAAATATATAAACCTGTGTCACTTAAATTGGTCACAGCAGCACAAACCACCATGTGGTGTTTACAGATGAAGGGCGTTGTCCTGGGTGAAGAACATAGCCAGCTTCACCTGCCTGGTGAGCGGAGGTGATGGAGTCAAACCTCCTGGCTCGCTCTTCTACAGTGGGCATCCTGGTGAGACTCCAGTCAATTTGCCTTGTTTAAAAATGTCTTACGCAGGCCGTATGTACCAGCACAATAGTACATGAAAGTTAAGAACAGTAAAATTCTAATAAAATCATCAACAAAGTCAAAAGAGGAGAAAAAGATAACTAGCTCATCATCCTAAGAAACCGTGTGCACAGGGCTGGGGCATGGCTCAGTGGCCAAGTGTCCACCTGGTGTGCATGTGACTGGGTCCTCACCCCAAACCATCAAAACAGATTAAAACCATGAGGACCGGGCAGGGTGCCGCTCAGGGGTGGAGTCTTCTTCACATGCACATGACCCTGGGTTCAGCCCCAACACCTCCAGCTGCACCTCCAACAAAAATGACACTCCTTCACCACAGACAGAAGCACAGGAGGGCAAGAGCTCCAGCATGCTGAGGGCAGCCTCGGAGCAGAGGCTCCGGAGGGGCAGCCTGATTTGCAACAGCGGCTGTCGTGCTACAGCAGGAATCCTGTCTGTAAAGAGGCTGCAGTGTTAACTCCCCAGACTCCGCAGAGTCAGAACTGACAAGCGAACTCTTCCTAGAAAGTGCTCCTAGCCCTGCACTCTCTGCAGGTGGTGAGACAGGGCGGCCACAACAGCGACACTCCTGGCAGCAAAAGCAGGGGCATCTCAGCAACACCGTGGGGTCCTGGGTCGTTCCCAGGGTGCTGTCCATGTCGGCTCATCTAATCCTGTCCAGGTTCCACAGGAGGAAGGGAGCATTCTTCCTGGCTCAATAAAGAAGTAGAGACTGGGCCTGATTGTTCCATATTACCTGTGTGAATATAATACATAAGACCATTGAAATACATCCTCTATCAAAATTTTTCCTTTGGGAAGGCTGTGGATAATTTGAATTTGCAGTGGGTAACAGATCTGTCATTAAGAAGAAAGGTGTGATGTACCTGTTTTCCAACTTAAAAGACTCTCATTAAAAACCTAACTTTTGAGAGGCTGGGTGTAGCTCTGTGGTAGTGTGCTTGCCTAGCAGGTATGAGGTCCTGGGTTCAACTCCCAGCACTGAAGCATAATTAACCTTAAGAGAACTAAATGTTATCTTTAGAAGTATTTTGTTAAAATTTTGTTCAATAGTTAAGCATTTGCTAAATATTAATAAACCTAGAATTAAAATGGTCTCAATTTATTTTCAAAAGCCAGATTTGCTTTATTAGAAAAAATGTAAGTAGTTAGTCATTTACTTATCCAAAATTAAATATGAAAAATACATACAAGGAATTCTGTGCTGTGTGAAGATAAGTGGGAAGAGAGCAAGGACAGGATGACTGCAGACCCTCCTGGCTCTCCCCGACCTGGCAAGAAAAAGAGGCAGCTCAACCACCCTCACCCAAGATCTGTGCTTGCCAAACACACATTCCAGGGCTTGGGGACATTTGCTTTCTCGCATGTGTGTTTTAAACATTGTTTGCTAGATTGATTAAAGGAACATACGCTTTTTTCTTACCACTTCTTACTACATTCACCTCCATAAAGAAATTTTAGAAGTCAAAATAATGTTATTTTGGTTTTTGAAAGTCATATATCTGAAAAATTTATTTTGAGGGTGAGGTGTACATCTCAGTAGCAAAGCACTTCCTAACACCTAGGAGGCAAAGGGTTCACCCCTACCACTGCAATAAAAAAATTTGGGGGATTGTCAACAGTATCAGCTGTAGTATACTGTGATAGCGACTATAGTCCTAGCCCTCCAGCATTATTTCCAGTTTATAGTACCCTTCAAGTGAAGGTCTTGGGGGAGGGTACTTTATGCACTGTGTACCCTTGACAGAAATATCACAAAATAAGAACCCAGTATCATCGGAATATAACATATAAACTTTTGGAAAAGATGATGAGAGGACCCAGCAATCAGGAACTAGGTGACTACTTCACCTCAGAGCCAAAACCATCCTTGCTTTAAACTCCATCCTAAACATTAATATAAATCTAGGCAGCCAACCTGGCTTCCCAGAATGTTGACACCTACATGGGAAAAACACCTTGAGCTCACAAGTAAGCAAGGTTTTGTATATATGTTTAAAGCAATCAAAGCACGTGTTTTGACAATAAGGGTTCACAGTAAAAAATGTAAAATCTATAGTCAAAAATAATTCAAATAAACATTACAATGTCAAGGAGAATCGTAATAAAAAAGAGCACTCAGGTGAGAAGTTCTGAAGTGCATGTGAAATCAGAGGGAGGCGCAGCAGTTTTGCGGTTAGAACACTGGACAGAACATTGTTTTGAGCAGGAGAAGGCAGACTTCAGAGTGAAGGTTGGCTGCCCAGAGTGAGCACGTGGGAGCAAGCACGCTGGTTCTCTGCTATGCAGTCGTCCCTGCTCACCTCTCTTCGCCCTGGTCACAGGTCCACACCTGCTGTCAGGAGGGGTGCTCGAGTTCAGAAGGGGAGAGCAGCAAGGCCAACAGGCGACATGCCCTCGCTGAAGGACCAGATGCTGCCTCTGTGCCTGGAGCCCTTCCCGTTCCTACTAGCACCTCACACAAGGTGCACATTCTACATGCAGAACCCCAAGCCTCGAGACAGAAGCACTGTGGTGAGCACTTCGAGAAGTGCTTCAAACGCCTTTGTTTAGCCACGCCTCGATGACTGCGTGTGATTGATAAGGCTCCCTCACCACACAGCCTAACGTCTGAGTTTAGAGCTATCACGCGAGCCGATTAAGAGCGCGCGTTTGGATGTAAGCACCTTTTTTTTTTTTTTTTATCCCTGCCATTATCTATTTCCTTCAGATCTTCATCTTGTAGCCTGTCTTGGTTTGGATCTTTTTGCTGCCCATCATGTTGTTGAATATGTCTCTCCAGCAAAAGTGCGGGTCACTCTGCTGAAGTGATGACCTAGGCTCCTTCAGGCCTCCCTCTAGGAAACAGGCGGCACAGTCAGGGTTTCAGTTCTGAGCGTGCTCTAGCTTCTTGGCCCTCACTGCACAATCACAGGTACAACTGTAATAAATTGGCATTGGCCCCATAGGGAAATGTCCCAAACTTTGAAGAGTGCCATTTGAAGAACATAGAGACTTAAAATATAATTATCTGTGAATTCCACTGTGAGGGCAGCATTGTTCTCAGAACTTATAAAAGTCCTCTTATTCACCCACAACAGCCATCTGTGGTACGTACAGGAGGAACAGGAAGCAGAAAGATGAAACTTTCTGGAAGTTCAATAAAACCCCAATTCAATTTTGCTCTAAATTTCCTTTTTAAAGACTTAAAACTATTGATTTCAATCTGTAGTTTATAATTATATTATTATATATTCTTAGCATTCACATTAGGCATCAATAGAATTTAGACACAAGGACATAAAAATATGTTAGGACTGAACTATCTTCACCAGGGATAGACAAACTTGCAAGCCTCAGAGCAAATTCCCTCTGCACCAGCATTCCAAATCACACCCACCTCACACTTGCTGGGTGGCACTGGGGCTTGATACCCAGTATTAACTGGGCTTCAGTCCTTGTATGATCAGGTTTACTTGAGCAAAGAAAATAAATAGCAATGATAAGGGATGAAATTACAAAAGGAGAAAAATGTGTTAGAGAGACTCAACAAGTTTAAAATACAATTCTCAGACAATATAATTTCATGGTAGAGGCCCATAAATAATGTCAGAAATATTCACACAAAAAAGAGGAACTAATCCATATGTGAATTCCTCTCACCCTGCCCAAAAATCAACACAAAGTGGATCAAAAAACCTAGAAACTAGGCCAGAAACTCTCCAACCTCTAGGAGAAAACATATGGCAAAGACATAGACTCCAACTTACTCAACTGAACTCCTAACACTTAAAAAGATAAAACCAAGAATCAACCAGTGGGATGGTTTCAGTGAAAGAGCTTCTGCAAAGCAAAGAAATTGGGTGTGAAGAGAGAGCCTATGGAATGGGAGAAGATCTCTGCCAGCTGTTCTTCCAAGAGGGTGCTAACATCCAGAATGTGTAAAGAACTCAAGTAACTTAACACCAAAAGCCAAAACAATCCAATCAATAAAAGGGAAAATTACATAAACATTTCTCAAAAGAAGAAATACAAATGGCCAACAAAATAAATGAAAAAAATGTTCAACACCATTAGCAACTAGGGAAATGCAAATCAAAACTATGTCAAGATTTCATCTCACTCAATCAAAAGGTAACCATTAAGAACACAAATAACAGTAGTTGTTGGGGGGAAAAGAAATACTTACATGTTGTTGGTGTGATTGCAAATAAATACAACCAATATGGAAGTTAGTATAGATAGTCTTCAAAAACTAGGAATGGAATCACCATAAGACCCAGCTATCCCACTCTTTGGTTTAAAGGCGTAAACACAGACTGTATCAATACAGAATTATTTAAACATAATGTATAATCATCTATTTCTTACAAAGTAGATGGGACATTTTAAAACAACAAAAGATTAATGAAATGTTATTTAATTAATATAAATTAGAATTATTTAGTGTAGACCATTATTACCAAACCTAGCACACTGGTACAGATTAAAAGATGACTTTTTCATTTCTAAGAAAAGTCAATAAAGTTGACAATGTTAAGAGTACATCTACATCTCTTTGAAAACATGATTTCCTTAGTTTATCAGAGAAGTGACAATAAAACAACAATGAAACATCACTTTTTTGTCCAATCAGCTATCAAAATTTCCAAAGCTGAATAAGACTAACTCTTACAGAGAATGTGGGCAGATCTGAACCCTGTGAACCACTTTTGGAAACATGGTCTGATGTTGGCATCTTAGAGAGCAGTCTGCTGGTGTCTCACTCATTAACACTCGCACATAAACTAGAAGTCAGTAATTCTACTTATGGCTGCACAGAAAAAATTCTCAGAAAGGTGCAGACTGTGGAAACTATGAATAACAAGAAATTACTTGCTATTCACAATAAACTCCCTGACTATGTGAATTAAATGTAAAATTATTTATTTTTATTTGTTCTTTTTAGGTATACATGACAGTAGAGTATATTTTGACATATTATAAATGCCTGGAGTATAACTTCCTATTGTTGAGGTGGTACATGGTGTGGAGTTACACTGGTCATGTATTCATATATGAACATAGGAAAGTGATGTCCCATTCATTCTACTGTCTTCCCTATTCCCATTAAAATTATTTATTTTTTGTGTCATATATTTATTTTTATGTGGTGCTGAGGCTTGAACCCAGTGCCTCATACTTGCTAGGCAAGCACTCTACCACTGAGATACAACCTCAGCCCCTAAAATTATTTCTTTTTAAACAAACAAAAGAAGACCAGATTTAAGCACTTTGAGATAAAAGATAAAGAATAAAAAACACTCAATGAATCTTAGCAACCAAAATAAAAACTAGAGATGACTCCTTTAGTTTTATCAATATTTGTTTTTGAGTCATGGAAATTAAAAACAGATAATATTCTAATTTTCAAAAGAAATGAATTTAAAGATTTTAGAAAAGGCGTATTTTTACGAATGAACATTTGGTAAATGACCTTAGATGGTGTTATAAGTCAGCATAGAGTGATATGATTCTTGGGAAATTGATGATTTATCTGAAATATATAAAATTACATTTTATTTTGCTCTCAGAAAACATTAGTGATTTCAAATTGAATTCATTGAAGAAGAAATCAGAATTGGTAATAAATATATAAGAGAACTCCCCAAACTCATAAGGAAAATGAGTATTAATGTAAAAAGTGACATATCATTTCTCATAAAGTAAGTCCAAAAAATTTCATAGGCCATAAGACAATGCCAGATGATTTTGAGAACACAGTAAAAGAAAGTGCTGGTCCCACGTACCTAGATGATAAGGATGGGAGTCTGAGAGCAGTGTGCAGCCAGGTGTATGCCCTCACTGCTGGCTATGTTTTGTCTGTCTTCTGGGGATTTAACTCAGGGCCTTGCACCTGCTAGGCAAGCACTCTGCCACTGAGCTACCACCCTGGTCCTTTTTAATTTTTATTTTGAGACAGTCTTGCTAAATTGCCCAGACTGACCTTGAACTTGGGATTTTCCTACTTCAGCCTCACAAGAGACTGATAATATGATAATATCTCATGCCGAACAGGAAGTACTTTTGAAAAGGCAGGCATTTCCCTGTGATGGTACAGTTCCTGCTGAACACCTAGGTAAGGTGTGTCAATAATAAGGTGGAGGGTGATGTGAAAGCCAAAGTCAGCATTAAAAGAACAGTGGATTCATAGAGAGATTTGGGGCTCAGACCTGAGCCTGGCGAGCGTGCAATGAGGAAGTATCATCAAAGAAACTACGTGTCATGCATTTGATAGCAGATGGGATTCCGAGAACAAATATTGCACAAATCATCCAGATGCCATGATCAAAAGTAAAAAGGAAAGTCAAAGAAGAGCCAATCTGGAAGTACAGATGAATCCAGGCAGCCATGGAGAGAAAGCAAACCCAGGCCAGCCTGAGCTCTGTTGGAACCGCCAGGGCAGGGTCTGCACCCGAGGATGCCAGGAACTGCAGCTCGGGAGCTGTGGACTTAGGGTATTTCAGGTGCTCAGATTAGGGTCTCAACCTGCTATTTGAGGATAATGACAAGACAAAAGTAGTAGAGCCAGAAGAATAACCACCAATGGCAAGTTTTCAAAAAGTAATGACATATAATATGAAAACACCACACATGTAGACATATCGGGCTGAACAACGCCCTGAAGGGGGACACTCAACTCAGAAGTCTGTGAACTATTTGGTGAATTTTAACAGAGTTTTACTAATAGGCAACTAGTGTCAAAGTACAAGGAAGACTACTGTATTTAAAATTGGCAAATCCAAAATCTTTTCTTTTCTTCAATTTTATGGGGTTGAAAAAAAGAGAAAGAATTTGAAAATAAAAGAGATTTAAAAAGAAGGAGAGTAAAAATGGAGTCATTGATGGATGAATGATCCAGGAGACAGAGGGAACTAAATAGGGAATCCATGTTATCAATCAAGAAGACAGAGAATTTTGTATTAGATCTTCAATCTCGGGAGAAATCATGTTTCCAAGATATGGGACTAATTTGATGTGGGGCTTTAGAAGAGGACACCTAGGTGATAATCTCCTGCCTCTGAGGCTCTTGAACTCTCCAGCAGAGGAAGCAGACACAGACACAGCTCTGGAGGGAGCAGGACTCTCTTCTGGTGTCTTGCTCCAACAGGAGGGGGACTTGGCACTGACCAGGAGTGCCACGCTGGCTCCAGGGACAATGGAGACAACCTGTTTCACTCCTGTGAAAGGGTGGTGGGGGTGGCTGGAGTTTACAAATGTCCATTGACACTGGGAGCCTTTGGAAAGCTGTCCTTCTGGATCAGCATTTCTAAGTTGAGCAGGGAGTAGTCCACTGGTCAGCCAGGTGCCCGTGGTGATGTCAGACCCTGCAGGAACACCTCTGCCCTGGGTTGGGGATGAATCGCTGCAGCTGTTAGCAGAACACATAGGTGGGAGTGGAAGAAAACCCAAATCATGCCAGTGCAGGCTAAAAGGCCCAGGAATTTGCTCTTTGGAGACTCCTCAGCAGTTTCTCCCTTGTGTTGTGAGTCCTTGGGGACCATGGCCAGGGCACCCTGGCTCTGATCACGTGCCTGGTTTCTGAGGCCACTGAGACTGAGAGCTGTCAAGTGAGAGGCAGGAAAGGCACAAACCATACTCTCAGTTGCTCACAACTCAAGGAGTCGAGGTCCTTGGAGAGCATCTGACCTTTTTCTTGTGGGAGGTCAGTGACTGTCTCAATAACATGTCTTACTATAATTAAAGACAAGGGACTGAATCATCTGGAGGGATTGCAAATGTGAATCACTGAAGATTTAAGAAAATCAGGTTCCATAGTCTTTTCCCAGAAAACAAGATCTCTTCAGCTACTCTGTAAGCAGTACTGTGTCTTCTTGGAAACAGCTAGGAGGTAAGTCTCGGAGACTCTATGAATTCCAAAATGTCATATTCTTTCTCAAATTCAACAAGTGGAAAACATATTTTAGTCAACAGCTATGTATTAGAAATTTTGTTACTTAAATTCATGAAGAGAGAGGTAAATTTTCCATGTTGACCTGCAACATATCCCTTTATATCCTTTGTAAAATTGTAGTTTCTTATATTTATCATAGTACAGTTTTTAGACTAAATGAAAAAATGCTATTGAAGGTGCTAAGTGAATGTAGCATTTTATTTACACAAGGAAACACACACCTAGAACCATCCCAGGCCTCTCCAGCAGCTCTGATCTATTTCTAATGTTAGACCTTTGTGGGGAACCAATGGACCCCACCTGCATGGACCCTCTCCTGTGTGATGAGCAGCACATGAGAAATGGGCACATAGCTTAACACTCAGGAACCACTCATCTAATAAAGAAAACAGAGTATCTGCAGAAACATTTGCAGGTAACGGTGGAGCTTATCACAAGATTACAAAGCAGTGTGACAAAGCCTAAGAAGTAATGTAGCACTCATCTGAAAAATGTGTTCTGTGAGACATGTTTTAATGAGAATTTATAAGAATTAACTCATTCTCTATTTTGACAACACATTCAGAAGTGGGGAAAATTTAAAAAGTAAAAAACTCAGAGAGATGAACTAACATGCTTAGTGGCAGAGGAGGTGCAGGTGGGGCCAAAATGCAAAATCAGACTGGCCTGATCTGAAGGCACAGGACATGGGCTTTCATGAAACAAAGGCCAAACCCACACATCTTCTGGTAGTTCAGTGTAAGTGGAGCCTGCTACATCCAGCATGAAGGGAGAGATGTGCAGAGACAGCATGGCTGTTTGAACTAGGTGAACGTGGTTAAAAAGGAACATGGAAAGGGAAAGACTCCAGAGTAAGAGAACCACCATGAGCAGAGACTGAACTCTGCATTGAGGGTGGTGGAGTCTTTAAGTAGAAATGCACAGGGTTTACCCTGGAAAACAGAGCATGGGACTCCTCTTTCAACAGTTTTCTGCAACACCCTGCAAATGAGATCAGTAAGGAGACGGAAGTCAGTTCTGCAGAACACGGGAATCATGTGAGCCTTGAGCCTCCGAGAGGAGGAATGCACAACCCGACCTGAAGGGTGCCGGAGTGGGGTACTGGGTTGATGGAAAATTGATGAGCTTTCTCTGTGATGTCCGGGTGCACATGCAAGTAAGCAGATTCTCCTGCAGTAATGAGACTCCACTCCAAACTGTTTCAGTTGTAGGAAAGAACGGAAGGAAGGAAACAAAGGAGAGGGGAGGAGGCTCAGTGGTCACCCAGGTGTATTTTTTCTGGACAAACCTGTGGAGGGAGAGCCAGGGGAGATTGAGACCTGTCTTCCACTTACAGCCTGGGGTACTGTTGGAGAGTTGGGGGGCCATTTTTGCAATTAGGCCATTGTTTCAGGTTGTCAGGGAAGGGTTCTTTCTTTCTTTTTTTTTTTTTTTTTTTTTTTGGCACCTCTGTTCTTTGAAGTTGTCACTGTTCTAAGTCAAACCAGGTGTTTTCAGAATCCAGTCCCAGGTAGTAATTTCCTTTCTTTGCATGGTGATGGAGTATTGTCTGGGGTTTAGGTCAGGCTGAGTCAGAGTGACCATGAGGTGACCCTTGTTCCAAGAAGAAGGGTGTTTCAAAATGGCATTGCCTGAATGTAGTGCTACCTAGTATTTAGCAATATTTTTTTCTTTGTCTTTTCTTTCTGTGGGACAGTGGGAGAGGGTGGGTGGGATACAGTGGTTCTACAGTTTTCTATCTGGAAGAAGAGAGAGTTTTCCTTTATGTTTTTCTCTTTGCACTTCCTTCTGGAGGGAGGTGAGTGACTTTTCTGTTGCCAGGATGCAGCACAATGAGGACATTAATGGGTCCAGGACCCAACTCCCTATTGCTTTATTTTTGTTTCCCTCCAACTTCATTTTTTTTGTTGTTAATATTCTGTCTTTTGAGAATTTGTTGATTTCCACTATTGTAAACAACAGCCAAGCCAGGGATCCCAGCTGTCTGCATAAGAAATAAGCCAGTGGTGGAAAAACAGAAGCAAAGGTATTCACACTCCCACAGTAACTGGAGGCAGCCAGTCGACCTCAGCGGGTTAACGAAGGATGCACATAGCTAACCAGGGTTGTCTTCCTATGCAGGTGAGCTCCCCCTCACCTCTCGGAAGAGGTCAGACCCCAAGTCCTTCTTCCTGTGGAAAGACCACGTCTCAGCATAGAAGGGACTAGGGATACCTCAAGAAAATACTGCCTTTATTGCTATTTACAAAAGTAGATAGATGTAAATTTCTGCTTACAAAAGGACATCATTCCAGAGCCATTCCTGTGACTGCAGAAGTCTGCAATTTCTGCAAATAATCAAAACAAAATATCTAAAAATTATATTGAGGGTGGAATGTTTCTCCCTCACTGCTGTGCTTATAACTAAATGCCTTCTTCTTAGTCTCACATAACCCACTTAAACTAAAGCTATGCTTACATGAGTTACATGTGGAGAAACCCGACTTGGCTGTGTTCAGAAATAAATGCCTTAGCAACTGTGAAACATCATGTGTTTTGCACTGGGCAACCCAGCCTGGAACCTGCCTGGATCCTGACTGACTGGATTCTGCTACCTTGCTGCTTAAGAAACAGGCAAATGATGGTAAAATGAAAAAGTACTTTATGCAATTTGACCAAGCAGTCCTGCAGAAGTAGTAACAGCTTCTAGAACCAGAGGTGATGTATGTATGCAGATTTAGGTAGGCTGTGCTAGCCAGGGAACTTGTCACAGTCCAGGTTCTCCAACAGTAGTAGGGACAGGTCTTCAGCCTCCATTCTCAATATGGAGAAAGTTCAGAATTTAATCAAATTTGAAGCTTGTGATTCCAAAGAAGATCTGTTTCAACTTTAGTCCTTACAACAGGGTGCTAAATAAAATGTTACCTATGACTAATTACATAATTTAAGTATGACATGAAAAAGCCCATGAATCTGATGTCCTTTCTCTAATTCAAAGATGTAGTGTAAATAGTTGAAAACTTAGTTTGAATACAGGGAGTGAGAGAACGCCACACAAATGTAACCATGTGAGAGGACACATCAGATAAAATACACATTGCTTCTAGAGGGGTTATAATTATAAAGGTCACAGGCCTCCTGTGGAACTGAGGCAGCAGAAGCCTCCATTCAAACCCTAATTCTTGCAATCATGTCAGAAATATTTCATATGTGTCACTCACAGTTACAGGCATGATTTTATCAGAAGGAATGGGAAAGGGATAATGACATGCTATCCATGGAAACAGTGGGTTCTCCCAGAGAAGGGAAGGGTAGTGCACCCTCCTGCCCTCCAGTTTTATTGAGGTCCCAGGGAAGTTTCCAGAGTCCTGACCAAGTCCACTTTCTGACTTTTGATTGACACTATAGGAACTACCTGGACCTCCTCCAGAGATGGTGTGGTACTCATAGAGGACACTGCATCCCTGAATGTGCCTCAAGTTCCTGCCCCTTTACTTGGTGTCTTACCCTTTAAATATCCCTCAGCAAGCTTCTTTGTCAGGGTCTTGGTGTTTGGTTGCCAGGGTGCCTGGGTTGTGATAGCTCCTGTGATATGTGAGGGTCATGCCACCTGGCAGGGCCCGGTGACACAGTGGTTTCTCTCAGGGGTGCGACTGTGACTGGGGAGGTTTGACACACCCAGCACTCTCCACCAGGTGCCTGCCTGTCAGATAAGGCTCCCTGTGGCCTTTGGTCCCTTCCACTTTCCTTACACTCTGCATTCATGGCTGAGTGGCTACCTAACTGGATGATGTGGCAGCTTCCTACTCAGTGATCAACACACATGGGAAAACCTGAGGTTTTGCTAAATGTCACTTGTCTCAAGGTTTTATGCTGATTAGGTTTGAGAGGAAACCTGGAATATGGTGGTAGTATTGAACACGGATGGAGGACAGGGGAAGTATTTAGTAAATTTTACCTAGCAATCTATAAAAGAAGAGTGGACAAAGTCAAAGCTCATTAAAAATTTCAAGTAATGTGCTACGGCCATCCACAGAATAGAGACAGATTTTCTAGGTAAGCTTTATGAATTCAAGAAACATTTCTAAAAGAATTTAGAATAAATTAAAAATTCAGAATAAAGTATCTGCATTAGAATTTTTGAGTTGTTATATTCATGGAACTGATGAATATTACAAAGATAAAAATCCTGAAATGATTCCATTGGTGAAAGAGAGATGCTTACAATTTGTTCACAGGGTAGTGGAGAAGTCATTCAACAACAACATTACCCTATGTAAATTTATGATTACACAAATGGTATGCCTTTACTCCATGTACAAACAGAGAAACAACAGGTATTCCATTTGTTTATAATTAAAAAAAATAGCAATTCAAGACTCAGTAACGTAATACAAATAGAGTTATATTTTAAACTTCACATCTGGGCTTCTGCTTATGGGAAATGCAAAGGGGAATTAATTTTAAAACAAAATTATGGGAACAAGTAAACAAGATTAGAGATGTCAATGAGAGTGAATGAGAGAAAGGAGGTGAAGCAGGTGGATAAATAAAACAGCTTCCCCACAGTGGGGCTGTGGGAGGTGGTGATGCTCTACCCAAAGAAAGTGGGAAATGGTTCCACGGTGGAGGAGAAAGTGCATGCTGAGTCTGTTCACAGGCAGTGGAGGTATTTGCCAGGGAGAGAGCCATCCAGGGATGTCGCCCTAACACAGTTGCTTCTGTTGCAGACACCAGAATAAAGTAGGCCAATGCACAACAATGTGTGTTAAGTTGAAGTTTTGCTAACTTAGATGTTCAGTTTGAGGAAATTTGACTGAGCCATATGGGAGTTTTGTTTTTCAAAGTCTGGAACCAAAATACGAGGTCAACTTCCCTGATTTACTCTTGGAAAGAGGAAAAGCCCACATGAAGAGAGAAAGAAAGAAATGATGCTAAGGCCTTGACCCTTGGAGTAAGAGGCAGGAAAAAGGGGAAAAAAAGATGCATGTGAAAATGAGAAGCTAAAAAGATGCTTTTCACTGTCAGAACAAATCCTCTTTGTGTCTTGCTGTTACAGGACCGACAGGCGAGGGTGGTGAGAACACAAAGTTAAGAGAACACTCTGTAAATGGGTCCCACTGTGCTGACCCCTCACGCTTTCTTTGCCAAAAAGCTATTCACCCAGCCTTGCCTGGCCCAAGTGGACAGGATATGTCACATTCCTCAGCAAAATACCTGTCATCTGCATGAAAATGCAGGCAGGAAATAAGGTTGACAAGAGGAACCCAAGTTACTTTGAAGGGAGAGACATCTGTGACCCTTTCCACAGACCTGATCCTGGAAGATAAGGATAGTTCCTACTAACCATAAAACCTGTAAGAATACATGGATAAGAATCCAGTTAGAACCAGTCAGCCTGTGCAAGGTGACATACAGTTGTCATGGCAGCTGGGACTTAAAAATCTGATGTTACCTGCTGTCAGTCAAGTCAAGAGGAAGACTTGGGTGAGACTCTCTGGAAACTTCCTTGAAACCCCAATAAGCCTGGAAGGCAGGAGGGGACCCACTCTCCCTTGAGAGTGTTCCTTTTCCCTATAATAAACTCATGCCTGTTACTCTGAGCAACATGTCTGATCTTTCTGACAGGATCACAAGAATCAGGGTTTGAAAGGGATGTTTTAATGTTGCCTCAGTTTCTCACTATAACCTTGCTACAAGAAATAAAAGAAATTAATTGAATAAACTGTAATATAAAATATAAATAATCTCTTCTGTCCAATAATACTTACTTACTTAGAAATATTTACATGACATAAATTATATTCTAAATATTTTTAAATGAAATTAGTCTTTATAACACTCTATGACATATTATTCATATTTTCTAAAACAATGCTAAGAAGACTTATTAATTGTTTGAGAACACCCAGCTAAAACAATCTTACCAGGTATTTGAACCATGCCCTAGCACACTTTCTTGTACCCTGTTCCCCAGGTAAGTGGCCTATGCCAGACGTCTCAGGACACACCTGCTTGACAGATGGAATGAGGATCGGAGATCATCAACAAGGCCACATTTCTATGAAGTTCATAGAACCTCTTGGTAATGAACCTCTTGCTGTTCATTTATCAACTTCATAGCACATCTTTCCACTGGAAAATGCTTCTCTGTACATGTTGGTAGAAATAATTTTATAAGGACTATAGAGCAAAAGTGTGGTAATTCAATGGAAGAGTAATGGAAAAATATCACCAACTTTTAAAAATATGTGATTCTTCTGACTCTTTGTGTAGTGGTTAAAGGATAAACCACCTTGCATATTTGACTTAACTTGTTGCTCAAAATGGATTTGAACCATCTTGAGTAGCCTCCTGTGTTCTTAATTCAAAACCTACCTGACTGTTTGGTTGCATTTAAAAATCACTTCAACCTAAGAATGAGGCTCATCCTCCATATTGTAAAAATGTTTTTAAAAAAACTATTTCTCAATAGCTAATTTTCTCATTCAGAATGAGCTTTGTAGTTGTGCTGTTGTCAGACCAAAAGCCTTGCTATTCCATGACACAATCCTGCCCATTCCTTACCTGCTGTGTCTCCACAGTGAGCAGCTCACCATGGCCTGGGGGAACCAGACCTTCAGCCCTGTCTTCGTCCTGCTGAGCATCTTCAATCACAGCCCCACCCACACCTTCCTCTTCGCTCTGGTCCTGGGCATCTTCACGGTGGCCTTCATGGGCAACTCCGCCATGGTCCTCCTCATCTACCTGGATGCCCAGCTCCACACACCCATGTATTTTCTCCTCAGCCAGCTCTCCCTCATGGACCTCATGCTCATCTGCACCACCGTCCCCAAGATGGCCTTCAACTACTTGTCTGGCAGGAACACCATCTCTCTGGCAGGCTGTGGGACCCAGATATTCTTCTATGTGTCCCTGATGGGAGCTGAGTGCTTCCTGTTGGCTGCGATGGCCTATGACCGCTATGTGGCCATTTGCCACCCATTAAGATACCCAGTTCTCATGAGCCAGAAGGTCTGTGGCCTCATGGCTGCTTCCTCCTGGGTCCTTGGTTCCTTTGATGGTATAATCGTCATTGTGGTTGCTTTGTCCTTTCCATACTGTGGTTCCGGGGAAATACCCCACTTTTTCTGTGATGTGCCTGCCCTGCTCACCCTGGCCTGCACGGACACCTTGACATTTGAAAGGATGATGTTTATCTGCTGTATCATTATGCTTCTGTTCCCTGTTGCCATCATCATTGCCTCCTATGCTCGCGTGATTCTGGCTGTAATTCGCATGGGGTCTGGGGAGGGGCGCCGCAAAGCTTTCGCCACCTGCTCCTCCCACCTCATGGTGGTGGGCATGTACTACGGAGCAGCCATGTTCATCTACATGCGACCCACTTCTAACCGGTCCCCCATGCAGGACAAGATGGTATCGGCCTTCTACACCATCCTCACCCCCATGCTCAACCCCCTCATCTACAGCCTGCGCAACAGGGAGGTGTCCAGGGCATTCATAAAGGTGCTCGGAAAAGGAAAATCTGAAGAGTGAGTTTGCTGTCATTTTCCCACATTCCTGGTGTAATGATTAAATTTATAAATTTCACCAATACACCTTGGTACTACAAATTTTACACTGAAAAATTTATACTCCATCACATAAGGTTTGAAATTGAAGAACATTGTACAGACCTAATTCTTAAAATATTTCTCTTCTTCTTGTGGCAAAACTTGAGGTACAATTATAAGTGAATATTTGTAGCAAGAGGAAGTTCAGAACTACATGGTTTATTTTCATAAGAACAATACATGAGAGATACTTGTCCATAATAATACCCATTGTTTGCATTGATTAAATCTACTATGTCTATTAACAAATAGCATTTAAAAAACAGTATTTCTACATTTGCTAACCAAAACATTCTCATGAGTCCAATTTATACCTTCAGCTAATCAATGTGTCAAAAAGCAAACAAATTAATTATAGGATTATTACAAACTAATTAAAATTAACCCGATGGAGAAAACAGCATATTTTCATGATGACAAGGTACACTGAGATTATCTCGTAATTGACACTGTATTCCTTTGGACTGCAGTACATTAGTTTCCACTTATTTCCTTCTACTACTGACATCACTTATACCACAGGGAGACTGAATGTGAATATGCAACTTCAAATTGTAGACTTACTCTCCATAGATATTCTGATTCTTACTTGAGCCAAACACAGCAGTTGCCTGGCAATGTGATCAGCTTTTTGGGAGGAAGTCCATATTTTCTGAAGTCCACAATTGACTGTAAATTGTTTATGTTACAAAAGTGTATGTGTATTTTCAAGATGTTAGTATAAAATTTAATTCAACTTTGGAGATCTTTATATTTTTTTAGGAAAAACCATTACACTTTAGTATGAATTTTAACTTTTCTCTTAAAACTCTGTTGTATTGTCCCCACCATGTTTGTATCTTTTCTGTATAAAATTCACCACGACCCAGATACTCTAAAGAACAACCATGTGTCCTATCACAGCTTATGTGGCTCAATGCCAATGTTAACCAGAACTTCAGTGCAAGGCTGTACAATGATGAGATCCCAACATTGGCTGGGATTTGCAGTGTGATGCCAGATTCAGGGCAACTTTGTGTTTTTACCTAACTTCTGCACACTCACAGCACACTGCTCCCATTTATAGGCTCACATGTTCATTCATGCTGCTAAATGAAGAGTCTTATGAGGAGATATGGATTGCAAGGTTGATTTGTGGCTACACAGTCACATACAATGAAATACAATGTTAACTTATCTTGTATGTTTTGGAGACTGTGATAAAGTCAATGATGCAAGGAGGAAGGTGATATTCAGAATCTAAATGTGATTTTCAGGAAAGAGACTGTCAAGAGATGGTGTATTTTATGGATAGAAAAGACAACTAAGAGTCTGCATGCTGACACACACCAGGCATCCCTGGCACATAGGAGGATAGAAATTTTGAGGAAGGATACTTGCCTAGCAGTTGTGAAGCCTAGTATTCTCAGTACCAATAGAAAAACAAACACAAAGAAGAAAATCAGATTTTGCCATATCTCATATTATAATGGTAAAGGGATCAGGAAAATATGAACAAAAAAATAAACAGTAGGAGGAAAAGGAAGGGTAGGAGCAGGATCAAGAAAAGAGGGGGTGGAGTTTCACTGCGGCCAGAAAAGAATAAGTAAAGAATTAACACGTACAATTTCAGGGCACTTTGGACTGAAGCCCTAGGAGAACAAAAGAAGGTGTTTAAAGCATGTACATGAACAAAAAACTATGAATTTCAAGGATGATCTGAGGTCAGAAATTAAAATTTGAAAGCATTCCCATTATTCTCATCTCAGCATCAGATTCAGTCTATTCCTTCTGCTGCCCAGACCTACTTGTCTGTGTAAGTTCCGAGGAAAAGGGGAGTTTGTAAGAGGACCGCAGTCACCCCAACTGTGCCCTGCTTCAGGACCCAGGCACAAGCGTGCCTGCACAGACTCAATGACCTCACTGTGACTCCCCATCTGCCAACATGTTCAGAAGCCATGGCAGCCACCTTGGATAATCCAAGAAGGGGAAGCCACCATCTTTATGTGGGGCAACTCCCATTCTGAGATGCCTGCTGGAGACTGGAAGCTCATTGTTAGGTACCTATTTGCATCAAGTTTCTGAAGATAGGGAAGTTTGGATAGAATATGACTGCTACATTGTAGTTCTTTAATTTTTAGTTTTTAATTTCTTTATTTTTTCTCACTCTTTCTATTTCCCTTTATTTACTTGTTTCCTCAGAGTCTCTCTCCATTTTCTCATGCTAACAATCAACTTCTTTTGATCCTGCTCCCTTCCCTGATCTAGTAACTATATATACTCTCTTTGATCCCATTAACAACTACATCCTACACCTGCCTCCATCCTCTCTCTCCACCATTAGAAATTATAGGTCCAATTGCAAACCTACTGGTTATACTGTCGATGATAATCAAACTCATTCTCTCTGTTTATTACTCAATACTGTTAACACCTTCATAGGGGCTATCTGGTTTAGGTCTGCATATTGTTTGTATTGGGTGCTGCTAATATTGATCTCCCCCTTAAAGGTCAGGTACTGGAGGCCTGCAGGGTCACAGTAAGCATATAGTGGGGAAAATGCAGTTCCTCAGCTCCACACTGCTAGAAGGGAAGATGCAGGAGCAGCATAAAAAAACAAGGGATGAAAATAACCAAAATGCCATATTAATATAATTCAATGACAGAATGACAGAAGGAATGTCAGAAAAACAGTTCAGAATGTACCTAACTAAAAGGATCCCCAAAGGAAATAATGAGATAAGAGAGCAGATGCAGGCTATGAATCATCACTACAACAAAAAGTTAAAAGAGCAAATGTAGGAAGCAAAACATCATTTTGCTTAAGACATAGAGATTCTGAAAACAAAAAACAGAAATTCTTGAAATGAAGGATATAATAAACTAAGTTTAAAACTCAATAGAAAACATCACCAACAGACTAGATCACTTGGAAGACAGAACCTCAGACATTGAAGACAAAATATTGAATCTTGAAAATGAAGTTTATCGCACAGAGAAGATGGTAAGAAATCATGAACAAAACCTCCAAGAATTATGGAATATCATGCAAAGACCAAATTAAACAATATTTGGGATTGAGGAAGGCACAGAGATACAAACCAAAGGAATGAACAGTCTATCCAATGAAATAAGAGAAGAAAATTTTCCAAACCTGAAGAATGAAATGAAAAATCAAATACGAGAGGCTTACGAGACACCAAATATATAAAATTACAACAGATCCACATCAAGGCACATTATAATGAAAATACCTCACATACAAAAATAAAGATAGGATTTTAAAGGTTGTTAGAAAAAAAGTAGCAGATTACATACAGGGGGAAACCAAAACACATATCGGCAAAATTCTCAGTTTGGCCCCTAAAGCTACAAGGTCTTAGAACAATATATACCAAGCTCTGAGAGAACAAGGATGCCAAGCAAGAATCTTAAACCAAGCAAAACTAAACTTCAGATTTTATGACAAAATGAAAACCTGCCATGATAAACAAAAGTTAAAAGAATGTACAAATAGAAAGCTTGCATGAGAGAACATTCTCAGCAAAATATTCCATGAGGACGAAAGAAAAACACTGCAAGTCAGCAAAGGAAGGAAATACATTAAAGGAAAAGTCAATCAAAGGAGAAATCTAGTCATGTTAAAAACCAAAAATAAGTCAAAATGACTGGGGATACAAATCATATCTCAATAATAACCCTGAATGTTAGGCCTAAACTCATCAATCAAAAGGCATAGACTGGCAGATTGGATTTTTAAAAAAGACCCAACAACATGCTGCCTTCAAGAGACATATATCATAGGAAATGACATCCACAGACTGAAGGTGAAAGAATGGGGAAAAACATATCACTCATATGAACTCAGTGAAAAAGCAGGGGTTTCCATCCTCATATCAGATAAAGTAGACTTCAAACCAAAGTTAGTCAGAAGGGATAAAGAAGGACATTTCATACTGCTTAAGGGAATAATACACCAACAATTCATAACAAGAATAAATATTTATGCCCCAAACAATGGAGCATCTACATATACCAAACAAACCCTTCTCAATTTCAAGAGTTAAATAGACCACGGCACAATAACACTGGGTGATTTTAACACACCTCTCTCACCAGTAGACAGATGTTCTAAACAAAAATTGAACAAAGACATTATATGATTAAATAATACATCAATGATTTAGACTTAATGGACATATATAGAATATTTTATGCATCAATAAGTGAATATACTTTCTTCTGAGCAGTAAATGAATCCTTTTCTAAAATAGACCATATGTTATGCCACAAAGCAACTCTCAGCAAATACAAATAAATAGAAATTCTACTCTACCTTCTATCAGTTCATAATGAAATGAAACTAGAAATCAATGATAAAATAAAAAAATAGATACTACTCTAACACCTGAATACTAAATAGTGTGCTATTAAGTGATGAAACAATAAAAGAAGTCAGAAAATAAAAGTTACTTAGAGGTAAGAGAGAATACCAATACAACATATCAAAATATCTGGGACACTATGAAGGCAGTGCTAAGAGGAAAGTTCATTGCATTGAGCTCATACATAAAAAGAATAAAAAATCAACAAGTAAATGACCTAACATTACATCTCAAAGTCCAAGAAAAAGAAGAACAAATCAACAACAAAAGCAGCAGAAAGCAGTAAATAATTAAAATCAGTGGAAATCAATAAAATTGAAATAAAATAAACAATTGAAAAAATTGACTAAAGTTGTTTCTTTGAAAAAATAAATAATATTGATAAACCCTTAGGCACACTAACAAAGAGAAAAAGAGAAACCCGAATTACTAAAATTTGTGATGAAAAAGGAAATACCACAACTGACACTTCAGAAATACAGAAGATAATTAGAAACTATTATGAAAATTTATACTCAAATAAAATACAAAATCTTGAAGACATCAATAAATTTCTGGGGACATATTATCTACCCAAACTGAAGGAGGACATATGCAATTTAAACAGATTGATTTCGAGCATTGAAATAGAAGATGCTGGCATCAGATCTGCTACTCTTCCTCCTCCCTGACACCATTTTACAACCCAGATTATCAGTCTGTGAACATCCCAGCCAACTATTTGTCCACTCATCAGCTTGTGAACATTCTCAGCAGTCATTGGTCCAGATTGTCAGCCTGTGAATATTCTCATCACTCATTGCTCTGTTTTTAGCCTGCAAACTACTTAAGAATAGCTTCCCTGCCATTATCTCTCTCTTTCCCCCTCACTTTCATGCTCTCTCATCCTGGCTTTCATTCTCTTGTGTGTGTGCACACACTCTCTCTCTTTCTCTCTTTTCCTCTCATTTTTCTCTCATTTTCTCTCTCTCTCCCTGAAGGGAGACAGTCTGCCTGTTTGCTTAATAAAATCTCTCACATGAGTTTTCACATCTGAACTGGTTTCTGGGTTCTTTCATTGGTGCCATGACTCAGATGGGTTCTTCTACTGACACTTAGGCGAGTTGAATCTGTCACCCCAGACTCCCCTCCTCCACTCCAGATGCTGGTCTCACCTTCCATTCGCCAGGACACTCTCCTCCACATCCACCACCTTCTTCAGATTGGTAAGTTTTACCCTAGGTCAGTTAAACACTCTTCTGCTGATCTGAGATGTGACTGTTGATCATCCCACACCCTAGAGGCATTTGAGGAGTGGGGGTTCCCCCAGTCATGATTTTTACAGTCACAGCTGCCCCATTAGTTGCCCTTATCTGATGGGTGGGTCCACCAATCTTATGGTGGAGATTCTCTCTGAGGGTTGAGGCTTGTCTCCCGCTCGCTCTCAAAAATCCTGATGTCAGGTCCTCAACTCTCTTGTCTTTTGCCCAGCATACATTGATGTTTGGGTGATGACCCCATCACTGTGCTGCCTTCTCCTCTCCAGCCAACTAGTCTGTGACCTCAGGATGCCCTGGACTCTGGCTCGGCTCTATCAGTCTCCACAATGAAATCTGGATCCTCCATTCCTGCAGATTCATCCCTAGGGTGTCTACTAGGTAATCTTAAACCCCTTGACCTGACCACCAACCTAAAGCCACCAAAACTTATCCTTTAATCAATCCAAAATGGCCATGTAATGGCACAAAGCTTCTGTAAGTGAGTGGGAAGATGGAAAGGGATTCCTTATCTTCAAGTCTTTTCTTTCTTGCGCTTCTTTGCTCTTCCTACAAACTCAAAAGCCTCATTTTGGATTCTTCTCCTCCCTCTTAAACCCTCCTCCTCCAACTTTGATTCAGCTAACAAACTACCCCCATACTGGTCCACTGTGGCAGAGGCCCCTCTGATCCCTGCTCCTCCATCTCCTTTGCCCTGTTGTGTTTCTGCCTCCGTTCTCCTGCCCAGCCCGCCCAGTCCTGCCACAAAGTCCCATGCACATATTTTAACTCCACATGGGAGGTTGCTGGTGTGGAGGAAGTAACTCTAACCAGTCCAACAGCCAGTGGCATGTCACAGTAAGGAGTATGATACAGCAGTCCCATTCCTCAAAAGTAGTGTTACATAATGTTTCATAATTTCCAAACCTGACCTGATTCCCAACCAGGAAAATGGATTTAAAAGTCCTAGGCAATTTCCCCTGCCTAGCTTTGCTGAAACCTGCATTAGAAGGTAGACTGCAGCAGGTTCAGCAAGGGATCAACCTAAGACTGAAAAAAAAAGTGTCCATTTTAAACTTTTCCTGGGCTACAACACAGAATTAACTCACTCTCTCTATCTCTCTCTCTCTCCCTTCCCACTCCCTCTCGTTGCCTTTCTCTACCTCACTCTCTCATGCTATAATTAATGACCATTATCACTTTTTCTTCTAGGACTCTTGTTTTGTTTTTCTTAAATGCTATATTTTTCAAGCTCATGATTCTGATCTAAATTCAGAAATTTTGTAAAAGAGTTGTTTCAAAATGTGAACAAAAGGGGTCAACAGATAGAAAAGAGAAAATAAAAGGTTCTGGGTATGGAAAAGAAAATGTTTCTCGGTAAGAAATACATGAGAGGGTTTTTTCAAGATGGCGGACTAGAGGGCGGCTGCATTTCACGTTGCTCCAGAAAGCAAGATTCAAAAGAGGAGATAGTGAGAGACTTGGGACCAACTCAAAGCCGCCAGGTGAGTCTCTCCCATTGGGGAGGCGTCCAGGATGGGGCAGTAGCCCCAGAACGCAGGGAATTTGTGAAGTGGAGTTGCTCGGCGAGACACCCCTACCCCCCGCTGGAGCGGTAAACACGGACAACTGGGATCATCGTAGAGGAGGCGGCTCAGCACAGCACTTGGACTTGGAGCAACCACTGGGGCTCCGGGCGGCTGCCTGAGGAGGAGCTGCGTGGTGAGCTGTTGGGACTCAGAACTACCACTTCTGAACACCGGGGGACCTGTCCGGAGAAAGAGGAGGAGCACAGCGGGTCGCTTGGTCTAGGAGTGACTGCATCAGAGCCACAAGGGGTTGCCAGAGGAGGAGCTGCATGGCGAGCTGTTTGAACTCAGAACGACTGCTCCTGAACACCGGTGGCCTGCCTGGAGGAGGAGCGTGGTGGGTCGCTTGGTCTAGGAGTGACTGCATCAGAGCCACAGGTGGTTGCCACAGAAGGAGGCGAGTGGTGAGTTGATGGACGCAAAGCGACCGCTCCTGAACACCGGTGGCCTGCCTGGAGGAGGAGTGCGGTGGGTCACTTGGTCTCGGAGCCACCGCCCCTGAACACCCGGGGGGCTACCCTGAGAAAGAGGAGGAGGTACAGGGCGGGTCACTAGGACTTGGAGTGACTGCCTAGGGCTACGGGCAGTTGGCGGGAGGAGGAGCCGCGAAGTGAGTTGCTTGAACTCCTAGTGACTGCGTCAGAAACCGGGCAGCTGTCCAGAGGAGGAAGTGTGTGGTGGGTCTCTGGGTCTCGGAGCTATTTTACGGGGCTCCAGGTGGCAACTCAGAGGAGGAGCCCCATAGCCAGGCGATTAGGTGCAGAGCAGGGTCCCAGGACTGGCTTCTTGCTGGAAGAGCCGCACAGAGACATGCCTAGGGATGGAGCGAAGTTTCCAGGACTGCGGCCAGATTCTCTGAGGAGAGCCAGCCTAAGGAGACTCGTCTGTGAAAGGTGAGGCTCCCAGGCCCAGGAGGTAGGTCCGGGTCACTGGGAACATTGCAGAGGAAGACAGCCCAGCCCAGGTGGTAGTTGTAGATTGAGGGGAACTTCTAGGAGGGCAACTGACCAGCGAGATCTCCCCACCGAGTGAGTCTTCCCTGCCGGGGGAGGTTTTCCCACAGGGATGGTAAAACCAGAGACACGGGCACAAATAGGCCTTGCCTCAGCCTGCAGCCTAGTTCCCCATTGGATGACCATTGGTCAACAATTGGAGGCACCTCTGCCCAATAGCAGGACCCCACCTGAGGGTCACCACCCCTAGAGAGGCAGCTTCTTCGTGGAGCTCCGCATTATCAACTTCCTCCAAGACTTAACGCTACTGAAGGCTAAGAGGGGATATACTAGCAATCTTCAGGGACATTATAAGTCGATAGAGGAAATTGGCAATATCTTAATGAGCCACTGATTCCTGAACAATATGACAAAACAAGGGAAGAAAATGCCCCAAACAAATTTAGATGTTACATCAATAAAATCCAATGACAACATGGCAGAAGAAATGACAGAAAGGGAGTTCAGAATGTACATAATTAAAATAATCAGGGAAGAAAACGATGAGATGAAAGAGCAAATGCAGGCATTGAATGGTGAGATGAAAGAGCAAATGCAGGCAATGAATGATTGCACCAATCAACAGTTAACAGAGCAAATTCAGGAAGCAAAAGATCATTTCAATAAAGAGTTAGAGATATTGAAAAAAAAAAACAAACAGAAATCCTTGAAATGAAGGAAACAATAAACCAAATTAAGAACTCCATAGAAAGCATAACCAATAGGATAGAACACCTGGAAGACAGAACTTCAGATATTGAAGACAAAATATTTAACCTCGAAAACAAAGTTGAACAAACAGAGAAGATGGTAAGAAATAATGAACAGAATCTGCAAGAAATATGGGATATCATGAAAAGGCCAAATTTGACAATTATTGAGATTGAGGAAGGCTCAGAGAAACAAAGCAAAGGAATGAATAATCTATTCAATGAAATAATATCAGAAAATTTCCCAAATCTGAAGAATGAAATGGAAAATCAAGTCCGAGAGGCTTATAGGACTCCAAATACACAAAAGTTACAACAGACCCGCACCAAGGCACATTATAATGAAAATACCTAACATACAAAATAAGACAGAATTTTAAAGGCTGTGAGAGAAAAGAACCAAATTACATTCAGGGAGAAACCAATACGGATATCAGCAGATTTTTCAATCCAGACCCTAAAAGCTAGAAGGGCCTGGAACAACAGTTTTCAAGCTCTGAAAGAAAATGGATGCCAACCAAGAATCTTATACCCAGCAAAACTTACCTTCAAATTTGATGAGAAAATAAAATCATTCCATGAAAAACAAAAGCTAAAAGAATTTACAAAAAGAAAGCCAGCATTACAAAACATTCTCAGCAAAGTATTTCATGAGAAAGAGATAAAAAACAAAGAAGCAAATCAGAAAAGGGAGGAATTATCCTAAAGGAACTGTCAAATAAAGGAGGAATCAAGGTGTGTCAAAAAATAAATAAATAAATAAATAAATAAATAAATAAAATTTTAAATATGAACCAAATGACCAGGGAATACAAATCATATCTCAATAATAACCCTGAATGTTAATGGCCGGAATTCATCAATCAAAAGACATAGACTGGCAGATTGGATTAAAAAGAAAGATCCAACAATATGTTGCCTGCAAGAGACTCACCTCATAGAAAGAGATACCCATAGACTAAAGGTGAAAGGATGTGGAAAAACATGCCATGCACATGGACTCACCAAAAAAGCTGGAGTACCATCCTCATTTCAGATAATGTGGACTTCAAGCCAATGTTAGTCAGAAGGGATAAAGAAGGACATTTCATACTGCTTAAGGGAAGTATAAATCAGCAAGGTATAACAATCATAAACATCTATGCCCCAAACAGTGGCTCACCCATGTATGTTAAACAAATCCTTCTCAATTTTAGAAACCAAATAGACCGTAACACAATAATACTAGGTGATTTTAACACACCTCTCTCACCACTAGACAGATCTTCCAAACAAAAATTGAACAAAGAAACCATAGATCTCAATAACACAATCAATAATTTAGACTTAACAGACATTTATAGAATATACCATCCAACCAAGAGCGATACACTTTCTTCTCAGCAGCACATGGATCCTTCTCTAAAATAGACCATATATTATGCCACAAAGCTAATGTCAGCAAATACAACAAGATAGAGACACTACCCTGTATTCTAGCAGATCATAATGGATTGAAGTTAGAAATAAATGAAAGAGTAAAAAACAGAAACTACTCCAACACATGGAGATTAAACAATATGCTATTATATGATGAATGGATAACAGAAGATATTAGGAAGGAAATTAAAAGATTCTTAGAGGTAAACGAGAACAAAGAAACATCATATCAAAATCTCTGGGACACGACGATAGCAGTACTTAGAGGAAAATTTATTTCATGAAGCGCATTTAATAAAAGAAGTAAAACTCAACAAATAAATGACCTAACACTACAGCTCAAAGCCCTAGAAAAAGAAGAACAGACCAACACCAAAAGTAGTAGAAGACAGGAAATAGTTAAACTGAGAGCTGAAATCAATGAAACTGAAACAAAAGAAACAATACAAAAAATTGACAAAATAAATAGTTGGTTCTTCGAAAAAATAAACAAAATTGACAAACCTTTAGCAACACTAACAAAGAGAAGATGAGAGAAAACCCAAATCACTAAAATTCGGAATGAACAAGGAAATATCACAACAGACACTGACTGAAATACAAAACGTAATTAGAAGCTATTTTAAAAATTTATACTCCAACAAAATAGAAAATTTCGAAGACATCAACAGGTTTCTAAAGACATATGAATTGCCTAAACTGAACGAGGAGGACATACACAATTTAAATAGACCAATTTCAGGTAATGAAATAGAAGAAGTCATCAAAAGCCTACCAACAACGAAAAGTTCAGGACCAGATGGGTTCTCAGCCGAGTTCTACAAAACTTTTAAAGAAGAACTCATTCCAATACTTCTCAAAGTATTCCAGAAAATAGAAGAGGAGGGAACTCTCCCAAACTCACTCTATGAAGCCAATATTACCCTGATACCTAAACCAGACAGAGACACATCGAGGAAAGAAAATTTCAGACCAATATCCTTAATGAACATCGACGCAAAAATTCTCAACAAAATTTAGCAAATCGCATACAAAAACATTAAAAAGATAGTGCACCATGATAAAGTCAGCTTCATCAGAGGGATGCAAGGTTGGTTCAACATCAGGAAATCAATAAGTAATTCACCATATCAATAGACTTAAAGTCAAGAATCACATGATCATATCAATAGATGCAGAGAAAGCATTTGATAAAATACAGCACCCCTTAATGCTCAAAACACTAGAAAAAATAGGGATAGTGGGAACATTCCTTAACATTGTAAAGGCCATCTATGCTAAACCCATGGCCAATATAATTCTAAATGGTGAAAAACTGAAAGCATTCCCCCAAAAAACTGGAACAAGACAGGAATGCCCTCTTTCACCACTTCTTTTCAATATCGTCCTTGAAACTCTAGCCAGAGCAATTAGACAGACCAAAGGAAATTAAAGGTATACGAATTGGAAAAGAAGAACTCAAACTACCCCTATTTGCTGATGATATGATTGTATACTTAGAGGAATCCAGGAAATTCCACCAGAAAACTTTTAGATCTCATTAGTGAATTCAGTAAAGTAGCAGGATATAAGATCAATGCACATAAATCTAAGGCATTTTTATACATAAGTGATGAATCTTCAGAAAGAGAAATTAGGAAAACTACCCCATTCACAATAGCTTCGAGAAAAATAAAATACTTGGGAATCAATCTCACAAAAGAGGTGAAAGACCTCTACAATGAGAACTACAGAACACTAAAGAAAGAAATTAAAGAAAACCTTAGAAGATGGAAAGATCTCCCATGTTCTTGGATAGGAAGAATTAATATTGTCAAAATGGCCATACTACCAAAAGTGCTATACAGATTCAATGCAATTCCAATTAAAATCTCAATGATGTACCTTACAGAAATAGAGCAAGCAATTATGAAATTCATCTGGAAGAATAAAAAACCCAGAATAGCTAAAGCAATCCTTGGCAGAAAGAGTGAAGCATGGGGGATCGCAATACCAGATCTTCAACTCTACTACAAAGCAATAGTAACAAAAACGGCATGCTATTGGTACCAAAATAGAAAGGTGGATCAATGGTACAGAATAGAGGACACGGACACAAACCCAAATAAATACAATTTTCTCATACTAGACAAAGGGGCCAAAAATATGCAATGGAGAAAAGATAGTTTCTTCAACAAATGGTGCTGGGAGAATTGGAAATCCATATGCAACAGATGAAACTAAACCCATATCTCTCACCATGCATGAAACTAAACTCAAAATGGATTAAGGACCTCAGAATCAGACCAGAGACCTTGCATCTTATAGAAGAAAAAGTAGGTCCAGATCTTCAACATGTCGGCTTAGGACCAGACTTCCTCAACAGGACTCCCATAGCACAAGAAATAAAAGCAAGAATTAATAACTGGGATAGATTCAAACTAAAAAGCTTTCTCTCAGCAAAGGAAACTATCAGCAATGCGAACAAAGAGCCTACAGAGTGGGAGAAAATCTTTGCCAATCATACTTCAGATAGAGCACTAATCTCCAGAATCTCTAAAGAACTCAAAAAACTCTACACCAAGAATGCAAATAATCCAATCGACAAATGGGCTAAGGAAATGAACAGACACTTCACAGAAGAAGATCTACAACCAATCAACAAACATATGGAAAAATGTTCAACATCTCTAGTAATAAGAGAAATGCAAATCAAAACCACCCTAAGATTCCATCTCACCCCAATTAGAATGGCGATTATCAAGAATACAAGCAACAACAGGTGTTGGCGAGGATGTGGGGAGAAAGGTACACTCATACATTGCTGGTGGGGCTGCAAATTAGTGCAGCCACTCTGGAAAGCAGTGTGGAGACTCCTTAGAAAACTTGGAATGGAAACACCATTTGACCCATCTATCCCACTCCTTGGCCTATACCCAAAGGAGTTAAAATCAGCATATAACAGAGATACAGCCACATCAATGTTCATAGCTGCTCAGTTCACGATAGCCAGATTGTGGAACCAACCCTAGATGTCCTTCAATTGATGAATGGATAAAGAAACTGTGGTATATATATATACAATGGAATATTACTCAGTCATAAAGAATGATAAAATTATGGCATTTGCAGGCAAATGGATGAAACTGGAGAATATCATGCTAAGTGAGATAAGCCAATCTCAAAAAACCAAAGGACGAATGATATCCCTAATAAGTGGATGATGAACATAATGGGGGGTGGGAGGGGTTAGTGTTAGGGTTAGAGTTAGGGTTAGGGAGGGGGCAAGAATGGAGGAATGAAGGACTGTATAGAGGGAAAAGAGGGGTGGGAGCGGTGGGGGGAAAGGGGAAAAAATGACAGAATGAATCAAACAACATTACCCTATGTAAATTTATGATTACACAAATGGTATGCCTTACGCCATGTACAAACAGAGAAACAACATGTATCCCATTTGTTTACAATAATAATAAAAAAAAAGAAATACATGAGAGTTAAAGTGCTAAGAAATTCTTGTGTAAGTAAAGGGCAAATCTTAACAAGTTTGCATGTAACTAAGTTGGTTATATGTATGTGAGACAATCAGTTAAAGCTATTTAAGATTTTTTCCCCAATGTCAAATATTAATGGGCTGATAGAAACAAAAGTTTAATCTATATTTTAAAATGACAAGGATTTCTTAAAAACACTAATCTACTCTTAACATTGTATCTGTTGTTTTATTATTTAGAGCAATTAGTCTTAAAAATTGGGGTTTATACAATTATGGTTAAAAAACAACCATTAGAGTATTATACTATGTTACAGAGTCTAATTTTTTCTTTAAATACTACATTTGGTTGATATAAAAGTATCAAGGTAATTGTGGAATGATCATTCTTTGTATATTAAATGTGTTCATATTTTCCAGGTATATAAGCCTTTAAAGCAGAAAATTTATCAAGTTTCTATTCTCCAGCTAACCTTGTCTATAATGGTAATTTTAAACTTATAAAAATAGCAAATTTCATTGGGGACTTATGTATATCATTTGAGGTTCTATTACAGGACCTGTTAACAATAGGGTACATATAAAATTTGTTACTTTTTACAATGAGATAAAAATTTTAAATGTAAATATATTTCTAAAAGTTAGTGAGAGCTTGGTTTGTTTAAAGGTCAATATCATGAAACATAAAAAAAAAAGTCCAAAAAAAAAACATTTTTGGCACTTTATCACACAAATGAAAGTTAAAAGTTCTCTCAGCCTTTCTTTGATTCATGTTTTAGATATAATGTTAAATTGTGTTAACTAATGTTCATACAGACTCAGGGAACAATAAACTTCTTAAAATTTTAAGAAAGAGGCAAAGATCAGCATCAAAATTAGAACACTTTATCTAAGAATTGTAAAGAGTCGCACCTTATCTGAGATGAGGCTCTGCCTTCCACCCTGCTGCATGTCAGAATGCCTCCAACATAAGTCAGACTTCAGCTTATTTAACTTATATTCAAAATATTTTTTGTTGTAAAAGTACTGTGATCTCAAGCAGGGAATACAATGTATAGTTCAGTCAAAATTCAAGATAGCTATTACACAAACTAAATGCTTTACTGTTGGTAAGTCCATTTTGTATTTTCCTTGTCAACTCTATAACTGTTGCTTGATTAACTTTTTGCAGAACTACTGACTACTTCAAGAGCAAACACCATAAATTAACTTGAAATAGTAGGCCATCACTGATAGGACAGAAAATATAGACCCCAATTAGATAAGAGGGGGTAAATAACATAATATCATAGACATTAAAATTAAAGCCCAGTACTCTTACTTTATGACAGGTGATACTAACTTACTGGATGTTTAAGATCAAACTTAGAGATTGAGATTAAATAGAAAGGTCAAGAAAAGATAGTATTTGGTTCTTGCCCTCAGAGTCAGCCTGAATCCAGGGAATGGAAGAGCTTCTCTAAAGAGCTTTTGCAACTCTGGATCACATGACCTCCTGATCAGGGTGATTAATGAGACAAATAGAGGATGAAAAGCCAATAAGTGCACCTGCTGCAAAGAGGAGGGTCATTGAAAAAGGGAGACACTCCTGATGCTTCCAAAGGAAGCCACCTCATCAAGGAAACTTTAGCTAGCAAATGGCACTAAAGGAGCTAAGAAGCGGCTCTCAAGTTCTCCACAAGTAACCACTGTGGGAACTCAGTTGACCCTTAACAACAGATAGGAACAATGTCAATTTGACAAGCTTGGTCTTGAACACCTACAAGACAGTTAAAACCAAAGTATAGCCATTCCTGAGCATTTAAAAGAAGAAACAATAGTTAAATGTAACTTAAGATGTACACTTATGTTAGCCCCAATAATAATTAAAACTGGAGTCTACTAAAGAGATTTTTAGGCAGGACTGACTGATAACCATCAAGAGAAACTGTCAGAGTGAGAAATTTTTGGTCATTTTAAGATCTACAAAACTTCCTAAACAGGACCACCCTGCTAAATTGCCTATAGAAGTTCCTACAAGATCAGATACACAAGTTCCAGAGCTGGAGGACACACACAAGTTCACCGACCAATCAACCAATCAACCGCTTCTTCTTCAAGACTACCGACCCCTGACATCCAAAACAAAGACCTGCGATTCACAATTGACACCTCTGGCTCCAAAAACTCTGCTCCCACTAAAGTTCTCCCTAATTGCTTTTTTTCTTTTCTTTTTTTTTTTAAACAGGAATGAGACTCTTTACCCTCTAACTGGCAGGAAGAAGCTACAGAAGAAAGACCATCATCCCACCCCCAGTATCTATAAAAACAAAAACGAAGGAATGTTGTCATCAGATCTGTTACTATTCTCCCTCCCTTACACCATTTTATGACCCAGATTGTCAGTCTGTGAACATCCCAGTCAGCTCTTTGTCCACTCATCAGCCTGTGTACATTCTCTGCAGTCGTTGGTCCACTCATCGCCTGTGAATATCCTCGGCAGACACTGGTCGAGATTGTCAGCCTGTGAAATTCTCATCACTCATTGATCTGTTATTACCCTGCAAACTACTAAAGAATAGTTCCCCTGCCATTTTCTCTCTTTCTCTTCCTCGCTTTCATACTCTCTTCTCCTGGCTTTCACTCTCTCACATGCATGTGCACACTCTCTCTCTCTCTCTCTTTTCCTCTCATTTTCTCTCTCTCTCCCTGAAGGGAGACAGTCTGCCTGTTTCCATAATAAAATCTCTTGTGTGAGTTTCTGCATCTGAAGTTGTTTCTGGGTGCTTTCAGAAGATGCCATCAAAAGACAATAAATTTAAAAAATCCAAGGAACAGAGATATTCTCAGCCAAGTTCTACAAGATCTTCAAAGAATTAACACAAATATTTCTCAAAGTATTCCATGAACTAGAAAAGGAGGGAACCCTTCCAAACTAATTCTATGAGACTAGTATCACCCTTATACCAAAACAAGACAAAGACACACCGAGAAAAAGAAAACTTCAGATCAATATCCCTAAGGAACATAGATGCAAAAATTCTCAATAAAATTTTGGCAAATCACATAAAAATCACAGTAAACAGATAGTGCACCACAATAAAGTGGGGTTCATCCCAGGGAGCTAGGGTTGGCTCAATCTATGTAAATCAATAAACATAATACATCACATCAATAGACAAAAATTATATGATCATCTAAATAGACATAGAAAAGCATTTGTCAAAATAGCACCGCTACATGTTCAAAATATTAGAAAAAAAATGAACTAGTAGGAACATACCTCAACATTGTAAAAGACATCTATGCTAAGTCCAAGGCCAACATCATTCTAAAATGAGAAAAATTGAAAGCATTCCCTCCAAAAACTGGAATAAGTCAGGGATGTTCTCCTTTCACCACTTCTATTCAATCTCGTCCTTGAAACTCTAGCCAGAGCAATCAGATACACAAAATAAATTAAAGGAATATAAATAGGGGAAAAGGAACTCAAACTATCACTATTTACCAATAACATTATTCTATAATTAGAAGATTCAAAAAATTCATCAGTAAACATCTAGCATTCATAAAGAAATTCAGCAAAGTAGCATGATACAAAATCAATACCTATAAATCAAAAGGATTTATATACAAAAGCAATGAATTCACTGCAAGAATAATTAGGAAAACTACCTCATTAATAACAGCTCCCCAAAAAATAATTTGGAGTCAATCTAACAAAAGAGGTGAAACACCTGTACAATCAAAATACAAAGAGAAAAATTGAAGAAGACCTTATAAAACGGAAAGGTCTCCCACGTTCTTCCATAGGCAGAATTAATATTATCAAAATAGTCATAGTACCAAAAACACTATATAGATTTAATGCAGTTCCAATTTAAATCCCAATGATGTTCCCCATAGAAATAGAAAAAGCAGATTTTGAGACAACAGCCAAGCCCCGTAGGATCCCTGGCCAGACTGACTGAGCCCTGTCTCCAGGATTCCTCAGACCGACCGATCACTCCCTGCCTCCAGGACCCTCACATCAACTGACTGCTCCCTGCCACCAGGACCCCCAGACCAACTAACTGCATCCTATCACTGGGACCCCAGACCAACTGATTGCACCCGGCCTCCAGGATCCTGCAACCACACCAAACACGCCTGACCTCCAGGACCCCTGCATTACCAACAGCACCCTACCTCCAGGACCTCCAACTGACCACGTCCACACCCCAAGCTGCAGCTCCCCATTTGGCAACACATTTGGAAGCAAGAGCGGCCATCTTGGATAATCCTGGAAGCTTTAGCTCTGAGCTTTAGGTGGGGCAAATCCCTTCCTGACATGCCTGCTGGAGACTTGAAGCTCATTGTCAGGTACCTCTCATGCATCAGGCTACTGAACACGAGGAAGTTTGAATACTACATGACTGCTATAGTGTAGATTTTCTTTCTTCTCCTTATTAAACAATTTTCAGTTTTTATTTCTTTACTTTTTTGGCTCTCTTTTCCTTTTGTTTACCTGTTCCCTCAGAGTCTCTTTCTCCCTTTTTGCATGCTAACATCTGAGTTCTTTTGATTACACTTTCACCCTTTCTATTATCTAGAACTTCTGTATATTTTTTCTTATCCCATTAAGAGCTATATCCTACATCCCTCTGCATCCTATTTGTCCTCCATTAGAAACTGCAGACCTTAATGCAAATCTGTTTGTTATACTGAAGATAATATTTCAACTCATTCTGTTTATTATTACAATTTTGTTATTGTCCTCATAGGGATTATTTGGTCTAGGATTGCATACTGTCTGAATTGGGCACTGCTAATATTGATCTGCCCTTAAAGAAAATGTTTTGGGAACCTATACGGCCACTATAAGCCTATAGGGGGAAATCAGCAATACCCCAGATCTGCACCACGAGAGGGATAGATACATGAACAACATGAAAAAAACAAGGGAAGAAAATGATCCAAATAAATCTATATTCTATATTAATAGAATCCAATGACAGTATGTTAGAAAAAATGTCAGAAAAGGACTTCAGATTATACATGATTAAGATGATTCACAAAGCAAAGGATGAGTTAAGAGAGTGAATGCAGGCAATTAATGATAATACCAATAAGCAGTTGAAAGAGCAATTGCAGGAATCAAAAGATTATTTCACCAAAGAGATAGAGTTTCTCAAAAGAAACCAAATGGAAATTCTTTAAATGAAGGAAACAATAAACCAAATAAAAAATTCAGTGGAAAGCATCACCAAAAAAATAGACCACTTAAAAGACAGAACCTCAGACAATGACGACAAAATATTTAATCTTGAAAATAAAAGTTGCCCAGAAAGATTGTAAGAAATCATGAATGGAATCTCCTAGAACTATGGGACATCATGAAAAAACCAAATTTAAGAATTATTGGGATTGAGGAAGGCACAGAGATACAAACAAAAGGAATGAACAACGTATTCAATGAAATAATAGCAGAAAATTTCCCAAACCTGAAGAATGATATGGAAAATCAGATACAAGAGGCTTACACAACACCAAATGCACAAAATCACAACAGATCCACAACAAGGCACATTATAATGAAAATGCCTAACATTCAAAATAAAGATAGGATTTTGAAGGCTGCAAGAGATAAGAATCAGATTACAGGGGGAGACCAATATGGATAGCAGCCGACTTCTCAACCCAGACTCTAAAAACTAGAAGGGCCTGGAACAACGTATTTCAAGCTCTGAAAGAACATGGTTGCCAACCAAGAATCCTATACCCAGCAAAAATAACCTTCAGATTTGAAAATGAAATAAAATCCTTCCATGATAAACAAAAGTTAAAAGAATTTACAAATAGAAAGCCTGTGCTACAGAATGTTCTCAACAAAATATTCCATGAGGAGGAAATGAAAAACAACAATGTAGGTCAACAAAGGGAGGAACTACCTTAGAGAAAAACCACTCAAAGGAGAAACTGAGCCAAGTTAAAAACCAAAAATAACCCAAATGACTGGGAATATAAATCATATCTCAATAATAACCCTGAGCATTAATGGCCTAAACTCATCTATCAAAAGACATACACTGGCAGAATGGATTAAAAAGAAAGACCCAACAATATGCTGCCTGCAAGAGACTCATCTTATAGAAAAAGACATCCACAGACTAAAGCTGAAAGGATGGGAAAAAAACCTACCATGCACATGGACTCAGTAAAAAAGTGGGGGTTTCCATTCTTATATCAGACAAAGTGGAGTTCAAGTCAAAGTTAGTTAGAAGGGATAAAGAAGGACATTTCATACTGCTTCAGGGAACCATAAATCAGGAAGACTTTACGATAGTAAATATTTATGCCCCAAACAATGGTGCATCCCAGTATGTCAAACAAATCCTTCTCAATTTCACGAATCAAATAGACCACAACACAATAATTCTGGGTGACTTTAACATGCTGCTGCACCACTAGATAGATCTTCCAAACAAAAACCAACCAAAGAAACCATAGAATTCAATAACACAATCAATAACCTAGACTTAATAGACATATATAGGATATTCCATCCATAAACAAGTGGATACACTTTCTTCTCAGCAGCACATGGAACCTTCTGAAACTAGACCATATGTTATGTGACAAAGCAGCCCTTAGGAAATGCAAAAAAATAGAGATACTGCTTGTGTTCTAACAGATCATAATGGCCTGAGAATAGAAATCAATGACAAAATAAAAAACAGAAATTACTCCAATACCTGGAGACTAAATAATATGCTATCAAATGAAAAATGGATAACAGAAAACATCAGGGAGGAGATAAAAAAATTCTTAGAGGTCAATGAGAATGATGATACAGCATATCACAATCTCTGGGACACTATGAAAGCAGTGCTAAGAGGAAAATTCATTGCATGGAGCACATTTCAGAAAAGAATGAAAAGTCAACAACTAAATGACCTAACATTACAGCTCAAAGTCCTAGAAAAAGAACAACAGAATAACAGCAAAAGTAGTAGAAGACAGGAAATAATTAAAATCAGAGCTGAAATCAATGAACTTGAAACAAAAGAAACAATTCAAAAAATTGACAAAACAAAAAGTTGGTTCTTGGGAAAAGTAAACAAAACAGACAAACCCTTAGCCGCACTAACAAAGAGAAGGAGAGAGAAAACTCAAATTACTAAAATTCATGATGAAAAAGGAAATATCATGACAGACACCACTGAGATACATAACATAATGAGAAGCTACTCTGAAAATCTATACTCCAACAAAATATAAACTACTGAAGACATTGACAAATTTCTAGAGACATATGCTCCTTCCAAACTGAACCAGGAGGACATACACAATTTAAACAGATCAATATTTAAGAATCACTGCAGGATACTCCAGTGGAACTGGTCTATTATCTATGGGAATCTTATAACCATCCTTTGTGCATGAACTCTCTTGTTTGTTAAAGAGAAAATCAGAAATAAACACATAACTTGTCAATCATGGCTCAACAATGCAGTAAGGAAATGAAGGGCAGCGGGTCTGAGTGGTGATGGTAAGGTTGGTCTGAATAGTGCATGCTGTGACAGATGTAGTTGGATGAGGAACCCTGAGGGGTAACTTATCCTACCAACAATCATGTGGGGTGGAGAGAAGAGAAACAAAATCCTGGAGATGCTGCTTAAGTGGTCTGGTGATACAAGAGTTGGTGTGGACATGAACTAAGCCAGGTTCACTGGACCTGGATGTCCTCACCTTCACTGGGCACATGGAACAGAGAGGGAGGGCACCTGTCCAGCTCAGTGTGTGCAGAGCTGGACTAGGGAATGAAGAAGGAGTCAGAGCACTGCGTGTGCTGGAACTGGAAGAAGTAACCCTCAGAGGTAGAGGACTGTAGGAAAGAATGTCACCAACCGACTGTCCCTGAGGAATGTCGCAGGAGAGTGATGTGGGGGACTGAGCAGTTTGTGGACTAGTTAAACCAGTGACTTAAGTCCTGTCTGAAAGAAGTCACTCTGATGATCTGGGTACCTTTCCAGGATGCAGCACTGGGGTTGAAACTTGGCTGGTGAACAATGGAGAATGGAGTGAATGTTCTGGAGCTGTTTGACTTGTGTTGTTCTTCCCCAACTTTTAGTAGTATGTGCATGTCAAAGCATAAAGAAGGTCATGCACAGTAACACACCAGCAAAACTAAAAGGAAATACATACAGCTGGGAGAGGGGATGCAGTTGCTTCACATGGTGTGGCCTTCTGCAGCTGGGCAGTAAATTTCAATCAGCAGGCATGGACACTCATGGGCATTGTTCAACCTGACTTGTTTCAAGATTTCCCTGAGGAGTGTGCATGAAAGTCTTGACAAGGGTGAATTTCTGGGTTCCAGCCCTAGTAGGGGTCGGGGGTCCTAGGTGGATGGGAGGCATTGGCACGGTGGAGAAACAGCAGACAGAGACCCCAAGTTTCAGCAGACTGAGGCTGAAACTGAATCTTTATTTTTCTGCCAGCCTTTTTATACACATTTTTTTTTAGTAATGATTATATCATTTTATGGTTAGTTTAGAATAAGAAAAACTTTCAAAAGTACTGTTTATGCTTCTTCTCAGAGTACACATTCTCTCTGTTTGACAGTTCAGACCAAAACAACCTTATTTCCCAGCTAGATTAGAACAACCTTGTCTCCCAGCTAAATTAAAACACCTTGTCTTCCAGTTAAAGTGAGGGTGCCATGATCTGCCAGCCTTCAACCTTCAAAACAAACACATCACTAGATTTTCTGAGAAACCACCCTCACCATGAACTCAAGTGTTTAACAGTGAAAAATTTTTACTATTGTTAAAGGTCAAAGAAATCAACTTATAGTTAATATTTAGTCTATTCTAATTTCATATAATGGCAGACTACAATCTTATTCTGATTCTCAAAGAATTAGACTAAACATAGGAAAAACACAAATTATATTTATGACTAACCTAAATGTTTTTATTATGTAAAGTATCTCTAGAATCAACTATTAAAACTAGGAAAGCGAAGATGGCAGACTAGAGGGTGGCTGCATTTCACGCTGCTCCAGGACGCAAGATTCAAAAGAGGAGATAATGAGAGACTTGGGACCAACTCAAAGCTGCTGGGTGAGTCTCTCCTGTTGGGGAGGCGTCCCGGATGGGGCGGTAGCCCCGGAACGCAGGGAATTTGTGAAGTGGTGTTGCTCGGCGAGATGTCCCTCCCCCCGCTGGAGCGGTAAACACGGACAACTGGGATCATCGTAGAGGAGGCGGCTCAGCACAGCGCTTGGACTCGAGCAGTCACTGGGGCTCCGGGCGGTTGCCTGGTGAGGAGCTGCGTGGCGAGCTGTTTGGACCCAGAACGACCGCTTCTGAACACCGGGGGGTTGCCCGGAGGAGGAGGAGAGGCCCAGCCAGTCGCTTGGGTCTAGGAGTGACTGCATCAGAGCCACCGGCGGTTGCCAGAGGAGGAGCTGCGTGGTGAGCTGTTTGAACTCAGAGTGGGCGCTCCTGAGCGCAGGGGGACTTCCCGGAGGAAGAGGAGGAGCGCAGTGGGACGCTTGGTCTGGGAGTGACTGCATCGGAGCCACAGGTGGTTGCCAGAGGAGGAGCTGCGTGGTGAACTGTTTGAACTCAGAGCGAGCACTCCTGAGCGCCAGGAGGTTGCCCGGAGGAGGAGGAGGAGCGCGGCGTGTTGCTTGACCTGGGAGTGACTGCATCAGAGCCGCAGGCGGTTGCTGGAGGAGGAGCTGCGTGGTGAACTGTTTGAACTCAGAGCGAGCACTCCTGAGCGCCAGGAGGTTGCCTGGAGGAGGAGGAGGAGCGCGGCGTGTTGCTTGACCTGGGAGTGACTGCATCAGAGCCGCAGGCGGTTGCCGGAGGAGGAGCTGCATGACGAGCTGTTTGAACTCGGAGCAGCTGCTCCAGAACACTGGTGGCCTGCCTGGAGGAGGAGAGCGGTGGGACGCTTGGTCTGGGAGTGACTGCATCAGAACCACAGGCGGTTGCCAGAGGAGGAGGTGAGTGGTGAGTTGATCGGACTAAAAGTGACCACTCCTGAACACCGGTGGCCTGCCTGGAGGAGGAGCGTGGTGAGTCACTTGGTCTTGGAGCCACCGCTCCTGATCACCCAGGGGGCTACCCCAAGGAGGAGGAGGAGGAACAGGGAGGGTCACTTGGACAAGGAGTGACTGCCTAGGGCTACGGGTGGTTGGCAGGAGGAGGAGACCCGAAGTGAGTTGTTTGGACTCCTAGTGACTGCGTCGGAAACCGGGACGCTGTCCGGAGGAGGAGGTGTGTGGCGGGTCTCTGGGTCTCGGAGCTATTGTACGGGGCTCCAGGTGGTAGCTCAGGGGAGGGGCTGCATAGCCAGGCGATTGGTGCAGAGCAGGGTCCCAGGAGCTAGGTGGCTTCTTGCTGGAAGAGCCGCACAGAGACACGCCTAGGGGCTGAGAGAAGTTTCCAGGGCGGCGGGCAGATTCTCTGGGAGAGGCAGCCTAAGGAGACTCGCCTGCGAAGGGTGAGGCTCCCAGGCCCAGGGCGTAGGTCCGGGCCCTTGGGATCGTTGCAGAGGAAGACAGCCCAGCCCAGGTGGTAGTTGTAGATTGAGGGGAACCTCTAGGAGGGCAACTAACCAGCGAGACGTCCCCACCGAGTGAGTCTTCCCGACCGGGGGAGGTTTTCCCACAGGGACGGTAAAACCCGAGACACAGGCACAAACAGGCCTTGCCTCAGCCCGCAGTCTAGTTCCCCATTGGATGACCATTGGTCAACAATTGGAGGCACCTCTGCCCACTAGCAGGGAATATACGCCACCTGAGTGTTACCACCCCTAGAGAGGCAGCTTCTTCGTGGAGCACTGCATTATCAACCTCCTCCAAGACTTCAGGCTACTGAAGGATAAGAGGGGATATACTAGCAATCTTCAGGGACATTATAAGTTGATAGAGGAAATCTGCAATATCTTAATGACCCACTGATTCCTGAACAATATGAGAAAACAAGGGAAGAAAATGCCCCAAACAAATCTAGATGTTACATCAATAAAATCCAACGACAGCATGGCAGAAGAAATGACAGAAAGGGAGTTCAGAATGTACATAATTAAAATGATTATGGAAGCAAACGATGAGATGAAAAAGCAAATGCAGGCATTGAACAATTGCACCAATTGACAGTTAACAGAGCAAATTCAGGAAGCAAAAGATCATTTCAATAAAGAGTTAGAGATATTGAAAAAAAAACAAACAGAAATCCTTGAAATGAAGGAAACAATAAACCAAATTAAGAACTCCATAGAAAGCATAACCAATAGGATAGAACAGCTGGAAGACAGAACTTCAGATATTGAAGACAAAATATTTAATGTCGAAAACAAAGTTGAACAAACAGAGAAGATGGTGAGAAATCATGAACAGAATCTGCAAGAACTATGGGATATCATGAAAAGGCCAAATTTGAGAATTATTGGGATTGAGGAAGGCTTAGAGAAACAAACCAAAGGAATGAACAATCTATTTGAAGAAATAATATCAGAAAATTTCCCAAATCTGAAGAATGAAATGGAAAATCAAGTCCAAGAGGCTTATAGGACTCCAAATACACAAAATTACAACAGACCCACACCAAGGCACATTATAATGAAAATACCTAACATACAAAATAAAGACAGAATTTTAAAGGCTGTGAGAGAAAAGAACCAAATTACATTCAGGGGGAAGCCAATACGGATATCAGCAGATTTTTCAATCCAGACCCTAAAAGCTAGAAGGGCCTGGAACAACATTTTTCAAGCTCTGAAAGAAAATGGATGCCAACCAAGAATCTTATACCCAGCAAAACTTACCTTCAAATTTGACTGATGAAATAAGATCATTCCATGATAAACAAAAGCTAAAAGAATTTACAAAAAGAAAGCCAGCATTACAGAACATTCTCAGCAAATATTTCATGAGGAAGAGATAAAAAACATAGAAGCAAATTAGCAAAGGGAGGAATTATCCTAAAGGAACTGTCAAATAAAGGAGGAACCAAGATGTGTCAAAAATTTTAAATATGAACCAAATGACTGGGAATACAAATCATATCTCAATAATAACCCTGAATGTTAATGGCCTGAATTCATCAATCAAAAGACATAGACTGGCAGATTGGATTAAAAAGAAAGATCCAACAATATGTTGCCTGCAAGAGACTCACCTCATAGAAAGAGATACCCATAGACTAAAGGTGAAAGGATGGGGAAAAACATACCATGCACATGGACTCAGCAAAAAAGCTGGAGTATCCATCCTCATTTCAGATAATGTGGACTTCAAGCCAATGTTAGTTAGAAGGGATAAAGAAGGACATTTCATACTGCTTAAGGGAAGCATAAATCAGCAAGATATAACAATCATAAACATCTATGCCCCAAACAGTGGCTCATCCATGTATGTTAAACAAATCCTTCTCAATTTTAGAAACCAAATAGACCATAACACAATAATACCAGGTGATTTTAACATGCCTCTTTCACCACTGGACAGATCTTCCAAACAAAAATTGAACAAAGAAACCATAGATCTCAATAACACAATCAATAATTTAGACTTAACAGACATTTATAGAATATACCATCCAACCAAGAGCGAATACACCTTCTTCTCAGCAGCATATGGATCCTTCTCTAAAATAGACCATATATTATGCCACAAAGCTAATGTCAGCAAATACAAGAAGATAGAGACACTACCTTGTATTCTATCAGATCATAATGGATTGAAGTTAGAAATAATGAAAGAGTAAAAAACAGAAACTACTCCAACACCTGGAGATTAAACAATAAGCTACTATATGATGAATGGATAACAGAAGATATTAGGAAGGAAATTAAAAGATTCTTAGAGGTAAACGAGAACAAAGAAACATCATATCAAAATCTCTGGGACACTATGAAAGCAGTACTTAGAGGAAGATTTATTTCATGGAGCGCATATAATAAAAGAAGTAAACCTCAAAAAATAAATGACCTAAGACTACAGCTCAAAGCACTAGAAAAAGAAGAACAGACCAACACCAAAAGTAGTAGAAGACAGGAAATAGTTAAACTCAGAGCTGAAATCAACGAAATTGAAACAAAAGAAACAATACAAAAAATTGACAAAATAAATAGTTGGTTCTTCGAAAAAATAAACAAAATTGATAAATCTTTAGCCACACTAACCAAAGGAAGACGAGAGAAAAGCCAAATCACTAAAATTCGGAATGAACAAGGAAATATCACAACAGACACGACTGAAATACAAAACATAATTAGAAGCTATTTTGAAAATCTATACTCCAACAAAATAGAAAATTTCGAAGACATCAACAGGTTTCTAAGACATATGAATTGCCTAAACTGAACGAGGAGGACATACACAATTTAAATAGACCAATTTCAAGTAATGAAATAGAAGAAGTCATCAAAAGCCTTCCAACAAAGAAAAGTCCAGGACCAGATGGGTTCTCAGCCGAGTTCTACAAAACTTTTAAAGAAGAACTCATTCCAATACTTCTCAAAGTATTCCAGAAAATAGAAGAGGAGGGAACTCTCCCAAACTCATTCTATGAAGCCAATATTACCCTGATTCCTAAACCAGACAGAGACACATCGAGGAAAGAAAATTTCAGACCAATATCCTTAATGAACATCGACGCAAAAATTCTAAACAAAATTTTAGCAAATCGCATACAAAAACATATTAAAAGATAGTGCACCATGATCAAGTGGGTTTCATCCCAGGGATGCAAGGTTGGTTCAACATCAGGAAATCAATAAATGTCACTTCACCATATCAATACACTTAAAGTCAAGAATCACATGATTATTTCGATAGATGCAGAAAAAGCATTTGATAAAATACAGCACCCCTTCATGCTCAAAACACTAGAAAAAATAGGGATAGTGGGAACATTCCTTAACATTGTAAAGGCCATCTCCGCTAAGCCCATGGCTAGTATCAATTCTAAATGGTGAAAAACTGAAAGCATTCCCTCTAAAAACTGGAACAAGGCAGGGATGCCCTCTTTCACCACTTCTATTCAATATCGTCCTTGAAACTCTAGCCAGAGCAATTAGACAGACCAAAGAAATTATAGGGATACTGAATAGGAAAAGAAGAACTCAAACTATCCCTATTTGCTGATGATATGATGGTATACTTAGAGGAACCAGGAAATTCCACCAGAAAACTTTTAGATCTCATAAGTGAATTCAGTAAAGTAGCGGGATATAAGATCAATGCACATAAATCTAAGGCATTTCTGTACATAAGCGATGAATCTTCAGAAAGAGAAATTAGTAAAACTACCCCATTCACAATAGCTTCGAAAAAAATAAAGTATTTGGGAATCAATCTCACAAAAGAGGTGAAAGACCTCTACAATGAGAACTACAGAACACTAAAGAAAGAAATTAAAGAAAACCTTAGAAGATGGAAAGATCTCCCATGTTCTTGGATAGGCAGAATTAATATTGTCAAAATGGCCATACTACCAAAAGTGCTATACAGATTCAATGCAATTCCAATTAAAATCCCAATGATGTACCTTACAGAAATAGAGCAAGAAATTATGAAATTCATCTGGAAGAATAAAATCCCAGAATAGCTAAAGCAATCCTTGGCAGAAAGAGTGAAGCAGGGGGGATCGCAATACCAGATCTTCAACTCTACTACAAAGCAATAGTAACAAAAGTGGCATGGTATTGGTACCAAAATAGAAAGGTGGATCAATGGTACAGAATAGAGGACACGGACACAAACCCAAATAAATACAATTTTCTCATACTAGACAAAGGGGCCAAAAATATGCAATGGAGAAAAGATAGCCTCTTCAACAAATGGTGCTGGGAGAATTGGAAATCCATATGCAACAGAATGAAACTAAACCCATATCTCTCACCATGCACGAAACTAAACTCAAAATGGATTAAGGATCTCAGAATCAGACCAGAGACCTTGCATCTTATAGAAGAAATAGTAGGTCCAGAGCTTCAACATGTTGGCTTAGGACCAGACTTCCTCAAAAGGACAACAATAGCACAAGAAATAAAAGCAAGAATTAATAACTGGGATAGATTCAAACTAAAATGCTTTCTCTCAGCAAAGGAAACTATCAGCAATGCGAAGAAAGAGCCTACAGAGTGGGAGAAAATCTTTGCCAATCATACTTCAGATAGAGCGCTAATCTCCAGAATCTATAAAGAACTCAAAAAACTCTACACCAAGAATGTAAATAATCCAACTGACAAATGGGCTAAGGAAATGAATAGACACTTCACAGAAGAAGATATACAAGCAATCAACAAACATATGGAAAAATGTTCAACATCTCTAGTAATAAGAGAAATGCAAATCAAAACCACCCTAAGATTCCATCTCACCCCAATTAGAATGGCAATTATCAAGAATACAAGCAACAACAGGTGTTGGCGAGGATGTGGGGAGAAAGGTACACTCATACATTGCTGGTGGGGCTGCAAATTAGTGCAGCCACTCTGGAAAGCAGTGTTGAGACTCCTTAGAAAACTTGGAATGGAATCACCATTTGACCCAGCTATCCCACTCCTTGGCCTATACCCAAAGGACTTAAAATCAGCATATTACAGAGATACAGCCACATCAATGTTCATAGCTGCTCAGTTCACGATAGCCAGATTGTGGAACCAACCTAGATGTCCTTCAATTGATGAATGGATAAAGAAAATGTGGTATATATATACAATGGAATATTGCTCAGCCATAAAGAATGATAAAATTATGGCATTTGCAGGCAAATGGATGAAACTGGAGAATATCATGCTAAGTGAGATAAGCCAATCTCAAAAAACCAAAGGAAGAATGATATCGCTAATAAGTGGATCATGACACATAATGGGGTGTGGGAAGGGTTAGTGTTGGGGTCGGAGTTGGGTTTAGGGAGGGGGGTAGGAATGGAGGAAGGAAGGACTGTATAGACGGAGGGGAAGGGTGGGAGGGGAGGGGGGGAAGGGAAAAAATGGCAGAATGAATCAAACAACATTACCCTATGTAAATTTATGATTACACAAATGGTATGCCTTTACGCCATGTACAGACAGAGAAACAACATGTATCCCATTTGTTTACAATAAAAAAAAAAGAAAAAAAAAAGAAAAAAAGAAAAAAATAAAAAAAAATAAAACTAGGAAAGCAACAAAGGCTAAACACTGCATCCAAGCTCAGAGTAATGTCTCTTTATCCATCTATATTAAAAATTATTATACCAAAGCAATCACAGGCTCCTTTTAACTCGAGCACAACTACAATTGTTTATTTTCATATATTTTATCTATGTATTACTGCTAAATTTTTATTATGCACTGTTTTGTGTCCCAAAACCTTCCCAATGTTTTTCCCAATAAGTTTGTAATGATATATTGATTATTAATATTAAAAAGCAACTACACATGGCAATATGCCATGCCTATGGCCCCCGGGAGGGAGGACGATCAACAGAACTGTGTCAAGTGTTGAGTCCTCTACTCCAACAGACTGTGTCAACTGTCAGATCCTCTACTCCAACAGAGCCATGTCAAATGTCGGAGTGGAAGGAAATAGATGCAGCAGAGAATGATAGGAAGAGGTTTAGAAAATATAATGAGTTCTATAAAAACAGAGTACATAATATTATCTGTAGTCACACTGCTGCACAACAGAATGCCAGAATCCCCTCTCTGATCTCACTGTAATCGGGGAGCCCTTGACCACCATCCACATCCTTCCTTCCCCACCTGGTCCTCAACCTCTGCAAAGTGCCCTTCAATGTTCAGCTTATGCAGGTCCACATGAGTGAGACCTTGTGGGTCTGGTCATTCTGTGCTTGGGTTGTTTTGCTTAACACGATGACCCCAGTTCCATCCATGTTGTTGAAAACAGACAATGCACTGCACATTTCAAATATTCTAGAAGAAATCATTTTGAATGTTCTCACAACAGAGAGACAACAAATGTTTAAAGAACTAGATAAGCTTATCCTGATTTGAACACTACACTACTTATACACAGAAGCATCACATGCACCATATAAACATGCAGAAGGATCACATGTCAATTGAAAATAAACACAACAGCAATAAATAGTACAAAGACTATACAATTAGCAAAATTCTTATGAAGGACAGGAAAGTAAGACATTTGAAAAAGCCGAGCAGCGTGGTTTGCACTTATCCACACAACTGGAGTGGAGTTCATTGTGAAGGATGGTAACTGTGAGAAGCACTGATAAGGGCGTATGGAACTGAGGAGGGAGGGAGGGCACAGGGAGCTCCTGGCTACCACTGCAGTGCTGGTGTGGTCACAGACTGGGTGAGGAGTGCAGGACGCTCTGGGAAGACAAGCAGCTGAACCAGCCATTGGAAAACTTTGTTCAGATGGCTTTAAAGAAGAAATAAAAGAAGCCAATGCCTGATCCCAAGGGAAGAAGTCCCAAAAGGAAATGAAATGGAGGCCAAAACACAGGGCTAGAAAGGTGCTGCTCTTCAGCCAAGTGAGGACTCTTAAAGGCATTTTCCACAAAATATCAAAGATTGATGTTTTTATAAAATATGAGAGTCAAAGACAAAGTAGGGATGGGCTTTATTCCTGCCAGTGGTATTTAATGACAAAATACTTGTAGAAGTCATGAAGCAGGCAACATTTCAAAGACCTGAAGGTTTCATTTCTTAGCTTCTTACCTCCTTCTAATTACAAATATGCAAATTTACAGAGTGGAAAATAAGTCTTAAGGAAATTAATAGGGCTGGGGAGATAGCTCAGCTGGTAGAGTGCTTGCCTCGATAAGGCCCTGAGTTTGATCCCCAGTACCTCAAAAAAAAAAAAAAAAGAAAAGAAAATTAATAATTTCCTACTGTCACGCAGCTGAAATAATCTGCAGGCAGGGTTTGCATTTGAACCCCACCAACCAGGTGCAAGGAGTTGGGCCTGCTCTGATGTATCATGGGTAGCTCTGACCCTCGGTGATGGAGTAGGGCAAGGCAGCACTGGCAAGCCCTTCCCATGAGGACTCCCATTATCAGAAACACGCACTGATCAACATGCTTCTCATGCTGGTGTCCCATTTCTCTCTTGGCCTGGTCTTTGACTAACCAGGTCTTATTTTAATACTTGCTTCCCTCCACATTTTACAGATGAAGTTTTGTTAATGCCACAGTGTGATAAAGAAGGTTCCATGGAAATGTAGCAGAAATGCCACAGAATCCCAGGAAATCCAGGACTCTTCCCATGATCACTGTGTTGACATGACACCTTTCAGCTGAATTGTCACTGTGACCAGATGATGTGATTTTGAGAAAACTTCCAGGATTTTACTCTGAAATCCAACATGCGCCCAAACTAGGCATCTTGAATTTAAAAGTCACATCAAGTTCCAAAGAAGCCTTAACCACCCTCACCTACAGATAAAATTTACCTGACATAAGACAAATCCCCTCCACATTTCCACAGCACAACGCTGCCCATTCCTTACCTGCTGTGTCTCCACAGTGAGCAGCTCACCATGGCCTGGGGGAACCAGACCTTCAGCACTGTCTTCGTCCTGCTGGGCATCTTTGAATACAGCCCCACCCACACCTTCCTCTTCACTCTGGTCCTGGCATCTTCACGGTGGCCTTCATGGGCAACTCCGCCATGGTCCTCCTCATCTACCTGGATGCCCAGCTCCACACCCCAATGTACTTCCTCCTCATTTAGCTCTCCCTCATGGACCTCATGCTCATCTGCACCACGATCCCCAAGATGGCCTTCAACTACTTGTCTGGCAGGAACACCATCTCTCTGGCAGGCTGTGGGACCCAGATATTCTATGTGTCCCTGATGGGAGCCGAGTGCTTCCTGTTGGCTGCAATGGCCTACTACTGCTATGTGGCCATTTGCCACCCCTTAAGATACCTAGTTCTCATGAGCCAGAAGGTCTGTGGCCTCATAGCTGCTTCCTCCTGGGTCCTCGGCTCCCTTGATGGTATAATTGAAGCTCCAGTTGCTTTGTCCTTTCCATACTGTGGTTCCGGGGAAATACCCCACTTTTTCTGTGATGTGCCTGCCCTGCTCACCCTGGCCTGCATGGACACCTTGACATTTGAAAGGATGATATTTATCTGCTGTATCATTATGCTTCTGTTCCCTGTTGCCATCATCATTGCCTCCTATGCTCGCGTGATTCTGGCTGTTATTCGCATGGGGTCTGGGGAGGGGTGCCGCAAAGCTTTCACCACCTGCTCCTCCCACCTCATGGTAGTGGGCATGTACTACGGAGCAGCCATGTTCATCTACATGCGACTCACTTCTAACCGGTCCCCCATGCAGGACAAGATTGTGTTGGCCTTCTACACCATCCTCACCCCCATGCTCAACCCCCTCATCTACAGCCTGAGGAACAGGGAGGTGTCCAGGGCATTCGTGAAGGTGCTCAGGAAGGGAAAATCTGGAGAGCAAGCTGGGTAATTGTTTTAAGCACTTGACTTATGCCTACACTTATATGCAGGCCAATGCACTCCGGCATCCAAGTTCTCTGCTCTCTGTGGCTACACAGACCACAGCATATGTAAGAAGCAAACAATTGCTGAGACATATGCACATCTGCATCCTTTCTCTACTTAACAAATGCAAGGTGGTTGCCAGCTGAAGCAGCTCCTGGATTGATTGCACAGCTCAATCTTTCACATGTAGTACATTTAATCTGGTCATAGGATTGCTTATGTAGAATCCAATATACTCTGAATTTACCTTTTTGCTGAAATGACTCATGAATTATCTACCTATTGACTCAGACATACTTTTATTATAATTATTGAAATGAAGTTAACTTAGATTGAGAAAACAGATGTTTCTTGGTGGTTCGGCATTTTGTGAGTGTGGAAAACACTGTACAGGAGGATTGAGAAACTCGCATTTATTTCCTTCCTCCACATACATTATCTTATACATAGGAGACTGAAATATTCATAAAAACCCCTGTGTGTGGATTTTACATCCTTAGGTGTTCTGATCTTTATGTGTAGAATGCACTGCAATTGTTTTGTGGTAATATTTTGAACAATTGCTTAACCGATGTGACCATTTTTTAAAAGAGAATGGTTTCCTAAAATCTCCATATTTTCCTTAAATTTCATGTGACATGTTTATGTATAAAATTATATACAATATATAATATATACAATTATATATAACATACATATATATATAATATGCATATATATGTGTGTGTTTTGGTGTTATTATTTGAGATGAAACACAGTTGAGATTTAACCCTATCCGTAACTGCCTTAGGAAACCCCTATTATTGTATTAGTTTTCTTTTTCTCCATAACACTAACTGCACACCAGCACCTTTGTTTTGAGCTGGGTCTGCTCAGGGCACTTTTTTTGCATCTGACTCAGGGTCATCTTCCACACTTCGGCAGTCATTGAAGTAAACTCCTTCCTCTGCAGCTTGCCTCTTGATGGCTTGCCTCTCTGAAGCTAGCAGGACTGTTTTCTTGATCTTGGGGTAAGCTTTGATCCTCTACTAAAAAACCTCCCAGCTGGTTAAATCAGGCCAATACCAGAATATCTCCCTTTATATGGCTTAAACTGAACCGAGTTTGGATCTTTGCATCTTTAAAAATAAAAAATCTGTCTTCTAGGCATATGGTGAACTTGATCACGCAGATAATGCTAGAGGTGCAGATCATGGGAGGAGCTCAGCAGTCTTCCTTCCAGACATTCCAAGACTCATTGCAGACAGAGATGGCATGGCCAAAAACTGGTCCCCACATGTCTCACGATATTGGTGACATCCAGATGGTTGACCTCACTGTGTCAGCTGGGAATTCTTCACACTTCTTTTTAATGGACTAACATATAATTTGGAGGTGGGTTGTGCTTCTCTAATTTGGGCATTGCTCCCCCACTTACTGTAAGAACAGCACTCAATGCAGTGAATACAATAGCTCAGAGCAATGATGACCATGAATCCCTTACCGTCTCTCTCCCTCTTCTAGGTCTAGCAGACCATCAGAGCAAATGCTTCTCCCTCTGTGCTCAAGCCAATGGGTTAAAAACCAATATCTGAGTTCAGTGAAGTAATGTTCTTAATAATACTTTTCTACTTTGTTAAAAACAAGGCTACTCTGGAGGCCAGGCATGGTTACACGTGTCTGTAATCTTAGCAGCTCCAGAGACTGAGGCAGGGGGACAAGTTCCAAGTCAGCTCAGCAACTGCCTCAAAATAAAAAACAACAGAAAGGGCTGGGGTCGTGACTCAGTGTCTAAGCTCCCTGGGTTCAATCTCCAGTAATAGGAGTGAGAAGAGAGTCTACTCTTCACTACCATTCAAGCAAATTTTCTCACTCATGTAGTTGTTTGAACTTTTATGAAAATTTAACTCAATTTTAGGTTTGACAAATGTTTTTACATTTGGCTCTGAGGAGATAACGGTAACAATAAAGACCGTATTACCCAATCGAATAATATCACTCACTAGAAAAATTCCTAAGCTTATTTGAAAATAGAATTTGGTAAAAGATTGTTCACTTTCAGGATTATGATGCCTTTCATACAGATGAAATAAATCAAAACTGCAAATAATAGCCTAAGTCTTTGCTAAGGTATTCAAAATGGAAAACTACAACAAACTTTTAGTCACTACTGATGGTTAAGGTTAAGAAAAAGATTTTGTCTCTATGTAAATGAAGCTTCAGCCTCTGATACTTTCAAAAATAAATGATAAGCTTTGAGAGGAACGCTATGATCGTGTTTCCTGGAAACCATATATATCGTGTGGAAATCTTATTAGATATCTATACAAATAAGCACTATAAAGGGGAGAAATTCCATAACAGATGGTGCAGTGTTAAAAGAATTGAACCACATACTCAATATAAATTGAAAACTATAGACAATTTTGGAGCATTTTGACCAATAAAACATACATTTTTTAAAAGGAACAATGCAGTCCAAGTCACAGGAATGATTTTGTTCAAATACCATGCGTGCCCTGGACGTAAATGCGGAGGGTTTGAATGCGGGCCTAAGAGGAGTTGGGTATCAGTGAATAGAAGAGGATGCAGCAGCGTGCAGGCTGCAGCCGAGCTCGGGAGGTGAAGAGCCACGAAGTGAGCAGCGGCAAGTGCCCAGGTGGGCGGCGGGGCGCTGAGCACCTAGCCTGGGGTGGTCGTGGTCAGAGGGCACGTGGGTGAACCGTGACTTCGGAGTCTCGGGGAGCTGAGCAGCTGTTTCCCTGGTAGGAGCCGTGCCTGGCACTGCTCAGCGTGGATGAAGGGGTAGCCCCCCAGGGACTAGGCTCTGGTCCCGGCGAGAGGAGACCGGCTTGTAGAGCAGCCACTGAGCACACAATACGGCATGGCAGCTAGAGTAAGGAGGCCTCCAGTCGGAGGCTGGCCACTCGCTCGTGTGGTACAGCAGTTTCACTGACACGTATTTCCATGCCATACAAATCCCCCATGAAAAGTGTGAAATCCGACCATTTTCAGTATATTCCAGAGTGTAGCAATAGTCGACACGATTTTACATCTGCATGACCCCCAGTCCTTCCTTACCGGCAGTCAGCCTCCATCCTCCACCACGGGTTTGTACCTCTCGTCTCCACAGACTGGAAGGCCCCAGGCCTCTCCTCTAAACTACTCAGCTTCCCCAAGGGCACCAGTGTTGCAGGTGTCAAACTCCAGTCGTCCTATTACCCTACAGTATTCTACCATACGGACACCATACGTTTTGTTAATTGATCCTGTCAGTTGAGGGACCTTTGCACCAGGCTCACTGTCTGTAATTAGGAAAACGTGTAGAGATTTTTGTGTAAAAATATGTTTTCATTTACTTTTGGTACATAACTAGGAGTAGAATTAGGAAGTCCTATCGTGACTCTATGTCTGACGCTGAAAAATTACCAGGTTATTTTTCTGATCATGCTACCTTTCACATTGTCTAACATAACATGGAAACAGCAGCTTACATTCCAACCAGCAGCGGATGGAGATGTAACTGGTCCACATTCTCAGCACTCGTGGTATTATTTCTATTTTGAACACAGTGATTCAGGTGTGTGAGTTGACATCTCATCTAGTGTTCATTTTTATGTCCCTGATAATTAATGATGTGGTGAATGTCATTTATGTACTTATCAGTCAGTTGTATGTCTTTTTCAGGGAAATGTCTACTTGGTGGTTCATTTATTTTTAAATTAATGTATATCTTTATTATTAAGGTTTAAATGTTAGTTATAGTTCTAGATAGTAGATTGTAATAACACATGAGTTACAAACATTTTTCCTATATGTTATATAGTTTTTCATGTTTTCATGATGTTCTAAACACAAAAGCTACATTTTATTTTTGTTTTTAATTTTGAAAGATTTCAGTTTTATTCCTCTACATTTTTTCTTTTTCTTTTCTTTTCTTTTTTTCTTAAGTTTTGGTATTATATCAAAGAACCTATTTCCAAATTCACATAAGTATTTATTTCTGCTTATATTTTCTTCTTAAATCTTTATAGTTTAAGCTTTCTGGCTCAGATAGTTGATCCATTTTGAGTTATTTTTATGTGTGGTTTGTGATACAGATGCAAACTTACTCCTTTGCATGTGAATAACCAGTAGTCTTCAGTGCACTAACACACAACTTACTTGTGTCAACACATTTATTAAAAATCACTTATATTGCTGGACCTGGTGGTGCACGCCTGTAAACCCAGCAGCTCAGGAGCCTGAGGCAGGAAGACTGCAAGTTCAAGGTCAGCCTCAGCCATTTAGAAAGACCCTGTCTCAGAAAATTTAAAAAGAGCCTGGGATGTGACTCAGTGATTGAACATCCCAGGTTAAATCCACAGAATCAAAATTTTTTAAAAAATCACATATGTAAATGTTAGGGTTTAACAATTTTATCTAGTTGATCTGTATGACTGTCTTTCCACCAGAACCATGGAATCTTAAGTCTGGTAAGTTTGTAGTAAGTTTTAAAATTGATGTGTGAGCACTATGAATCTGTTAACCTTTTGTTCAGAACTGATTTTGCCATTTGAATCTTCTACAAACTTCGTGCTACACTTGTCAATTTCTGCAAAAACAATCAGATGGGAATGTGTGTTTCTGTAGTTTAATGTGAGACATATTACTTGGGACTTTTTAAAAATACAAGGCTTTATTTCCAGGAGAGGAAATAACCCAGACTGCACAGCCAGGGAGTGTCTGCTCGGCGGTCAGCACAGGCTCTGCAGCTGCCCGTGGACTCCGCTGCTGCTTGCTCAGCTCCTGCTGGCCCACACAGTTGGGCCATCCTGATTGCAAACGCTGCAGTCCAACACTCAGAAAGGTCAACTTGGTGGGGTGCTCTGAGGAGCAGATGTCATCCCCTGCCTTGATGGAATCTGTTTGGAATTGCAGAAGCGCCTCCCTAAATGTCACACACAGACCGTCCTTGGAATCTAGGATGTAGGAGGGCTCTGCTGTCTTGCCCAGAACAGGCCTTACTTCCTCTCTAACTCAGAAGATGGAGAAAGCTTGAGAAGTCGGACAGAAGTCCATGGCAATAATAAGCCAAGTATCATTTTCCTTAGAAAGCAAGTGCTTTATTTTCTAAAGGTCTGTAACTAAATATCTAATTTATTATGAAATGCCTTATTTTGACTCAAATTCAAGTTATTCTGAATTGCCTATCTAAAATATGTTCTATATCTTCTTCTTTCTCAAACACTAACTTTCCATTTGCATTGAAGGATAAATTTCTACCCCATGATGCTCAGCACTCCTCTGTTTCTACTTAGTACAGCTTTATTTATTTGTGCAGCTTTTTGGTAAAAACACTGGAAACAGTCTGAGAGAGAGAGAGACAGAGAGAGAGACAGAGAGAGAGGATCTGTGTATGGGGCACATGAAAACAGCTGTGGGATAGCAATGGTGACACGCTCCCCTGCTCCCTGGGCATCTCTGACTCATTATCATAGCCTCTGTATTGCTTCATTGTTATGGTACACCTACACAACGATAAACCTTTATCTCTCCCTTTTGCCATAAAATTTAATGTTAATACTTTTGTTCAGTGTATTTAATAATAAAATAGAAAATACTTTTACTCTCTATGAAAATGTCCCCAGATATTAAAAACAGGATTATTTCAATAGAATTCAATGAGTACTCCCTCTGTGAGCAGCTTTACAAGTTCCACAGCTTATTCCAGAAGTTTTATTTACAAAATCAGGAATGATTCAAGATAAATTTTATACATTTATAAACGTTATTACTAGATATGTAAAATCTTCAAAAAGAATATCTTTTTCCATTTTCTCCCCAAGCTGCCTTCTCAGCATGTGGTGCAGCACGTTGGGAGTGGCAGTCTAGGAAGTTCAGTGGACCCAGTGTGCTGGACAGTGGCCTGGGGAGCTCACTGGACCAGGGTTCTGGAGAGCAGCCTGGGGAGCTCACAGGACCCAGTGTGCTGGAGAGCAGCCTGGGAAGATCAGTGGACCCAGTGTTCTGGAGAGCAGCCGGGGAAGATCAGTGGACCCAGAGTATTGGAGAGCAGCCTGGAAATGATCAGTGGACCCAGTGTTCTGGAGAGCAGCCTGGGAAGTTCACTGGACACAGTGTGCTGGAGAGCAGCCTGGGAAGATCAGTGGACCCAGTGTGCTAGGAGAGCAGTCTGGGGAGATCAGTGGACCCAGTGTGCTGGAGAGCAGTCTGGGAAGATCAGTGGACCCAGTGTGCTGGAGAGCAGTCTGGGAAGATCAGTGGACCCAGTGTGCTGGACAGCGGCCTGGGGAGCTCACTGGACCAGGGTTCTGGAGAGCAGCCTGGGGAGCTCACAGGACCCAGTGTGCTGGAGAGCAGCCTGGGAAGCTCACTGGACCCAGTGTGCTGGAAAGCAGTCTGGGAAGATCAGTGGACCCAGTGTTCTGGAAAGCAGCCTGGGAAGATCAGTGGACCCAGAGTATTGGAGAGCAGCCTGGGAAGATCAGTGGACCCAGAGTATTGGAGAGCAGTCTGGGGAGATCAGTGGACCCAGTGTGCTGGAGAGCTGTCTGGGAAGATCAGTGGACCCAGTGTGCTGGAGAGCAGTCTGGGAAGATCAGTGGACCCAGTATGCTGGAGAGCAGTCTGGGAAGATCAGTGGACCCAGAGTGTTGGAGAGCAGCCTGGGAAGATCAGTGGACCCAGTGTGCTGGAGAGCAGTCTGGGAAGATCAGTGGACCCAGTGTGCTGGAGAGAAGCCTGGGGAGCTTACTGGACACAGTATGCTGGAGAGCAGCCTGGGAAGATCAGTGGACCCAGTGTGCTAGAGAGCAACCTGGAGAAGTCACTAGATCCAGTGTTTTGGAGAGCAGCATGGGTAGCTCAGTGGACCCAGTGAGATGGAGAGCAGCCTGGGAAGCTCAATGGACCCAGTGTGCTGGAAAGCGGCCTGGGGAGCTTACTGGACCCAGTGTGCTGGAGACCAGTGGAAGCTTATGGGACTCAGTGTGCTGGAGAACAGTGAAAGCTCACTGGACCCAGTGTGCTAGAAAGAGGCCTGGAAGGCTCACTGGACCCGGTGTGCTGGAGAACACCCTGGGAATCTCATTGGACGCAGTGTGCTGGTGATTGATGGAAGCTCACTGGACCCTGTGTGTTGTAGAGTGGCCTGGGTGACTCACTGGACACAATGAGCTGGACTTTGTCCTGGGGAGCTCTCTGGAACCAGTGAGCTAGATAGCAGCCTTGGGAGATCAGTGGACCCAGTGAGCAGGAGAGTTTCCTGGGAGGTTCACTGGACCCAGTGTGTTGGAAGTGGCCAGGGGAGCTCAGTGGACCCAGTGAGCTGGAAAGTGACCTAGGAAGCTTAGTGGACCCAGTGTGCTTGAGATTGGCCTGGCAAGCTCACTGGAACCAGTGTGCTGGAGAGTGGCCTGGGAAGTTCAGTGGACCCAGTGTACTGGAGAACAGCCTGGGAATCTCACTGGACCCAGGGTGCTGTAGAGCAGTGGAAGCTCTCTGAACCTAGAGTACTAGAGAGAGGTGGAAGCTCATTGGACGCAGTAAGCTGGAGAGCGGTGGAAGCTCACTGAACACAGTGAGCTGGAGAGCATCCTGGGGTGCTGACTGGAATCAGTGTGTTGGAGAGCAGCCTAGGGAGCTCAGTGGACCCAGTGTACTGGAGAGCAGCCTGGGAAGCTCTGTGGACATAGTATTTTGGAGAGCAGCCTGGGAAGCTCAGTGGACCCAGTGTGCTCAAGAGCGACCTGGAAGGCTCACTGGACACAGTGTGCTGGAGAACATCCTGGAAAGCTCACTGGACCCTGTGAGTTGGAGGGCCTCCTGGGAAGCTCACTGGAGCCAGTGAGATGGAGAGCAGCCTGGGAAGCTCAGTAGACCGAGTATGCTGGAGAGCAGCCTGGGAAGATCACTGGACCCAGTGAGCTGGAGAGTGGCCTGTGGAATTCAGTGGACCAAGTGTGCTGGAGAAGGGCCTGGGAATCTTACTGTACCCAGTGTGCTGGAGAGTGGCCTGGGGAACTCAGTCGATCCAGTGTTCTAGAGAGCGGCCTGGGAAGCTCACTAGACACAGTGTGCTGGACAGCGACCTGGGAGTGTCACAGAATGCAGTGCACTGGAGAGCAACCTGGGGAATTCACTGGACCCAGTGTGCTGGAGAGCAGCCAGGGAGTCTCATTGGATCAAGTGTGCTGGAGAGCAGTAGAAGCTCACGGGACTCAGTGTGCTGGAGAGTGGCCTGGGAGGCTCACTGGACTCAGTGTACTGGAGAGCGTTGGAAGCTCACTGGATGCAGTGTGCCAGAGAGCGGTGGAAGCTCACTGTACCCAGGGTGCTGGAGAGTCGACTGGGGAGTTCAGTAGACCCAGTGTGCTGGAGAGCGGCCTGAGGAGCTCACTGGAACAAGTATGCTGGAGAGCGACCTGGGAAGCTCACTGGACCCAGTTTGCTGGAGAGTGGCCTGGGAAGTTCACTGCAACCAGTGTTTTGGAGAGTGCCAGGGAAGTTCAATGGACACAGTGCACTGCAGAGTGACCTGGGAAGCTCACTGGACCTAGTGTGCTGGAGAGTGGCCTGAGAAGCTCAGTACACCCAGTGATCTGGAGAGCGGCCTGGGAAGTTCAGTTTACCAAGTGTGCTGGAGAGCAGCTTGGTAATCTCACTGGCCACATTGAGCTGGAGAGCAGCCTGGAGGGCTCAGTTGACCTAGTGTGCTGGAGAGTGGTCTGGGAAGCTCACTGGACCCAGTGTGCTGCAGAACAGACTGGGAGGCTAACTGGTCCTAGTGTCCTGGAGATTGGTGGAAGCTCACCAGACCCAGTGTGCTGTAGAGCAGTGGAAACTCACTGGAACCTGTGCGCTAGAGAGTGGTGGAATTTCACTGCACCCAGTGTGCTGGACAGCAGAAGAGGTTCACAGGACCCAGTGTGCTTCAGAGTAGCAGGGAAAATCACTGGACCCTGTGTGCTAGAGAGCAGCTGGGAGGTTCACTGGACCCAGTGTGCTGGAGAGAAGCCTGGTAGTCTCAATAGACCAGTGTACTGGAGATCAAAGGAAGCCCACAAGACGCAGTGCACTGTAGAGAGGTGGAAGCTCACTGAACCCAATGTGCTGGAGATCGGTGGAAGCTGACTAGACTGAGTGTGGTTTAGAGAGGCATAAGCTCACTGGTCCCAGTTTGCTGGATAATGGTGGAAGCTCACTAGACTGAGTGTGCTTTAGAGCTGTGGAAGCTCACTGGATCCATTGTGATGGAGAGTGGCCTGGGGAACTCAGTGGACCCAGTGAACAGGAGTATGTCCTGGGAAGCTCACTGGTCCCAGTGTACTGGAGAGCAGTGGAAACTCACGGGACTCAGTGTGCTGAAGAGTGGACTGGGAAGCTCACTGGATCCAGTGTGCTGGAAAGCGACCTGGGAGGCTCAGTGGACCCAGTGTGCTAGAAAACAGCCTGGGAGGCTCACTGGACCAGTGTTCTTAGAGTGCTCTGGGAAGCTCACTGGACCCAGTGTGCTGGAGAATGGTGAAAGCTCACTGGACCTAGTGAGCTGGAGAGCAGCCTGGGGAGCTCAGTGGATGCAGTGAACTGGAGAGCGGCCTGTGAAGCTCACTGGACCCAGTGTGCTGGAGAACAATGAAGGTTCACTGGACCCAGTGTGCGGTAAAGCAGCCTGGAGGGCTCACTGAACCCAGATTGCTAGAGAGTGGCCTGGGGAGCTCAGTGAACCCAATGAGCTAGAGAGCAGCCTGGGCAGCTCAGTGGACCCAGTGTGCTGGAGAGTGGCCTGGGAATCTCACTGACCCACTGTGCTGGACAGCAGCCTAGGAAGCTCAGTGGATCCAGTAAGTTGGAGATCAGCCTGGAAGCTCAATGGGCCCAGTGCTCTGGAGAAAGGCCTGGGAAGTTCACTGGACACAGTGTGCTGGAGAGCAGCCTGGGAAGCTCAGTGGACCCAGAGTGTTGGAGAGTGGCCTGGGGAGATCCTTGGACCCAGTGAGCTAGAGAGCAGACTCAAGAACTCAGTGGACATAATGAGGTGGATAGCGGTGGAGGCTCACTACACCCCATGTGCTGCAGAGCAGCCTCAGAAGCTCAGTTGTTCCCATGTTCTGGAGAGCAGCCTGGGAAGCTCACTGGACCAAATGTGCTGAAGAGCAGCCTGGGACCTCAGTGACCAAGTGAGCTGGAGAGCAGCTTGGGAAGCACAGTGGACCCAGTGTGCTGCTGAGCATCCCAGGAGGCTCAGTGGACCGTGTGAACTGGAGAGCGGCCTGGGAGGCTTACTGGATCCAGTGTGATGGAGAACAGCCTTGTACACTCACTGGACCCAGTGTTCTGGATAGCAGCCTGGGAAGCTCACTGGATGCAGTGTGCTGGAGAGTGGTGGAAGCTCAGTGGACCAGTGTGCTGGAGAGCAATGGAAGCTCACAGGACCCAGTGTGCTGGAGAGTGGTGGAAGCTCACTGGACCTAGTGAGCTGGAGAGCAGCCTGGGGAGCTCAGTGGACAAAGTGAACTGGAGAGCAGCCTGTGATGCTCCCTGGACCCAGTGTGCTGGAGAACAATGGAGGTTCACTGGACCCAGTGTGCTGTGAAGTGGTCTGGAGGGCTCACTGGACCCAGAGTGCTGGAGAGTGACCTGGAGAGCTCAGTGGACCCAGTGAGCAGGGGAACGGCCTGGGAAGCTCACTGTACCTAGTGTGCTGAAGAGTGGTCTGGGAAACTCACTGGACCCAGTGCCTGGGAAGTGGCCTGGGAAGTCTAGTGGACCTAGTGTGCTAGAGAACAACCTGGGAGCCACAGTGCGACCAGTGAGCAGAAGAGTGTTCTGGGGAGCTCACTGGACCCAGTTTGCTGAAGAGCGGAGTGGGGAGCTCAGTGGACCCAATGTGCTGCAGAGCGACCTGGGAGGCTCACTGGACCCAGTGAGTTGGAGAGTGTCCTGGAAAGCTCACTGGACCCAGTGTGCTGGAAAGCAGACTGGTAGGCTCACTGGATACAGTGTGCTGGATATCGGTGGAAGCTCACTAGACCCAGGGTGCTGGAGAGTGGTGAAAGCTCACTGGACCTAGTGTCCTGGAGTACAGTAGAAGCTCACTGGACCCAGTGTGCTGGAGAACATCCTGGGAGGCTCACTAAACCCGGTGTGCTGGAGAATGGCCTGGGAGGCTCAATGGACCAGTGCGCTGGAGAGCAGACTGGGAAGCTCACTGGATCCAGTGTGCTGAAGAGTAGTTGAAGCTAACTGGACACAGTGTGCTAGAGAGTGATGAAGATCACAGGGACCAGTGTGTTGGAGAGTGGTGGAAGCTCACTGGACCCAGTGTTCTGGAGAGCAGTGGAAGCTCACTAGACCTACTGAGCTGGAGGGCAGTCTGGGGAGCTCAGTGGATGCAGTGATCTGGAGAACAGCCTGTGAAGATCACTGGACCCAGTGTGCTGGAAATTGGTGGAAGCTCACTGGATCCAGTGTGCTGGAGAGCAAAGTGGGGAGCTCAGTGGACCCAGTGGGCTGCAGAGTAGCCTGGAAAATTCACTGAACCCAGTGTGCTGGAGAGCGGACCAGGAGGCTCCCTGCAACAGTGTACTGGAGAGCGACCTGGGAGGCTCAGTGGACCCAGTGTGCTGGAAAGCAGCCTGGGAAACTCAGTGGACCCAGTGAGTTGGAGAGTGGTCTGGGGAGCTTAGTGGTCCTAGTGTGCTGGAGAGCTGCCTGGGGAGCTCAATGGACCCTCTGTGCTGGAGAGCAGACTGGGAAGCTCAGTGGACCTACTGTGCTGGAAAGCAGCCTGGGGAGCTCAGTGGACCCAGTGAGCTGGAGAGCGGTCTGGGGAGCTTAGTGGATCCAGTGGGCTGCAGAGTGGCCTGGGAGGCTCACTGGAACAGTGTGCTGGAGAGCGGCCTGGGAGGCTTACTGCACCCAGTGTGCTAGAGAGTGGCCTGGGAAGCTCAGTTTACCCAGTGAGCTGGAGAGTGGCCTGGGAAGCTCACTGGACCCAGTGTGCTGGAGAGCACTGGGTGCATACTCATCACAAGGCAGAGTTGTTTCTGGCAGCAGTGAGTACTTCCCTGCTCGAAGAGCCAGGCTCATCTGAACCTGGTATGTGTGCACCCTCCTGTTCCCTCTGCAGGTCCACTGCAGTGTGACCATGGCCAGCCACACGACATTCTCTGAGGCCAAGGATCTCCAGGCAGCACGTGGCTTCCTGTTCTTGCTGTTCTACCTGGTGTCACTGGTGGGAACCTTCTCATAATCATCCTGGTCACCGTGGATCGGTGTCTCCACACCCCATGTGCTTCTTTCTGAACAGCCTGTCCCTCCTTGATGATTGCCTCATCTTGGTTACTGCCACAAACTTCCTTCTCAGTTCCTTGTTCCACGGGAGTACAGTCTCCTTCCCGGGATGTGTCTCCCAGGTTCTGCTGGTGACTCACTTTGCTGCATCTGAGTTTCTCATGCTCACAGCCATGTCCTTCAACTGCTATGTGGCCATCTGTGCCCACTGCACTATGACATCATCATGCACAGGCAGTCGGGGTGCAGATGGTCGTTACCTCCTGGTCCTTTGGGGGTGTCTTTGGGGTCTTATACTCTGCAGGAAATTTTCCCTATCTTTCTGTGGCTCCATAAAACTCCCACAATTTTTCTGTGATGTCCCCTTTCTGCTGAAGATTTCTTGCTCAAAGTCACTGTCTGGGAACATATTTCCCATTGCTGTGCACAGACTTATAATTTATATGGGTCGATCCACTGAATGTACCACCATGAGCCATATAGGAAATAATAGCATTTATTAAGACATATAAAGTATATACAAAAGGAAAACCATCCCAGGTAGCATACCAACTCAGCACCAGAGAGACATCACAGGCATTTCGCAACATACGTAACCAAAGAAAGCAGTCTTGTCACCTTTGAGTTCTTCTCATCTCTTAAATACACTGGAGTAAACATATAAAGTTATTATCTGGAGCCACTGGGCTCAGTGCCATCAGTATGTTTGGTCTCCAGACCTGGATCTGGCCAGGAGCCAGGCCTTGAGAGCAGAAACCAGTTTTTTTGTTTTGTTCTCGGGCAGAGAGCTTATCTGTCCTTGAACGGGAACACTGCCAGACCACTAAGTTTCTCCTGCAAGTGGTTTACTCCTTGCCCTGATTTCACCTTCTGGAAGCACTCTTAAACAAGACTCCATTTTTCTCTACAGTCGCATGTCACTGTGGATGTCAGTGTGGTCTTTGGAGTCACATTTGGGCTATGTGGCACTGTGTCCACTGGATTTTCATATGTGGACATCTTCAAACCGTCAGGAGAACGCCGTCCTCAGGAGCGTGGTCGAGAGCCTCCTCCACCTGCACACCCCATCTCCTGGTGGTGACTACATTTACAGTGACAGGTTCACTGCCTATTTGAAGCCAGTGCCCGAGTCCCCACGTCCAGTGGACTTTTGGGTGTCTGTTCTCTATTCTGGGATGCCTCCATCTTTGAACCCTGTCATAATCAGCCTGAGGAACAAGGACGTCAGAACTTCTCTGTGGAAGATTCTACATCATTATAAGTTTTAAGGGGGAAACAATAGAGCTATTCTCTAGGAAGTGGCACATCCTTTATGAGTTGTTTTGTAGACTTTTTATGATATATGGGTTCATTTTGATATAAGGTAAATAATTGAATATCTTGATTTGTATATGTATATATTTTACTTAGAAACACTAGAGTGAGGTTTATAGGTCCTTGACCATGAATCATCAATCATTATCTCAGAACCAGCATGAACTAGACATATCTTAGAGAGTATCCAGGTAGTGTGTGTCCATCCATGTCACTGTGACCGGCTTCTGAATGACCTGTGAAAGCTCTCCTTTGCCAGTTCCTCAGAAACTGTTAACAGAACACTCCGCTTGCAGAGGTGATGAAGTTAAAGGTTTGGGATGACTGCTGGTCACAATCCAATCACATCAACCCTCAAAAGCTGAAGACTAAGGTTTTCCTCAGAGAAGGACGTGTCTGTGGGAGTGTGGTCTCACCTTGCCATCACTGAAGCTGGGAGCTGTCCTGTGCTGCAGAATGAAGGGAACTTGTAGGGAAGGAAGAGGCGAGGAGACACATTCTGTACTGCACAAGGTAATGCAGCCTGCCCGCTACCAAGATTCTAGCTCAGAATGACCTGTGGCTCTAGAGTAGTGAGTGGCTTATTCTAAGACAAGCACCCGGTATGGGTTATGACTTCAGAAATGTACAACAACTATAACCCTACAATCTTTCTCCAAAATATACCTTTAAATCAGAATTTCTGGCATAAGCCTAGATATAGATGCTAAGTCTTAGTAAAAGGTCATGAAGATTGGAAACAACATAATTCTTACTCTAGAAATTTTCACAAAATGGCAAAATTTGTCATTTATGTCCATTTTCATGCTGTATTCCATATTTCAAATGTTAGCATACAATATGAACATTTATTTTTATTTTATTTTAACTTTATTATTATGAAATTATTTATTTAAAATGTTATAAGGACATTGAATTTAGTTGCATTTCTTCAACTTTCAAATTCCTTAATTCCTGCTTTTGTCTTTATTGTTATTCTATTTGTCAAGATTAGTATTTTGGGCTGCTGGTTGTTTTGCATCTATTTTCCCAATGTATTTTATCATTTTTATATTGTTCTTTTGAATATTTGAGAATATAAATTAAAATATATTTATACTTGTGGAAGGATTAAAAATTAACTGAAGGTTTTTTATTTAAAGAACAATTATAAAGTGAGAGAAAGGCGATTCCACACAATACCTGTCAGCAGGCCTGGCACAGCCCTGGGAGGAATTCCTCGCACGGAAGGAAGGACATGAGGTCAGCGTCAAGCCTGCCGCAGAGGCCTTGTTCCTGAGTTCTAGTCCAGGCAATTAGACACGAAAGATGAATTCCAATAAAAATCATTCACTTTATACGGGGAGAAAACACGATCTCTACTTACAGGTTTCCGTGCTCTGTTCAGGAATCGCCCCTTACCTGTGCGTTTGCTTTCTGCCAGTTGAGTTACTTGCCATCAATGAGAGTCTGAATACATCAAATGGAAAATTGCAGAAATAATGCACAGAATTTAAATGTTTTCTGACAGTACTTGTAATATTTTTTCTATTTTGAATACCATTCCATATTAATCTCTGGCTGTTCCTAGTTCATACATCAGACTTCATCCTGGGCCTTTACGTCCAGGAAGAGACATAGCACCCAGGTTCAGTGTGATCTGTGTTCCTGGCATTCTCTGGGAGCGTAAGAACATATCCCTAGCTTCCCTGCTAGGACTGGCAGGGCAACTACCGCACGTGAAAAAACTGCCAAAATTCCAAATATATTTTGAAGAAAATTATATTATGAACCTAAAATTTTATTTATATAGTGACAAGGGACTTCGAACATCCAAAACAATCTTGAAAAAATTCAGAACTCTTTAAAAGGCACAACAAAGCCACAGGATCCAAAAAGCTGCATCCTTTTCTTCTCTCCGCTTCCATCCCTCGTGCCCCGCTTCTTCTGCTCCTGCCTCCCACTATTCCCCTCCTGCCACGCTCCTGGTGCACCCTCCACCTACCTACATGTCTGTAAATTTGTGATTGATAGACATGAAGATGGAGTCCACTGGGGTGTATTTACACATACATAGTGGAGTATCAACAAACGCCTTCTGTATTTTGTCCCTCCCTCTCCCCTTCAGCCTCTTTCACTGAGCCTCCCTGCACCTTCGTGTTATCTATCTTCCTTTCTTCCCCTTACTTTGTCTGAGCTTCAGCATATGAGGAAAAACTTTCAACCCTTGATTTTCTGAATCTGGCTTATTTCACTTAGCACGATGTCTTCAGTTCCATCCACTGACTGGCAGTTGCCACAACTTCATTCTGGGAATTGCTACTAGCTGGATGGATCTCAAAATAATTACATTCAGTGAAAGAGCCAGATCCAGTCCAAGGTGCCTGCAAAAGATGATGTCATGTATAATTCAACTTAGGTGAAACCTGGGGAATGTGACTGACACAGATCAGAGGCTGTTGGGCTGGGGGGCAGTGTTTCCTGGGGTAAGGGAAGCGTGAGGAAGAGGCCCAGGCACAAGGAACACACTTATTACCTTGATTGTGGCCATGGTATCACAAGTACGTACATGTGTTAAAGCAGCAAACTGTACAGCTTAATTATTGAGTTTGTTGGGTCTCAATTATGTGTCCACAAAATGTTTAAAGTAAAATTTATCAATTTTTAATATAAAAAATGCCTACTAATTTAAATATTTCTAAATATTTTTAGGTTAAATACCAAACCATTTTATTTACCTTCGGGAAGGATTTGCATTTGTACTTCAAAATAAGCATTTTACTGATTTTATAAAAGTTCAATTTTTACCTATTTTCTGATAGCACTCGATCAAAATGCTATATGAAATATGAGGTAAAATAAAAAGGTACCCGTCTGTTTAATCACCCATTCTTCCAGTTTTAACATTTTGTTCTCCCTAAGCCTTGCTATTGCTCATTGTTAAAAACAGCAAGACTACTGAGTGTGCTCTGTCCTCTAAATTGCAGACTTCCATAAAGAAACTGAGAAGCATGGTGAAGCATGTCTACGCATCCTGCCCACGAGCAGCAGGAGGGTGGAGTAGATTCCAGGTTGGGGGGTGAGAGCCACAGTCACAGGACCATGAGGAGCTTCTGCTTGCCCCTCTGCAGAGCCTGCTGGACGTCTTTGTTCCTCAGGCTGTAGATGAGGGGATTCAACATGGGGATGACCACGGTGTAAAAGACGGACACCACTTTGCTCTGCTCCATGGAGGAGACAGCACTGGGTTGTGCATACATGAAGAACACAGTACCGAAAAACAAGCACACTCCCGTCAGGTGGGAGGCACAGGTGGAGAAGGCTTTCTGGCGCCCCTGCACGGTACGCATCTTCAGGATGGTTGAGATGATATATGTGTATGAGACCAACACCACCAAGAAGGTGCTGATGATAATGGAACCACACAAGCCGAGAAGAACCAACTGGTTCACAAAGGTGTCTGAACAAGAGAGGGACAAGAGTGGAGGGACGTCACAGAAAAAGTCATTGATCTCGTTCAACCCACAGAAGGACAGCCTGAAGGTCATGGTGGTTTGAGTGACAGCATTCACCACACCCCCTGCATAGGACCCTGACACCAGCAGGATGCAGACCCGGCGAGTCATGCTCACCGAGTACAGGAGAGGGCTGCAGATGGCAGTGAAGCGGTCATAGGCCATGGCAGCCAGGAGGAAGGCCTCGGTGGTGCCAAAGAGAGACAAGAAGAAGAACCGAGAAGCACACCCAGCAAAGGACACCCTGTGGTCCTCTTCCAGGCAGGTCGCCAGGGCCCTGGGCGCAATCGTGGAAGAATAGCAGATGTCCAGGAAGGAAAGACTGTGGAGGAAGTCATACATGGGGGTGTGCAGATGGACATCGGCCCTGATAAGCACGATCATGCCCAAGTTCCCCACCACGGCCAGGAGGTACAGCACCAAAAAGACCAGAAAGATTGCTTTCTGCACCCCCGGGCCCCCTCTGAAGCCAAGGAGGACAAACTCAGAGGCCTGTGTAAAGTTGGCCATCCTGTAATGCCAGCCGAGAGAGGCGGAGGGGGAACGGGACCAGGAAGGGGTATTCTGCAAGCCAAGTGTGGTTTAATGCCTGTGGGATTAAAATTAAATCAGAGACCTTCAAGTGGCACTAAAAGCATCTGTTGACCATCTTGTTGTAGAGTCTTGGTCTGCAGTATTCCATATGCCACGAAATAGGGAATGCATCTGCTGCAAAGGAAAGAAACGGAATTAAATAAGCATTGGCAAAAGTCTGCACCTGTGAGCACCAGAGTTACCTACAACGACCTTTAGTCAGTATTACCCACATCTTCTCACCAACAGTATTTGGAAATGAATCTCCCATCTACTCTGAGTTATTTATTTACTTCACTTTCCTAAGGTTGCTTTTTTTTCTTTGTTTTGTTTTTATAATGATCTTGAACTCAAAGCCCGAAGGCAGTGATGAGCATACAACCCAGTGGCAGAGCACTTGTCTAACGTGCAAAGCCCTGGGTTCAGTGCCCCACGGTGCACACACACCACACACACACACCACACATACCACACACACATACCACACACACACACCACACACACCACACACACACCACACACACACTACACACACTACACACACACCACACACACACACCACACACACACCACACACACACCACACACACACACACACCACACACACACCACACACACACCACACACACACACACACACACATGACACTGGACATGAGACCCCTGAGAACTAACCACTGAGCTGATCTTGCCTTATGAGAATTGTCATCAGAGCCGGGAGACGCTGGCGAGTGGCGCTGGTCGCCTGGGCCAGGCCGAGCCCTGTGCCACACGCTCTGCTGCTTCCGTCACTGCGTCATTGATCACCTCCAGTGGCATAAGTCAACTGAAATCAATGATCTTTCAGTCCTAAGGAAATAGGGGCAGGGAGTCCCTGGTCCGCAGCTTGTTAGCCAGCGCTTCCGTTCGGAGGCCCTGAAGGAGAATTTTTCACCTTTTCCAGCTTCTGAAGACCTGCACTCTTGAGCCAGGGTTCCTTCTGTTTCTAAGACCATCTTTTCTGCTCTCTAACCCCTCTGCTCCTGGACTTGCATATTCTGATTTTAATGGTCCTACCTCCCTAAACGCCCTCTGTCGAAATCCGATCCTTCCAGATGGACCCAGAGAACCACCCGACCCATCTCAATGTCCCTCACAGTCGAGTCGGCAAATCCCTCTGCAGTGCGAGGTCTGTGCCCACAGGATCCACGAACCAGCCTGCGGACACACCGGGAGGGCAGCTCTCAGCCCCACCATGGGATACATTTCATATTTTTTTAATTGATGAAATTGTGGTTATAATACAAGGTAAAAGAAATTCAATAATATATGATGTTTTTTACTAATTAGTCCTTTTACCACAATCATTCATTAAATCATTTTTAATGATGATCAAACTACCTTTTCTTTTTATCTGTATTAACTCCATCTCTAATACACTCTTCTCATCTTTAAATATGACACACAAAACAACAATAATATATTTTATACAGTTAATCTTTGGACTCTGAGCTACAGGGAGCTGGGACTTCAAGGTAGGGCAGGACTTCCTCCTGTGGATAGGGAGCTGGGGTCGGAGCTGTGACTGGACTGTCCAAGCCGCCTGCTGAAGGAGAGAGCAAGAACTTCCTCTCACCCAGCACTGGGTGGGCGTGACCCACAGGCTCCTCACAGTGGGCAGGTATAGCACGCTGCTGCCTTCCAGGGCCAGCTCACGCTGCTGGACGTGCAGCCCCGACGCCCAGGTACCTTAGCGCCAGCTCACGCTGCTGGACGTACAGCCCCGACGCCCAGGTACCTTAGCGCCCGCTCACGCTGCTGGACGTGCAGCCCCGACGCCCAGGTACCTTAGCGCCAGCTCACGCTGCTGGACGTGCAGCCCCGACGCCCAGGTACCTTAGCGCCAGCTCACGCTGCTGGACGTGCAGCCCCGACGCCCAGGTACCTTAGCGCCCGCTCACGCTGCTGGACGTGCAGCCCCGACGCCCAGGTACCTTAGCGCCCGCTCACGCTGCTGGACGTGCAGCCCCGACGCCCAGGTACCTTAGCGCCCGCTCACGCTGCTGGACGTGCAGCCCCGACGCCCAGGTACCTTAGCGCCAGCTCACGCTGCTGGACGTGCAGCCCCGATGCCCAGGTACCTTGAGTCTTGCGCAGAAAGAAGTAAATACAAATCCATTCCATGTTTAAAGCAAAGCAAAGCAAATCGAGGTAACCAGAATGGTCACAGCGGTGACTGCAGCCACCGTGCCCAGACACAGTGAGCCCGATGCAGGAAGCGTTGTTCATCTTAGAAGGAGGCCCTCAGGAGAGGAGGCCTTAACCAGCTCACTCCCGAAGAGCGGGAGTACATCCTATCTCACCAAAGGTCACTCGTCTTCCTGGGAGAGTTGGTGCCTAAGAATCTCACAAAGGACATCTCACCCAAAACCAGAGCAAAGTTATGCACCTGGAGTTTTTGACATATTTGAAGACAGGACATCCATGGAACCAAAAGTCTCCATTTTAAGTGCTTTTCAGATAAGCCTTTGTGGCTGGGTTGTAATAGATTGATGTAGAAAATAAAGTCACCAACCTAATTCTGAAATAAACAGCCACTGGATAATTGTTGTAGTCATATTACAGAATATGTTGTAGATTCTAAATTATGATACATTTCTACCTCCTTCTCTGCTAGCAGCCCAATGAAAAGTTTGAGCGATAAGCTTTGCAGTTCCATAATAAGATGTATTGAGTGATTTCTCATCCTAGGCAGGGTACCAGCTGCTATATAGTTGTCTCATTTGATCCTTATGCAAACTGTTGTGTGAGGTAAATTCTGTGATCATTCTCATTTTACAAAAGGGAAAAATGACATTTGGAGAGTGAGATAATTTACCCAAATTCACCCTGTTAATAAAAATGAAGTCATAATGCAAAACTGGGAAATTTGACTCCAAAATCCATACCACAATGTATCTTTATTAGGAGAAAAAAGCATTCATATGTCTTAATTTTTGTTTTTCAAAAAAAAAAATCGAAGCATTTGTATTTCTATGAGACACCATGTTACAGATTTGCTTTGGTGATTCTCAACTTAAAAGATCTAAATATTGGTTTATGTATTGATAAAGTCCTCGATAATGCTAGAAATACATTATAGACTCTTGTGTGAAAGAAACCTAGTGACATGGATGCTACACCATAGAATCCGTGTGGGGTAGTGGTTAACATCAGGAACCCCAGTGCCAGAGCCCTGAGTTACTTACTGGGTGCTCTCCTGGACAGAGGTCTTATTCTTTCCATATTTGAGTAGACTGACCAGGTAAATGTGGGTAATTAAAGTGTGCACTTCCCTGTAAGGACGAAAGCATTTCACAGATAAAAGTCCTCTGGAAAGTCACTGGCACATAGTAAGCACAATTAAGTATCATCATTACTAAGAGTCTTATTTTTAAGACTTAGTTAATTAAGTTTTAAGCTTAGTTCATTACTGTCCAATACTTGTAATTGAGTTCTGCCATTTTCGTAGATCCTTGGGGTTCTTCACTGAATGTGGTGAATTTAGCTTTCCAGCTGCCTTACTAGGATTTAACTTGAATTGTGCAGAGGGCCTGGAAGAAGCCTTACGTTCTCCATAAAGTCAGCCTCACCTTAGTGCCCTGGGCTCTGCCCTCCCTTTCCAGCCGACTCAGCTGCCCCTTCGCTCTGCAGTGAGCTCTGTCCTCACAAAACCTCCTCAGCACAATCTTGCGAGAGTCGAGAGTGAGAATTATAATAGTCCTTCAGCGTGGGTCCCCAGGCCTGCTCCCCAAGGTTCCGTGTTAGCAGGAACTTTGGCAAGGAGACAAGATGAAGTCCCAGAGAAAATATTCAAGAGCAGAACAAGACAAACTCAAAGCCACAACTATCCTGAGAATAAGTAAGCACGCCATGCTTGTAAGTTTGAGGTTGCAATGTTTAATGGAATTTTACCTGCTTCCACGCGGGGCCCACGGCTGTTGATCTAGAAGAGGATGAACACCTACCATTCAAATCCAACCAACACTGGTCAGGTTATAGATCGCTGGTGACCTAATCAAGTTCAAAGATAGAAATACATTTGTAGGCATTTTTTTTGATACATTCTAAGTTATTCTTTAACTGACATAAGAAATAAGTAGTAAGACACAAAGATTTCTTTTTACGTGTTTCTGATTAGAGTGACAACTAAGTCCAAAACTTATAAAAATCATAGGCCACATGTTAAGCAACATAATACATGAGGAAATGCTTGCTTACATGATCTTTGAAATATTTCTTCAATTCATGATATTTTCCAAATCATGTACATGAGCTGTGAGGCATGAAAACATTAAGAACTCGCTGCAATGTCACCCAGAGACTCACTGGTGGAAGCAGAATTTGAGTTAAACAACACCTCAACTTCATGGAGCTTGCTTGTGATCTTTCCTCATATTTTCTGAAGTCTCGTTGAAATGGTCTGGAATCTACACAGGCACTTAACAAGTTTTCAGTTCTGTAAAGCATTTTGGGAAATTTGGTAAAATGGAGCTCTCTCTTGTCTTGAAATCTAGCACTTTCAGTGCTTGTAACTGGAATGACTTTGATAGTGAGGAGTTCAATAAGTTAGGTACGTAAGACAAATGAAGTTTATTAAACAGATTAAACTATGTCAGTGCACATTTAAAGAAATCAAATTATTTCAGTCATTTAAAAATATATGTTCAAGTGAAGTTATTTACTTACAAATATATATTAAACTAAATATAGAGGTTCATAAGCACCAAGGCCCTGGGTTCAATCCCCAGCACCGCCAAAAAAAAAAGAAAAAAAAAAAAAAAAAAAACTAGAAGATTCAGTAAATATAGAGGTTCATACCTTTTTTATAAATATGTATTAAATGTACATCTGGATTTTCCTATTTCTATATACATATATATGTAATGCAGATATATAGGTATTATCTTTCTAAAAGTATGATTCAATATAAAATTATCACCCATGATTCATAAAACATTGTGATACATGTTGTGAGTGAAAACGTGTAAACAACAAGGTAATCGAACGCCTTCATGATTGCTGATATTTGCTACTGAACAGTAAAACAAACATAGGCATTCAAATAAACACAGCTAAGAGTGGCTTATGGTAAAAACAGTAAGAGAAGGCAACAGGTTCTAAAGAGGAAAGGTTGCACTCAGCCTGGGAAATTCCTTGAGGAAACAGAAAATTGATCTCTGTTTAGAAGAAAGCATGCTTACGTAACTGCAAGATGATCCCTTTAGAAATAAAAATAACCAACCAGGTCCAACTGGATTTATTATACACGTGTGTATTTTAAAATTCTCAACCAGGTGTGGGAGGTGTCACACAGGTGGACTTCTGGAACAGCGTGAGGCAGAGCCGACATGCCGCCTGAGCTTGCCCCAGTCAAAACACGCTCCTGAGAGAAGGAGTGGCCTCCACCCCCCGGCATTGCTGGGGAGCCGGGGTGGTTTCACAAGCCAGGCCAGCTCCATGAGTCCAACTCAACATCCGTGATCTTCTCAAGTATGGTTACCAAGTGTCTGCTGAATTAACAAGCCACGCAAATTATTTTGCTTTTTACTTTGTGCTTGATCACAACTAATTCAACTAAGTTTTACTGGTGGATCTGCTTTGGATGAGCCTCCTTTGGGAGAGAGAACATGAGCTGTGTTTCTGTGTGTCTATGTATGTCTCCGTGTATCCATCTGTATCATTCCTATCTCCATGTACTCAGCATAGAGACAGCATGTGTGTTTCTACCTGTATTATATGGAGAGAAATAAAAAATCCAGATGTGCTTTTAAATATATATTTATTAAAAGGTATTGAACTCCACATTTTATTAAATATATATTTGTAAGTGAATAACTTTGGTTGAACATATTTTTAAGTAGTTGAAATAAATGTTTTTTTTAAATGTGCATTGGCTTTATTTATTGCACTGTGTTATCTTTTATTGCACCCTGACTTATTGGACTCTTCCACCATTATGGAAATTCAAGTTATTTTCAGTTTTTCATTATGACAAGCAAAGTTCATATAAGCCACTATGTATACCTGTTGGTATGTATGTGAGATATATTTCTAGAAATAGAATTGTATCAGTATTGTGTGTTGTCCTATTTATACATTTTGTTTAATTGGCCTTTAAAATTTGTACCCATTTGTACTCCAAACAATGCAATATGAAATTTTCATTTTATGACCTCATCTGTTCCCAACAGTCTTAATCATAATTGATTTTTAACCCCAAAAGATACGATTTTGCACAGTAAGGAGTCAATGACATAAAAATGAGACCTTATGTGTTTCTCATACTTTTTAGTTGCCAGGCATTTCATGCATTAATGAATCAACTCTACTTAATTATTAAGATAAATAAGAACATAGTTTAAATTTTAATCTAATCATAAAACATAGAATTTGCATTTGAGTGTGGGTTCCTTAAATTCTCATGAAATGACGGCACCACACGAATAGCACCCATCTCAGGAAACGAAGTCATCAACAGCACAGGGGATTGTTTCGGGGGCTCTTTCGAGATTACCTCTCATAATTTTTTCATTCATATTCTTATTAATCCCTCAAAAATCTCATAGTATATTTTATAGACATTTTGCAGATTTGGAAACTGAGCACCCTGTACTTCTGAAGCAAGTAATAGGACGGGGATCACAAACAAAATCATCAGACAACAGAGCTGCGGTGTGGAATATGGGGCTGCTGGCCTTGTTTGCATTCAAATTTAAATAAGGCAAAGTAAGATGTAAATAAGAGGCATTCCTTGATTAGCAGTCTCGAGTGCTTGATTAGTCGGAGTGCTTGACATGGGGACAATGAACGCTAACGAACAGTGCCAAAGCCATCTTCACAGAAAACACAAGACAGTTCAATCTAGCAAAGTTCTCTTGAAGAAAAACGAAACAAAGAACTTCCCGAACAGTGCAGCATTCTGCACCAAAGATACTTCCAAAGGTTCAACCCTTTCCTCAGTTTGGGGAGCTACCTGAATGGGGGATCTTAAATGGTGTTTGCAGCAGTGCAAATTCACAGAGGCCCCTGACCCGCAGGCAGCTTCTCAAGCCCCGCAACTCTTCAGAGAGCCCGTGGGACGAGCCACCTGGCCAGAAGGGACATCATCCACCAAGACCTGGCTTCGAGGACCTGTGGTTGATGACATGCTCCGAGTTAAGGTCACAGACAATGCCCTCTCCAGTCTCTGACCCATGGACTGCCACCATCTGGGGCACAGGGACAGGCCTGTGGGAGGCTGGCTCTCGGGCCAGGTTAGTAGAGTCCTCTGGCACTAGGAATGCGTGGCCCTGGGAGTGGCGCTGTGGGAGCTCACGGCTGCAGGCCCGAGCCCTCCGAGGACCTTGGCCCCTGAGAGAGAGCCTCAACCTGGAAGATGGTGACCCGAGAGCCCAGCCCGTCAACCGTCCTCAGTGCTGTTTGCAGCTGGCCTGGGCCCCAGGTCCAAGGAGCGGCCCCAGTGCAGCAGCTGGCCAGGTGCCTCAGGAGCTCCGTGTGCCGAGCTGTACAGACTGCTCCTAGCCCCACAGTGGAGGCGCAGGTGCCCTTGAGGCCTCCTCAGGGGAAACTCGAGGCCTACAAAGCGTGTGCCTTCAAGGTCGGTCACAAGCAGTAGGAGAGGAATCAAGTCTGGTTCCAACAAGTGGGTTTTACTCATGCAGTGCACACCCAACCTAACATTCCTAATAACAGCAAGTCACAAATACATTGAAGATTCACTCCCTTGTTCACCTAGAGTTCAGTCCCCATGGACTTACTCAGTGCAACGTCTCTTAGCCAAGAAGTCAGTCAGCAAGACTGAGGGCTTCTTCTCAGCCATAGCCTCTCTCAGCTCCTCGGATGTCTTTGGATGTCCTCGGGTGTCCAAGAAACCAGAGGCTGGGTGGCAGTTGTTGCCACAGGAGAGGTGGCCAGTCATCTGGCCTCTGTGCCAACAGTCAATCAGCAATCAGCAATAGAGTGGACAGCAGCTGGGTCATCAAGAGTCAGATCGACGTGGAGTCCTTTGGTCATGGTGCTGCTGACAGTGTGCTCCTAGTGTCCAGGGGTTTAAGTAGTGATTTTCAGCCCAGTCATACTTTGGTCCTCATTGATAAAGACCAGAACATGACTAGACTAGGAGCCACCGCTCAAATCATAGATAAAGGCTCATGTCAGCATTGTTCAGGAGTGTCATCCTGCCACACGGCAAGTTTGTCACCAGGCGCCTTTATTTTAGTTTTACAAGTCCAGGCAAATACTAAATACAGCTTATTATTACTGCATAACTCACGACTATAGCAATTCCCATTATCTCCTTGTCTTGCTACAAGGCCCTGAGCCAGAGGATAGATTTGGAACCTGAACCTCACAGACAGACTTAACACGGGTTATTTTCTAGCTATCACTTTTATTAGATTGGACTGAAATATTTTTCTTGGCCAAGATATTTTCGGAGCACAGTCACTTTGGATAGGGGTGCATTCTAAACACCGACAGTTCCTGACTTGCTCAGAGGAGGCATAGGGAGGAGCTGCCTGGACCAGCTGCTTTTTCCTTTGTGCCTCAGCGAGGGAGTGTGGGAGACTCACCTTGAAAGTTGTTTAATTCTACTTTTACCACTTCTCCTAGGAATGGTCTGTCTTCAAGATGCAGAGATCCTCCTAGGAGAGCAAAAATAGCAGCAGAAGAAGTCGGACCTGCCTCCTGAAAGGAAAGGCAATACTGGAGGAGGAAACGCAAGGAAAAGCTAGTGAGGGAAGAAGAGACTTCTCAAAAATACCGATTAGAACCCACTGCCCTCTCATGGGAGAATTTTTTTTTTATTAGTTGAAAAGAATTCTCCTTTCTTATTTTGGGGAAGCAGGAAATGAATTCAAATCTTAAATTTGTCAGAAATTAGCTTTCCTTTGAGCCAGATGTGGGTTTGAGGCAGGTTTTATTCATTTTTATGCTCTGGGAACGGGGCTGATGCAGTCCCGACAGTGAAATTCGGTTTGGAGTTTAAGATCCCTCTTGTGGAACCCATAACAGTGCTGTCCACAGAGTGGGCACTTCGGTTGTTGTGGCTTTTCTTTTTTTTAATAGTAAACTGATAAATCTTGTGCTTATCTTCAAGTCTGGCTTGAGTATAAAATTCTTTTTTAAAACCACTTGCCAAATTAAAGGATGTGCTTGATACGATGACAGAGTGGGGGAATTCTGTTTCAGTATTCCATCTTCTCAAATGGACAAATTATTTCTCTGTACACTTTGTACTTTCCAAACTGGCATAGACTTATTAATTGTTAATAAACCTTTCACATGTCGCTTGCCGCCTGCCGCCAAACAGTGGGACAAACGACACGTACTCTTCAGAAGTTCATGAAGTAGCTTCTGCTTTATTCAGATAACACCCTCAATATATAAGCAGTCTCATGCATAAGCAATTGTAACCAGATATGTCCATCCAATCCTATTAAAGGTCAAGCGATCACGAGCTCAAGCATACATGTAAGATATATCTGTCCACGTGCTAGGCGGCTGAACTAATTATCATACAGCCAATGGTAAACACTTCCTGTTTTTCTCAAGGCGCATTCAGCACACCATTTGACTCTCTGCCAGTCGCCATCTTTGGATGCATGTGGCGTAACTGTGGGCCCTGGGTCTCGCCCGCCACATTTCCCCCTGTCTGTTTATAAAGGAGACCGTGCCTGTCTTAGGTTGTCCACAGCAGAGCAACATCCTTACCCATAATTGGACAATGAGGCTCTAGCCCTCATTTCCTGTCTTAGGTTGGTATGAGCTCCCCATGAATCTTAGTCTTTGACTACCAGTCTAGTTTATTTAACCAGACTTGGGGGGATGAGCCAGAATCAATTGCGATGAGAGCTTGGCGAATAATGGCTGTTTCTCTGCGCCAATATATACGTGTTTTGTATAAACACTATATGCACAGAACAGATACAACACACAATAGACCTCCCCTGGGCAAAAACCCAAACCATTCCTTTCCCCATTAAACAGCGGACTGAAGAAATGTGGCCAATTATAAATATAGGAGGATATAGAATAGAAGAGTTGGTAAGGGGTACAGGATAGGGCCACGTCTTTACTATGCCCCATAGTTCACGCATGTCTCCTCCATTAACTTGGTGAAAAATCACCAGCACCATCAGCGGGAGAAGCCTCCTCATCTTCTTCCTGTTTTTGGGTCTCTGTTGAGGCCTTGACCAATCTCTCTGGCATCCAGATTGGCAATTGTGCGTCCTGCGGGAAAACACAATCAGACCCTCGGGTCCAGATTAATACTGGATCTGGGCCTTTCCATTGTCCTGATAGAATGTCCTTCCAGAGCACTTGAGGTAGATGTTTTTTATTAGGCTCTGAATGATGGTCAGTAGCCAATCCGCCCTCAGAATCGAAATTTTAAAAATTTAAGATGAACAAGGCAACAGATAATTTGTCTTTTGGGGATCTGTATGATGCCCCTATTCCCCCTTTTTGTTTAAAAAGCATGTTTTTAAGCATTAAATGGGCATGCTCAACAATGCTTTGTCCAGTAGGATTATAGGGAATTCCTGTGACATGTTGAATACCAAAGGTGGAAAGGGATACTTTTAATGCCTTAAGGATTAATTCTGTCACAGATTCAGTAAACAAGGATAAGACCTTCTTAGGGACATAATTCATGTGAACCCATAGAATAGGACCCTTTTGCCAAAACACTCCTGTGGGTAACTTATTTGTGACCAAGACAATGAATGGTAAAGGCTTAGCTAAGTCAATACGATCAAGATGAACCTTTTCCACAGCTGTTTCAACAAACTTGAGAGCTGTTCGAGCCTTAGGGGTAAGTACTTGCTTAGAAAGGGGGTCAGAATCACCTTTAAGAATATCAAACAGGGGGCCCAAACTTGAGGAGTGTAAATGAAGGTAAGGTCTAATCCAATTAATATCACCCAAAAGTTTTTGAAAATCATTTAAAGTTCTAAGTTTGTCCACATGAACGGTAATTTTTATGGGTTTAACCATAGTTGCATTTATGATAGATCCCAGGAAGTTTTTGGTGTCTGTCATTTGTACTTTATCAATGGCAATTATGTAAGTCCCATCCTTCCAGTGACTTTAGTAAGGAATTATAACTTTGCTCTAAGACAGGTTTTTCCTTATGAGCTAGCAAAATATCATCCATATAATGATAGACTAAAATTTGAGGGTTAATTTGTTGATACACACCGGGGTGGAAATTAATCTGATTACCTTGCCCTTCATATGGTCCTTGGTCTGTCAGCATGTTTAGATTCCATTGAGGATTGCCCGCAACTGCATTACGTTGGGCAGTATCAGAACATAACTCCTGGTTAGCCACCTTCCATTTTAATATGGCTGTGCTTTTGTTAGGATTGGAAGCCATACCCAATCCCCTTAAAGTATGATCTGCCTGTTGAAGTGGCCAGGCTTTGGACCATTCTGTAATTTTGATAATACTTTTGTCAGCCCCAGTATCTAATAAGCCCTCAAAACTTTTGCCTTCTATCACTAACTTTGTCTTAGGTCTATCTTTTAAATCCAATGTTAACATGACCATATTTTGGCCAGTAGAACCTAATCCTTTATTTCCCCTGATAATATTCTTTGATGGATATTGATCATGGCAGCTGGGTAAGACAAACAATTGTGCTATGCGATCACCCTGAGCTATTATTGCTACACCTCTTGGTGAAGAAGCAAGGATTTTTATTTCTCCTGTAAAATCAGAGTCTATAACTCCAGGGACAATATTTAATCCTTTTAAAGCAGAAGAACTCCTCCCCAGAACTAGTCCCACTGTTCCTTTAGGTAATGGGCCAACAACCAAAGTTGGTATTGGTTGTACTCCCATCTCTGGAGTTAATACTGCTCTAGCGGAGGCACAGAGGTCTGAACATCTACTTTCTCTTTCAGAAGCTCGACTTGATTGTTCTTCTTTTACACTTTCTAATATCTTTTCCCCTTCTCTTAACTGTTCTTGAAATTTTAGTTTTTTGGAAGTCAGACAGATATGAACTAATGTCCATATCGCCACAACAACAACAAACAGAAATGAAACAAGAAAAGGTAACACAAATAACACCTTACATGCCACAACAACAACAAACAGAAATGAAACAAGAAAAGGTAACACCTTACACATATTCATTCACTACAGGACGTCCTTCGCTGTTTCTTGGGACAGCCTTTCATTACATTCCCTCTCTAGGGGAATCTTCCCTTATATTCCCTCACTAGGGGAATCTTCCATTAAAACCTTAAGGCCACCGTTTCCTCAAATAGAGAAACCTTCTCCTTAATTACGCTAGCGAAACTGTCTTTTACTTACCTGAGTGCTCACCATTCCCCGTAGGGGCCGCCACTTGTCTCTTGCCGCCTGCCACCAACCAGTGGGACAAACGACGCATACTCTTCAGAAGTTCATGAAGTAACTTCCGCTTTATTCGGATAACACCCTCAATATATAAGCAGTCTCATGCATATGCAATTGTAACCAGATATGTCCATCCAATCCTATTAAAGTTCAAGCGATCACGAGCTCAAGCATACATGTAAGATATATCTGTCCATGCGCTAGGCAACTGAACTAATTATCATACAACCAATGGTAAACGCTTCCTGTTTTTCTCAAGGTGCATTCAGCATGCCATTTGACTCTCTGCCAGTTGCCATCTTCGGATGCATGTGGCGTAACCCTGGGCCACGGGTCTCGCCTGCCACATTCACATATGTTCAATATGAAGTTTTCTAAGAAAGTTTTCATAGTAAATAAAATGAGAAGAAAACCTAAGTGATATATAAAATTCCAATTTAGGAAATTATTTTTTTCCTGTAATGCACTAACAGTTTTTAAAAATGTGGAGGGAAAATGTGTGTGTGTGTGTGTGTGTGTGTGTGTGTGTGTAGTTATACATATAATATATGGTTATACATATATAATACATACATATATAATTTTAAAATACTAAGTACAAAAAATATAAAAACATATAAATATAGTGATTCATTTAATAAACACTTTAATGTTTCCAAAGAAAAATGCCACCCTTGCCAAGGGAAAGGCATACTAAATAACTGACAAATGGCAGAAATTTAGGTATGTTTGTTTTCTGAAAAATGAAATGTTTTGATGATCATGCCAGTTCACCTCTCGATAGATGGAAGATGGAGTCTACAGGTTTATTCAGTATGTTAAAGTAACAATCCTATTGCTTTTTGATCATGAAAATGTGGTTGAGGTAGGATAAGAAATCAAACACACAGGTCTAAAAGAGACGGGAGAGATGCAGCTGTGGTCTGGAAGCTGTGCTGAAGTCCCTGGTGCCTCTTCCACCAGCCGGCTCTCTCCTCCAGACCCGTCACAGCCAGATTCGGGGACACACAGATCTTCACTCACAGTCTCAAAGTCACTGGAAATTCACCCATTTATCACAATTGCCCCACGCACTATTAGCTAACCCAAGAATGCACGTACTTTTAGAATAGATTGAGCAAAGGGGAACACAAATCCTACCTAAAGGGTTTTCCCAACATTATCTTTTGATCAGATGATGGAGACAAAGCAAACCTCAGGGTACTGAGAACGGCCAGGCCCTGTACACCATCCAGAGATCACAAGAGAGGCCAGCTACACAGGCCACCCAAGCCCAGTCCTCCCCAGTGCTCTGTGCCTCGATATCTGACACGTCTACAGCTCTTTTCCCCGATGTTTCTCAAGGACCCCTCTCTGGGACCTCCTCCTCTGGTGACCCTGCAGCCAGATCATTTAACGGTATTGTTCCTGGTGTCACCAGAGTCCACGTTCCTTTGCTTGCTTCAGCTGGGTGGAGCACGTTGATGAATGCAATGGTCAGCCTGAATGAATTCTAATGCTGTCTCATGCCGATTTTTTTCCTTTGCAGCTCTCCATGGTTTTTCTTTTCCTATAGTGGATGCGATGGACACACAATGAATATTCAAATAGTCTCATTTCCTGCTCTAAGCCAAGGTCTTCTTTTCAGCTCACATCCTTATGGAATTCCATAGTGTTATTTTAAGTCATTAAATCACTTGTTGGCATCTGATATAGCAACCAACCATATACAGGTTCTGAGAAAAGTTGTGTTACACAACAGCAAACAGCAGCAAAATTAAGACCAAATTAAGTAAATAATGCCTATTAGGTGTCTCTTATCTGGCCTCCTTGTAAAGGTCACATTGTGTGTACCCTGCTTTACTCCACAAAGGGTGACCAGTTGATATGCTGCTTAATTTTTATTATTCCATTTTAGTAATAAATAATTTTAGGGTCCCTTTGGACATAACCATGCAGCTGTGGAATATTACTGATACCGCTGTTTACCGGTGATGAGTTCTGCTCCTTCTAATGTTGAAGATGGAACACTAGAGAAGCATGCCAAGGCAAGCATAGTAAGCAGGTTTTATTTAAAGGTAATAATACAGACTTCTCCCCGCAGGAAGAAGGGGGCCATGGCTGATGTTCTAAAGTTCCAAGAAGTGAGTGCACCCTACATCTTTTATAGGTTAAATTCTCTGTTGGGGACTGTGCCAGCCAGAACAGCACCTGATCACATAGGCAGTGAGGAGGTTAATTAGCACAAGCGCACTCAGGTGATTTATCACTGGCCGTATTCAGTTAGGTCTACCCACACAATGTGTGGACAGGTGTGCCTACTTGGGCCTGCTTGTTTTAACCCTTGCCGTGATGGGGCAGCTGGCTCCTCACCTGATCACAACTGGTGTGGCCCCACCCTCTGCCTCCTGGATATAAGTGGGCAGTAGGCGGGGGCACGACAGTAAGGAGCGAAAGTAAGGAGCAATAGTAGGAGCAGCAGCAGGGAGAGAAAAGTGGCAAGAAGTAAGGAGCGGGTAAGGAGCAGCAGCAAGCAGAGCAGCCGCTAGCAGAAAGAAGCAGAGAAGCCATTAGTAGAAAGGAAGAAGAAGAAGTGGCAAGCAGAAGCAGCGAGTAGGGGCAGCAGCAGAAGGCAGATCACAGAGCGAAGAACTTAGAACACATCTTTAGGTTGCAGATCACAGATCGCAGTATGTGGGACACATCACTAAAGCACCTCAGATAGACGCACCCTTAGTTCACAGGATGCAGGATGCACCTTTAAGAAGAAGCAGCAGAACTAAGAAGATATGGATCTCTGAAAGTGTAGTCTCTCTCTCTCTTAAGCAAAGTCTCTCTTTCTCTCTGATAAGCAAAGCCTCTCTCTCTCTCTCTCTCTCTCTCTCTCTCTCTCTCTCTCTTCTCTCAAAGCAAGTAAACCTCATTTCCTCTATCCTCTATAAACAAGCAAGCAAGGAAGGAAGTAGCTCAGAAATAGAAGTAGCTCAGTTTCCAGTCCACCACCCATAAAGACCCATGCAAATTGTTGCTGCAGGCGGTGACAAATACCCGTGGATTTGGCACCGCAAAGAGCCAGTGACAATTCTCTTTTGTTCTCCAGTTCTCTCCCCCCTTATCTCTCCTTCCTGCCTACATGACTAGGCCTGGTTTTGCATTAAGTGAAAAGCCATGGGCAGGGAGAGGACCAAGGTGATTCAGGCAGTTAAGGGCCCAGGGGGCATTAATTAGCAGCTCCTTGCTTGCAGTCCTTGATAAGGGCAGGTAAATTTGGCAATCAATGGGCTCCGGAGATCTTTGACATTCCATTCTTCCAAGGGCAGTCTCCAACTTCCAGAGGCAGATGGCTTCATGGCTTCATTTCCTTGAATTGACCCGATCCCCTAATTCTACACTAACTACCTGTCCTTAATTCTGGCTTCATTTCCCCCTTTAGCTTTAGGAACTCCTAACTGCTGTAAGAAAAAGAAAGGGGGCACCAATCGTTCTGGCTGCTTCAAAGCTGAAAGGGGGCAGCGAGGGGCAAGCAGTTTGGAGTTCCTTTTTTAAAAATCGGGTCAATTGAGGGGTCCAAGGTAGAAGTCTGGTTGGGGAAGAGCAGGTTGTAAAGTCATCTGCGGGTGGGTGCTTCTATGACAGAAGAACAAAAAGACATGAGTACTGAAATGAGATTAGTACAAAGTAAATGTTACAGCATCTGGAACTTGCCACTGAGTATCGTGAAAATGACAGAAGTTAATCTCTCACCAGGAGGTGGAAGAACTGAGAAATTGTTCCCATAACTAGGCCTAACAAAGGCTAGAGAGGACAAGACCTTTATTTGGGGACTTTAACATTGTCCAGGTTATCAGGAATGTAAACACAACATTTAACTCTTAATGTCATAGATGTCCCCAGAAAATATAGTTAAGCTACTTAATGTCATCTGATTTTTGTAAAATATCCCTTTATTGGTATAACCTGTGTTTAGCAGAGATCTCTATACTTCTGTTACTTAGGGCTAGATAATCATATGAGCAAACATAGATTAAGTCTACCTGTGTAGCTTAGGAAGGTCTTAAACTGACTAAAAACTTATGACTCTGGCAGTTTCTCTTGATAGTTATCAGGCACATTTGCTGAAGAATCTTTCTTTCATTTGTAGCTTCCAGTCTTTATTCTAGTGGGCTAATACAAGTGTACATCTTAAGTTATATTTAACTATTATTTCTTTTAAATGCCCAAGAATGGCTATATTTTGGTTTTAACTATTCTGCTGGGTGTCTAATATCAAGCTGGTCAAATTGACCTGGTTCCTGTCTTGTTAAAGAGTCAGCTGAGTTCCCACAGGGGTCACTCATAGAGAACTTAAGAGCAGCTTCTTAGCTCCACCAGTGCCATTGGTTAGGCAGGGTCTCCTTGATGAGGTGGCTTCCTTTGGAAGCATCAAGGGATGTCTCCTTTTTTCCATGACCCTCCTGTGCAGCAGATGCACTGAGTGATTTTTCATCCTCTAGTCTCAACAATCTCCTTGATCAGGAGGTTCTGTGACCCAGAGTTGCAGCGCTCCTTAGAGAAGTCCTCTTATTCCCTGGGTTCAGGCTGACTTTGAGGGCAAGATACTGTTTTTTTTCTTGACCTCTGTATTTAATTCCAATTTCTAAGTTTGATCTTAATCATCCAGCAAGCCAGTCTCACCAGTCACAAAGTAAGAGTACTGGGCTTTAACTTCAATGTCTATAACTTTATAATTACTCTTTTATCTAACTGGAGTCTGCATTAGTACTGGAAGTTACCACTATCTGTTCTATAGGTGATGGCTTATTATCACGTTACATAGGTTGTGTATCCTTGAAGCAGCTACTTCTGCAAAACATTAACAGGTAACAGTTTTACAAAATGAAATTAGCAAGAGTAAAAATATATTCAGCTTGTATAATAGCTATCTTGAATTTTGACTGAGAACCACATTATATCCCCTATTTGAGATCACAGTACTTTTACAACAAGAACCAATCTTTTGACTATAACTTTAAATAAGCTGAAGTCTGACTTATTTTGGAGTCACTCTAACATGCAGTAAGGTGGGAGGCAGAGCCTTATCTCAGGTAAGTCGTGGCTCTTTACAGATTTTAAGTGTTCTAATTCTGATGTTGATCTTTGCTACTTTCTTAAATATCATTTTAAGAAGTTTACATATATTGATTCCTGGGTCTATAGGAACATTAGTTAACACAATTTAACATTATATCTAAAACATGAATTAAAGAAAGGCTGAGAATGTTCTGTAATGCTGGCTTTCTTTTTGTAAATTCTTTTAGCTTTTGTTTATCATGGAATGATCTTATTTCATCGTCAAATTTGAAGGTAAGTTTTGCTGGGTATAAGATTCTTGGTTGGCATCCATTTTCTTTCAGAGCTTGAAAAATGTTGTTCCAGGCCCTTCTAGCCTTTAGGGTCTGGATTGAAAAATCTGCTGATATCCTTATTGGCTTCCCCCTGAATGTAATTTGGTTCTTTTCTCTCACAGCCTTTAAAATTCTGTCTTTATTTTGTATGTTAGGTATTTTCATTATAATGTGCCTTGGTGTGGGTCTGTTGTAATTTTGTGTATTTGGAGTCCTATAAGCCTCTTGGACTTGATCTTCCATTTCATTCTTCAGATTTGGGAAATTTTCTGATATTATTTCTTCAAATAGATTGTTCATTCCTTTGGTTTGTTTCTCTAAGCCTTCTTCAATCCCAATAATTCTCAAATTTGGCCTTTTCATGATATCCCATAGTTCTTGGAGATTCTGTTCATGATTTCTCACCATCTTCTCTGTTTGTTCAACTTTGTTTTTGAGGTTAAATATTTTGTCTTCAATATCTGAAGTTCTGTCTTCCAGCTGTTCTATCCACGCTCCTCCTCCAGGCAGGCCACTAATGTCAGCAAATACAAGAAGATAGAGACACTACCTTGTATTCTATCAGATCATAATGGATTGAAGTTACAAATTAATGAAAGAGTAAAAAACAGAAACTACTCCAACACCTGGAGATTAAACAATATGCTACTATATGATGAATGGATAACAGAAGATATTAGGAAGGAAATTAAAAAATTCTTAGAGGTAAACGAGAACAAAGAAACATCATATCAAAATCTCTGGGACACTATGAAAGCGGTACTTAGAGGAAGATTTATTTCATGGAGCACATATAATAAAAGAAGTAAAACTCAAAAAATAAATGACCTAACACTACAGCTCAAAGCCCTAGAAAAAGAAGAACAGACCAACACCAAAAGTAGTAGAAGACAGGAAATAGTTAAACTGAGAGCTGAAATCAACGAAACTGAAACAAAAGAAACAATACAAAAAATTGACAAAATAAATAGTTGGTTCTTCGAAAAAATAAACAAAATTGACAAACCTTTAGCCACACTAACAAAGAGAAGATGAGAGAAAACACAAATCACCAAAATTCGGAATGAACAAGGAAATATCACAACAGACACAACTGAAATACAAAACATAATTAGAAGCTACTTTGAAAACCTATACTCCAACAAAATAGAAAATTTCGAAGACATCAACAGGTTTCTAGAGACATATGAATTGCCTAAACTGAACGAGGAGGACATACACAATTTAAATAGACCAATTTCAAGTAATGAAATAGAAGAAGTCATCAAAAGCCTTCCAACAAAGAAAAGTCCAGGACCAGATGGGTTCTCAGCCGAGTTCTACAAAACTTTTAAAGAAGAACTCATTCCAATACTTCTCAAAGTATTCCAGAAAATAGAAGAGGAGGGAACTCTCCCAAACTCATTCTATGAAGCCAATATTACCCTGATTCCTAAACCAGACAGAGACACATCGAGGAAAGAAAATTTCAGACCAATATCCTTAAGGAACATCGACGCAAAAATTCTAAACAAAATTTTAGCAAATCACATACAAAAACATATTAAAAAGATAGTGCACCATGATCAAGTGGGTTTCATCCCAGGGATGCAAGTTTGGTTCAACATCAGGAAATCAATAAATGTCATTCACCATATCAATAGACTTAAAGTCAAGAATCACATGATTATTTCGATAGATGCAGAAAAAGCATTTGATAAAATACAGCACCCCTTCATGCTCAAAACACTAGAAAAAATAGGGATAGTGGGAACATTCCTTAACATTGTAAAGGCCATCTATGCTAAACCCATGGCTAATATCATTCTAAATGGTGAAAAACTGAAAGCATTCCCTCTAAAAACTGGAACAAGGCAGGGATGCCCTCTTTCACCATTTCTATTCAATATCGTCCTTGAAACTCTAGCCAGAGCAATTAGACAGACCAAAGAAATTAAAGGGACATGAATAGGAAAAGAAGAACTCAAACTATCCCTATTTGCTGATGATATGATGGTATACTTAGAGGAACCAGGAAATTCCACCAGAAAACTTTTAGATCTCATAAGTGAATTCAGTAAAGTAGCGGGATATAAGATCAATGCACATAAATCTAAGGCATTTTTATATATAAGCGATGAATCTTCAGAAAGAGAAATTAGGAAAACTACCCCATTCACAATAGCTTCGAAAAAAATAAAGTATTTGGGAATCAACCTCACAAAAGAGGTGAAAGACCTCTACAATGAGAACTACAGAACACTAAAAAAAGAAATTCAAGAAAACCTTAGAAGATGGAAAGATCTCCCATGTTCTTGGATAGGAAGAATTAATATTGTCAAAATGGCCATACTACCAAAAGTGCTATACAGATTCAATGCAATTCCAATTAAAATCCCAATGATGTACCTTACAGAAATAGAGCAAGAAATTATGAAATACATCTGGAAGAATAAAAAACCCAGAATAGCTAAAGCAATCCTTGGCAGAAAGAGTGAAGCAGGGGGTATCGCAATACCAGATCTTCAACTCTACTACAAAGCAATAGTAACAAAAACGGCATGGTATTGGTACCAAAATAGAAAGGTGGATCAATGGTACAGAATAGAGGACACGGACACAAACCCAAATAAATACAATTTTCTCATACTAGACAAAGGGGCCAAAAATATGCAATGGAGAAAAGATAGCCTCTTCAACAAATGGTGCTGGGAGAATTGGAAATCCATATGCAACAGAATGAAACTAAACCCATATCTCTCACAATGCATGAAACTAAACTCAAAATGGATTAAGGATCTCGGAATCAGACCAGAGACCTTGCATCTTATAGAAGAAAAAGTAGGTCCAGAGCTTCAACATGTCGGCTTAGGACCAGACTTCCTCAACAGGACTCCCATAGCACAAGAAATAAAAGCAAGAATTAATAACTGGGATACATTCAAACTAAAAAGCTTTCTCTCAGCAAAGGAAACTATCAGCAATGCAAAGAAAGAGCCTACAGAGTGGGAGAAAATCTTTGCCAATCATACTTCAGATAGAGCGCTAATCTCCAGAATCTATAAAGAACTCAAAAAACTCTACACCAAGAATGTAAATAATCCAACTGACAAATGGGCTAAGGAAATGAATAGACACTTCACAGAAGAAGATATACAAGCAATCAACAAACATATGGAAAAATGTTCAACATCTCTAGTAATAAGAGAAATGCAAATCAAAATCACCCTAAGATTCCATCTCACCCCAATTAGAATGGCGATTATCAAGAATACAAGCAACAACAGGTGTTGGCGAGGATGTGGGGAGAAAGGTACACTCTTACATTGCTGGTGGGGTTGCAAATTAGTGCAGCCACTCTGGAAAGCAGTGTGGAGATTCCTTAGAAAACTTGGAATGGAACCACCATTTGACCCAGCTATCCCACTCCTTGGCCTATACCCAAAGGACTTAAAATCAGCATATTACAGAGATACAGCCACATCAATGTTCATAGCTGCTCAGTTCACAATAGCCAGATTGTGGAACCAACCTAGATGTCCTTCAATTGATGAATGGATAAAGAAATGTGGTATATATATACAATGGAATATTACTCAGCCATAAAGAATGACAAAATTATGGCATTTGAAGGCAAATGGAGGAAACTGGAGAATATCATGCTAAGTGAGATAAGCCAATCTCAAAAAAACAAAGGAAGAATGATATCGCTAATAAGTGGATGATGACACATAATGGGGGGTGGGAAGGGTTAGTGTTGGGGTTGGAGTTGGGTTTAGGGAGGGGGGCAGGAATGGAGGAAGGAAGGACTGTATAGATGGAGGGGAAGGGTGGGAGGGGAAGGGGGGAAAGGGAAAAAATGGCAGAATGAATCAAACAACATTACCCTATGTAAATTTATGATTACACAAATGGTATGCCTTTACGCCATGTACAGACAGATAAAAAACATGTATCCCATTTGTTTACAATAAAAAAAAATAAAAATAAAAAAAAGAAAGGCTGAGAGAGCTTTTAACTTTCCTTGAGTGACAAAGTGGCGAAATGCTTTTTTATGTTTCACAATATTAATTTTTAAACAAATCAGACTCTAACGTTTAGAAATACATTTACATCTAAAATTCTTTATCTCAGTGTAAAAAGTAACAAATTTTACACATACTCCATTGATAACAGGTCCTATAATAGAATATTAAATGATAGAAATTAATCCCCAATAAAATTTACTCTTTATAAATTTAAAATTACCATTACAGACATGTTTAATCTGGAGAATAGCAGGTTGATAAATTCCCTGCTTTAAAAACTTGCATACCTGGAAAATATGAACACCTTTAATATTCAAAGAGTGACCATTTCACAATTACCTTGACACTTTTATATTACCAAATATAGTTTTTAAAGAAAAATGTAGACTCCGTAACATAGTACAATAATCTAACAGTTGTTTAACCATAATTGTATAAACCCCTAATTTTTAAGACTAATTGTTCTAAAGAATAAAACTTAATAGACTTAAAGTTAAGAGTAAATTAGTGTTTCTAAGAAATCCTTGTCATTTTACCATATAGATTAAACTTTGGTTTGTATCAGAACATTAGTATTTCACCTTAGGAAAAACCTTAAATAGCTTTAGCTGTCTCACATATATACAACCACTTAGTTTCACGCAAACTCGTTGAAACTTGCCCTTTACTTACACACAGACTTTCTTAGCACTTACTTAGACTCTCATGTATTTCATCACACAAGCACTTTCTTACCCAGAAACATTTCCTTTTCCCTTTTACTAAATATATTTCCATACCCAGAACCTTTTATTTTCTCTTTCCTATTTGTTGACTCCTTTTTGTTCACATTCTGAAACAACTCTTATGAAATTTCTGAATTTAAATAAATTACTCTATTTTAATAAGATTAAATATTTTGTTGTTTATAGTACTCTAATTGAAACACAGTTGAAACTTTTGGGACCCTTTGTATATAGAATTGCACTTGTTAGGACACAACTCTTAGTAACCTTGTTTTTAGTTTAGTGATGACACAAAGCAAGTTTAAACCCTTTTATTTACTAACCTATGAAAACACCAATAATGTTTAAGTATGATACCCCATCGAATTTAAGGAGTTAAAAGTAATTGATGTTATTTAACAATTAGCATTTTAACTTTGTAAATTAATCAGATGTCTCTACAAACACATTTGAGTAATCTCATACATATTAACTCTAATTCACTTATTCTGCAAAAACCAAGATTATCAGACATGTGTCCTGAACAGTATTTGGTGTCTCTTTCCTGTTGAAGAAAAGTCCTAGAAACAATTGATATTAGACATTTCATTAACATCAATATTTTATTAGCTTGACCACTTAGAGACTTGCAAGTTATTTTCAAAGACATTTTACTTTTCTTAGTTTATCCAATTTGAATTGAACATTTTTAAATCACATGAATTAAGAGTATCTGGATCCATTTTTAAATTTTAATTTTAGGAGCACTCAGTTTTGATACAGACAAAACATGACATCAGACAGCATGACATACAAATAACACAAAATCAAAGGCCTTGTAACTTTATAGGTGAATCTCCATTGCAATGTAACAGATGTTCAAAAACTCTAGTTGAATAAAAAATAGAACTGATCAAAAAAATCATAAGCTCAAAAAAAAAAAACATACAATTAAAAAAAACAAGAGACCTGGAAAAATGATATGGCCGTTAATTACTTTACTAAAGTATCATAAAATTTACTTTCGCTGGAGTTTAGGTAAGACTCTTTTTACCTTTTCTTCCTTGGGTTTGAGACCAGTCTCCTACTGAGCCTTTAGGCTTCTTTTATTTACATTTTAGTGTAAGCCTTGACTGAGATATGGAAGGATCTAACAGGTTTTAACAGAAACCTTGTGCCTAGAGCATTTTAGCCATCTCATCAGGACAGGTTGGATGTTAAAGAAAATTATAAGACCTTATTTTCCATTACTTTTGAGAATGAAGCTATTTTGCTAAGTTCCTCACTGAGATATGCCATTGGTTATTGAGCTGCCTATGGCTGCTTATCCAGGATTTATTTTCCCCTTTGTGACAAACAGGTTAAATCTTGCTTCATAGGTAAGCTGAGGACAGGAACTTGAAGTAAGGCCCCTTCTTGATATTCCTGGGGCAAAATATTGTCCTATAGTGGCTATTTTCTGTAGTATTGAACCTGTTGATGACATAATTAAGCTTTATTTTTTGAGATCTTTTAATTCCTATTAGCGAAGAAGTTTAGGAGTTCTGCAATGGCCTTTTGATATTCTTCCTGGGTGGAGGCACATAAAGGATGTCATTTACTTACTGGAGAATAATCACAGAAGTTTTATCTCTGAATTTTGTTAAGTCCTTAGCTAAGGTTTGTCCAGAACAGGTGAGGGCCATCTAAATCCTGAGGCAACACTGTCTAGGTTAGTTGAGATACAGTATCTGGTTCATCAAAGGCAAACAGAAATTGCTATTCAGAATCTAGCATAAACAGGAAAAGTCATCTTTTAAATCTAACTTAGTAAACCAAGCAGCAGTTGGAATCCAAGATAAAAGTGTATGGATTAAGAACTACAGGGTGGGGGAAATTACTGCTTCATTATTCTAAGGTTTTGGACTAGGCAGTTTGCTTTTTAACTCCTACAATGGGCAAATTGCATGGACTATTGCAAGGCATTAAAAGTTTCTATCAGTTTGAATGATCTTTAATAAGTCCTTTTTCTTGCCTATATGTTCCCTTTTCTTTCTTTTTGATGTCTATTAAAAAATGGAAGATGCAAGTTGGAGAAGATCATCTGAGAATTGATCAGGGCCACGTGCCAATCTTTGTAATTTCCTCTAAATATTTGGGGCTGACTAGATGACAAATTTATACTTTAAAAGTAGGTGGCCCTTTACTGAATTCAGGATTCAGAGTGGTGTGTTTTCTTATTGCTTTCCTAAGTCTCTCCATGAAAATAGCAGGACTTTCCTGAAGCCTGCATAATAGTTTTTTAGGCATCCTACTCATTATGCAAATCCCAGTTAGGATGGTGTCTGTGAACTGCCTGTTCTCTAGATGGTTAATAGCATAATTTTCCAGGTGAAGTCAAATACCTGGCATAAGTTTTGAAACATCTCAATATTTATCAGGATCTTCCAAAAGCCTCCTTAAATTTATTTTTTTCTGTCTTAAGTTGGGAGAGTGCCCTCGATTTTCCTCCTTAGTGGGTGATTCCTCAAGGCTTTCTCCTCTCATGGTAGAGATTATTGCTGTCAAGCATGGTAACATATGAAAGGCACTTTTCTTGATCATTTGTAATTTAGCAGTATGCAGGCTAGTGGCGAACCTGGCAATACTGTTGAGGGAGAAGCTCCCTTCTGAGTTAGAAGTATTAGGGACATCTCCCTAACTTCGAGCTTCCTTACAGTCCAGAAAAACCTGTCTCTCACCACCTGGCTTTGCCAAAGTTACTTCTGGCCTTCTTCGGCAAAGTGCTAGGGTCCCAGTTTGCCCTGTGCTAGAGACCCTGGGAGGATTCAGACTTAAGGGCATTACTGTTTTCCTCCTGCCACTATAAACTCCTAATTATGAAAAGCGATGACAAAAGTAAAAAGTATGCCTTTTGCCTATCTTTTTGCCCTGTAGACTAAAGGAATCTCCGGAGGGTGGGGGGACATCTATTGGTTGTTAGGTGAATAACGCCCTTTGCTTGGAGGGTCTCACGGGAGGGGTTTTTAAATGCCTCCCTCTTGCAGCTAAAGAGAACACAGTTAGCACATTTAAGCATGGGAACAGTAATGGGGAGACTCTAGATGTCTAGACTAGTGAAGGCTAATTATGCGAACACAGGAAACCTGGGAATTTTCATACTAATCATCCCAGGCCTTAATCCTACAGTTTGAATTCCTAATGTCTGACTGGCAAGGGAAGGGGAGCATCCAGGAGGAATGTGCGGAGTGTTGTGCATTGTACGGCCCATACAGAGGCAAAGGTAACTGGTGCTTTCCCTCAGTGCCACTCATCTAGGGATCACTCTGGATACCCCTCCGGGCTGTTGGGAGGGGAGTCTGGAGAAGGAACCTTTGGGGTCCACCTGAGAGTAGCCCAGGCCAAGAACCCCACAGTTGTTCCAACCCTTCTTCCACCTCCACGCATCCTGGACAGATCAGGACTAGGGACACTGTGTACTGGTGGCAATTGTGCTCCAGGCCTGGACAGAAAAGTAGGAAATGGCTTCAGCACAGTCTAACATGCCTACAGAGCAGGTGATTGGAAACTTGCCTGGGCTGGGAAACCTCTCACCCGAGTCTTAAGAATGGCGGCTGCACTAACTGCATTTAAGTAGCTGGTGGGTGCCCATTTTGCCCTCCAAAAATAAAAAAACAGAAAGATGCACCTCAAACAGATGTGGGGTGCATGGAGACAGAAGCTTACTTACCTTGGCGTAAATCTCGGTGGGACCTCCAAATCTGATACCACTGTTTACCGGTGACGAGTTCTGCTCCTTCTAATGTTGAAGATTTAACACTAGAGAAGCACACCAAGGCAAGCATATTAAGCAGGTTTTATTTAAAGGTAATAATACAGACTTCTCCTGGCAGGAAGAAGGGGGCCATGGCTGATGTTCTAAAGTCCCAAGAAGTGAGAGAACCCTACATCTTTTATAGGTTAAATTCTCTTTTGTTCTCCAGTTCTCTCCCCCCTTATCTCTCCTTCCTGCCTATGTGACTAGGCCTGGTTTTGCATTAAATGAAAAGCCATGGGCAGGGGGAGGGCCAAGGTGATTCAGGCAGTTAAGGGCCCAGGGGGCATTAATTAGCAGCTCCTTGCTTGCAGTCCTTGATAAGGGCAGGTAAATTTGGTAATCAATGGGCTCCGGAGATCTTTGACATTCCATTCTTCCAAGGGCAGTCTCCAACTTCCAGAGGCAGATGGCTTCATGGCTTCATTTCCTTGAATTGACCCGATCCCCTATTTCTACACTAACTACCTGTCCTTAATTCTGGCTTCATTACTTGCTCCAATTCTGTCCCCAGGACTTCCCCTTTCCCTCCCCCTGTTCCCTTCCCTCTATGACTCTGATTTTTCTCACATCTTTTTATAGATTTTAGAGCCAGTGCCTTTGGGTGCACATGATGGTGAGCTTCTCCGCGATGTCTTCATATGTGTATGAAAGTCGGGTCAGCTTCCTTCCACCATTCTCATACTGTTTGATTTTTAGAGGGACCTAGATAAGAGCAGCTGTCAACCAGCACACCTGCACTCTTAGGTGCTCAGGAATAACTCACAGTAATGCCACTGTGCAATCACTGGGGAGCTGGCAGAGCAAAAGCATTTTGGGCTTCAGACTGGGAAACAGAGACTGTTCATTTCTTAATTGTCTTTGTAAATTATATTGCATTCTCTGTCAGTGACCTCTCCATGAGATTTCTTTCTCCCAAGATACAAAGAGTCATGGAAATTACACCTCTGGACACCCTGGGAGATTTCCATTCTATCTCATGTTAAGGATAAAATATCAGGTCATTTGAGAAACGTCCAGTAAGTAAGTGTCAGCATCTGAAATAGGAGGTAAACTGGCATAGCACATGGTTTCCTCTTCTGGAGGACCACGTGGACCCAGGTGGAAGATCAACCACCTTAAGAAGCTTGGTGGATTTTGTAAGCTACTTCTGAAGCATCTGGAAGGCCGAAAGTCAGAGTGAGTGGCAGGAGGCCCACTCAACACCACATCCGGTGAGAGGAAAAGAGCAGGGTATCAGTTACTTCCTGAGCTACCGGAGCTGCGCTGTGCAACATGGCCTTTAGAGAAGTCATTGTAACTAGTTTTCAGGAACAACCATTATTAACAAAGAATTTTTAAAACATTTCAGCTAGTCTTATTTATTTTATGCTCATGAATATTTTAAAGGTTTTCTTAAAGTTGGTTGATTAACAATAACATAATCTATCACATCAATAAACTTGAAGACAAGAATCATACGATCTTGGAATGCGTATACCCATGAAACCATCATCACAATCAACATAATGACCATGATCCCCACTGACTCACCTCTAGGCTATCATGCTTTTACCACAGTTGTTGGACTTCCTAAAGTTTTCTAGAAATGGCATTGTATAGTACACACTTATTTTTTGGTCTGGTTTCTTTTACTCATAATAAAGGAACATATGATTTTAGTTTTTCTTGAGTAACTAGAAGTGCCATGGTTGAATCACACAGTAGAGAGACATAGAACTTTTCAAAGAACTAATCTTTTTTTTTTTTTTTCCCAAAGGGCTTGTACCATTTTTCATTCTCAGAAGAAGTATATTTGTTCCAGAAGTTTCCGGATCTTCAGAGTTTTGATGGAAAATCTGTTTTCTTTCAAGTATTGAGGCATGTGCCATAATCTGAACATGTATGCAAACTAATAAGTATAATAAGACCTGAGAGATGCTGTGAAAACACAAAGAACATGGTGATCTCTTCTCGGGGTAGCAGTGGACATCAGGAAATGAAGTATGAAGGGTACATGTAAGCTCTTATGATCTCAGTTGATCGTCCAGATCATGGATGACTTGTTTACAAAGAATTAATCCATCACAATGAAAAGACTTTTTATTTATGAAATTCTTAAACAGTATATATCTCAGGAAGTTCTACATAATTAGTACAAATAACAAGAATATAATGCCAAGCAACTCTGGTCTTTTCCATAAAATTATTAAGATATGAATCTGACAGTGACAGCATTTTAATCCTTAAAGTAGTAATATTCTTTTTTTTTTTTTTTTTTTTTTTGGTACTGGGACTCAAACTAGGGCCTGGCACACACTAGACAAGTACTCTAGCACTGAGCTATACCCACATCTGTCTCAAATTGATAAGGCCTTGTAGCTTTTATTTTTAAAAAAGCAAGGCTAGAATAAGATGTAGAATTTTAGATTAGAGGACAAGAGGTGGCCTTTTGGTCCACGCTTTCCCTATTCCTAACTTTTGATTGTTCAGATTCTACTAAAGCTTGTGGTATAACTGGCCATCATCAGGTAAATGCTATTGCACAGAGGACTGCAGGGCTGTTAGTATTAGGAACAGAGGACCTTGATTAAAGATCTAGGTTAAGCTCTAAGGTGGGTCTCATGAGAAAACTGGGCTGCTCAGGGACTTAGCTAAAAACCATTCCAAAGAAAACAATGTGTTCCACAGCACATAACACACAGATGCTACACAGATTATGGACAAAAGTTAACAGAGAAAGATCTGACTGAAGTGGGAAAGACAGTACAAAACTATTCACAAAATTTCAGAAAACAAGTTCAGAATGAAGGAACATTTATAGGACATTAACAAATAATTCACCTTAACAATAACCAAGCACCTTCAAACTTCTAAAACTTTTGCTTTCTTCTCCTTTCATTCTTGCTCATGTTTCTTCCACTGCTCTTCCCTGTGATGGACAGGTCACGCCTTAGGTTCTAGTGAAGCCCCATAAGAGACACTTCAGAGCAAGTATGGTTGGATAATATCAAATGTAAATGGCCTCTACTGTACTTAAACAAAACAGATTCCTACAGGGTATTTCTCTACTTACTAGTTCTAACATATGCTAATTATTGTTCTAAAGGGTTAAAAATTGGTATTTCCCTTTTAATATTAACTAAGCTTTTTAATATTCATAGAACCAGAATTAGAACATTTGTTGGTGACTGGATTCAACTCCTATACCTTAACATTTGTTTGAATTGAGAAATTTTGACTCCTAGACTAGATGTCAGGGTCAAAGTTTAAGCTCACAGTGTCCTGTGAAAATGCTAGAACTTGAACTAGGGCCTACTGACTTAAGCTACTTCTTTTTGTTGTTGTTTTTCTAAATTTTTTTTTTTCTGAAGGGAATAAGGCAAAGAAAGAAAAAACCAGAGACTGTCTTAATAACAAATACAGTTAGTAAAAGCCATGGTGGAGACTAGATATAGTCCAGAGCAATGTGTCAGGAATTTCCTCAAGAGACCTGGATGCATCCAGCTGCAGCCCAGCATGCACTCCAGCTTCAACCTGGTTTCAAACTCAAGGAAGCCACTGACTGTACTGGGTTTTCCTCTGAGTAAGACCTTCACACCTCACAAACCTGGGATCCTTGGGAGTGAGGAGTTTACATCTACCTGCATGTTGGTGCCCTGGGTGCATAAGCATTGGTGTCTGCAGGGACAGTCATATGCATGGCTTCAGAAGACAGGCCATACGAGAGTCGTTCTTTGAATCTGCCACTTTGAATCACTTGTGGAGTCCTGAAAACCATGAAGATATTTGGATCTCATCTCAAATCTTTGGATTTGAAATCTGCTATGCTGAACACCAGTCCAGGTGCTTTAGATTGCATGCTAGGGTATGAATAGTGTCTTTCACAAAGGATCATCCACTGGAGTTTTGTTCCCAATATAATGGTATTGAGAGGTGACATGACCCTTTAAGAGGTGGGGTAATTAGGTCTTGGGGGTACACCTGTGGAAGGGATTAATGCACAGCTCCTGGGAGTGGGTTGGTTAGGCCCTGAGGTAGTGGGCTGTTATAAGGGGAGGCCACCCTCTATTTGACTTCCTCACCTGCTGCTTCCTACTCTATGATACACTCACCAAATACAGTTAGTAAAAGCCTTGGCAGAAACTGGATAGAGTAAAGAGTAATGTATCAGGAAGGTTCCAGGCAAGGGATCTGGACTCACAGCTCTACTCATGACTCTACTATTCTGACACAGAATGAGGCTTTGCCAGCACCCAATAGCAAACTTCCAAAACTATGAGCCAAAGTAAACCCATTTCTTTATAGAGTAAAAAAAAAAAATCATATGATCATCTCAATAGAAGCAAAAAGGCATTTGACAAAATACAGTACCCCTTCATGTTTAAAACACCAGAAGCATTGGGGATAGTAGGAACATACCTCAACATTGCAAACGCTATTTATGCGAAGCCCAAGGCCAACATTGTTCTAAATGGAGAAAAATTAAAAGCATTCCCTATAATAATTAACTAGAACAAGACAGGGATGCCCTCTTTCACCACTTCTATTCAACATCGTCCCTGAAAGTCTAGCCAGAGCAATCAGACAGACAAAAGAAGTTAAAGGGGAGCTGGGGAGATAGTTCAGCTGGTAGAGTGCTTGCTTGCAAGCACAAGGCCCTGGGTTCAATCCCCAGCACCATGAAAAAAAAAATTAAAGGGATGGGAAAAGGAAAAGAAGAACTCAAGCTGTCACTATTTGCCAATGACATGATTCTATATTTAGAGGATCCAAAAAATTCCACCAGAAAACTTCTACAACTAATAAATGAATTCAGAAAAGTAGGAGGATATGAAATCAATGCCCATAAATCAAATGCATTTCTATACATCAGTGGTGAATCCCCTGAAAGAGAAATTAGGAAAACTATTCCATTCACAATAGCCTGAAAAAAATAAAATAAAATAAAATACTTGCAAATCAATCTAACAAAAGTGGTGAAAGACCTCTACAATGAAAGCTACATAAAACTAAGAAGAGTGAAGCAGGAAACGTCACAATATGAGACCCTAAACTACCCCACAGAGCAGTACTAACAAAAATGGCATGGTATTGGCACCAAAACAGACAGGTAGGCCAATGTTACAAAATAGAAGACACAAAGGCAAACCCACAAAAATACAGTTTTCTCATACTAGATAAAGGTGCTAAAAACATACAATGGAGAAAAGATAACCTCTTCAACAAATGATGCTGGGAAACCTAGAAATTCATATGCAGCAAAATGAAATTAAACCCTTATCTCTCACCCTGCACAAAACTCAACTCAAAGTGGGTCAAAGACCTAGGAATTAGACCAGAAATCCTGCACTTAATAGAAGAAAAAGACCAACAAAGAAAAGTCTGGGACCAGATGGGTTCTCAGCTGAGTTCTACAAAACCTTTAAAGAAGAGCTCATCCCAATACTCCTCAAAGTATTGCATGAAATAGAAGAGGAGGGAACTCTCCCAAACTCATTCTATGAAGCCAATATCACTCTGATACCTAAGCCAGACAGAGACACATAGAGGAAAGAAAATTTCAGACCAATATCCTTAATGAACATTGACGCAAAAATTCTTAACAAAATTTTAGCAAATCGCATACAAAAATATATTAAAAAGAGACTGCACCACTATCAAGTGGGTTTTATCCCAGGGATGCAAGGTTGGTTCAACATTTGGAAACCAATAAATGTCATTCACCATATCAACAGACTTTAAGTCAAGAATCACATGATTATTTCAATAGATGCAGAAAAAGCATTTGATAAAATACAGCACTCCTTCCTGCTCAAAATACTAGAAAAAATAGGGATAGTGGAAACATTCCTTAACATTGTAAAGGCCATCTACGCTAAGCCCATGGCCAATATCATTCTAAATGGTGAAAAACTGAAAGCATTCCCCCTAAAAACTGGAACAAGGCAGGGATGCCCTCTCTCACCATTTCTATTCAACATCATCCTTGAAACTCTAGCCAGAGCAATTAGACAGACCAAAGAAATTAAAGGGATACAAATAGGAAAAGAAGAGCTCACACTATCCCTGTTCACTGATGACATGATTATATATTTAGAGGAACCTAGAAATTCCACCAGAAAACTTTTAGAACTCATAAGTGAATTCAGTAAAGTAGCAGGTTACAAGATCAATGCTCATAAATCCAATGCATTTTTATACATAAGTGATGAATCTTCAGAAAGAGAAATTAGGAAAACTACCCCATTCACAATAGCTTCAAAAAAAATAAAATACTTGGGAATCAATCTAACAAAAGAGGTGAAAGACCTCTACAATGAGAACTACAGAACACTAAAGAAAGAAATTAAAGAAAACCTTAGAAGATGGAAAGATCTCCCATGTTCTTGGATAGGCAGAATTAATATTGTCAAAATGGCCATACTACCTAAAGTGCTATGCAGATTCAATGCAATTCCAATTAATATCCCAATGACGTACCTTACAGAAATAAAGCAAGCAATTATGAAATTCATCTGGAAGAATAAGAAACCCAGAATAGCTAAAGCAATCCTCAGCAGAAAGAGCAAAGCAGGGGGTATTGCAATACCAGAACTTCAACTGTACTACAAAGCAATAGTAACAAAAATGGCATGGTATTGGTACCAAAATAGGCAGGTAGATCAATGGTACAGAATAGAGGACATGGACATAAATCCAAATAAATACAATTTTCACATACTAGACAAAGGGGCCAAAAATATGCAATGGAGAAAAGATTGCCTCTTCAACAAATGGTACTTGGAAAACCATATGCAACAGAATGAAATTAAACCCCTATATCTCACCCTGCACAACACTCAACTCAAAATGGATCAAGGACCTCAGAATCAGACCAGAGACCCTACATCTTATAGAAGAAAAAATAGGTCCAAATCTTCAACATGTTGGTTTAGGATCAGACTTCCTTAACAGGACTCCCATAGCACAAGAAATAAAAGCAAGAATCAACAACTGGGATAGATTCAAACTAAAATGCTTTCTCACAGCAAAGGAAACGATGAGCAATGTGAAGAGAGAGCCTACAGAGTGGGAGAAAATATTTGCCACTCATACTACAGATAGAGCACTAATTTCCAGAATCTATAAAGAACTCAAAAAACTCTACACCAAGAATACAAATAATCCAATCAACAAATGGGCTAAGGAAATGAACAGACACTTCACAGAAGAAGATCTACAAGCAATCAACAGATATATGAAAAAATGTTCAACATCTCTAGTAATAAAAGAAATGCAAATCAAAACTACCCTAAGATTCCATCTCACCCCAATTAGAATGGCAATTATCAAGAACACAAGCAACAATAGGTGTTGGCAAGGATGTGGGGAAAAAGGTACGCTCATACATTGCTGGTGGGGTTGCAAATTAGTGCAACCACTCTGGAAAGCAGTATGGAGATTCCTCAGAAAGCTCGGAATGGAAACACCATTTGACCCAGCTATCCCACTCCTTGGCCTATACCCAAAGGACTTAAAATCAGCATACTACAGAGATATAGCCACATCAATGTTCATTGCTGCTCAATTCACCATAGCCACAGATTGTGGAACCAACCTAGATGTCCTTCAATTGATGAATGGATAAAGAAACTGTGGCATATATATACAATGGAATATTACTCCACCATAAAGAATGATAAAATTTTGGCAGGCAAATGGATGAAATTGGAGAATATCATGCCAAGTGAGATAAGCCAATCTCAAAAAACCAAAGGACAAATGATCTCAGTGATAAGCGGATGATGACATATAATGGGGGGGTGGGAGGGTTTAGCGTTAGGGTTAGGGTTAGGTTTAGGGTTAGGGTTAGGGAGGGAGGCAAGAATGGAGGAAGGAAGGACTGTTAGAGGAAAAGAGAGGTGGGTGGGGTGGGGGGAAGGGGGTAAAATGGCAGAATGAATCAAAGAACATTGCCCCTTGTAAATTTATGATTACATGAATGGTATGCTTTTACTCCATGGACGGAGAATCAAAATGTGTCCCATTTGTTTACAATAAAAAATAAATAAAGGTAAAAAAAAAATAGAAGAACAAGCAGGTACAAATCTTCATCATTTTGACTTAGGACCTGACTTCCTTAACAAGACTCCTGAAGCACAAGAAGTAAAATTATGAATCAACAAATGGGATGCATTCAAACTAAAGTTTCTTCTCAGCAAAGGAAACAATCATTAATGTGAAGAGAGAGCCTACAGATTAGGAGAAAATCTTTAGCACATGTACATCAGATAGAGCAGTAATCTCCAGGATACATAAAGAACCCAAAAAACTAACACCATAAAAACAAATAACCCAATCAATAAATTGACTAAGGAACTGAACAAACACTTCACAGAAGAAATACAATCAATTAACAAATATATCAAAAAAGTTCAACATCTCTAGTAATTAGAGAAATGCAAATCAAAACAACACTGAGATTTAATCTCATTCCTGTCAGAATGGCAATTATCTAGAATACAAGCAACAATAAAAGTTGGCAAGAATGTGGGGGAAAAGGTGCACTCATACATTGCTGGTGGGATTGCAAATTAGTGCAACCACTCTGGAAAACACTATGGAGATTCCTTAACAAAACTTGGAATGGAACCACCATTTGACCCAGCAATCCCACTCCTCAGTCTCTACCCAAAAGACTTAAAATCAGCATACTCCAGTGACATAGCCACATGGATGTTTATAGCAGCTCAATTCACAATAGCTAAACTGTGGAACCAACCTGGATGCCTTTCAACAGATAAATAGATAAAGAAGCTATGGTATATATACACAATGGAATATCACTCAGCCTTAAAGGAGAATAAAAGTATGGCATTTACAAGTAAATGGATGGAACTGGAGAATATCATGCTGTGATAAGCCAATCCCAAAAATCCAAAGAACAAACTTTTTCTCAGATATGTGGATGTTGATCCATAATGGGGGGTGGGGTGAAGGGGATGAATGGAGGAACTTTGGATTGTGCAGAGGGGAGTGAGGGGAGGGAAGGGGGCAGGGGAGTGGGAAAGATGGTGGAATGACATTAACATCATTACCCTAGGTATGTGTATGATCACACGAATAGTGTGACTCTACATCATCTACAACCAGAGAAATGAATAGTTGTGCTCTATTCATGTACAAAGAAGTAAAATGCATTCTGCTGCCATGTATAACTAATTAGAACAAATAAGAATTTAAAAAATAAATGAATAAATAAATTTTAAAGAGTTGGTTGGTTAATATAATGTACTGAAAATATTTAATTTTACTGGTAACATAATTAATAGTTGAATAATCAAAGACAGATTGTTCATGAATGATCATATAATAATTTCCTCTGTTTAACATTGTTAGCAGTATAGCCTGATGGACAGGAAGTACCTTTGCTGGAATCCAGCAAACAAAGCCCACGTTCTCAGGTGTTTTCTGATACAGCAGCGACTTTCCTGTGTTCTGCATAAACTTTTGTCTTGAATTAGAATGTTCGAAAGCATTCATTTTGAGATGCATGTCTGAAATTAAGATTATATTAAAGCTGCCCTTTACTCTGATGTGGATCAGCTTTGATGGAAGTTTTTGGATGCTTTTCCTGTTAAGATGTTTGTAAGATAACCTGTGGTCAAGAGGAGGAGAACAAAGTCAAGACCAGTATAAGAACTTGACCACTTCATCTCCCATCCAATCTCAAAGGACATAAACCTCTGAAAGAGGTTTATGGATACAGAGAGTATCCTGTACTATACAGAGAGTGAGCACCAGGGCAAACACCCTTCGAGGTTCCTCTACCTAAGTAGACATGAAGGATGTTCAGCTTTTCAATTGACTTTCCTACATGTAACTGGGATACTTTCTTAGATCACTGATTTTAGATTATATTACATAAAACACAAAACATTTTATTTTGTGATTGATTAATGTGCAATATACTAAATGTGATCACATCTTGAATACCTATTCTAAGTCATCTTTTACCATATTTTAACTCAAGGTAAATTCTCTGTACACATAAACATAAACAAATATATACACACCCATGCACATATATCTGCACACATAAGAGTGATACCACCGTTAACTGGTGATGAGTCCTGCTTCCTCAGGCATTGAAGTGTGACACCAGAGAAGCACACCAAGCCAAGCATATATTAAGCAGATTTTATTTAAAGGTAATAATACAAACTTCTCCTGGGAGGGAAAGGGGGCCGTGGCTGATGTTCTAGAGTCCCAAGAAGTGAGCGCAACTACATCCTTTATACATCAGGGTCCCTTTTGTTCTCCTGTTCTCTCCTGGCTTATCTCTCTACTTCCTGCCTCCATGACTAGGCCCAGGAAATGCCATGACATGGAAATAAAGGTGAGCAGCAGATGGCAGGGGGAGGCAACAGGGGGGGTTCAGGCAGGTAGGTGTTGAGGGCCATCTTGAACAAGATGGTGCCTGGCAGTGAGCCAAAGGGCACTGGCTACCAAAATAAGGAAGTACCCAAAAAGGTTGCTTGCTTACTAGTTCCTTGGAGACTTATGACATGTTAACGCCAGGCTTTAGGATTGACTAGCTGATATCATGCTGCGTGTGGACACCTCATGATTCATATAGTGCTATGCTGACATTCCTCTACATGCTCTCCTGTGTGAGAGAAAGCTTTGCTATAATTGGCTGATAAGCTAGGAGCCTGGGGGAAGAGAGAGGGAGAGGGTAGGAGAAGGGATATAGTGGTAGAAGAAAGGAGGCAGGAAAACAGGGAGGACGCAATAAATCTCATCAACTAAAGATTGGTGGTATCTACTTTCTCCATGCTGGCCCGTACGGGGAACTTCTTCCTCCTTCTGTGTCCTCCCAGGTAAGTAACTTAAGGTAAGCTATAGGAAAACTAAGAAACTTAAAGTAAGCTATAGGAAAACTGTAGGATAACCTCCTGGAAATCTCTGGCCAGAGTGTATAAGGGGGAGGTCACACAGTCCCAGTGAAAGGGACCCCACAGTCCCAGTGAAGGGACCCCACAGTCCCAGTGAAGGGGAACACATACCTCGGTAAAGGGAGTCTGCATTACCCCGGTAAAGGAGGCCACATAACCCTGGTAAAGGGAGATCTCATAACTCCAGAATGGGGTCACAAGTGTCTAGAAATCAAATGATAAGAATCATACAAGATATATTTTAAGGCTAATGGGACTGCTGTAAAATGATCTACTGTGACAGCATATGTAACCATGTTGGCCAAGGTTAGTGCTTGGTTTTTGGAAGAGGGAGTCCTAAATATCCCACAATGGGAACATGATAAAGAGGATCTTATTAAAGCAGAAAAGTAATCCCCATTACCTAGAGGTACTTTTCCCATGTGGCAGCTCATTTAGGAATGTCGAACATCTAAAAAAGGTAAAATAATAACTTTAGTATAAAAAGGAAATATGTGTCTGGAAGAGATAAAGAAACAACTAAGTGTAACTTCTCATAAAGAGGAAGAAGAGGAGGAGGGGCTTACTGGGGAGGAATTAGAAAGAGCATCAAGGACACGGTCGCCCCCATCAGTTATAACGGGAAGGAATACCAATCCCTACCTGGAGACAGCAGGTCCCCCCCAAGCAGTCTGCCTTCTATATCCTCCAAGGTACTCTTGGGAGGAGTTAGCTCATGCTATAAGTCAGATTATAAGTCAGATGGGTTTTTCACCATGGGGAGAAGAAACCCCCCTTCAGGAAACCTCAGCAGTCCCACAATTCTTCCCTGTACTAGAGGACCAAAATAGACAAAGATTCCACCAACCTCTGGATTTCAAAACAGTAAAAAAGTTTAAGAAGTCAGTGACTACATACGGTCCACAGGCCCCATTTACAATTAGTATGTTGGAATCAGTATGGGGCTAAATCTAGAGCCGGAAGATTGGAAAAGGCTATATAAAGCTGTGCTATCAGGGGGGCAGTACCTAGTGTGGAAAACTGCATGGCAGGAAGCCTCATTAAAAACGGCACACTGTAACGCTGTTGCAGGCTTTCCCCAAAGAAATGTAGAAACGCTAACAGGAGAAGGAAACTATGAAGGTATTCAACAGCAGCTTATTTATGATCCTGGGGTGTACGCACAAATTGCTGCTGCTGCCAGTAAAGCCTGGAAGTTAATTCAAGGGACAGGAGATTTACAGGGGCAGTTGTCCAAGGTGATTCAGGGAAGTAATGAACCACTTGCAGATTTTATTGATAGATTAATCCAAACTGCTGCCAGAGTATTTGGGGATTCAGAACAAGCAATGCCCTTAACAAAACAATTAGCTTATGAGCAAGCAAATAGATGGTGTAAAAAAGCTATGAAACCATGGAAAAATAAAGATTTAAGTGTTAGGTATAAAGCCACCTTTTTCTCTCCCGCTACAGGCATCACCTGTCAATCTGTGTTAAACCCGCCTCTCCCGTTACAGGAATTTCTGGCTTATGTCGCCGTAACCTTCCTGCCCCCCTTACATTACGTTCCAATATGTCATTGGTCCATTAGTCAGTCTGTAATAATTCTCCTCCGTGATTGGTTCCTCCCAGCCCGCGAAATTCCAATACAAAGAACCGTGCGCCATCTTCTTTCCCCTTTTTCCCTTTCCCCTTTCCCCCGAGCAGACACGTTTTGTCCGCTTGAATAAAAGTTCCTCGTGTGAGACTTGTATCTGCGGAGCGTCTTTTCTGGGAGTTATCAACGAACCAAAATTGCCCCCTTTTACATCTAACTAACATTAAGTACCTATATAAAGATCTGCTGGGATATCAATGATACAGTCATTACAGGACAAGTAATAGCTGCTGCTCTTCATGGGCCAAATCAGGGGCAATCAAGAGCTAAAGGAATAATATGCTTTAAGTGTGGGCAAGGAGGGCACTTCAGAAAAGACTGCCCTGAAGGAACCATAGGATTAAAGCCCAGGGGAACACCTAAGACTGAAGAACAACAAGGGACAAATCAACCTGCCCCAGCTCTATGTCCCCGGTGCCGAAAAGGAAGGCACTGGGCGAAATATTGTACGTCAAGATTTGATATAGAGAGATATCCTATGCCAGCCCAGTCAAAAAGAGCCAGGGGGGCCCAACCCAGGGCCCTCAAATATATAGGGCCTTTCAGAATCCCATCGTACAGATCCCCACTCACAATCCTTTCTGACTATCTCCTCGTTGTCCCGAGGAACATCAGGGAGCGGGAGATTGGACCTCTGTGCCTCTGCCCAACTCGTTTTAACCCCAGAAATGGGAGTACAAGTGGTCCCCAAGAGCATACATGGACCACTCCCTAAGGGCACAGCAGGATTATTGTTAGGGCAAAGTTCCACAACTCTGTCAGGATTACAAGTATTGCCAGGAGTCATTGATTCTGATTATACTGGAGAAATAAAGATTATGTTATCTTCCCCTCGAGGGGTATCTGTTGTTTCTCCAGGAGATAAAATAGCACAAATATTGATATTGTCTAGCCATCATGGGGCCTTTCTCAGTTCACAAAGGACTGGAAAAAACAATGGGTTTGGATCCACAGGATCAGGTGTCTTTTGGGCACAATCAACAAAAAATAGACCCATGCTTAAATTAAAAGTTAATGGTACTCCCATAGAGGGTCTAATAGACACAGGTGCTGACATCTCTATTATAAGACAGAAGGACTGGAACAAATCATGGCCTGTAACAGCATCCAGTACTACCTTACGGGGACTTGGATTTGCCCAAACCCCATTACAAAGTTCAGTTGTATTATCTTGGGAGGACCCTGATGGGAAAAGGGGAACATTCCAACCTTATGTATTAGCTCACCTGCCTGTCACTCTTTGGGGAAGACGCATTTTAACACAGATGGATGTTGTCGTTTCTTCCTCAGTTGAGTAAAACATGTCCTGTCTAAACCAAACTGTTTTGCCAGTCATGGTGATACAAGATTATATCCCTGGAAAAGGACTAGGCAAAAATTTACAAGGTGTTACCTGCCCCATTCAAGCTGAAGGACAAACAGGGACTGAGGGGCTGGTTTTTCCAGAGGGGCCACTGAATCATTAAAGATAACATGGAAATCCAATAATCCTATCTGGGTCCCCCAGTGGCCTCCTTGCTAAAGAAAAAATAGAGGCGGCCCAGGAAATAGTTAATCAACAATTGAAGGAAAACCATATCATTCCTTCCACTTCTCCTTGGAATACACCTATTTTTGTCATAAAAAAGAAGTCTGGGAAATGGCGACTTTTGCAAGATCTGAGAGTCATAAATTCCAGTATGCAGATTATGGGCCCGGTGTAACTGGGTCTCCCCTCATTAGCTGCTGTTCCAAAACATTATCATAACATCTCTATAGATATAAAAGATTGTTTCTTTTCCATTCCTGTTCATCCTGAGGATAGCCCTCGATTTGCCTTTTCCGTTCCTTCTTTAAATAACGAAGGGCCTAATACTAGAGACCAATGGGTGTTCCTTCCCCAGGAAATTGCAAATAGTCCCAGTCTGTGTCAAATATATGTTGGCAAGGCTATATCACAGATTAGACAAAATTATAAAGAACTTTATTGTCTCCATTATATGGATGATATTCTTTTGGCTCACAGTAAACAGGAGACTTTATTTAGGGCATTTAACAATATTATTGATACCCTAGAAAAATGGGGATTACATGTGGCCCCAGAAAAGGTGCAAACCCACAGCCCTATTACCTTTCTAAAACATCAAATATTAGATACCTGTGTTAGGCCACAAAAAATTCAATTATCCACGGAAAAGCTTAAGACTCTAAATGATTTCCAAAAATTATTAGGTGATATAAATTGGATAAGGCCAAATTTGGGAATCACCACTGGTCAACTTAAGCCTCTGTTTGATATTCTCCAAGGAGATACAGACCCTACATCCCCCAGAATTTTAACTCCTGAAGGTAGAAAAGCCTTGAGGTTAGTAGAACAAGCTTTAGAAAATGCTCATAGTCATAGAGTTGATCTATCCTTGCCTTTTAATCTCATAGTATTAGATTCTGAATATACTCCTACGGGTCTATTGTGGCAAACTGGTCTCCTGATATGGATCCATTTGCCAATGTCCCCCAAAAATGTTGTTTCCCTGTATCCTGTGATGGTAGCAAATCTAGTTACATTAGGACTTAAGACAGCCCTTCAAGTTTTTGGAGTTCATCCTCAGACAGTTATTGTCCCATACACGGCAAAACAGATTGAAATACTAGTTAACAATAATGAAGATTGGGCCATTGTCTATTGTTCCACCATGGCCACATTTGATAATCACTTGCCAAGTTCACCTATTGTCAGCTTCTTCAAAAGACATCCTGTTATTTTCCCTCAGGTTGTTAAGGCTCAACCTATCCCAGCAGCAAATACCATCTTTACAGATGGCTCCTCCTCCGGTACAGCTACAGTAGTTTCTGATAAAGTGCAGACTATTATTACTTCTCATAAGTCTGCTCAAAAACCTGAACTGAAAGCAATAATAACTGCCTTACAAACACTTCCTGAAGAACCTTTAAATATTTATACTGACAGTCTCTATATTGCCCAGCTTGTGCCATGGCTTGAGACAGCTGAACCCATTAGTCCTCAATCTACCTTACAGCAATGCTTTTATCAAGTACAAACTACTCTGTGGGCTCACAAAGAACCTCTATATATAGGCCATATCAGAGCACATTCAGGCTTACCTGGGCCGTTAGCTCAAGGAAATTCTACTGCAGACTCAGCTACTCGAGATCCTCATGTGTTAACATTGTACAAGAAGCAATTAATTTCCATAAAGATTTCATGTCAGTGCTACTGCTCTCAAAATGAAATATAACATTACAAAAGAACAAGCCATAAATATCGTAAAACAGTGTCCTGCCTGTGTGCTTCATTTATCTGTTCCTCATTTTGGAGTCAATCCTAGAGGACTCCTTCCAAATCATCTATGGCAGATGGACGTCACCCATATCCCTGAATTTGGTACTTTAAGATTTGTACATGTAACTGTAGATACCTACTCAGGATATATATTTGCTACCGCCCATACAGGGGAAAAGACAAAAGATGTAATCAGTCATTGCCTTCAAGTCTTTGCTACTATAGGAAGGCAAAAATCATTTAAAACAGATAATGGGCCTGTGTATACTTCTTCTTCATTTCAACTGTTTTGCTCAAAGTTTAATATCTATCATTCTACAGGATTGTCCTACAATCCACAAGGACAAGCTATCGTGGAAAGGGCTAATCAAACATTGAAAGTCTGCTTAACTAAACAAAAAGGGGGAATAGGGGCATTAGCCCCTCCCAAGAACAGACGTAACCTTGCTTTATTCACCCTCAATTTTTTAACTTTGGATGCTATGGGCTGTACTGCGGCTGGTAGACATTTTAGTGGAAAGACTGGTGGCTATCCACAAGCAATGTGGAAAGACATCTTGACTGGGTCCTGGAAAGAACCTGACCCAGTATTAATTTGGGGGAGAAGATCTGTTTGTGTTTTTCCTCAGGACCAACAACAACCTATCTGGGTCCCAGAGCGCTTGGTAAGAATTAATCATAAGAAAGAAAATGGCAACAAAACACAAAATGATGGTGATGGTGGTAAGCCTGCTGTTGTTAGCTCTTCCTAACACTTTTGGGGATATATCACTCATGGCACATAAGTTTTCCCTCAATTATTTCCTAGTACAGAACTTCTAGGTATCCCTTACCTACCAACTGGTTCCACTGTAAAGCCACTTATTACTAGTCTAAACTTCAAGTTAAGAGTTAGTCTTTGCTTCCTTTGGTTAGCCACCTCAGAAACCATCATGATATAGGGAGGTAACCTCTCTCTCATTTAATAAAGGTGCAGTCAAAAGCAAGCCTATATAAAGGGAAGTAATACACCTGTTTATAGTTATACAGGGTGCGAGGCCAATTACTCTTCCTTTTATCAGGCTTTCTCCCCTACTCCCATATGTGTCACGTCTCTGTTTGTGTTCATTCTGTCTAACAGTTCTAAGTTTAATATTAACATTGCTAATAACAATGATAATGATACAGAGGTCCTTAACTGTGTTAACCAAGAGTGTTATGTGTCTAGTTGTTGGGATGCTTCATTATTTCCTCTGGCCGTGATTGCCAGGATTCCAAAATTCATTCCAGTCCCAGTGACCTTAAATCATAGTGAGTGGAATTTTCTACCATGAGAACAAAAAGAAATTTTGGTATCTCAGCCATTATAGCCATTGCTGTTGCTGCTGCTGCTGCTACAGCTGCCGCCACTGCTGCTGGACTTGCCCTAGGAACTGCTATTCTTACTGCTCACGCACTCAACAATCTGTCATGAGCCACTGCCAAAGAATTGACAGCCCAGGAAAACATCATTGCACATCTCACCACAGGAATTCTGATCCTAAACCAAATAGTGGACTTACTACAAGAACAAGTGGACATGTTGACTGTTACCACACAGACAGGCTGTCTAGTGCACACCCAAGCACTATGTGTTACCCCTATACCCTGTTCTAATATTACTGCTGCTACAAATCTGTCCAAACAGCTTGGAAGCATGCTTAATGGGACATGGGACTAAAGAGTTTACTAATTTGACTACCCTATTAAGAAATTCTATATTTGTGGTAAATAGTACTCAGTTCAAGGTCTTGGGTATACCAGAAGTCATTAGTTTCTTACAGTCAGCGTTACAATTTGGTAAACAATGGATAGGAAGTTTTGCTATGATGGGGTTGTTGTTCTTGCTGTTATTGTTGCTCCTCAGATATCTGTTGTCTCTAAGGAGTCGTCAAAGACAGCAAGCCTTAGTGGTATGGCAAGCCCTTATGGCCATGATCCAAGGCTCTGATCTGTAGATTTGGCTATCCCAATTACAGGGCTGGTAGTCAAAGATGGGTAAGCACAGGGTGGACTTTATACCAACCTAAGAGAGGGATCAAAGCATGCCAATAGCTCTTTGACTCCCAATGACAGGTAAGGATAAAGTCTGACTCTGGCACCTAAGACAGACACGGTCACTGTCCTTTTCTTTTTATAACAAAAAGGGGGAGACTGTTGAGGGCCATCTTGGACAAGATGGCACCTGGCAGTGAGCCAAAAGGCACTGGCTACCAAAATAAGGAAGTACCCAAAAAGGTTGCTTGCTTACTAGTTCCTTGGAGACTTATGACATGTTAACACCAGGCTCTAGGATTGGCTATCTAATATCATGCCGCACGTGGACAGCTCGTGATTCATATAGTGCTATGCTGACATTCCTCTACATGCTTTCCTGTGTGAGAGAAAGCTTTGCTGTAATTGGCTGATAAGCTAGGAGCCTGGGGGAAGAGAGAGGGAGAGGGTAGGAGAAGGGAGATAGTGGTAGAAGAAAGGAGGCAGGAAAACAGGGAGGACGCAATAAATCTCATCAACTAAAGATTGGTGGTGTTTCCTTTCTCCACACCGGTTCCGCTGGACGGAACACAGAGGGCCCAGGGGGCATTAATTAGCAGCTCCCTGCCTGCAGCTTCTTGGAAGGGGCAGTTAGGCAGGTCACCTTGGTGACCAAAAGGGCTCAGGAGACAATGACATTCCAGTCTCCAACTTCCCAGACTCTGAAGGCCTCCATTCCTTGATTTGGCCAGATTTCTTATTCTACATTAACTGCCTGTCCTCAGTTCTAGCTTTGAGAGTATGTATGACCATGTATGCACACACGCCATGCATATTTTAGTCGTCCCACCTACTCCACATCGCATATACTTATCTCATTACATATTCAGGGGAAACATAATAGTGAGATGAGAAACTAATAATTATCTGATTTTTACATTTGACCCTTACATATTCATTATAAGAGAAATCTAATCTACTCCCCTCCCACTCACATACATATGTACTGAAAGAAAGGACTTATCACCATGTCTGCTTTCAAAAGAATCTACTTCACCTACCAAAGGCTTTCATCAACACAGGTCAGGTGAAGGGCAGTGAAGGGCCTTGGCATGAAGGCTGAGCTCCCTGTGGGAGCCTCCATCCATAAAAACCACCCGGTAGTCTCTAACTGTCCCAGAGCATGCATACAAAATTCCCTGCTCTCAGGGGACAAATCGTCTTGACTGATGCTCACGAGAACTTTAATAAGAGTATCTACATGGTTTAAGAATGTTAGATAAAACAGTTTAAGACGGAATGTTCCATGATGAATTGCTGTGGCCAAGTGGAACCTGAGGGGTCGCGGGCTGAGTACTCGTGAGTAAGACGTGCTCTGTGAGTTCTTCATGAGCAGGTCGGTGGCCAGAGCAGCACAGTGACAAGCCCTAGGGATGTCCTGAAGCAGGGGGTCCTCAACCTCCTGACCTCCTAGAGCACAGCCGTGCTGTCTGCAGCTCTCAGCGTGACCTCAGGACTCCTCCCGAGCCTGGGTCTCAGCGTGGAGTGTGCGGCCTGCAGTCCCACTCACCCGGGTGTTCCACCTCACCGCCCTGCGTCCACTTCCCCAAGAAGGCCGTTTCAAATCTGGAATTAAATTTCCTTCTACTATTTTTAGATCAATTTTTCAGCAAAGGTTAGGTAAGTCAGCGGTTTTGTTTTTGTTTTCTTGACTTATTTACTTTTTAATTAGTGTATTAGAGTCAGAGGTAAAACTGGAATTTGTTGTGCTGCACACACACGTGACTGGATTGGGCTGATGTCTTCCTGCTGCTCCTCCCTTGCCGGTTTCTCTTCCCTCCCACCACTCCTCCTCCATGCCACTGTTCAACCTCCTGTTTTCACGGGAGTCCACCCTCCTTTTTTAATGACTGACCTTTCTCTAGGTTCTGCCTATGTAAGGAAATGTTTGACCCTTGACTTTCTGGGTCTGGCTTCTTTCAATCAGCATGATGGCCCCATCCACTCATTTATCTAGCAAATGCCACAATTTCTAGGGCTCTGCCCTGCCCCTGGAAGGAAGCTTACAGGCTTCTGGGGACTAGGCCCCCTCCTCTCCTGTGTTCTGTGAACAGGAAGTTCTTCTGTGGTCTGTAGGACAGTCCTTCTGTGTCTGGGAAATGGTCCCCCGTTGTGTTACGTGAACAGATAGATGTTCCTTTGTGCTTTGTGAAACTAGGGCAATGTTTTTTTCCCATTCCTATAGTCTGCCAAATATCTAGTAACTGCTTACACAAGGCTTGACCTTTAAGGCGTAAGGCCAGCTTAGCTGCAAGCATATAAAAGACAGTGTTATGCACAATAGACAGAAGTAGCTTCCTCTGTGACAAGTGCTCCTCTTCTCCTCAGATCTTTGCACAGAGACTAAGACCTTTTCCCATAGTTGTTGGTGTTGCTGACTGGGTTAGTCCAACAGGAGAAACTTCCTGAGTAGCAGACTACATCTCGTACAATGGTGGTCCATTCCTAGTCTTTTCAGAAATCTCCACACTGCTTTCCAGAGTGGATGCGGCCCCACCAACAATGTATGAGTGCGCCTTTGCCCCACATCCTCACCAACACTTATTATTACTTGTAGTTTTGATGATTGCCATTCTGACTGGAGTAAGGTGAAATCTCAATGTGGTTTTCATTTACGTTTCCCTGATGTTGAATAGTTTTCTCATAGACTTGAAAGAAGCACCAGAATTACAAATGATGCTCCCGATGAAATTCCAAACAAATCATTAACTGCTTGACATTAGGATTTTTTTTCCCTGCACATTAATGATATAAAAGAATATAGTGTTTTGTCAGTTTTTTCACTCTTGGGACCGAAAGACCCAAGGAGAACAATTTTAAGGAGGAAAGTATGCTATGCTAACTTTAGTTGTTTTTTGTTTGTTTGTTTTTATTTTTGCTTTTGGGTAAACCCTGAGGAGTGACACAGCCGGGTCACGTGGTGGTTCTGGGACCTGAGAGCCACAAAGACTTTAAAAGGAGAGAATGCTGCTTCTTTCATTGACCCTGAGAAACTGGCACCCTAAGGTCGCAGGTGCTTGATTTGTATCATGAAGTTAGAGAGAAGCAAAGACAGTGCTGGGCTAGGAGTTCTGCCATTTTAAGACAAGAACCTTTCTGCTATCGAGCTGTTTCCTGTCTCCTGGCCTGTGCCCGCCCAACCCCAATGGCTCTGTGAAATGGGAAAGTGAGTGGATCTGAGAGCTCAGAACTTCTGGTCCACTTGAATGCAGATTCTTTGCGTTGGAGCCATGGTACTAAACTTAGACAATTAGGAAACAATTCTGCAGTACATACAGGTTCACATGAACACACAGGGGACTTTTATGTCTGCCGGTGACAGAGGAAGGAGTTCCTGCAATTAATTATTAACATAATCACTTTATGACACAATGACACTTTTACAGATATTTTTGTATTTTATAAATATGAAGTTTCTGAGGCAATCCTGGAGGCACATACACTGTTCAGCTACAGAACGTGTGCGGGCAAAGCAAGAGAATGTTCTCTACTTCAGCTTAAATCATGTGATGTGAATTTTCTGTTTCATTACTTCAAGGATTAGTTTGGTGTCTTAAGAATATTCTGCGTTGTGCAAACCCTCTCAGGATTGTTTTCACATTTGTAAAACTGAAAGTAGGCAGGTTGAATCACCCCCAGCTTCCACCCTCTTACCTCTTACCTCCTATGGAGGCTCTTAGTCCACCTCCACGTCTCTTGATGACTCTACGTACCTCACACAGGTGGACTTGTCATGGATCTGTCCTCCTGTGACTGACTTATTCCACTTAGCAAAATGTCCCCAGGACGCAGTCACGTTGGAGCATGTGTCTGGATTTCCTTCCTCTCAATCTTTCCATTGCGGTCGCTTAAAACACTTTGTGTTTATCTGTCAATGAACTTGCTTTCCTCCTACCTCCTATTGTGGATAATGCTGCTGTGAACTTAGGACAGCAGATATCTCTTTTATACATACATCAACAAGCAGAATGGCCAGACTGTATAGTCTTTATATACTTAATTTTTGTAAGGGTAAAACATGGTCCGTGGTTGCTGCACCATTTACGTCGACACAGTACAGAAGGGCCCAAACAATCCACCTTCTCCCAAGACTCGCTGCTATTTATTTATTATTGTAGCCACCTGGTGGGTTGGAGGTGATTCTGGTTTGTATGTCCTTCGTTGTTAGTGATACTCAACAACTTTCCATGTGCTTGTTGCCCATGGGCTTATTTTTGGAAATGGCCCTGGATGGGGTCACGCTCCTCATCTTCTGGATCTGTATGGAGATTCGCCTCCTCAGTGCATGGACTCCTTCATCAGCCAGCTGTCTCTCATGGATCTCATGCACATCGCCGTGACTGTGCCCAAGACGCTGGTGGCCCAGGTCACGGGAGACCACACAATCTCCCCCGCAGGCTGTGGGATCCAGATGTTCTTCTGCCTGACCCTGGCAGGAGCTGAGTTTTTCCTCCTGTCGGCCATGGCCTGTGACCGGTAGGCTGCCATCTGCAGACCTCTGCATTATCCCTGCTGATGAACCGAGGGTCTGCCGGCCGCTGGTGTCGGGATGCTGGCTCCTGGGCACGCTGGATGGCTTGCTGCTCACCCCCATCACCATGAGCTTCGCCTTCTGTGAGTCCAGGAAGATCCTGAGCTGCTTCTGCGAGGCCCCTGCCCTGCTGAAGCTCTCCTGCTCTGACGTCTCTCCTACCAGCTGCTCATGTACCTGTGCTGTGTCCTCATGCTGCCCGTGCCCAGCCTGGTCATCTCCAGCTCCTACACCCTCATCCTGCTCCTCATCCTCAGGACCAGCTCTGCCAAGGGCCGCAGGAAGGCGCTGGCCACCTGCTCCTCCCACGTGAGTGTGGTGCTGCTCTTCTTTGGTGCAGCCGTCTACACCTACATGCTCCCCAGTTCCTACCACACAGCACAGCAGGACGTGACGGCGACGGTCTTCCATACCATCCTCACCTCTGAGCTGAACCCCCTCATCTACAGCCTGCGCAACAAAGACATCATGGTGGCTCTGAGGAGCCTGGTTGAGTCAAGGGGGCCATGGTGTGATCTGGGACCCCCAGTTGTTCTGTTGCCACCACCCGATCTGCTGTGTCACAGTGGCAGCTAGGTACCAGGGACTCAGACCTGCCTGTCTTCCAGACTGACAGTTCTCTCTGCCCTGCAGGCCACCGAGCATGGTGCTTCTCAATGACAATTATTCCCACCAGGCGTGAGAGGAGTTTTCTTTTTCTGATTTTATAAGTCAATCCTACCAAGTCATGCAAAAAAAGTAACACCATGAAAGCACATTGTCTAGAACGAGTATAGCTTCATTTTGGAAATCAGTGAAATTACAGTAATAAAAATGTAAAGAGCAAAACTGCCCAAATGGGTAGAATAGATGAAAGACATTCAGTTACCTTATCTTTACATTTTAGATATTAGATACATGAATGTATTGTTTTAACATAGGTTTCATTTATTTTGTTTTTAATTTTTATTGAAAACTTTTTATTATTAACTGACAAATTTCAGTTCAATGGGAAGAATAGGCTTTGGTGATATCTTGCACAGAAAGGCAACTGTATTAAGTAATAATGCATTGCATTTATTATTTTTAATGTTTATCACTTTCTCATTCTAGAGGATTGTTCATCAATTTCAGGAGAGATCTATCAATGTCATTCATTTGTTAAATGAGCTTTCATCTGGTTTTGTTAAATCTCTCTACAGAAGTTTTAAAACAAAATTTTGGCTCTCTTTGTATTACATCTGTTGTACTTTTCCTGTTGTGGTAAAGTAGATCTTTAACCATTGATTTTAAATTCTAAAAAGTCCTTAATGACACAGGTAAGCCTCTGCGTTCTTCATTAAGTGACATTTTCAAAGCAGCCGACTATTTTAATAGAGGCCTTTATTTGGACCCAGATATCATTTAGAAACATATTTTCTCATGAAACTCTTATTTATCTTTTTCATTGAATTTAGAATTAAAACACTGTGAGCAAAGTTTTCTCTTTGAACAGTCCTGAACAGTCAATGTCTGTGTTCTGGATACCGACCATTGTTGAATCTGCAGTTTTTCAGGTGTCCGTGAGGAGCTATTGTTCAGAGTCTGCTGGTTTTCATCTGTATCCTTCATCCATTTTACAGAGGGGATGCTTATAACTTCCCCCTAAATTTTTCCCCTCAGTTTCATTTTTTTGCTTCATGTTTACTGCCGTTTCTGGTGACGCAAAAGTTTAAATTTGCACTTCTATGTTTTATTATCTTGAGGTGTAAGTCTTCATGAACATTTGTCTATTTAGTCTGATGAACCCGTTGACTTTCTCTTATCCTCTATCTGAAATATCTTTTCTCCGTTTTTTTTTTTTCTCTCCCCCAACTATGTGTCTCTTGTAAACAGCATACAATTAGGTTTAGCTTTATTTCGTTTTTCTGCCTGCAAACTTTGATTTCAAAACAGGGAATCTGCTGTGTTTCTAACACTGTGTTCACTGCTATCTTTGCGACATGTCCTCTTCTGGAAGGCTTGGTGCTTGTCACTGTACTTTCTCTTTTACTGAGCTTGTAAGGACTGATTGATAATCTTGTTGTTATAATTCCATTTTTCTCTGAGCTTAATACTTTTCACTCTCTTAATCTTTGGCTAATTAACCTATAAACTAAGACATGCAGGTTTAACTTGCTAATGTTTGAAGTTCATGAAACCTTTATCCTGCTTCTGGTCAATGTGCAAACTTTAAATATTTCCCCTCTCCAGACTCTTGGGCCATTGTGGTTGACTATTTCTGTATTTTTCCCTTTATAAAGAAATTCTTACTGGATGTACTTCTGTTGTCATAATAAAGATTCTTTACCTACCTCACACTCTACCACTCTGCTCCCCACGCCTTCTGGCAGCACAGACCTTCCTCCTGAGTGTCTGCTGGGTCAGATGGTCTTCATTTGGGTGGGTCTGAGGACATGCTTTATTATTGAAACATGTGACCAAGGTTTAAGAATTTCAGATTGAAAGCTCTTTATAGCTGTTTTACTTTGATACAGAATTCAACTGAGGTTGATATGTGAATTTATTTACTTTGTCTCTTTTATTAGGAATAGTTTGTTTAGTAGTTCAGTCATTAAATATTTTATTTAGAATACTATACATTTTATTGCATATCAGTTTTAACTCAAAGTAACTAAAAATGAAAGGAAATAGATTTATTTTCTGATGACTTGAGATGGCCCTTCTGTGTCACGGTAACTTGTTACAGTGATGACTAGGCATATTGAAGACTCCGGAGGGTCTAACCCCCAATACTGCTGTTTCATAAAAGTCCTGGTGGATTTCCTGATACACACTTGGTCATTCACAGGTGCTGCTGTTCCGATGGTCTCCACACAGGCAGCAGGTCACATCACCTTGGGAAGGATGCCACCTTTCTGCCATTTGGTCATCATACTTCCCAAGAGCAGCGGACATCTTGTCACTTCTCCAGGGCTGCCGTGACTGAGCACTGCGTCCGGGTGGCCTAGAATCCCAGAAGTGTTACTGCAGGGTCCCGGATCCACAGCTCTGCGGTCAGGATGTCCGTGAGACCTGGCTTCCTGCAGGAGTGAGGAGGGCCTGGTTGCGGCCTCTACCCCAGCCCCTGTGGCTCCTGGGCTGTGGCTTTGTGACTCCAGCCTCCCGTTACATCAGCCTGTGTCCAGGTTACCCGTGTGAGGACACTGAGCACCGTACTAGGGCTCACCTGCCTCAGGATTACCTCACCTGGATTAATCGCATCTGAAACAGCCCTATTTCTAAATAAAGCCACCTTCCCAGGCACTGGGCATTAGGACTTCATCCTGTGATATTTTAGGCAGGACACAGTTCAACCTTTAACGCTCTGCCACTCCCAGATCCATGTCTTCACCTGCAAAGCCCAAACCTCGCCCAGCATAATCTACCTCGGGAGAGGTGAGGTGGAAGGGCCTCTGACTCTGCTGGACTGTGGTAGTCATTAGTAATCATTGCACTGTTTATCAGACCACCATGTCGTACACCTTAAATGCACACAAATCAAAAGGAAAGCATGTGTTCCACATAAGGTTAAAATATCTCCACCACAGTTTATCATTTAGAAATTAATCCCAACATAACCATTCACTATTTAAGAAGAATTGCAATTGTTATAATTAAAATGATGTCATGCCTGTAATCCCAGCAGTTCCAGAGACTGAGATAGGAGGATCAAGCATTCAAAGTTCACCTCAGCAATGGAGAAGCGCTAAGCAACTCAGTGAGACCCTATCTCTAATAAAATATAAAATAGGACTGATGATGTGGCTCAGTGGTTGAGTACCCCTGAGTTCAATCCCTGGTATCCCCCCAAAAATAAAAATAATTAAAATGATGCAACATTGCCCTCATTGTGTTCAGTCCAATATACACTTCACGCACTTCAAATGTACGAGAGTTCACGAGGAAACTGGTCATAGAGACAGCAAAGGCCTGGAGGGACAGCTGGGGAAGCAGGAAGGGGAATGCTATCAGCTAAGATCTGGAGCCTCGTGCGGGCCTGCCTGCTGAGCTGGTGGAGATGGCCCTCCAGGGCAGTGGTGGCACCTCCACTTCTGATATGCAGCTAACCAGACATCTGTCTGTTGCTGCGAGAATGGACTTGGGGTGTAGACCCTGAAATGCACACAGGGTCCTGTTGCCTGCAGCTCCAAGATGGGAGAAAAGACCTAGTTTCTTTCTTCCTCCCACCTCCAGAAGACTCCGGGGCTGCAATTCACAACTTACAGGAAACCAGGTGGCTGAGGAAGCAGGACAAGCCATCTGCAGGCTGAAGCCCTGCAGGTCAGAGGCAGCTGCAGCTCAGGAGGCAGCCTGACCAACAGACACTGTGTGGACCAAGGCCATCAGGAAAGACCTCCATGTCAGGGGAAATGACCAGTTTAATTCTAGAACACGCATTCAGAATAAAAGTTGAGAACTTGCCTGTATGAGATAAAGGGAGGAGCTGCCTCCACCTGGCCGCCTGTTTTAATCCACGCTTCTGGCCGGCGAGGTACCTTCAGTAGATATTTACAGCTTGAAGTCAAAACACATTTCCAAGCTTGATTTTTATCAGGGACACCATGCTATGGGTGAATTTTCAATTTTATTTGTACCAGTTTGTGTTTTAGATTTTTTTCTATCATGTCAACATTTAAAATAAAAACACATAGTTTAAATTAAATGCAATATTAAAGCAAAATAGATTGCAAGTGAATGACAGGACAAAGAGTCTCACCCATACTCTGATGAACAATGATACAGATGAAGACGTGAACGCATGTTCGTCTAGATCACTTCACTCAGTGGAGGTGTTCTTCCCGACGCTTGAACTGAATGCCGAGTTTCGCACATGTACCTGCTGCATATATGTTGTGGTATTCCACAACTCCACATGCAGAGACACAGGGATGTACAATGGAACAGGACAGATACCACTAACCCACAGTTCATAGATAAGAATTAGAGGTGGTGATGAAGTTTGCAATGATTGTTAATACTGGGTAAGATTTTGAGTTTGACAATAAGGAAGATATTTTTAGAAATCATGAGAAGAAAACCAGAAGAGGTCAGCAGTAGCTATAGCCTCTTTATCTCTCTTAATTGCATCCTCTTCAAAGTCCCAAGGGAGTTTGTCCACAGGAAACCCTCTCCACTCCCAAATGAGCTCCAAGAGCCAGGATGCTATCACGTCCCGACTTTTCTTTGCATCAGCCCGTGGGTGGGACTGAGGCTTGGCCTCAGGGCAAGAAGAGCCAGACGGCCCCAGCCTTCAGGAGTCGCCGCTCCTGGGTGCCGTGCCTCCAAGGTGCTCTACGAGGACTTCACTGCGTCTGCTCAGTTTTATCCATCACCTCCTGGACGTAGCAAATGTCTTTTTCTTTTGAATGTCATCTCATATGAAGCATATTTAGTATAATACAACAGGAAATGGGTTTTATCTTCCAATTATTTATGGGTAAATTGATGTTCATTCTTTATCATAATTTACTGGATGTAAATTATACAGGAAGTATTGCAGAGGAAGGGTGACTGATTTTACTTTGAGATTCTTTCTAAGTTAGAAAACTCTAGAAACCAATATCTGAATCGTATTTATGCTCATTGATTAAACTGATATCAAGTGGCTTAAAATCCAAATTACAAACCATGGAGGAAGGACTCTGTCCCCAAGAGGACCAAGCAGAGTTGACCCCAGGGCTCCAGAGTGGACTGAGGGAAGCGGTGTGACCTTACGGGAGCCCCGAGCACTTGGATTTTTCAACTCTTACAGGTAAAATAAGATGAGTATCTACCTCCCAGGCTCTAGGGGAAGATGAAATTTGGTAAGCCTGCGCTAGTCCTGTCAAGCCCTCTAGATCCTGGTTGTGCTTCCTGAGATTTGATACCAATGGCAAGGACTTACGGGGATGGACTTGGGAAAGGGGTCAGCGTTTCAGGGCAGCTCTGCTTGACAGAGCTATGAACTTCAGATAAGGTCTCCATTACTCTGCCACCCACACTGACGATTCTCCAGGTTCAGCACACTGTGCTGTGCACGGGAAAATCCAGCACAGAGAAGAGGAAGTGGAGAGGCGGCGGTCACTGTGCACGGTGCAGACCAGGGATCCGTCCTCTGTCTGTGCACCAGGTCAGCTCTTGACTGTGGCTTGATGACAGTGACCCTTCACCCAATGCACAGAGCCTTGGCAAGCACCCTCCACCCCCTGCACCTTTCCCACCACTAACAGCAAGCGCCTTCCAGCCAGATCTTTGCCCCACTCTTACCACGAGTGTGGATTGAATTCACAAGTCCTTCTCACAGTTTATTGGACTGTTCAAAATCTTTCCCAAAGCTCAGCTTCCATCTGCCAATGCAGGTGAGAATATAGAAATAATGTAACTTTAAATGCAATCTGTCCCAGATTTGATAAATATTGATGTGCTATCTACTGCATCAGCACCCCAGAACCCAAATTGTTTTTGCTAGTGTTTAGAATTATTATAAGAACATAGCATTGCACTTAAAACTTGGAAAATCTTCCTGAAATACCTTTGTATCATGACCACTGCCAAAGTCATCCCTCGAATAGCCCACATTGGCAAAGACCTTAGAAAGTGACACATCGTTCCATTAGGCAAAAGGTAGAGGAGTCATAATGGACCTTCTTCAGAAACACCAAGTATCTTTTTGCTTCTGTTACTCTTTCTTGTTTTATAGTTATTTTAACATTCACTGTAAATCATGTTCATTTAGCTTACTTCCCTGGGTAGAGTAAGGGTGCCATCCCTAAAATTTACAAAGTTTAATGAGTCTTGGGTTCATCTTCAATTTCTAACCCAGAGGCCGTGAGTGGCAAGACAGAGGGGAGAAGAGTCAATCAAGGGCCAGAGACATCTCGGTTCTGTCCAGTGGGCCTGAGGGCCTCTGAGCTCCCTGACAAAGTGATTGCAGTGGGCAGTACAGATGGCGTTTGCAAACCCAGCAGAAGCCTTGTCGGGCAAGGCAGTGACTCTCTAAGTCCTGTTCACCCTCCTGAGGTTTAATGCCAGTGGCAGAAGCTCAAGGAGGAAAACCCGAAGAGGCATGTCCTAGAAGAAAGGGAGCCAGGAGCTCAGTGAAACCAGCCCATGGGTGAAGATGAGAAGTACGGGTCACAAGTGTTGATGTGATGCGTAAACACAGCTGGTGCAAATTTATACAAAGTAAGTGCTCGGACACTTAAGTTGACTGGACCTACAAAGGTACCGATTCAAAGCCGTGACTGGTTACTTAGGTACTGACACCGCAACACGTCTCCTGTCATAAGACGGTAAGAGCACCCGGTTCCTTTGGCAGAACAATGAAAGCCGTGTTAACTCTTGAACGGCGTATGTGTTTACTCACTGGTGCTGTTCTGGGTGCATTCATTACCATGTTCAGTTGAGTCTCACCACACCTGAGGTCCAGCAGTGTGGACAGATGGGACAAGGACAGACTTCTCACCCTTGGGTCTGTCCACGGTCTTTTATGCATCAGGACCCAGTTGGGTCTCAGAGATGTGGGAGGATTTTGCCCACAAAACCACAGACACACATGGAGTTCAATACCGTGGACAGAGGGGGAAAAAGACTTTGGTATGAATTTCCCTCAAATGATGTTTCAGTGACTTTCTAAATCTTTATACAAAGAATGTACCTCTCACATTCTTTAGGATCTTACCAGAAGCCTTAAACCAGAGAGGCTGATTCAATTCAGATTTCTATGGCAAAAGCTTAGAAATAAGGATTTTTATTTCTTTTTTTTCCCCAGTGGTTTACTATTTGTGTTTGGTCAGGGTGGTGACTCTTTAAATTTCCAACATTGGTTTACAAACAGCATCATGTATCAAGAAGCCTCCCCTCTCCCAACACCAGTAACTTCAGAGTATGAACCACCAATTCCTTTGAGCCACAGTCCCACAGTTGTGAATTTTCAATTTTCTGGTAAATTCATTGAATTATAAGTCATTTATAAGCCCCAAAGTTACAGACCTATAGAATTTTCTGGTTGGCATAATCAGGTGGGAACACACACACACACACACACACACACACACACACGCACGCCATTCACTTCAGCCTGCTATACGACGTTAACCCAAAACTTTCTCGGTGTCCCAGGAGGAAGCTCATGGACATCGCCACCTGGATGACCAACCACACGAGGTGGGCAGATTTCATCCTAGTGGGACTCTTCGGTCAATCCCAGCACCCAGCTCTGCTTTGTGTGGTCATCTTCCTGGTTTTCCTCATGGCCCTGTCTGGAAATGCGCTCCTGATCCTCCTGATACACTCCAACACCCAGCTCCACACCCCCATGTACTTCTTCATCAGCCAGCTGTCCCTCATGGACATGATGTACATCTCCATCACTGTGCCCAAGGTGCTCCTGGACCAGGTGCTGGGCCTGAGTACCATCTCGGTCCCTGAATGTGGGCTGCAGATGTTCCTCTATGTGACACTAGCAGGTTCAGAATTCTTCCTTCTGGCAGCCATGGCCTATGACCGCTACGTGGCCATCTGCCATCCACTCCATTACTCTGTGCTCATGAACCACAGGATGTGTCTCCTACTGGCATCTGGGTGCTGGTTCCTGGGATCAGTGGATGGCTTCATGTTCACTCCCGTCACCATGACCTTCCCATTCTGCAGATCCCGGGAGATCCAGCACTTCTTCTGTGAAGTCCCTGCCGTGATGAAGCTCTCCTGCTCGGACACCTCACTCTATGAGGTTTTCATGTACCTGTGCTGTGTCCTCATGCTCCTCATCCCCGTGACAGTCATCTCAGGCTCCTACTCCTGCATCCTGCTCACCATTCACAGGATGAGCTCAGCAGAGGGCAGGAGGAAGGCCCTGGCCACCTGCTCCTCACACATGATGGTGGTCACGCTCTTCTATGGGGCTGCTGTCTACACCTACATGCTCCCCAGCTCCTACCACACCCCACAGAAGGACATGGTGGTGTCTGTCTTTTACACCATACTCACTCCTGTGCTAAATCCTTTAATCTATAGTCTTAGGAATAAGGATGTCATGGGAGCCCTAAAGAAAATGTTGGATTCAGGACCAGTTTTTAAAGAAGCCACAACATAGAGAATCTTTATGATAACATACGTATATTCAAGTCTCTTCTTTCTGCACACCGGAAGTGTAGGACTACATTCCAAAGGTCACTCCTCAGATGCTAAGACCACCAGGGCATTTCATCTCATTTCCATGTCTCTTTTAGGAATTGTTCCTTAAACTCGAAAGTTTCTGGGTTTCACCCTCCTCCACACAAAGTGCATTACGCAGTGACATTGTAGTGACGTTGATATTCAGAGGAGCTCCTGACTCCACTGAGATTACCCATGTTCTCAGGTAGTGGCAATGATGGCATCGGGGGCAAGAACCAAGGGGTGAAATGGAGAGGGAGGGACGTTCTGGTGTGCAATTGCACAACAGGGTGAGTACAGATGACAATAACACACTGTTTCAGAAAGCAGAACTGGCTTTGAATGTCCTCACTATGGAATGTTTTCCCTGACAAGTGGAGAATGATATATAATGTGGATGGGGGGGTGGGGAGTGAGAGAAGAATGGAGGAACTTTGGATTATGTAGATGGAAATGAGAGGGCGGGGGATGAAAACTGGTGGAATGAGACAGACGTCATTACACTATGTACATGTCTGATTACACGAATGCTGTGAGTCTACATTGTGCACAACCATGGAAACTAAATGATGTACCCCATTTGTGTACAATGAATCAAAATGCAGTCTGTAAAAAATTAAAAAATAAATAACTAATAATTAAAAAAGAAGTGATGAATGTTTAGGAGGCAGATATGTTTAACATAATTTACCTAATGCACAGTGTATTCAAGTATGGGAACAGCACATGGTACTCCAAGGACATAAGCAATGTTTATGTTATAGTGCATCACTTAAAATAATGAAACTTTTAAAAATAAGTTGTAAGGAGACAATGTTTAACTGCAGGTAGGTCAGGGAATGGTGCATATGGACGGCCTCTGTATTACTGTTTTTCCTGCTGCTTTCCTAAAAATTTGAAATTAATTCCAAATAAAGAGTTAAAATACCGTCTCCTCTGCCCCTGACGTTTTTCAGAGGCACTCTGTTTACTGGCAGTGACATGATGTCGTTAAAACCATGCTCGTTTCTAATTTCCTATTTGTGGCTGGAACAGGGTGGTGGATTTTCCACTCTTATTAAAGACTACCTTGTTGCGTGTGTCCATTTCCGAAGGCTGTACTGAGGACAGGAGCCTTGTACGGTGGTGAGAGTGGGTCCAGAATTACCTAAGGGACCGTGGGGAACATGAACCCAGAGTGAAAGAGAGAAGCAGGAAGTGTCTGCAGGAGAGAGCACATTGATTCTGCTGTGCTGACTTGAGCGAGGGCCTCGGCACACTAACAAGCCCTCTGCACTGATCGCCCACCCAGTCTTTGAGTTTCAGAACCATGCAATTTAATACAGAAGTAAGCTAAGTAAATAATCCCTGTTTCATTTATTCAATGAACATCTTATGCTAATTAAATCAAAAACATCATCTAGCTAAGGTCAAAGTATGACTGCTGCATGGCCGCAGTCCCAAGGAGTTGGAACCAGTGTTGTAGTTGTGCATGGGACTGGTGCCCAAGGCTTGTGGACGCTCGGCTGCACTGTGGATGGGCCAAGCTCAGAGCACACCCGATTCCCAACTGTGACATGGCTGCACCGTGCAGGTGCCCAGTTCAGAGCACACCCGATTCCCACCTGAGACGTGGCTACACTGTGTGGGTACACAGCCCAGAGCACACCCAATTCCCACCTGTGGCGTGGCTGCACCATGCAGGTGCCCAGCTCAGAGCACACCTGATTCCCACCTGTGAGGTGCCTGCACCCTGCAGGTGCACAACTCAGAGCACACCCGATTCCCACCTGTGATGTGGCTTCACCATGGATGTGCACAGCTCAGAGCACACCTGATTCCCACCTGTGACGTGGTTGCACTGTGGAGGTACACAGCTCAGAGCACACCTGATTCCCACCTGTGACGTGGTTGCACTGTGGAGGTACACAGCTCAGAGCACACCTGATTCCCACCTGTGACGTGGTTGCACTGTGGAGGTACACAGCTCAGAGCACACATGATTCCCACCTGTGACGTGTGCATGAGGCTTGTAGCCCACTCAGCAGCACTGTGGAGGTGCACAGTTCATGAATACACAGGATGCCCACCAGTGACAGGTGTGTGCTGTCATGCATAGGGACTGAGTGAAGGTGCTGGGGCTCAGTGCTGAGGACAGACCAGGTGCTGTCCTCAGATAACTGCAGGAGCTGGAGGAGGGTCAGGTCCTAGGATAGGATACCAGGGAAAGTGACAGTCCAAGCAAAGGCCAGAGATCAGGCAGCTGACAAAGCAGGGAACATGTGCCCGTGGTGCCTTCTTTCCTTCTTTTTGGGGGGAACTGAGCATTGCGTTGAACCCGTGGTGTTTTATCACTGAACCTCATGCCCAGACCTTGTATTATTTTTTGAAACACTGTCTCAATACATTACTTCAGACTTTGCTTTATATGATCATTTGCTGTCCTCAGTGGCCCATATTATTAAAGAACAGTGGGAAAATAAGCATGCTTGCATTTTAGAAGTGCTGCTTTGATGGTGACCAAGGGTGAGAGGCAGAAGCAAGTGTCTGGGAAACCAGAGGGAAGTTGTTGGGCTGCACGAGTGTGGGTGTGCCCTCAGTGAGCAGACTCAAGGCCACCACTCTCCCCTAACTGCGACAAGCTGGAAGGAGTCAGGCTGTTTGCAAAGTGAGGTCTGATTTCCACATGGTACAATACTGGGGGCTATTCCATACGGACAACACCAAGATGGCGCCTGGCAGTTAGCCAGAAGTTGTTTTGGTCACATTATCAGTGGGGAGATTGATTAACATAAGCAGAGTCAGGTGATTTGTCATTGGCCATATTCAATTAAGTCCACGCACACAATGCGTGCGTAGGTGTTCCCAAGTGCTCCTAATTGTGCCTGCTCGGACATCTAGCTCCGCGCCTAATCTTCACACAATTGGCGTCAGCCCTACCCCTCACCCCCTGGAGGGGACATAAACTGACTCTCCTTGAGCGCCAGAGTCCTTGGGTTTCCTGAATCTACAATAAACCTTTCCAAATTCAGAAGCCTTGCTATTTGTTTGTCCCCCGCGCCAAATTGACTCCGCTGGACGGCGTCAAATGGTGGCCCGTACTGGGAATTCTGAGTTTGTCTAACTTAAACGGTGAGTAGTGAAGTAAGCTGCAGCCCCTGTCTCTAAGGCAGCTAGATGCTCAAGATCGCTGGTCAGGTAGTGAAGTGCAAAAGTGCGTGTATTTTGTGTTGTTTGTCAAATTCAAGAGTCTTGCTCTAAGTAGCGAGGTAAGCTGAGACCCTGTCTCTGGGGCAGTTAGGTACTCAGGTAAGCTGAGAACCTGTCTCTGGGGCAGTTAACTCCTGTCCCTGGGGCAGTTAGGTACTCAGGTAAGCTGAGACCCTGTCTCTGGGGCAGTTAACCCCTGTCCCTGGGGCAGTTAGGTACTCAGGTAAGCTGAGACCCTGTCTCTGGGGCAGTTAACCCCTGTCCCTAGGGCAGTTAGGTACTCAGGTAAGCTGAGGCCCTGTCTTTTAAGGCAGTTAGGCACTCAGGATAGCTGGCCAGGTGATGAAATATAAAAGAGCTCCGGAGTGCGTGTATTTAGTGTTGTTTGTGTGTTTGTACTATTGTTAGTGTGGTCTTTGTTTGTTCTGTATCAAATTTATTTATTAGTAAAGGATGGGTTCGGAAATATCACAAAATCAGTCTGAAGGGATAATTCAAAAAGGAGGCATGGGAAATATATTACAAGAAGGAGAAGAAGTGCTAGAACAGATTGAGGAGGAAGGAGATACTGGGGAGGAACTAGAAGATAGGCGAGTTAATGTTGAGGAGCTGCTAGAAGGCAGGAAAGGCCATGAGATAACTACCCCCTCAGCTCCCCCTTATGATAAAAGGTGGGAGGACCCGACATTTTGTGAGCACTCTTGTCGGCCTTGTTGTGGTGGAGTCCCAAGTGATACCAGGGATCGCTGGGACCCTGTGGAAGGCCCATTAAGACTGTCCTGCCCAGTCTTGGTGGATGGTCAGGGGCAGCGATTTCATCAGGCCCTAGAATTTAAAACAGTAAAATATCTTAAAGAGGCAGTCACTACTTATGGGCCCCAGGCTCCGTTTACTGTGAGTATGGTGGAATCCATCACAATACTTAATCTGACTCTTAGTGATTGGGCGAGTATGTGTCGAGCAGTTTTGCATGGTGGACAATATTTAATGTGGAAAGTAACCAATCAGGAGCTCTGTGCAGAGATGGTTCGTAGAAATGCAGCCACAGGTTTCCATCAACAAAACCTGGATATGTTGCTGGGACAAGGACCATACGCTGAACAACAGCAGCAGATTACGTATGATCCAGCGGTCTATCTTCAGATAGCTGCTGCCGCTGTTAGAGTGTGGAAAACATTACAAGGTCATGGGGACTTGCAAGGGCAATTATCCAAGGTTATACAGGGCTCAAATGAACCATATGCAGACTTTGTAGACCATCTGTTACAAACAGCAGGCAGAGTGTTTGGGGATTCAGAACAAGCAATGCCTTTAATAAAACAGTTAGCATATGAACAAGCTAATAAATGGTACAGGGAAGCAATTAGGCCATGGAAAAATAAGGATCTCAATACCTATTTAAAAATATGCAGAGATATTAATGAGTCAGCTGTACAGGGTCAAGTACTAGCAGCTGCTGTCACTCAAGGAGTAGCTCAAGCTATGAGGGCCAAACCCAAAAACTGTTTTTCATGTTGACAGCCAGGACATTTTAAAAGGGACTGTCCAAACCCAAGGCATAGTACATACAAAAAAAATCTCAAGTATGTCCAAAATGTAAAAGAGGAAAACACTGAACAAGTGAATGTAAATTTGCAATTGACATTGAAGGAAAACCACTCCCAAAAAATGAGATGAGGGGCCCTCGGGTTTGGGCCCCACAAATATTTGGAGCCCTAAAGGAAGGACAACCAGTGGTGGATCCCATCAGAATGATCCCTCAAACCCATTATCCATTAATTCCCTCATCAGACATACAACAGGAAGCGCAGGATTTGACTTCTGTGCTGCCGTGAGGGTAGTACTAACTCCAGAAATGGGGGTTCAATTAATGCCTATGGGTATCTATGGACCTCTTAAATCGGGGACAGTAGGTTTGCTATTAGGGCGCAGTTCTGCCGCCCTAAGAGGACTCCATATAACACCAGGAGTAATTGATCCAGATTATGAGGGAGAGATAAAAATAATGGTCAGTTCCCCAAAAGGTATTTCTGTTATAAATCAGGGGGATAAAATAGCACAAATACTGGTGATACCCAGTGAACATGACAAATATTTAGCAAAAAAGAATAAAAGAAATAAATCGGGGTTTGGATCCAACCGGGGGACTCGCCCCATGTATACTATAAGAATTAATGACAAGGAATTTAATGGGTTATTAGACACTGGAGCTGATCTTAGTATCATAACATTGACCCAGTGGCCAAGAGATTGGCCTCTTCAAAAGACTGACCAGACTTTACGAGGTTTGGGGTTGCCTCAAACTGACCCCAGAGTGCACAGTTGTTGAAATGGACAGATACAGAAGGAAATTACAGTACTTTCCAACCCTATGTCTTGAGAGATTTACCCGTTAATTTATGGGGGAGAGACATATTAAGATACTTACAGATCAAATTGACTAATGAACATATGCATATTAACCCAATAGCTTGTGATATCATGGTGAACCAGGGATTCATACCTGGAAGGGGACTGGGAACACATTAACAGGGAATAACTGAACCCATCCAAGTTATGAGAAGAAGTAATAAAGAGGGACTGGGTTTTCAGAGGGGGCCACTGAGCCAATAAAAATTACATGGAAATCACAAAAGTCTGTTTGGATACCTCAGTGGCCCCTCAATGCTCAAAAGTTACAAGCAGCCCGGGAGTTAGTAAGACAACAACTGGCCTTAGGACATCTACAACCTTCTGCATCTCCTTTCAATACACCTATCTTTATAATTAAAAAGAAATCAGGAAAGTGGAGACTCCTCCAAGATCTTAGAGCAATTAATAGTCAAATGGTAATAATGGGAACAACTCAATCCGGCTTCCCTCAATTGTCTGCTATTCCGAAGGATTGGAGAATTATAGTTTTAGACATAAAAGATTGCTTCTTTTCTATACCACTTCATAAGGAAGATACCTGTAGATGATTTGCTTTTACTGTACCAGCTACTAACCATGAAGAATGAATGGACAGTATTGCCACAAGGCATGGCCAGTAGCCCCACTATGTGTCAGGTCTATGTAGACAAAGATTTACAGCCCATTAGAAAATCTGATAAAGACCTAAAGATCTATCATTATATGGATGATGTCTTATTAGCTCATCCTGATCAAGAAAAATTTTTCAGAAAGTCAATAATCTTCTTCAATTTGGATTAGAGATAGCAGAGGATAAATTGCAGAGTTCTTGCCCCATTACCTACCTTGGCGCCATTATTGACAAGACCTTAATACGACCCCAAAAGGTTACCTTTAGATGGATAGATTAAAAACATTAAATGATTTCCAGAAACTTTTGGGAGATATAAACTGGGTAAGACCATATTTAAAATTAACAACTGAAGACCCTGGACCATTATTTGATATTCTTAAGGGAAGTGGTGATCCCGCCTCGCCCTGGGAAATTACTACAGAACCTAGAAAAGCATTATGTAAGGTAGAAGATGCCATTACTAAGGCACATTTAGATCGGGTAGATATAACTAAGCCTATATTACTGATAATCATAGCCACCATAGGAAATCCTTCAGGAGTGTTCTCGCAACAAGGACCTACTTATTGGGTCCATCTTCACTATAGCCAAAAGATAACTCTAGCGAGTTATCCAGAATTAGTGGGAAAGTTAATAAAAAAGGCAATAACTAATGCTATAGGAATTTTTGGCATTGTTCCAAAAAACATTATCACTCCTTATAAACCAGAAACTATAATTGAGCTCACACAAGAATCAGAAGTATGGGCTACCATTATATGTAATTATAATCCAAATTTTAATAACCACTACCCCAGGGACCCGATGATCCAAATGTTCGTCAGACACCCATTCATATTTCCTAAGGTCACCAGAAAAAATCCCATACCAAATGTTATAACTTGCTTTTCTGATGGGTCCAGTAATGGAACAGCTGCTATATTCATGCCAACACAGACATTTACTTTTCTTTATCCTTCACAGTCTGCCCAGAAGATAGAGCTTCTAGCCACTTGTCAAATTTTCCAAATGTTCCCAAATCAGCCATTTAATCTGTTTTCTGACAGCAAATATATAGTCAATGCTCTAAATATTATAGAAATTGTACCAAAAATATCCTCGGCATCTACCATTCATTCCTCATTATCTACAATTCAAAAGTTAATTTGGGACTGTAAGGAACCATTTTTTATTGGACATATTAGGGCTTATACCAGGTTACTAGGACCTCTCAGTATGGGTAACGCTTTAGCAGACTTAGCTACTAGAGACGTACATATTTTTTCCACGTTCTTAGAAGCAGAACATTTTTATAAAAATTTCCATGTTAACACTAACACTCTTCAAAAACGTTTTAGATTAACTAAGGAACAAGCTAGAACTATTGTCAAAAATTGTCAACATTGTGTCACTTTTCTCCCAGTACCTCAAAATGGTGTTAACACTAGAGGATTACAAGCCAACCATATATGGCAAATGGATGTTACTCATATCCCAGAATTTGGAAAGATTAGATACATGCATGTGTCCATAGATACTTATTCAGTATTTATTATGGGCTCCTTGCAATCAGGTGAAAAAACAAAAGATATTATAAATCACTGCCTATATACCTTTTCTATTCTGGGCATTCCAAAAACAATAAAAACAGACAATGGTCCAGGCTATACATCCTTAACCTTTAAACAGTTTTGTTCTACATTTGGTATATATCATGTCACAGGTATTCCTTATAACCCCCAGGGACAAGGAATTATAGAAAGAGTTCATCTAACCATTAAGACTTTATTAATAAAACAAAAAGGGGGAATAGGGGAGTCATATCCACCTAAGAACAGATTATCCATAGCCCTTTTTACCTTAAATTTTTTGAATCTGGATGGATCAGGAAAATCAGCAGCGGATCGACATGCTGCAGTTGACACTGACATAAAGCCACAAGCTTTATGGAAAGATGTTGTAACAGGAGAATGGAAAGGACCTTCCCCGGTCTTGATTTCGGGAAGAGGGCATGTGTGTGTATTTCCACAGGAAGAGAAAATACCAATTTGGATTCCAGAAAGGCTAATTCGAGCAGTTAAGACGATTCATCAAGATGCAGTCGAGCCCTCTGGGTATCCTGCTGCTACTGATGATGGTGGTGAGTTTCGTCCAGGGTGAACAGTTCTGGACAATAGTCAGGGTATTGCCTTGACTGGTTCCAGTCTCTCAAGGTGGTGCAGTCTTTCCTCAGTTCTTTTCCACTAATGAACCTACTGGTCAAGCTACCCTTAGGTACACACCACCATTGGACTCCAAGTTTACACTGAATTTATCACTAGAGAATGCATTATGCCTCGCCTTTGGCAGTGGCACACCTTGTGTGCAGTTGATCGATCGTACTTTGGCAGATATTACCTTAAATAAAGAAAACAACTCCAATACAAATATCACCAGTTACATGCCCAAAGCTATTAATAATATCCATTTGGTCCTTATGTGGGCCTAAGGCATGTACAGATGTAAGCCCCCTGGCTTTTGTAAAGGGAGGGTGTATGGGTAGGGGAGAGTGCACTAATCGAAGGGTTAATGGAGTTACTACTGAAATATATATAGAGGGTGAAGCAATTACTTTTTCATATACTCCGTGTGCCTAACTCTCCCTTTCCTTTTTGTGACTTTTAATGAGAACTTCTCTAGACAGTTATTTTCACAGATAGCACAACAATGGACAGATGGATTCGACGAGCTGGTGATAGGGCTTCAATGGCAGATCCTCGCCATGAACGCCACTAAGGTGGAAGTCAAACCAAGAGGGCTTATCACGGGAGCATTAGATAAACTAATACAATTTGGCACCAAATTTGGGGGACTCTTAAGTCCCACACTAATAAGCTTGGGTATGCTTGTGTTGATTCTGTTCTACATTTACAAACGCCTCAAAGCCAGTCAACAGACTCATAATGTGATCATAATGTGATCATGGCCACCCTTGAAGCGGGACAATCTCCCAGTATATGGCTTAGTATGCTAGATCGGTAGTCAAAGATGGGTAAGATTCATGGGGAGCTCATACCAACCTAAGAAAGGAAATGAGGGCTACAGCCTCATTGTCCAATGACGGGTAAGGATGTTGCTCTGCCGTGGACAACCTAAGACAGCCACGATCCCTGCCAGCTTCCTTTTCATTTCATATAAGGGGGAGATGCTGGGGGCTATGCCATACGGACTACACCAAGATGGCACCTGGCAGCTAGCCAGAAGTTGTTTTGGTCACATTATCAGTGAGGAGGTTGATTAACATAAGCACAGCCAGGTGATTTGTCACTGGCCATATTCAATTAAGTCCACGCACACAATGCGTGCGTAGGTGTTCCCAAATGCTCCTAATTGTGCCTGCTCAGACATCTGGCTCCGCGCCTAATCTTCGCACAATTGGCATCAGCCCTACCCTTCACCCCCTGGAGGGGATATAAACTGACTCTCCTCGAGCGCCAGAGTCCTCAGGTTTCCTGAATCTACAATAAACCGTTCCAAATTCAGAAGCCTCGCTATTCGTTTGTCCTCCATGCCAAATTGACTCCACTGGACGGCGTCAGTACAACACACAAAAAAAGTGTTCTGGTTCTGTCCTGTTATATGACACAAAAAAAGGTTCTGGTTCTGTCCTGGAACACAAGTGAGAAATTTCTAATCCTTTCCTTCAGTGAAACTGAATGACACAGTGCACCTGAGGATCAGTATGTCATCCATATACTGAACTAAAATGATGAACACAGTGACATGTGCACCTGAAGGTCATGATGACCTCCACGTTGTCAAAAACAGTGATGACCACAGTGACATGTACACCTGAGAGTCCTGATGCCCTCCACCTGCTGGACGACAGTGATGAGCACCACACATGCACCTGAGGGTCCTGATACCCACCAGCTGCTGGGCCACAGTATGGAGAACAGTGATACATGCAATTGAGGGTCCTGATGTCCTCCAGCTGCTGGAACCAGTCATGAGTATAGTGACACATGCACCTGAGGGTCGTGATGCCCTCCAACTCCTGGGCCACAGTGATGAGCAGAGTGACAAATGCATCTGAGTGTCCTGATGCCCCCCAGCGGCTAGACCACAGGAATGAGCACAGTGACACATGCACCTCAGGATTGCGATGCCCACCTGCAGCTGGATCACAATGATGACCACAGGGACACATGCCTGAGGGTACTGATGCCCTCAAGCTGGAGAATCAAAGTGAAGAGCAGATTGACACAGGCACCTGAGGGACCTGATGTCCTAGAACTGCTGGGCCACATTGATGAGTACAGTGACACATGAACCCGAGGGCCGTGATGCCCTCCAGCTGCTGGACCACAGTGATGAGTATAGGGACACAAGCACCTGAGGTCCTGATGCCCTCCGCAACAGGACCACAGTGATGAGCACAATGACATGTGCAGTTGAGGAACCTGATGCACTCTAGCTGCTGGACCACAGTGATGAGTATAGGGACACAAGCACCTGAGGTCCTGATGCCCTCCGCAACAGGACCACAGTGATGAGCACACTGACACATGCAGTTGAGGATCCTGATGCACTCTAGCTGCTGGACCACAGAAATGAGCACAGTGACAAATGCACCTAGGGGTCAAGATGACTTCCAGCTACTGGGTCACATAGATGAGCACAGTGACACATGCACCTGAGGGTCCTGATGCCTCCAGATGCTGGACCACATAAATGAGCACAATGACACATTAACCTGAGGGTTCTGATGCCCTCCAAATGCTCGACCAAGTGATGAGTATAGTGACACATGCATCTGAGTGTCCTCATGCCCTCCAGCTGCAGGATCACACTGATGACCACAGTGACACAGGCACATGAGGGTCCTGATGCCCTCCAGCTGCTGGATCACAGTGATGAGCACAGTAACACAAGCCCCTGAGGGTCCTGATGCCCTCTACCTGCAGAACCACAGTGATTAGCACAGTGACACATGCACCTGAGAGTCCTGATACACTCCAGCTGCTAGGCCACAGTGATGACCACAGTGAAACATGCACTTGAGGGTCCTGAAGCCCTACAGCTGCTGTACCACAGTGATGAGCACAGTGACATATGCACCTAAGGGTCCTGATGCCCTCCACCTGCTGAACCACAGGAATGAGCACAGTGACAAATGCACCTGAGGGACCTGATGCCCTGCAGCTGCTGGACCACAATGAAGAGCACAGAGACACATGCACCTGAGGGTCCTGATGTTCTCCAGCTGCTGGACCACAAGGATGAGCACAGAGACACATGCACCTGAGGTTCCAGATGCCCTCCATTTGCTGGACCACAGAGATGAGCACAGTGACACATGCACCTGAGGGTACTGATGCCCTCCAGGTGCTGGACGACAGGGATGAGCACAATCACAAATGCACCTGAAAGTACTTATGCCCTCTAGCTGCTGAACCACAGTACCCTCCAGCTGCTGGACCAAAATGATGAACACAGAGACACATGCAGTTGAGGGTCATGATGCCCTGCAGCTGCTGGACCACAGTGACGAGCCCAGTGAAACATGCACCTGAGGGTCCTGATACACTCTAGCTGCTGAGTCTCGGTGAGAGGCACAGTGACACATGCATCTGAGTGTCCTGATTCCCTCTAGCTGGTGGACCACAGTGATGAGCACAGTGAAACATGCACCTGAAGACCATGATGTTCTCCATTTGCTGGGTCACAGTGATGACCACAGTGACACATGCAACTGAGGATCATGATGTACTCCACCTGCTGGACCACAGTGAAGAGCAGAGTGACACATGACCCTGAGTGTCCTAATGCCTTCCAGGTGCTAGATATCAGTGCTGAGCATAGTGACACATGCACCTGAGTTTCCTGATGCCCTCCAGTTGCTGTTTCATGATGATGAACACAGTGACACATGCACCTGATGGTCATGATGCCCTCGCCTTGCTCAACCACAGAGATGATCACAGTGACACATGTACCTGAGGATCCTGTATCCACCAGGTGCTGGACCACAGGGATGAGCACACTGACACATGCAGTTGAGGATCCTGATGCCCTCTAGCTGCTGGACCACAGGAATGAGCACAATGACACATGTACCTGAGGGTTCTGATGCACTCCAGCTTTTGGACCACAGGGATGAGCACAATGACACATGCACCTGAAGGTCCTGATATCCTCTAGCTCCTGCACCAAAGTGATGAGAACAGCAACACATGCCCCTGAGGGTCCTGATGTTCTCTAGCTGCTGGAACACAGGGAAGAGCACTGTGACACATGCACCAGAGGGACCTGATGTCCTCCAGCTGCTGGGCCACAGTGATGAGCACAGTAAGACACACACCTTAGGGTCCTGATGCCATCCAGCTGCAAGACCAGTGTGATGAGCACAGTTACATGGGCACATGAGGGTCCTGACGCCTTGAGCTGCTGAACCACAGTGATGAGCACAGTGACACATGCACTTGAGGGACCTGCTGTCCTCCAGCTGCTGGACCACAGGGATGAGCATAGTGACACATGCACCTGAGGGTCCTGATGTCCTCCAGCTGCTGGAACACAGCAATGAGCACAGTGAAACATGCACCTTAGAGACCTGACACCCTCTAGCTGCTGGTCCACACTGATGTGCGCAGTGACACAAGCACCAGAGAGTCCTGGTGCCGTCCAGCTCCTGGACCACAGGGTTGAGCACAATGACACATGCACCTGAGGCTTCTGATGACTTCCAGCTGCTGGACCACAATGATAAGCACACTGACACATGGAACTGAGAGTCCTGATACACTCCAGTTGCTACACAAGAGTGATGAGAACAGTGACACATACACATGAGGACCTGATGCACTCCAACTGCGGGACCACAGTGATGATCACAGTGCCACATGCACTTGAGGATCCAGATGCCCTCCAGCTGGCAAACTTCAGTGTTGAGCACAGTGACACATTCACCTGAGGGTCCCGAAGCCCTCCAGCTACTGGACCACAGGGATAAGCACAGTGACACATGCAACTGAGGGTCCTGATGCCCTACACTTGCTGGACCTCATTGATGAGCACAGTGACACAAGCACCTGAGGATCACAATCTCCTCCAGCTGCTGGACCACAGGGATATGCACAGTGACACAAGCACCTGAGGGTAATGATCTCCTCCAGCTGCTGGTCCACAGAAATGAGCACATAGGCACAATCACTTGAATGTCCTAATGCCCTCCAGGTGCTGGGCCATGGTGATGAGATCAGTGACACATGCACCAGAGGGTACTGATGCCCTCCAGCTGCTGGACCACAGTGATATCCACAGTGACACACGCACCTGAATGCCCTGATGCCCTCCAGGTGCTGGACCACAGTGATAAACACAGTGACACATGCATTTGAGGGTCCTGATGCCCTCCAAATGCTGGACAGTGATGAGCACAGTGACACATGCACCTGAGGTTGTTGATGCCCTCCAGCTACTGGACCACTGTGATGAGCACAGTGAAACATGTACCTGACGTTCCTGATGCCCTCCATCTGCTGGGTCATAGTGATGAGTATAGTGATACGTGCACCTGAGAGTCCTGATACCCTCCAGCTGCTGGACCACAGTGAGGAGCAGAGTGACACACACACCTGAGTGTCCTGATACCCTCCAGCTACTGGACCACAGGGATGAGCACAGTGACAAATGCACTAAGTGTCCTGAAGCCTTCCTTCTGCTGGACCAAAGGGATGAGCACAGTGACACATGCACCTGAGGGTACTGATGCCCTCCAATGGCTGGACCTAAGTAATGAGTACAGTGACACATGCCCCTGAGAGTCTTGATGCCACCCAGCTTCTGGACCACAGTGATGAGCACAGTGACACACGAACCTGAGGGTCCTGATGCCCTCTAGCTGCTGGACTACCGTGATGACCACAGTGACACACGCACTTGAGAGTCCTGATGCACTCCAGCTTTGACCACAGTGATGAACACAGTTACAAATGCACTTGAGAGTCCTGATGCCACCCACCTGCTGGACCACAGTGATAAACACAGTGACACATGCATTTGAGGGTACTGATGCCCTCCAGCTGCTGGACCACAGTGATGAGCAGAGTGACTCACACACCTGAGGGTCCTGATTCCCTCCAGCTGGTGGACCACAGGGATGAGAACAGTGACACATGCACCTAAGGGTCCTGAAACCCTCCTCCTGCTGGAACAAAGGGATGAGCACAGTGATACCTGCCCCTGAAAGTCCTGATGCCCTCCCGCTGCTGGACCAAAGTGATGAGCAAAGTAACACATGCACCTGAGGGTACCAATGCTATCCAGCTGCTGGACCACAGTGATATCCACAGTGACACACACCTGAACGTCCTGATGCTCTCCAGCTGCTGGACCACAGTGATATCCACAGTGACACACGCACCTGAACATCCTGATGCCCTCCAGATGCTGGACCACAGTGATGAGCACAATGACACATGAACCTGAGGGTCCGGATGCCCTTCAATTACTGGACCACAGGGATGAGAAATGTGACACATGTACCTGAGGGTCATCATGTCATCCAGCTGCTGGACCACAGTGATGAGCACAGTGACACACGCCCCTGAAGGACTTGGTGCCATCCAGCTGCTGGGTCACAGTGATAAACCCAGTTATACATGCAGTTGAGGGTTCTGATGACCTCTGGCTCCTGAACCACAGTGATAAGCACAGTGACACATGCAATTGAGGGTCCTGATACACTCCAATTCCTAGACCACAGTAATGAGCACTGTGACACTTGCACCAGATGGCCTGATGCCCTCTAGCTATTGCACTACAGGGATGAGCAAAGTGACACATTCACCTGAGTATCTTGAGGCCCTCTAGCCACTGGACCACAGTGATGAGCACAGAGACACACGCACCTGAGAGTCCTGATGTCCTCCAGGTAATGGACCACAGGGATGAGCACAGTGACACATGCACCTGAGAGACCAGATGCCATCCTGCTGCTGGACCACAGTGATGAGCAGAGTGACACACACACCTGAGTGTCCTGATTCCCTCCAGCTGGTGGACCCCAGGATGAGCACAGTGACACATGCACCTAAGGGTCCTGAAACACTCCTTCTGCTGGACCAAAGGGATGAGCCCAGTGACACATGCCCCTGAAGGTCCTGATGCCCTCCCGCTGCTGGACCACAGTGATATCCACACTGGCACACGCACCTGAACAACCTGATGCCTTCCAACTCCTGGACCACTGTTGCCGCCTGCAGCAACAATCCCGCGGTAATTTATCGGAGATGGACTGGAACTGAACTACTTCTATTTTTTTTTTAATCCAGGCTACTTCCTTTACTTCCTTGCTTACTTGCTTGTTTGCTAGTTTATAGAGGGAGAGAGGCTTTGTTTACTTTTAGTTTTAGAGGAAGAGAGGCTTTGAGAGGAAGAAAGACTTTGCTTAGAAGAAGAAAGACTTTGCTTAGAGGAAGAGAGACTTTGCTTAGAGGAAGAAAGACTTTGCTTAGAGGAAGAGAGACTTTGCTTAATTTTAGAGGAAGTTTTAGAGATGCTACTCTTTCAGAGAGGCTATGCTTATCAAAGTTCTACTGCTTCTTCTTAGAGGTGCGTCCTACATCCTGCATCCTAAAGGTGCATGCTAGAGGTGCATTCTTAGTCCTGCGTCCTGCCATCTGCGATCTTCATTCTGCGACCTAATGACCTAGAGGTGTGTTCTTAGTTCCCCATCCTGCAATCCTACAACCTGCGACCTAGAGATGTGTTCTTCATCTCGCGTTCTGCGATCGGCAATCTGCGACCCGCGACCCCCACGTTCTGCAATCTACAATCTCCTCCCAGGTGAAGAAAATGTCTTATATACCCTAAGGCAGCTAATCAGCTTAGGATTAAGTAGAATGGTTGGAGCATGCACCACGGTACCAATTAAGAATGAGGGATATCTGTTGACAACTAGCGCAGAAGAGACATTAACTAATCAGGCAAAAGTAGATCACGCCGTGTTAACACTATGCACCACCTCTTGGCCCAACGCCAGCTGCCATCCTAGGGCTCTCTGCAGACCACAGTGATATCCACAGTGACACATGCACCTGAACGTCCTGATGTCCTCCTGGACCACAGGGATGAGCAGACTGAAACATGTGCCTGATGGTCCTGATGCCCTCCAGCTGCTGGACCAAAGTGATGAGTACAGTGACACATGCACCTGAGAGTCCTGATGTCCTCCAGCTGCTGGACCACAGATTTCAGCACAGTGACACATGTCCCTGAGTGTCCTGATGACCTCTAGCTGCTGGACCACAGTGATGAGCACAATGACACAATCAGCTGAGGGTCCTGATGCCCTCTAGCTGCTGGACTACAGTGATAAACACAGTGACACATGCACCTGAGGGTCCTGATGCCCTCCAGTTGCTTGACCATTGATGAACAGAAAGACACATGCATTTGAGGGTCCTGATGTCCTCCAGCTGCTGGACCACAGTGATGAGCACAGTGACACATTCACCTAAGGGTCCTGATGTCCTCCAGATGTGTTACCATAGGGATCAGCAGAGTGACACATGCACGTGAGAGTCCTGATGTCCTCCAGCTGCTGGAACACAGGGATGATCACAGTGACACATGCCCCTGAGGGTCCTGATGTCCTACAGATGCGGGACCACAGGGATCAGCATGGTGACACATTCCCCTAGGTTCCTGATGTCCTCCAGCTGCGGGACCACATTGATGTGCACAGTGACACATGCACCTGAGAGTGTTAATGCCCTCCAGCTCCTGGACCACAGGGATGATCACATTGACACATGCACCTGAGGGTCGTGATGTCCTCCAGCTCCTGACCTCAGTGATGATCACAGTGACACATGCACCTGAGGGTCGTGATGTCCTCCAGCTCCTGGACCTCAGTGATGATCACAGTGACACATGCACCTGAATGTCATGATGCGCTCCAGCTGCTACCACAGTGATGTGCACACCTACACACACACACCTAAGGGTCATGATGTCCTCCAGCTGCTGGGCCACTGTGATGAGCACAGTGACACATGCACCTGAGGATTCTCATGCCCTCCAGCTGCTGGACCACAGTGATGAGCATAGTCCCTAAACCTCAGGAAAGGGTACAAACAAAGCCAAATGAAGTGTGGAGTGTTTTCTCTCCATACTCAACCATTTAAGATCTCGATCATAAGCCTGAAAAAATATTTTAGAATTCTTCTGGAATGAAAACTCATCCTGTCAAATAATGAGTTATAATTAATTTTTAATATCCTTTATTGATAAAATGATAGAAGTATGCAGTTTGAAAAAGGTTTTGCTGATTAATATGTAGCATCTAATACTTAAATTCTTACACAAGTGAATGATTTCTTCTCCACACTTCATGTGGTCTGCAGTTGAAATCAAGCATCCTCTTCTCACCTGTGCTTGTTCAGAGGGTGAACAGTACCCACACCAGTTTAGAGTGTTGGAACTTCGGTACGTGTGCATGTGCTTGACGGATAATACCATCAACATGCACATGGCCAAAGAAGGTCTCAGTTTTTCCAGAGTTCCTTTGATGTAAGACACCTCTTGCTGGGGTGGTCCCAGTCACTTCTCTCCTCCTCTTGTTATTAAACTTGTCCTAGTTTTCATTCCTGTTATTCCCATTCAGAAATCAGTGTGTGCATAACGTTGTGCACATATGCAACTGTGTTGTAAGAGAGACGGTGTGATTCTTGGTGCTGGAAATGACACGGGAGAACCTGTGGCCAGCAAGCAAAGCCTGGGGTGGGAGCAGGCACCACACAGGCAGCAGAAGCTCAGCTTTCTAATCCCTTTGAGAAAAGAAGCTCAGGGACTCAACTCTCCACCTGACATTGTTGATAATGGCCCAAGAAAGGGAGCTGAGAGTTTTTCTGAGTTCTTTTCATGTAGGACACGGTGCACATGTTCAGCGATCTCAAAGACATGGCTGCAAGTGAGCCTCAGCACTTTCTCTCACACTGAACGTGGCAAATATGAAATGCTGCCATTCAGAGAGGGAATGGGAAGGCCACCTTAGATTAGCAGGTTCAGGGCAAGGCTAGTCACTGGGCTCCTCCGAATATAGGGCTTGGTCTCTGGGGCACACACAGAAGCCACGGTGAACCACAGGGGAGGACTGCGCTCTCAGTTTCCATAGTACCTGATCCATGACCACACACACTTGCACAGGTGACCCTCGACCCCATGTCCACCATTTTGAACCCATGTTGACGGGTCCTTCGCCTGTGCTCTGGATAGCACTGTCTGCCTGGAGCACTCCTGAGCCTGCCTGCTGTTGTCAGGAGGCGGGTGCTGTGTTCCCAGAGGCCTCTGGGGATGGCAGGCACGCACCCGCCCACATCTCTATATGAAGCAGAGCTCACCAGCCAGCTCACACAACCTGAAACTGTCCCTGCTTTCCTCTCAAGATGTCCTGAAAGCCTGCCAGCCTGAAAAATCTGTGGGGACCACTTTTCAGGCTGAGATTTGGAGAAGCCAGCAGGGGAGACCGTTTTGCTGCAGGTGGAGAACACATGACCCTCAGGAGTGAGTGCTTTCTGCTTAGAATTCAACCAGTGGCCCAACTTATCTGATGCTCCAAAGAAAATGATTTTATAAGAGGAATAAGGCAAAACTGGAGAGTGCCATCACAGAGAAGTCTTATCCGATATCTTATTGCTGGATTTCTAAATCCACAGTGGCACGTCAGGGGGAGCAGAGCATTCATAGCTAATGTGGAACCTGAAACGTGGGGATTAGTCTTGCTTTATGCTCTCTATTCATTTAAAAGTTTGATTTTCAAGTCACTTTTGCTTACTTTAAACGTGGAAAATGCACGCAAGTGTATGTCTAAATTTTCTAGAGAAGTTAAAAGACATTGATAGGAAGTCAACATCATAACACAAAAGCAATCATAACACAAAAGCAGTCACAACACACAGAGGGAATTTTTGGAAAAGAACAACTGAGTGGCAGATCAGGTGGATACACAGGCAATTCTCAGAGATTCCCAGGAAACCTTAGCAGGACACATGGTCCTCAGAGGGACAGCATGGCTAGCGTGACAGGAAACTTGAGCAGGGAAAAACCAGATGGACGTAGTCCTGCTGCCACTCACAGGACTTATCTGGGAAGGGTTGCTCCACAAGCGGGGATTCAGCAGAAACAAACTTTCTAGAAAAGGATCATAATGCTTTTGCAATGCTCCTGAAGAGGAGGAGGAAAGGAAAAGGTAATGAAGCTTGTCGACCAGACCAAGCCAGAACTCACCACACGCAGAAGCCAGAACACACCACACGCAGAAGCCAGAACACACCACACGCAGAAACCAGAACACACCACATGCAGAAGTCAGAACACACCACACATAGAAGCCAGAACACACCACACATAGAAGTCAGAACTCACCACATGCAGAAGCCAGAACACACCACACATAGAAGTCAGAACTCACCACACATAGAAGCCAGAACACACCACATGCAGAAGTCAGAACACACCACACACAGAAGCCAGAACACACCACACATAGAAGTCAGAACTCACCACATGCAGAAGCCAGAACACACCACACATAGAAGTCAGAACTCACCACACATAGAAGCCAGAACACACCACATGCAGAAGCCAGAACTCACCACACATAGAAGCCAGAACTCACCACACATAGAAGCCAGAACACACCACACACAGAAGCCAGAACACAACACACATAGAAGCCAGAACACACCACATGCAGAAGCCAGAACACACCACATGCAGAAGCCAGAACACACCACACATAGAAGCCAGAACACAACAAACGCAGAAGTCAGAACTCACCACACACAGAAGCCAGAACACACCACACGCAGAAGCCAGAACACACCACATGCTGAAGCCAGAACACACCACATGCAGAAGCCAGAACATACCACACACAGAAGCCAGAACACACCACACATAGAAGCCAGAACACACCACACATAGAAGCCAGAACACACCACACATAGAAGCCAGAACACACCACACATAGAAGTCAGAACTCACCACACACAGAAGCCAGAACACACCACACGCAGAAGCCAGAACACACCACATGCAGAAGCCATAACTCACCACATGCAGAAGCCAGAACACACCACACGCAGAAGCCAGAACACACCACACGCTGAAGCCAGAACACACCACATGCAGAAGCCAGAACACACCACACACAGAAGCCAGAACACACCACACATAGAAGCCAGAACACACCACACATAGAAGCCAGAACACACCACACATAGAAGTCAGAACTCACCACACGCAGAAGCCAGAACACACCACACATAGAAGTCAGAAATCACCACACATAGAAGCCAGAACACACCACATGCAGAAGTCAGAACACACCACACATAGAAGCCAGAACACAACACATGCAGAAGTCAGAACACACCACACATAGAAGCCAGAACACACCACACATAGAAGTCAGAACTCACCACATGCAGAAGCCAGAACACACCACACATAGAAGTCAGAACTCACCACACATAGAAGCCAGAACACACCACATGCAGAAGCCAGAACTCACCACACAGAGAAGCCAGAACACACCACACGCAGAGGATTCTTACTCTTCTGGACGTAAAACTTAGAGGGGAAGGTTATTGAGATCAACAGAACATTAGGAAAACAACCAAAGAGAAGGGTTCTGGCAGTGGCTTTCAAGATCCCTGCAGTCACCTCCTGGGAGAGGAAAGCAAAGCATGAGGTGGAGAGGACCCAGGGCAGGAGACTGACTGCCAAGGATCCCAGCAGAACCCAGGCCAAAGCTGCACTGTGCACAGGGCTTGCTGGGCAGACCCTGCTCAGCTGCCCTCACGCTACTGAACCTCCAATTCGAGGTGCACAGGCTTGCTCTCTTGGAGACTGATTCTTCCTGAGTAAATGACTCCTGTTGGTGGAGACACTTAATATAATTGTGGTGTTACCAGTTTCCTACAAAACTAACATAGTACGTAAGAATTTGCATTATGAGATTGCACATGCCAATTGAAAACAGAAAAAATTGTTCTAGAGAAGAGGGAAGCATAGTATTAAGCCACGGAGCAAGGAAAGACAGCAAGGAGATAATGAGTCAGGGACGTGGGGGCGGGGGACAATTCAGAACTAAGGCTGCTTGTTAAGTGTTCAGATCGCTATCCTGTGGAACCAGTACCAAAACCAGTTCTAAATTTTGATGGCAAAATGACCATATAAGAAGCCAAATATTTCTAACGGGGAACATTCAGAAGATAAAGATCAGGAAATGCCTCCATTCATTTTATTACAAAGTATAAATTTTAGCGGTAAGAATCTAGGTTTGCGTAGAGTACGTGAAACACCCATAGTATGGGTCACGAGGAAGGTCCCACGCTCACTTTCCCGTGTGATTGCATGGGGTTTTCTTACCAAGGTTTACTTCAGCTTGAGTTGTGACTTCAAGCTCAGTCACAGCTTTGACTTTTCTCCAAGCATTGACTGAGTCATAATTTGCAAGAATCAAAAGATTTCCATAAAACACCGTTGTAAAATCACATGTGAATTAGCAGCCTACCTCTATTCTGGCAGTTGTGACAAGCTTTAGGAATGAGTGGAACTCTCAATACTGATTTCTGCCCCTACAGACAGGACTGTGCCTCAAGGCATGTCTCCTGGTGACAGGCAGATCATTCTGGAGCACACAGAGCTAGTCCTTGCTCTGTCCACATCCACCCAGATGTGCTGGTCAGCTCCTGATGAAACTTCAGTGGGACTCTAACCTTACTCTAACACAGGGATCTCACATGTATAGCATCCTCAAAACTCGATGCTATGGGGGACAGTGAACCCCTTTAGCACTGAGGACTATCTCCTCAGAAGTGGGCAAGCTGATCGAGAGACCAATGCAGAAACAACGACATAAAACAATGACTTTGAAGAAAAGCATCTCAGGTGGGTGTGTCGACTTTTAATGCTTCTTGTCTCCTTTCCTCTGCTTCCCAGCTGACCAGCATCTCCACAAAATGGCCAACTCCACCATGGTGACCGAGTTTCTCCTCATGGGCTTTGCTGAAGGCTGGAAACTAAGGTTCCTCTACTCCATGTTATTCTTACTCATGTTCCTGGCCACCCTCTTAGGGAACCTGCTCATTGTCACCGTCACCACGGCTGACCAGAACCTGCACACGCCCATGTACTTCTTCCTCAGGAACCTGTCCATCTTGGACATGTGCTACATTTCTGTCACTGTCCCCAATGCCTGTGTCAACTCCCTCACGGGCAACAGGGCCATTTCTGTGGCTGGCTGTGCAGCCCAGATCTTCTTGGTCATTTACTGTGCCTTTGTGGAGATTCTGTTTCTCACCATCATGGCCTGGGACCGCTATGTGGCCATCTGCCAGCCCCTCCGTTATTCGACTATCATAAATGTCCGATTCTGTGTCCGCATGACGGTGGTGTCTCTGCTCAGTGGCCTGGTCTATGCGGGTGCGCACACTGGCAATACATTCGTGCTGAACTTCTGCGGCTCCAACACGCTCCCCCAGTTCTTCTGTGACATCCCCTCCCTGCTGAGGCTCTCCTGCTCCGACACGTCCAGCAACCAGCTCTCCATTCTCGTCTCTGCCGTGTTGGTTTGCGGCGGATGCTTTGTCTTCATCGCCATGTCGTATGTGCGCATATTTTCAGCTGTGCTCAAGTTCCCCGCTCAAGAGCAGGGGAAGGCCTTCTCCACCTGCGTGCCTCACGTCCTGGTGGTGTCCGTCTTCCTCAGCTCCATTGCCTGTGTGTACCTACGGCCGGCAGCGACCACAGAGGCTCTCCAGGATATGGTGCTTTCTGTATTTTACACCATGGTTCCTCCCTTCTTGAATCCCGTCCTCTACAGTCTCAGGAACAAACAGGTAAAGGAAGCTGTGAGGAGAGTCATACTAAGAAAGGTTCACTCAGGAGCACGGTGAGGAGACATTAGAGGATAGCCCCAGTTCTGCCCAGTGACCTTCAAACCTGGACAAGATACTGCCTGTCTGGATTTTGCCGGGCAGACTGTCTGCTGTGGAATCCTCCTCTTGAGGCTGGACTCACTCTTATAAAGCAATTTCTTTCGATTTTATACTACACTTTCTACTCATCCCCCCAGAAAATTTTGTAAGGAACTTTAGTAGGGGCATGCTTTCTTAGATAGAGTTCAAGATATTTCCTGAGAATGTAAAGACTGGGCGTTTTTTTATTGATTAAATATTTAGCAATATCAGTGCTAAGGATGCAGCCTGCATCATCAAATCATATATTTTATATGAAATACATATAATATCTTGTATATAAGTAAGTCAATTATATTATTTTGAAACTGAACAAGATTAAATCCTAAAAATATTATACTGTGAGATTTATAAGGTGTCAAATTAATTCTTCAATCTATCTGGAAAATAAAAGAAATAAACTCGAAATGTCAACTAGGGAAGAGGTGGTCACAGCCAGCTCTCTTCATGCGGAATCAGTCCTGTACTTGCTGGAAGAGCATCTGCAAGTCCCCTGACTGGACCCATCTGTCATTGTTGTAGAAAAGCCCTGAACAGCCAGGTACGTGGATTAGCCTCATGTGCAGGTTAGAGCAATAACCTGGTGGCTCCTTTTCAAGTCTGTGAGTTCTCACAAGCTCTCCTGAGTGAAGGCTCAACTCTCTCAGCCACAAACAGATTAAACCCAGAGGTCTGCCTGTGTATTAAATCTGGTCAACTCGAGTCAATCTCTTTATAAAGTAAATGTCTATCATACTGTATCCTAAGATACATTTTCAGTGAAGAGACATTCTTTGTAAAATTCGGGATTTCAAACTGTCATATTCTACTGTCGCTATTGATGACAACTTTGAAATACACATAATTTAAAGTGCATAAGCAAATTTAATGTAAAAAGCAAAATGATTTTTAAAGGTTCACATTTGTCAATTAAATTAAAATAATTAGAGTACTTGTGGAATTTAAAGCCATTCATATGAAATCTTAAGGTATATGCAAAGTGCAATTTCAGAAAACCATTTTGCTCTATGCTGCATGAGCAGATTTCAAAATCAAGAAGACAATTTAAAAGTACATGTTTACCTAAGAAGTAGAAATATTGCGAGTATAGGACATAGGTTAATAGATTTTTAAAGTTTGATTGACAGAATATTGGTTATTAGAAAATTAATAAACAGTCAAAACAAAACACAACTGAAAAACATACACATACTGAAGAGTTGGCTGATAAGGAAAATTCAGCGCTTTCTCAAGGCTGAAGGGAGTTTCCACGTGATGGTGCTGATTAACAAGAGCTCTGGTGCAGTCACCGAGGACGTGCATGGTGACGGCAGGGACCCGTGAGGGCCAGTGCAGAGGGGCTCACGGGGACCCCCGCACAGACTCCAGGTTTGACGTCACCAAGGCACTAATGCCATTTTTCTTTGATTTGCTGAAATGTGAACCACAAGGTGATTCCCGGGACAGCGAAGTGACATGCACCGCTGCCTTGGTGACAGAAGTAGAGAAGGTTCAGGCTGCTGGAACGCTGGGGTGAACCTGCCGTGCAGGCCACTCGTCCTCCTGGGAAGCCCGAGGGAGTGGGCGTCACCAGGGCGGTGAGGAAGGGGTCTGTCCCAGGAGGCCTCCAATGCAGAGTGCTCTCTGGCTGTTTTCTCCGTAGCTCAGAAACACAGCAGAAGCCAGAGTTGCTGGGGAAACCAAGCTGCCCAGGGATAACTGAATCCCAGGGGGACGTGGGCCCTGAGGCTGCCCTTGATTGCCTGGGGTGCGGGCCTGTTTGCCAGGTGGACAGCGGAGGCCGTGCCGCAAACACAGCATTCTGTCACGGGCTGCGACGGGCGCCCAGAGCACGGTGCCCAAGAGGAAAGACAGATGCAAGTGAGCCATGTTCTCGCTGACCTAGAACAAAGTCCAGTTGAGTCACTGGACTCAGTCACAGGCAGTCAGTCCACAGCAGACGTGAGAGCCACCTGGACCAGGAGGAGGCTGCATGTCACTTCAGAACAGCCTCACGGGGACAAAGCCGTGCTGTCCACCTTCCCCACGGTGTCCTGCACAGGAACCCACACCTTACCAGGGTGAGTGTGCATGAGGGGCAAGGACACCACCAGAACTCAGGCACTGTGGGACAGCAGTGCTTAACTGAAGCTGGGACGTCACCATGTCCCCCAGAGGCATACAGGAGGCCAATGATCAGGAAGTGGGAGCTGAGGCCCATGTCACAGTGGGTCCCTGTCCCTGAATGGACCGTGTGGATACCTTCCCGGACTCAGTGCTTAATTGGAGAAGATGCGCTCAGCAGCCAGCTAAATCCCACACTGGTTCCCTGACCCCGTGGAGTACAGGCAGCCTTGGTGGGCTGTGATGTCCACCAGAGCAGCTCTGGGCGCCCCCCGGTTCTGTGCTGGAGGGGGCTGCGGGACAGAGCGCCCTGCCTCAGGACTCAGGGAGGACCCCCACTGCCCGGACCTTCTCTCCCCATAGACGGGGACGGCCTGTCACAGGGCCTCCCGTTCAGTGCTCCCCCGAGCTGGGACCTGGCAGCGTGTTTGTGACAGGCATTCCTGCCCCCCAAAGCTGTGGTCTGTGGCCTCCCCACCCAGACACAGTGAGGGTGTCCCCAGAGACACTGAGTCCATGTTCTGATTCTGAACCCCTTAGCAGGCCGGCTCCTGTCACGCCCTCGGAGCTGGCTCTGTGGCACTGTGGGTGGCCTCTCTGAAGCCCACCTGTGCAGGAGGAGCCCCTTTGGACCAGACCCCTGAGAGGGTCCAGCCAGCTGGGCGGCCCTCCCCTACCAGGTGGCCTCCCAGGGCAGGCTCTTCACTTCCGGGCACATCTGCAGGAGGCTGGGAACCTTCTGCTTGTTTCTTCCGGGATTGCGAATAACTTGCATGCTTTTCAGATGCTTTCTGATCATCTCTTAAAACAGAAAATCATGTAAAACTTTAAACCAGCCAACACCGTGCGGAACTACTCCTGCCTTGATCGTGCCCCACTGCCGTTCTG